>NC_142878.1:60037500-60637500 GCF_051225735.1 Oryctolagus cuniculus
TCTGGCATTAATAAACCTGGAACGGAACAGAGAAGTCCAGTCATCAAACTCAATATCTGTGCTCTGTGAACAACTTCGCACACACACGCTGTGGAGAATGCAATACAGCCGAGCGTCTACCGAAAATTACTCTTTTAATTTGAAGGCCATTTTCCCTTCCAGTATGCAAAAAACAGAGTGGATCATCTCCATTGTCATTGCACAACCAACTCTAAGTCAACTTGCATTAACAAAAATCAAAACAAAACTCAGAGCGGGGAAACAAGTTCTCCTTGAGGAAACTTCTATTAATTTGTGATTGTGCTTCTGCTTCTTGAACAAGCTGGGATCTGGTTAAAGTTCACAGGCTGGACGACTTTTCCCCTTGCCCTCGATTCCCCATCACAGGGAGACTCGGCTTCCCCCTGCAGCTGGTCATAAATGGAGACCAGGCTCTGGCACTCCGCTTTCACAAGGTATTGTTAGGTCAGCAAAGCCATCAATTAGGCTGTCTGAAGTTTTATCACCAACACAGCAGTAATAAGTGCTGGCCAGAAAGACTTCTGCTCTTCGGCAACTCCTGCAGTTTAAGCCTGTAAAGTTGGGGGTCATTCAGAGGTCAGTGCCAGCTGGGGGCGGCCTTTCCAGCCTAAGCTGGGACACCCAGAGCAGCGGATAAGGTAACTGCCAACCATAAACCCAGCCACCTTTCAACCCACTAGAAAGACAGAGCCTCAGGTACACATGGTTGATATTAGAGCCCAAGAAACGTTTTCAAATCAGGTGGTGGCTGACTCGCAGGAATGTAAAGGGAGAAGCAGTTATTTCGTCTAAGAAGCCTGGATCTAATTTTGTTGGAAATCCAAAAATAAGTGCCTATTTCATGTTACTTTAATGTTTAATAATGCCCATCAAATATTCATGTACAAACAGAGTAAGATGATAAGAAATCTCCTTTATTTCTCTAAATTTAATAAAAAGAAAACAATTTTCTACCATTTGCGAGTTACCCTTGTCCCTGTGCATTTAATGATGTGTATTCCCTCACGCACTGGAACTTATGCACAGGATTCACTGGCTGTGCAGGAAGGGAATATACCACTCACTGTCCCTACAAAATATGCCCATTGAAAACCATTGTTCAACATTTCCAGTTTCAAATCTTAAGCGCAGAGGACTTAATGATTAATGAGTCTACGTGGGGCCACAGGCAAGAACTGAAAACTCATTCTTTGAAATTAGCCAGAAAAATTCCGTGTGTTGGCAGTTCTGCGTTGCTATGAAGTTGAAGGCCCTTCAAGGAGGACAGGGAGCCCTCACAGGCCTCCTGTGAGCATGCTGGTGGGAAGACAATTAGGCTGAGGAATAATAGCCAGGAGAAAGCCAAAGGAGTTTTTTGCATATGGTGTTTGTTTGCAAAACAACGAACTCCCTTATTACTTAAGAAAGTATAGCTCAGTTGTCAAAAATGTTACACCACCCCCTCGGGATTGGGGAAGAAAGTGACAGGCTACTATGCAGAGGTGAAAACAAAAGGAGAGTTGAAACTGCATATTTATTCCCACCTGTCACCTGAAGTGTTGCCAAGGAATATCTGACCAGATCACAAAGACTTCTAGACACATCCCTCAAATCAGAAAAAGAACTTAATTACCTACTCTTTCCCCCCTGCTTTTACTGAGACCAAGGAGCACTGACCTGGTAATTCCAGCTCCAGGAACTCATTTTATCAGCTTAGGTTAAGAACAACAGAGATGCTCAGGAGTTAGCCAAACCTTTTCTCTGCTCCTTGAAGTTTTCTAACGGAGGACACACATGGCAGGGGTTTTACCTCTTTTTTTATGTGCTACTAATCCTGTGTGTGTGTGTGTGTGTGTGTGTGTGTTTTCCTATAGGCCAACTCTTTAGGTAAAATGAATTGCTAGTTTTTCCCTTTTTAATTTTACCCTTTTATTCTTTTATTATTTACATCTGGAGGTTGTTCCCTTATTTATGTCTTTCTCTCCAGTTCCCCCAAACACTCCCTTACTCACAGGGCTGCAAGGCATCATGGTTCTTAGCTCTCAGCAGGAGAACTCCACACTGTCTTCAAACAAATAATTACGGGGAAGGTTAGAGGTTCACTCAAAGGTCATTTCTTTGGATACTCGTCAGAATGTTTACATTAGTAAAAACGGGGTCCGCTCAAAAGGTTGTTCAATGGGGGATACACAACAATACAGAACATTAAAAAAGCATTCTGTGTGCTAGCAGGTCTTTATAGAACCGCTGAACTTGGAAATGCCACTCCAGTATTACATTTTCAACTAGTTACCATGGCATGGACTGGATGTTCACTAACAGTTATGGCAATGCCCTTTCTTTGCCCACTGCTCTTAAACAAATATCACTAGAAGCTTCTGAAGATTTTCACTAGATTCTTACACAAAGGGTCATAGCGATTTTCCTTTTTTCACTTGGGCTGCATTTAGCTTCTCTGGATTTTTGTTCTCAAACAATGTTTTGATCCGTAGTGCTATTTCTTGCCAGACTCATAATTCTACTACATTCTTTCAAATCTCACAGAATTTTAAAAACATATGGGTCCCAATTTTTCAGAAATTTCTTACCATGCAACTCCTGCCAATTGTCAACTCCTCTGGTCTTGGGATATCTTATTAACACCATAGATATTATTGTTGAAATTAACAATTAAAGAGTTGACTATAAGAAAATTTTGCCATTAAAAAATGAAATTACCACCTGTCCAACTGATGAACCACAGACTACCCTCAGAAAATATACTAGTGTACATAAAATGGAGCCATTTAAAATACAGATTAAAACAAATTAATCCAGGAATAATTTTTATTTGTCTAATATACTTAAGATGATACTACCATATATCTTTCCTCCAAATTTCATGACTTTTTCCTACTTCCTCTGATATATATTTTAAAAATGACCTTGATTTAGTACTTAAATAGTAAACAGAATATCAAATTTTGATTCTACTTAAAATTTTGAGTTGATTTTCAACTTAGATTCTTCAAAGTTTCAAGGTCTAAGTTCCATTCATATGGAAAAATGCAACTTGCTGGTACAAAGACAAAAGATTTTGTCTTAAAAAGGCTCAAAAGGTTTCTTGGATATTAAATGGGTCTTACAAAATAACATTTTGATGAGTTAAGTGTAAATGAATCAGACACATATGGATTAAGTTATCCTTGAATTTCACACGGGTTTAAAAAATAAGGGGAAAAGAGGGTCTTGGCAAAAAACATTTGGACTTTGCCAAACCCAAAACATTTGAAAAATTGCTGAAGACATCCAACTAACCAAAATGCAGCAAGCTGCACCCAACTTAAATGAAAACCCCCACAAGTTATTTCCAGTCCAAAGACTGTTAGAGAATTTTTTAATATCAGATACAGATGAAAAACCTAAGTTTTAATGTCATCCTAGAATGACTTTGAAGTTGCAGACATATAGTACACTTCTCTATTGGTGTAAACAACTTAACTGTTATGACGTTTTCTTAAATATTAAATAGTTCTTCAAAAACATCTTGAGTTTTGTTCAGTAACTCGTATGTAAAATGCGACAGTAGGCCTACTGTCAATCCAGAGCTCACTTAGTCACAATGAGGCTAATAATTTTTTTTCTTTGTTTTAAAGGGTTACACAGATAATTCCATTAGTGACTCCTTAGGGAATGAGTACCCTAAAGTGCACTAATTCCATTGATTGTATTGAACTCAAAGTTAGTATCCAGGCTCACACAAAAGCTCTGGAGAGTACCTACTAAGTCTACCCACTTCCTCTAAATTTTACTTAAACAGAAAATGCATTAGCATGTGTGATCCTTAAAAATTGTATACTGAAACTGTTAGCTTAAAAATAACTTAATTATAGATATAAATGCAATGACTTTCCAAGAATTATGAGGCTTTTCTGAGTCAACTCAGAGATGAAAAAAGAATACATTAAAAAGAATAAATCCAAGATAGCAAATATCATTGAAAATGCATCTGACTGTACTGATGGAGTGATAGCTTCTAGAGATGACACCTTCCTGAGCCCACAGAAAATCCATACTTTTCAGTTTTGCATACTTTTCCACAACTGAAATCTGACCACCGTGATTTCTTTTTTAAAGACTTCATTCCAAAGCATAGTTAAGACTGACAGAAGTAGACTTGGGTGTCATTTGTGATTGCTGGTTGGTTTCATTTCCTTTCTTCCCTTCCCTCCCCCTCCCTTTTAAAAGGCTGATAAATCCCTTCTTTCTGGTTCACTAACTTCATGCCCCACCTGGTAACCAACTCCTTTGGGCAGCATTCCTTTGGTTAGAACTACAGGACTCTGTGGAGTCACCTGGAAGCCACCAGTCCTGAACACTCTGAGGAAGAATCAAGAATTGCTGGAATTGAAGTTTTTTTGCATGGATTGGTTTGGTTTCAGTTTGGTTTGAACTGTGGAGGAGGGATCAGAACACTTTGGAAAAGTGCTGCCAGTCACTTGGTGACTGGGGATCTGTTAAGTGAAAAAGCTCTGCCTCTATTTTTCCCAGCCTTGGGGGTCACTAGCCAGGGAACTTCTTCACAAAGCTTGCTACTGGTTGGCATTTCAAACAATGAAGTTTCAACCCTGGCAAGTCAGTTATCAACTTTCTCCATTTTTTTCTTCCTTTACAAAAAAAAAAAAAAAAAAAAAAAAAAAAAAAAAAGCAAGTCTTAGTGCTCTGTGTTGTGATGGCTAAGAGTAAAATGGTTAAATTAGGGAATTAAGCAAGGTTAATGCTTTTGAACATGTACTTGGGCCCATAAATAACTGAGTCATGTTGTAAACACCGGTCTCTTCTCACAGAAAATTGCGAACAAATTCAGGTAAAAGAATGAGATTCATAGACTACTTAAGGACACATCCACAGATCAGGACACATCCACAGATCATAATTAATTTCCCTGAGCTACAGCCTAATTTATAACTTGATAGAATATTAATTTGCCCATATCTCTAAAAACACATGTACTGCATACTAATAAATTTGTAATATGAAGACATAAGATTAATCTGGAATCACAAATATTTTGTAGCTTTATGAACATGCCTTGAGTAGTGGAGTATTCATGCTGACATGAAAGGCCCTGGGCAAAATGATCAAGTAGGTGATGCTTACCTTTGATGGCCATCTACTGTGTTCTTTCAATACTCTTCCTTTAATCTAATTCTTCCCTAAAGTTACAAGGGCTCACTTAGGTTTTTGACCATGCCCTTTTCAATTACTGTACCATATTTCAGACTTATACATAGAGCAACATGATGAAGAGCAAGGTCTCATGATTGCTACCTTGTACTTCCTATGTGACTGGAGGCAAGTCTACCAAATCTTCACAAACTTCAGTTTGTTTCCTATCTACAAACCGGGGCATACTTGGGCTTGGGTTGCTTTGAGGCTTAAGGGAGTGAATGTAAGATACTTGGCACAATACCAGACATAGTAAGGGCTCATTAAATTGTAGCTTGTAGTCAACATATATTCCTCATAGGTAATAATTAAGAATAGGTGGATGACTATTAAGTAAATCCAATGAATAGAGTAAAAATGTGTTGCACCCCTTCAAGTAGCATGTGTCCATGTGGTACAGTCTTTCTAGAAATCACAGGTTAACACAAACGTAACACCATTGTGGGGATTTTAGGCACTGGAGCAAGGTATCTGCTGGAGGTAGGTGGCAGAATGAGGTATTCTGGAATCATATTCTCTAAATAATTCTCTAGATCTATGCTATTCTTAAGTTTGTTCCATGGGTCAATAGCATCAACAGCACCTGGAGCTCATCACAGATGCAGAAGTACAGTTGTACCCATTCCTGTGTTACCAAATCTGAACTAATGTGGCATAGCAGGTAATGCTGCTGTTTGGGACACCTACACCCAATATCAGAATGCCAGTATTGAGTCCTGGTTCCACCATTTGCTATCCAGCTTTCTGCTAATGTGCCTGGGAGGTTGTAGATGATGACCCAAGTATTTGGGAGACCCAGATGGAGTTCTGGGCTGCTGGCTTCAGCCTAGCCCAGAGCTGGCTGTTGCAGCCATTTGAGGAATGAACCAGCAGATGGAAGATCTCTATCACTCTGCATTTCAAATAAATAAAACTCTAAAGAAAAAAGTCATACATGTACTTTTAAGTTTGAGAAACCTTGTTCTAGATCACATTCTAATTTTTAGTACTCTGCCTAAGAATAGAAACTTGCAAAGAACAAGTTTTAATTGTGATTCCTAGCTGCAAAATACATACAGTTCTCTTTAGGTATCTCAGCTCTAAATAGTCTTTTAATCACTTGCCTTGGGCAACAACAATTTATAATAATTTAATTCACTTTACTCCATCTGTACCTCCTAAAGGAAAAGTTGGGTCAATAAAATGTTTTTCTGTGAAAATAGTTAATAGAGGCTATCTTCCAGGAATGGACAGGAAGATGATGCTAGTTTTCTTTATCTTTTTCCATATCATTCTGTACCATTTGAATTTTTAATAAATTTTTTAACAAAGTATTTTTAAAAATGACCTTGAAGACTTGGCACCTCATTTGACAAAAGTTTCTATGGCTGAAGTAGAGACTTTTAAATACAATATTTGAGAAATTTCCCCTTAGATAGGGAATTATCTTTTATTTCCTTGATAATATGGAGCAACAATAAACACTATTCTATGAGTATAATCACACTCAATGGCATGAAACAAAACATCCTGGCAGGTTGTGATTTTGAAGCACTGTTACTCTTATAGAATGCCATCAGATTATTCATATGTGGCTATTTATTATTCACTGTAAGAGTAATCTTTCAAAGCTACTTGAAAGCAAGGGAGGAGGAAACACTGAAATTTCCTTTAGCTATTCATATCTAGGATCTTTCTTCTTAAAGATAAAATACTAAGTCAATAGACATAAGTTGTACTATATTACTTCATCCTTTACATGATTTGTTGCAGATGGAAATCAACTAGAAACTGAATTGAGAGTTTTACTACTGACATTAAAATTCTTGATCTGGATACCTATACACCTTACAGTGCTTCTGAAAACAACTTTTTGCAAACAGAGAAGTTACATCTCCAGCTTTATCCAACTCTATCAGCATAAAAAGCAGGAGTAACCATCTTTGAAATTAGCAAATTTCAATTACCTCTTCATCTTCTAGAGCACCATATTCAGACTGGGCCTTGAAAATCAACCAATCACTTGATAATCACTTACATACATTCTTAGCCAATTCCCATTATGTTCCTAGCCATTTACTAATTCACTCTAAGAAGTAGAGGATCCCAACAAATCTAGTTTCTTTTTAGTTTTCATGACCACCTTTGATTGAAGTATTATTTCTCTATCCTACTACTCAGTGGAAACAACCTAAGCATTAACTTGCCCAAAACACACCAAGCTGTTTAGCAATTATGTGTTAGATATGTTTGAAGAGATCAAGGTGCACTCACATGCCCTGTGCTATGGATATGTCTCTGATTAGCTTGTCATCTGCTCGGAAGAAGATGTAGGCTGATTCTCCCATACAGTCTAGCAGGCCAGCTGTTAGCTGCCTGTCAAGCCCTCAAGTGGACAAGTAGTCCAGGAGCAAAAATGTCACTCCTTTGATCTGGCAAGGAGCAGCTGCTGATTTATAGAGCAGGACTTTGTTCTTCCGTTCTATTTTACTTTCTTTCCTAAGGCAGAACCACAAAATCTAGGAGAAAAAAAAAGTGCCGTTCCCAGCAACATCAACAAGCTCTGACAACTGCAACAGGGTTTTTCTTGGCCCTAACAAAGCTCTCAGGCATCTCCTTTGACGCTCACCTTTCCCCCTCCCCTTCCCCCCACCCCCAGCACTTTTTGCAATGCGGTAGTTATTGTTTAATTCAGCTTCTGTAAATGGAATGGACTGTGGCCAGCAAGCCTGGGGCATAAACACACCTGTATGAAAGAAGCCTTATTGTAGCAACCATCTACAAGCAGGCTCGTATGAACCACACGTTCCTGAGTTCAGAAAGAATGCTCCATTTTTCCTGACAGCAAATTTTACCTTAAGTGAGTTTCTATTTTTGGTGCCACTAACCTATGATGCCCACATTTGAACTGTTTCCTCTCTAATGGCATTACAAAGAGAAGAAAGGGTTGGATATTTTTTTTAATCTGTAAGCAAACAGATCCATCAAAAAGGTTTATCTACTATCTATATTATCAATCACTGAGTGCTGAGTGAAATGTCCAGAAAGACTTTAGCAAATGCAATATCAAAGATGTCATAATGTTGGTGTCATTAGTACTGATTTATACTGACAGGCTTCCCTGAGTAACATATGAGGAAGTAAAATCTACAGAAGCATGTGCATGGTCTAGCTAAGAATTAGTCTAGTTTTAAACACATGATCCTGTTTTCAATGGAGCAATCTGTGAGGCCAGAGATAGTCTACCAACCAAGAGGGACATGACATACTACAGCCACCAGATATACTGTGGAAGTCATCAGTCACATGTGTATAGATGTATACATATGTACAGGTATTTGGGTACTTTAAAAAGTTTGGGAAAATAGAATTAAAAGATAAATTTAGGGGCTGGCTTTGTGGCCCAGTGGTTTAAACCATTGCTTGTGATGCTGACATCCCAGGGCAGAGTGTTGGTTCCAGTTCCTGCTGCTCTACTTCTAATCCATCTCCCTGCTAATACGTTCCAGAAAGTAGCAGGTGATAGCCCAAGTACTTGGGCCCCTGCCACTCATGTGGAAGAGCCAGATAGCATTCCTTGCTCCTGGTTTAGGCTTAGCCTAATGCTGGCTGTTGCAAGCATTTGGAGAGTGAGTCAATAGTTAGAAGATCTTTCTCTTTCTGTGTCCTTCTCGCTCTCTGTCACTCTGCCTGTCAAATAAATATATAAGTCTTTTTTAAAGATAAATTTATTTCGGTGAAAAATTAATTTTTACTTTAGGGTCAGAGAGATATATATCTGTTCATTCACTTCTTTAAATCTCATATCAGTGGGGGCTGTGATGGTCGAGTCAAGAGTTAGGAGTGCAATTCAAGTCTTCCATATTGAAGGCACAAAGAAAATTACTTGAACCATCACCTGCTGCCTCCCAGGGTCTGCAGTGGTGGAAAGGTGGAATCAGGAGCCAAAGCTAGGACTAGAACTCAGACACTCCAATGTGGGACACGGGCAACTTAACTACTAGGCTAAATAGCTGTTTCCTGGTACAAAAACATTTTTGAAATTCACATGTGTTTTTAAAGATCTATTTATTTGAAAGAGTTAGAGGGAGAGACAGAGGGAGAGAGATCTTTCATCTGCTGGTTCATTTCCCAAATGGCTGCAATGGCCAGGGCTGGTCCTGTCTGAAGCCAGGAGCTTCATCTAGGTCTCCCACGTGGGTGGCAGGGGCTCAAACACTTGGGCTATCCTCTGCTGGTTTTCCCAGGTGCATTAGCAGGGAGCTGGATTAGAAGTGGAGTAGCCAGAATACCAGCCCCTCTATGGGATGCAGGTATCCCAGATGGCAGCTTAACCTATGACGCCACAACACCAGCTTTTTTTTTTTTAATATGCATTTCCATGAACTTTTTGAAGCCACCTCATATGCATGGATTGGAAAATCTATATTTTGAATATATATCAGGCAATAAACTTTGCCAGAGATGAATTCATTAACACCTGGCTTGGTTGTCTGTGCTACTACAGGAGGGATGATAAGATTTATATATATATTTATATTTATAAATATATTTATATATGTACATATTATATATAATAAGTATATGTATTTATTATATATTTATATATATATGAGAGGGAGAGATCAGCTGTCAACAATAGGATATGATATTTATATATATTGCCACATAGGGCAAAGACAGGAATTTTATGGAGTAGGATGAAGTAGAACAGAAGATGAAAGTAGAACAGAAAGATGAAGTAGATGAAGTAGAACAGAAAAGTTGCACAGAATTCCTGCTTCTAATCAATCCTGTCATGTTTTTTCACCCTAGAAACCTTTTATTTAAGCAATACAAACTTCATACATTTCACAATTACAACTTTAGGAACATGGTGATTCTTTTCACCGTACCTGAAACGTTCTAATGTTTTCTCTCTTCTCCCCCTTTTCTTGACTTCCAGGGAAAAGAGAATTTTTCTCCACATCCTTTTTTGCTTTGTCCTAGATTGTCCTTTGGTAGTCAAAGCTACTAAGCACCCATTTCCTCAATGGTCAGAGAACTGTATTGGTGGACGCTTTCTCTAGGGGTGTATTTGTTTCTGGTCCTGACTGAGGTAGTGAATGGGAAGTGAAAGCAAATGCCCACAATAATTTGTACACGTGGCGTAGTGGGTAAAGCCATCACCTGCAACACCAGCATCCCATATGGGAGCTGGTTCATGTCCTGGTTGCTCTACTTCCAATCCAGCTGCCTGCTAATGGCCTGGAAAAAGCAGCAGCAGATGGTCCAAGAGTTTGGGCCCCTGCTGCGCACATGAGAAACCAGGTGAACCTCCTGGCTTTGGCCTGGCCCAGTGCTGGCTATTGTGGCCATCTGGGGAATGAACCAGTAGATATAAGATCTCTCTTTCTGTAACTTTCAAAATAAATAAATAAATAAATCTCAACAAAATAAGTTTAATGATAGAATATAAGGCAATCATATATAATATTATATATAATAAACATGTAATTATACAACTCTCATATGGAGGGAGTATGTGTATAGGTATACATGTAAATAAAAGCATTTAAAAGTTAAGATCATGCCCTTAAAGATTTTAACTTTTCACACTCAAAAACTGACAATCATGATCTGGAACACATTAATGTAAATCAACATAGCCCATAGTGAATAAAGGCACTAGATTCAGGCTGCTCCCAATTTTGATCTGGAAAACATGACTACAATTAATAGGCAAACTGGTGGAAGTTCTTAGCTATAAGTTGAACCCCTGAAATTTCATAATGGTGGAATGATAAAATATGGTGTCTGAGGAAGATCTTTTCCAATAGCCATTTTTAGAATCAACTGAACTGATAAGAATCTAGAGACTAAGAAAATAGAGAAGTCTTTTGTCTAAGCCAGGTGAAAAAGGGAAACAGAATGAATTCCTAAGGTGGCAGAATTGTAAAAGTGGGACATTTAGTTTAGAGAACTATTCAATTGTGTTTAGATGGGAAAGGGAAGATACAAATACAAAGATACCAAGACGTATTACTGGTATGTTACGGTATACAGTTGATGGAAATTGGTAAAAAAAAAAAAATTCCTATTTGTTGTGATGGAATGAGGCAAACTCAATTTTACAAATGTTAACCTTTAGGTAGACAGTGAGACCATCAGACTGAAAATACATGTTCCCCCCACTCCCGCACTGCCCTCCCCTGCTCCCCGCCAAAGCGGGGCAAAAGAACAGTGTGGGTAGATGTTTGGTGTAGCAGTTAACATGCTGCTTGGGATACCCACATCCATGAGAGGAGTCCTGGCTCTGTTTCTGATTTCAGGTTCCTGCTAATGTGTATTCTGGGACGCAGCAGGTGATGGCTAAAGTGGTTGGGTTCCTGTTACCCACATGAGGGACTTGGATTGAGTTCCTGGTTTTGGTCTGGACCAACCCTAACTATTGTGTACAGATGAGGAGTAAAGTAGTGAATGGAAGATATGTGTTTGTCTCTCTCTGCCTTTCAAATAAATTAAATTAAAATAAAAACTTTAAAAAGATGAGTAAAAGGTTAGAAAGAAGTGATTTTACTTCAAAGTCCTCTAACCACTTCATATTTCTAAAACTGTATGACTATTTCAGAGCTATGAGAGTAGATATATACTGGCTGGCTACCTCCCCCCAAAAATGACATCCTCTTCATATTCCTTCAAGTGTTACAAAGCTCTTTATCTGATCATGGTTGTTTAAATCAATCATCAGTAAAAAAACTTCTGTAGCCATGGCTTTATTTCTATGAGGTCCAATTTGCCACTTCTTTAGTAAAAGGTGAAAGAGTTGTAAGATCTGGAGAGAAACCAGAGTATGCTTCTTTTAACTGTGAAATAATGTGTGTGAGTAGATGTAGAAGTGCATGGTAATTACATATGCATCACATTGTGTGCGGTTACACAAGTTGTGTTCTACTTTATATTTAACAGAATTTTAAAATCTGGATATAGGAAAATACATGTAAACAAACTACAAGGTTTTACGCAAAAGCATGAGACAATCAACTTTGAGTATTCTCTAGGTAGTAACAACTAATTTAGAAAAGAATTGACAGGACCAAGTGTTACATTTAAAAGGGACTCCGATAAGTGTGATGGTTTCCAAATTGTGTCCTCCTTTCAAACCATATTTTTCTTTTTAGATGAGATTTTAAGGTGAAAAATATAGCACTTCACCCAAAATGGTGTGGAAACAAATGGTTCTCAAGTCTCTATTCTTCAACTCAGGCCAAACCACCCAACACCAAGCCATCTAAAGCCACTTGGAGGGAAGGTGCTATGCATGTGAATGTCCCTGTGGCCCTTTCATTTGGCTGTAGGGCTCCTTTTTCTAAAGCAGCAGGGGACGCTTCAGAAGTCCAGATTGGCATGCCAGAAGTGTTTGGATGGACCAGGCTCTGATCCTTCCCTCCATTCTCCTGCTGGTTTAAAAGAAAAGATGTGGCAGAAGCCACATTCAGAAGGTGGCAACATTCTTAGGGCCCTTTATCAACACTACTGCTTTCATTAAATTGTAGCTCGGTCTCTTGTTTGAGAGGCTGAGATTTTAGCACTTTTAAAGGGAACCATAAGTGAGAAATCTCCTAGGTGTTAAGCTTTAGAGTGGCTTCAAACCAAAATATGAAAAAAATGAGATTAAAACACAGGAAGTCAAGTAGTATTAAGAAAAAGATCCAACAAACAAAATATCATAAATATACATATGTCACATTCTTTCTGTTAAAACCAAATGTAATTGAACTAGTTTATATTGGCAACTGCCAGTAAGAAAAAAAATCAAAGACCTAAAACATCTTAAAAGTCACTTTAAAATAATCTATAGTCTTAACATCTAACAATGATCTTCTAAAATTATTAAAACATATCCTATTATGTCAGGAAGCAAAAAAATCTATTCATGAATACATGATTTCATGTTCTCACACCTATGATGTTTGAACATCAAAGACCAAATTCCAAATAAAATTTCCTCTGACTGCCTTTTCTTAATAACAAATTAAGTATCTTTTACATTGATTGGATAGCCAGGTAGCATTCTCTATCTTCTGCAGAGATGTTATATGCAGTCTTTCCAATGTGACGCTATTATTACCCACAAAATTTTTAACATCATCCCGTAATCATAAAAGACATAAAATATATCTTTATAAACCACAGGAGACCAAGCAAACCAGCAGTTATGCCACATCTGCTTTAGTTCCTAAATATTTTAGCTTTATAGGGTTAGTGGATTTTCCCCCCGATTTGCAAAGAAATAAAGACATCACCTTTTGATTTTGACATTCCATAGAAGACTATAATCTCCAAGAAAGAAGCAAACATATTATACTGCAATTTGAAAGAATTTTTAGAGCACATTCAGATTTCATATCTTTTATCAGAATTTCATATCTTTTATCAGAATTTATCAGAATTGATTTAACTCTTTGGAAATGGAGATGATTCAAATGCCATTTCTTAGTATTCATAAAGTAACAGAACCATCTATCAAAAAGTAATTTAATATAATAATTGACTTAACTACTGCAGAATCTTTATAGTCAACATACAAATAAACAAAAAGGCAATTAAGAAATTTAAAGTTGGGGCCACTGCCTTTGGCGCCAGCATCCCATATGGGTGCCAGTTAGAGTCCCTGCTGCTGCACTTCAGACCCAACTCCCTGGCAATGTACTTGGGAAAGCAGTGGAAGATGATCCAAGTGCTTGGGCCCCTGAACCCATTTGGGAGATCTGGAAGAAGCTCCTGGTTCCTGGGTTCAGATTGGCTCAGGTCCAGCCTTTATGGCCATTTGAACAAGCAGATGGAAGATCCACCTTTCTCTCTCTCTCTCTAACTCTTTCAAATAAATATTTTTTTTCAAAGCAGCAGTTCCTCAGACTACATCACCCAGCTAGTTTTCCCGTCACATCAGTTACTCAGTGCTATATTCCCAGTTTACTTGTCTGACTTTCCCAAGAGATAGCCTCTAAAGGGCAGGACCCATGTCTTAATTCATTGTTATTGACACTATGTCCGGCATATAGTGCATCCTCAATAAAATGTTTGGAGAATGAATAATGAAAGGAATGGATGAAAATAAGGTTCCTTCATCTTAGAAATAATTTAGAATTGGGAAGAAAAGGGCCTTTAAGAGTTTTCTTGTCCTCATTTTACAAGTAGTATCTCTCAGAAAATGATTTGCCTATGAGTGGGGCAAAGCTAAGGCGGGGAATTACTCTGGCTCCCTGGTTCTGGTCTAGTTATCCCTGGACCCAGAAACAACACACGCTACAGACTAGAGGCATTATCTGAAGGTGTGACTCCATCTCCACGTGAGAGGGGCCAGGTGTGTTGCCAGTTTTTGGCACCTTTAACTAAAATACCCTAGAGGTACTTCTTGGGAAGGAAAAAGTTCATTTTGGCTTACAGTTTGGAGGTTCACAGTTTAGATTTAGGTGGCCCCATTAGTCCATCATCTGGTGGAGGCTGGCCATGATGGGGCAGGTGTGGACGAGCCATCCCAGGGAGAGCCAGATAGCAGAGGGAGAAGCTAGGGTGAACTTGGCTTAAACAACCAACCCTGTCATGAGAACTCCCTTCTGCGAGCAGGTCTCCTAACTCTCAGACACCATAATTTGGTCAACACTCCATGCTTAATCCAGTAGCTCTTAACATAAGACCTTGGAATATAAGCATCTGCATGAATCTGGGGAGCAAGGTTCTGTTCAATCCATAACGCCAGGCAAATCTTGAGTACAGACATGCAGGAAGAAAAGGACTTGACTTGGCAGAAATTGGATTTTTTGTTCTTCTAGGTTGTGGGATAATATGTGTGGTATAGGAAATAACTGTACTGGGTGTGGGAAGTGTGCTTAACTCAAGCAGAGAAGGTAGCCTGAGAGTACTGGGAACTAAGGTCAATGAGTTATTTTATGTGGGGATGTTGTGTATGTGTTGGGAGAAAGGGACAAAGCACAGGCAGTGAAGGAGGAAGATTTGTGAGATAGAGAAAGGAAGGGAGATTAGGAAACTTCCTTAACATATTTTTCTTATTTTTGAAAGGCATATTTTCCCTAAAATGTGCTCTGAGGCACAATAGTTTCAAGAGGTGTTTCTCCAAGAAGGGGTTCTAAGTCAAATAAGTATGAAAAAAACTAACATTAAGGTACACAAATTGAAGTCACCTTTGCTATAGGTTATGCCATTGTCTCTAAAGGCTGAAATATATTATGGGTTTTTGGTTGAGGGGTGATTCTAAGCAATTCCTAACTTCAGTTATTAAGATTCTGGGGTGGGAGTATGGCATTTGGTCTAGTGGTTAAGACACCCTTATTCTACATCCAGGTGCCTAGGTTCAATGCCTAGCTCTGGCTCCTGATTTCAGCTTCCTGCTTATGTAGACCCTGGAAGGCAGCAGTGATGGCTCAATAGTAGGGTTCCTATCATTCACATGGGAGACCTAGATGGAGTTCAAGACTCCTAGCTTCAGCCCTGGCCCAGCTCCAGCTATTGTAGGTATTTGAAAAATGAACCAGGTATGAGATTTCTGTCTGATTCTCTGTCTGCCTATCATACAAAAAAAATAAAAAGAAGAAAAGATTTTAAGGAGCACTAGGATTGTAAAGCTTGGGTAAAAAAAGGAGTATTCTGGTTTTAACAGAAAGTGTACTTTTAAGTCACTAATCAACTTGAAAATAAGATTTCCATCTTTGAGTGAACCAGTAGATGGAAGATCTCTCACTCTGTCTGCCTCTCCCTCTGTCTCTGTTGCTCTACCTTTTGAATAAATAAACTCATAATTTTTAAAAGGAAAAAAAATCCATCTTTATATTTCCCCAATTCAGACTCTGATATAGAGAATTGCTTGTAGGGCTCTTGTCTATCTAACCTGCTCATAGTTCAACTTCCCAAAATGATCATAAAACCTGAACACCCCATGGGTCCTTGACCCCCAAAATATGCTGGCTGAGAAATTCTTCCAAATGTTTCTTTAAAAAATTTTTTTGATTTATTTGCATTTTATTTGAAGGGCAGACACACATACACACAATGAGTGAGCAATGGAGAAAGTTCTTACACTTGTTGGTTCACTCAAATGGCCACAACCAGCCATGGCTGGGCTAGGTCAAAGCCAGGAGTCCAGAAATTAACCTGGGTCTCCAAAGTGGATGGCAGGAACCCAAATGCTGAGCCATCACCTGCTGCCTCCCAACGTGTGCATTAGCGGGAAATTAGAATTGGAAGCAGAGTTGGGATTGGTTCCAGGCACTCAGATATGGGATGTGGGTGTCTTAAGCAACGTCTTGGCTGTTGCACCAAACACCTACCTCTTTAGAATGTTTCTATCTCAAAGGTAATTTGATCACCAGGGGACAATTTTAGGCAGGAATATTTTCTGTAAGCTTTTCTGTCTTCATATTTTCCTACTCAATGAAAAAATTTTTTTAAAAAGTCAAACTATCATTGGGTGTTTTGCTAGGCTTAAAATTTCTGTTTCAAAGCATTAGAAACAGAA
Source organism: Oryctolagus cuniculus (assembly GCF_051225735.1). Lineage (NCBI taxonomy): Eukaryota > Metazoa > Chordata > Mammalia > Lagomorpha > Leporidae > Oryctolagus > Oryctolagus cuniculus. The sequence continues at coordinate 60,054,203 of NC_142878.1, forward strand.
GAACGATCTATCTATCTATCTATCTATCTATCTATCTATGCTCACACATTGCTTGCAACACCCTCTGCATCTTTTGTTAATCAGAACTGTGATTGGGTTGTGGCCACCTAACTTCAGCATGTCTATTACATACGCTGGAGACTCATGTTTGGAGGAGGTGAGGGGCAATGTAAGGGGGCACTAAGAAAAGGGAAGAGATGGGAGCAGAAGCACTGCTTTGGATGATGTACATCAAAGGCCCCCACCCCGCATACCCCAATCAATTCTACTTTCATGTTTACAGAGTCTACAAGCACAAAATCAGCTTTTACTTAGAACTGTGTTAAACACCACCTGCCTGCCCTCTGAACCTCGCTGTCCTGGGATGAGGTCAGCCTGGTGAAGGGCTCTGGTTCTATAAGCAATCCTGTCATTCAGACTAACAGCAGTGATTCACTCACAGGAGGCAAAAATGACTCAATTGTTGGGCTTATTGACTCCAGGGAGCACGGCTACTCTATCATTACCATGGAGTGCAAACACCCCGAGCTCTGTTTTGGTCCACTTAAAATTACTATTTGCTGTGAAGGATTGGCAAAGCAATTCGTAAAATGATGGGGGTGAGAGTCAGGCAAGCGCCATTATGGGCTTTTCCTTCCGTTTAAGCAGAAGTAAGCAGTGCAGGCCTCGTTCTGAGCCTGACCCACTTATTTAACCTTTTATTCACTTTGCTGTATTAACATATATTAACTGGCTATGTAAGCCCTAGGGGGGCTAAAAACCTCATGACCAAATTATGGTTCCATTTTCACGGGTAACCTCTCCTTGGGTGAAAATTAAACCCCAATATAAATACATTTTAGGTCGATACAAAATTACGGAGGAATGCCAAAAAACAAATGCTGAACAACAGTCCTGAAGACTGCAGCAACCATGGAGTGGTTGGGCAAATTACACACAAGAGGAACTATTTGAAAAACCAAATAAATTTAATTAAATAAGTTATAAAATTATTTTCCCGTCTCTTATCTACTCCCCTTGGTTAATATCCATGACATACTGATGTTGCATAATTGCTCTTACGGAATGCTGCAGCTCAGAGCCGTAATGAGCTTCCTTTGCACACAGGCAGCAAAAGTGGTTTCCCTACAGAGTTATCTTCTCAATTATTTATACTTGCAACACTTTCACATAATGGCAGTTTTAAAATCAAACAAACAAAGCAAACCGTACAATAAAAGAAGGAGACTAGAAGGTGCAGGGACCTTTTCCTTTCTTTTTTGAACACCAGAAGGGATGGGCAAGCCACATAAAGTCAACTGAATTTGGTTCCTGTAAAAGTCTCAGGGGCCTTGCCACCAGAGGACATCAAAGCATTTGGAGATTGCCACCTTGGTGAGGGATTAAACAAGCTCTACATAGCTGCTTTGCGTTTAATCTGTCATATCTAAATATATAAAGGAATGCAAACTTTATTTTTCCCTTTTGTGAGTTTGTCTTTGAAAATTCCTAATCAGAAGACTTGTTCCCCACCCCCACTTCTGAAGAAAAGGTGCTAAACCGTCAAAATGATGTCAATGTAAACAGAAAATGGTGTGTGTCACAGTCATCCCTCAGGCTGTGGAAGAGTTGGCTGGTTTTTATGGTGCCTGCTTCCACTGTCCACACTTGCCTTTGGTTAATCACTCAAAACTTAAGTACATGGGGAGGAAAAGCAACTTGGTAGTAATACCATGTACATACCAAATAATGCAAAGCTATATTTAAACACTAAGGCAAAATTATAATGCTACTTCTAATATTTACATTTGGAATCCGTTTGAAACACACTCCTTACTGCTTCCACCCAGCTCTGAGTTACTTGGTTCTGAGCACCTAGCTCGGTAGCCAGTTCAAAGTAGATGTTCAGGAAGTGTTGGCCAAGTGATTTTTCCAGGTTAATCCACAGAGATGGTTGAGGAGCTTATGTTTTAAAATATTGAAAGCAATCTTTTGACCAGACACACATTTTGTAACGTGTTGAAAATCATTATTTGGTTTAAGATTCTCCAGTAAACAAGCATAGGTTCCAGTCTTCAGGAAATATTGAGCATCTTCTACTTACTTATTTCATGTCAATTACTAGCCACTAATACATCTGCAATTGAAGAGATTCCTCAGCACATCAGTGAAGCACAGCTTTTAAATCCCTTACTGGCCATTTCCAAATAACAAAATGTTAAGGTAACTGTTTCTTTGGAATCCCACAAGAAAAGATTATAAAGGCAGTAAAATAATCTTTTAAACCTCAAAATTTGTTTCTTGCAAAATGCTTACCTAACCATACATGCAATTTACACATATACCCTTGATTTTCTGAAGTGTACATTGTGATCTTCAAACTTTTTTACCTTGATGCACTTAGAAAATTTTAAAAAGCTTAAGGAAACTTCCCCCCAAGAACACAGTACTACTGTGAAAAATCGGAAGCAAACAAAACACAGTGTGGGGAGAGGAAATCAAACCATGATCGATTACCCAGCAGAGGTAATTGGAAGAAGGCACGAGGTACTGAGTAGGCATATACCATGTTGCTTTGCTTTTCTCCCAAGAATCAAATGAACTGTGTATCATATTATGGTCACTTGCTGCCTCTTAAAGTGGTTCTTAGACAGCTAGGAATGAGCCATATTTTGTTGGCTCTTTCCTTTTTTCCTGCATCCTCTCCTCCATGGTCAGGTGATTGGTGGCATGGTGGGATTTGCGGGAGTGGTGGAACCAATTCTAATTATCAACATAAAGTTATACCCTACTTACTATGGGTTTCCCAGCAGCACTAGCCACCTTCAATCCTGAAAATTTGGTTATATAGTGGACGGAGGAAGGTGGTGAACAGCAAGGCACAGAGAATGCAGATGATGGTAAAAACAAAAAACAAAACAAAACAAAAAACTCCTGTGGCAGAAGTATTCAAAACATATTCTTGCTGTAAGCAGGTATGAATCAGAATGAACGCTGAGATACGGCACTTACATCCTATGACATGCAAAACAATTTTCAAAGATACTCATGCTCAATAACTAGGTGCCATTAATCTCTATGTGAAAGAATAGTCATCTATTGAGGTCCAGAAAGCAGTTGGGTGATTTTTGTCTTTAGAAATATGGACAAGAAAGTTCAGAAGGTCTCAGATTCTGTGAATGGAATGCAGTTCGTTTGAAAAGCATTCCTTCTGGCAGTAAAAAGCGATTTAAAGGTAGTGGATTACTGGTTGAAGTGACTTGATTCAGAAAGGCCTGGAGAATAAAACCAAAAGCCCAAGTAAAGCTGTGAGGGTGTGGCTGCCAGCCCTGACAGGGCTCCCGCTCCTGGGAACAGAAGTTACCACTAGGAGCTTAACGGTAGTAATATTATATGGCCCTCAATCCCCAAAAGTGGCAGATTCGTAAGAAACCTTAACCTCTACTTTTTTCCAGTTTTTCTCAACTGCAGTAACACACTCTCTCGGCAGGTCAGCCAATTAATCAAGCATTAAAAAAAAAAAAAAAAACCCACAAATCTATAACAATAGCTTTGCAGGACAGAAGGAGAGATGTGTGAAGCAAGCACTTAATTATTGTTATTAACTATCTGAGCCAGGAAGATGAAGAGCCAAATAAATTGAAACAGGCAATGGCTGAAACAAAGAAGAAATGACACATCTCTCTCCTTCTCTCTAAGCATCCCGTGTATTTACTTTTGTGTTGTGGCTGACAGTGATGTGGCCTTCAGCTTCCCTGTGACTGGTGCAAATCTGATAAGATATTGGCATAAATATGCTGAGCCTGGTTTACAATTTGTTTTGCAACTTCCCTTCCCAGATAAACACAGTCCAACTTCTAAAATAAAAGTTGTGTTTACTTGTCCTGTTCTTAAGTCTTTTTTTTCCCCCTCTACTAAATGTTCCCTTAGGATGCTGGCTTACAACCTAGAGAAAGCTTGGATTTCAGTTTCAGTCTCCAAGGTATTCTACTGTTCTGTTGGGCCATGCGCTTGGAGGGAAGCGCTCTACCTTGCTGATTTAATTAACAGGATTCTTTTCATTATTATGGGGATTTAGCTGCTTCTTGCCTTTCAGTGTTTGGGAAACACTGATTTATGTTTTATATTTTGAAGGGAAATTTATTGTTCTTTGACAGCTGAGGCTCTAAAAGAAAAAATCCCTGGCACCAAAGGGACCCCAGGGGGTGTCACAGTGGCCTGGCCCTGCCCAGCTCTATGCTGTCATTTCAAGGGCTCCCCTTCAAAAGTGGGGAGAACTGTCAGCTGTTTAGTGCCCAACCCACTCACTCTCCCAATGATCATTATGCCAGCAGGAGTTAGCCCATTCCCATTACGACTGATGGTATTAGTAGGTTGATCAGTAACTGTGAATCACTGATTCAAGTGTAGCAACCCACCAATTTTGAATTGGATTGAAGCTCTTGACCTATAATGGTCTGTGCTTACTACGATGATCATGGTCGAACAGAAATCTGGGCAGTTTTTTTTTTCCCTCCTTTTTAAAGGGTTACTTATTTTTATTTTTTGGAAAAGCAGAGGCACAGATCTTCCATCTCGTAGTTTACTCCCTAAATGCTTGTAACAGCCAGGGATGGGCCAGGCTGAAGTTGTGAGTCCAGAACTCAATCCAGGTCTCTCACATGGGTGACAGGCACTCACAAACTTGAGCCATCATCTGCTGCCTCTCAGGATTCTAAAGAGCTGGAAGATGAATTGGAAACCAAGGTGGGACTTGATCTCAAGCACTCTGATATGGGATGCAGGTGTCCCAAGTTGTGCCTTCAAGCACTACACCACAACATGCACCCCAGGGCAAATTTTATAAATGTATGTTTTATAGATGGCAGTGAAAATATCTGAAGTTAGTAGGATAGGAAACCTGGTATGGATGGTCATCACAAGTGTACTGGATAATCACTCCTCTAAATTAATGAAAATCCTGGAAGCCTCATAGCTAATTTATATTTTAGGTGAAACATGTCAGATGTCAGTTAATGCCTAGAATCAAAATCTCTTGCTCTAAAAGGGCTTCATAATTCACATTCATGCACATGTTTTAGCCCTCTGAGGTGGGTAATGTGATTAGTATCCATATTTTCTCATTGGGGAAGCTGAGGTTTTAGCCAAGTCCAATATTATGCCTAAGTTCTAACAGTTAGTAAGTGGCAAAGGTGAGACTCAGAGACAGACACACACACACTGAAGACTAGGAAATTAGGACAATTTGTGGGTTACTCATCCTGTCTTCCCAGAAGAAGCCTGTATCTGACAGATACAGGCTGGAGGTCCCCAGTGGCAGTGGGGCTGCCACTGTGGTGCTGCAGGTTAAAGCCCCAGCCTGCAGCACTGGCATCCCATATGGATGCCAGTTCTAGTCCTGCCTGTTCCACTTCCAATTCAGCTCCCTGCTAATGGCATGGGAAGCCACTGGAGGATGGCCCAGAACTTTGGGCTCCTGCACCCACGCGGAAGACCCAGAATAAGCTCCTGGTTCCTGGCTTCGGATTGGCAGCTCTAGCCATTGTGACCATTTGGGGAGTAAACCAGCAGATGGAAGACCTTTCTCTGTGTCTCTACCTCTCTCTGTCTGTAACTCTACCTTTCAAATAAGTAATATCTTTAAAATTTTTTTTCTTATATTAAACTCATAAAATGTAGACTTGGAAATTATTTCATTTCTATAAAAGTTCTAGACAAAAACTTTTCACTTGTCTAGATTTATAAGCCAGTTTGTTCTAAATAAGAGCACAAGAAAAACACAGAATGAGTATATCATACTACAGTGGTTAGCACTTTCAAATTCTTTAAAATCAAGAGAAAAGAGCATGGGAATGTGGTCCAGCTAGTAGAGAAAAAAATAAAGTAAGCCTTTACTATGAACTTGATTCAACAGGTCCAAACTAATTTTCACATTCATCAGTTCTACAAGGTCATATGAGGGTTGTGCTTTAGAAATTTGAATTCTCTTTATTTAGCCTGTCCATCAGGATCCATAAACTCTACCCTAAAAATTCAGGCTTCTTGAATTTTCCCACAAAGGACATCTTCAAGAGATTTTTATCTCCAACTATACTCTAGGGAAACACCTGGGTAAAATGTCACCTCGGGGCACAAACTCATCATTATACCAACATAATCTAAAAGTTTCTGGTCAGTGAAAGAAGGAAGCAAGTGAACACTTGAAGCAAAATAACACAGTAATGAGAAGCCCATGCTATATACATAACTAGGATTTCTTTATACAAAGGGGGAATTTCAGAATGGTAGTTCGCCTACTTCATCTCTACAGCTATAAGGAATTCAATTTCCACAATCTATATAGTGCAGTCTCCCTTTAGCCTCCCGATTCTCCTGGTTCATCTTCTCTCTCCCTCTCCCTCCTTCTCCCCCCACCCCCATTTATTTATGATTTGAGAGGCCCAGACAAACACATACCTATAGAGACCAACAGAGACAAGAGTTGCCATTTGCTGGCTCACTCACACAAATGCCTACAATTGCTGGGTCAGGACTAGGTTGAATTCCGGAGCTGGGCACTTAGTCCAGATCTAACACATGGTTGGCAGGAACTCAGCTATCTGAGTCATCACCTGCTGCCTCTCCCAGGGTATCCACCAGCAAGAAGCTGGAATTGAGAGTAGAGACAAGCCACGGCCTGAACCCAGGCACCGTGATATGCTGTATTGATGTCCCAAGCAGCATCCTAACTTCTAAGCCAAACACCTGCTCTTCTTATTGTCTTTGCTTGAAGAAATTTTAAAAGGTAAAATTCTTTTTTAAAAAAATTATTTATTGAAGAGAAAGAGAGACATATATGCAAAGAGAGTGAGTTCCAATCTGCTGGTTCTTCCCCCAAATGCCAGGGCAAGGTCAGGCCAAAGCCAGGAGCCAGGAATTCCAGCTGGGTCTCCCATGTTGGGTAGGTGGCAGGGACTCAAGTACTTGAGTTATCATCTGCTGCTGCCCAGTGTGTGCTTTAGCAGGAACCTGGATCAGAAATGGCAGGGTGGAACCAGGGAGAATGAATCCCAGGCACTCCAATCTAGGATGCGAGCATCTCAAGAAATGGCTTAACCTGCTGAGCCACAGCATCTGCCCTTGCACTGGGAGCCTTTTAGAGGAGAAGGAAAAAAAAGGGGAGAATTTGATGAGAGTCCACATTTGCCAAGTGAAAAAAGCACTAAATTTGGGATTAATTTAATGTCCTAAGGATCTTCTAACTTAGAGAAACATGACATATGCCCATCCATCACTGTAGTTTATGTAATGAGTGAGGTGCCACAATTTAATGGGAAGAATATGGGTTTAGGGGACAATGGTTTGAACCCAGGTGATGACACTTCCTGTGTGGTTTTGACATTCTTTAATCTTTTGGTGTTTTCATCCTCTCAACAATTAAATTGGGAATAAATTATATGATCTACTTCAGAGTCATTCTGAAGATGAAACGTGAAGACCAATTTGTATGGTAAAGGCATCAGAACATCACCTGAGAAGTACAAGGAAACATTTACATCATTGTACAAATTTTCAGTGCTTACAATTCTCTAGGCACTTCAAGGCAAACAGATAAAGACTATTCAGTCTTGCTTCTAGAAGGTAGCAGAGATGACCATGGTATAGAATGAAAGCATTTCAATACTAGAAGAGTGGCTATTGGTGTGCACAAATGATGGAGGTAACATGAGTAAGGTCAAGAGGGAGAGGAGAGGGGCTGGCGCTGTGGCATGGTGGGTAAACCCACCGCCTATAGTGGCGCTGGGTCGAGTCTCAGCTGCTCCACTTCTGATCCAGCTCTCTGCTGTGGCCTGGGAAAGCAGTAGAAGATGGCCCAAGTCCTTGGGCCCCTGCACTCATGTGGGAGACCTGGAAGAAGCTCCTGGCTCCTGGCTTTGGATCAGCACAGCTCTGGCCATTGTGGTCATCTGGGGAGTGAACCATTGGATGGAAGACCTCTCTCTCTCTCTCTCTCTGCCTCTCATTCTCTCTTGTGTGTAACTGACTTTCAAATAAATAAATAAATAAATCTTTCAAAAAAAGGGGTGGGGAGAGGAGATTTTGGGCCCTTTCTCGAAGGCTTCTGATAGGTGAAAATGGGAAGGATAAAAGGAGGAGGAAAATGACAGATCAGAACCTACTGAAGCAAATACACAGACAGAATTGGCACTCCTAGTTCATATGATTAGTGAGCAAGATGCTGGACTGGTCTGAAGTTAGGAAATAAGTTCTCAAATAATTTCTTACCTATATAACCTCTCTTGCTCACCATTTCTCATCTGTACAGTGAAGATAATACCTACCTCATAAATGCTTATTTTAAACATCACATATTTACCCAAATAGTTGGTATATCTGGAATATGATGAATTAATATATTTTAATAGAAAAATCTTCACCATTGCTAAAAAAAAATCCTAATTAGTGGCCACATTACATGTACCTTGGCTCAATCCTTAAGAATTGGAGGATGAGGTACAAAACCTATTTCTGTCATTAATTTATACCTAGTATTTTATGTACAATGACCTCTCCCCCCATTGAAATGTCAATGGAACAAAGTAATTAAAAAGTGAGACAACTTGAATTTTAAGCTACTTTTTTAGGCTTTATCTTTAATAGTATATTTTTCTCCCTACACTGGCATGTGTGAGTATAAACACAATAGGTGGACTTTCATTTAGAGTTCATGAATGACTCAAGTAAATATTTAGGCATATAAGAATAACATACCTACTAATTCATTGTCTCTTAAAGTCAAGGACAAAGGAAGCTAAAATATTTAGTTGGAGCTTGGGTATTGATGTTGTACTAAGAAAAAGAAAGAGAACTAACCGTTAGATATTAAAATATCAGAGACATAGAGCAATCTATAAATCTCTTCAGTAACTACCATTTTTAAAAAAAAATTAATCTTAGGAGGATGAGGACGAGAATGATGCAGAACATATTTTTCTGACTAATAAAACTAGGTTTGCAAAAACTCCCTAAATTTGAGCACATGTGGGATGATGATTCCCAATGCAGATTGCAAATGTGGGGAAAATGGACCTCCATACTACTATGGAAGATGCCAATCTCTTATTCCTTTGTCACCAAGGGAAGAAAGTTGTAAAAATACAACAATTTGGGAATATTCCCTTATTTTTTGGGAATATACTGTCTGAATCACTTGTATTCTGAGAGTAAAATAATTTAAAATTATGTGCTAAATAAATCCTAAATTTAAAAATAGCTCCTGCAGAATTCATGCTTGAGCCATATTATTCTATTTCCTTATTTAGAATGGAACTGACCAATCTGACATAGATGGGTGGAAATTCAAAATTAACCAATACTCAGGGCTGCAAGAAAACAGATGATCTTATTTTCTATTAGCAAAAGCATGCCCCTGGGCTGGCACTGTGGCTCAGTGGGTAAAGCCCCCGCCTGTAGTGTCAGCATCTGATAGGGGTGCCAGTTCAAGTCCTGGCTGCTCCACTTTGACCCAGCTCTCTGCTATGGCCTGGGAAAGCAGTGGAAGATGGCCCGAGTCCTTGGGCCCCTGCAACCTGCTCCTGGATCCTGGCTTCAGATTGGCACAGCTCCAGCCATTGCAGTCAACTGGGGAATGAACCATTGGATGGAAGACCTCTCTCTCGCTTTCTCTGCCTCTCCTTCTCTCTCTGTGTAACTCTGACTTTCAAATCAATCAATCAATCAATCTTTAAAAAAAAAAAAAAAAGCATGCCCCAAAGATTACAGAAGGGTGAGAAAAAAAATCCCTTTGGTTCATTTTCAACTCTAAAGAGTCAAATTAATCTAGTACATTCTCCATTTGTTCATCAAAAGTGGTATATAAAGCTATCCAGGATGCAGTCTCTGTAGAATAAAGCCGCCAATCCATGGTGGATAAATTTTTAATGAGATGTTTGCCCTGATGAGACGTATAACCAAGAAAAGGTGTCTTATAATGCTTGTGAAATATGTAGGATGGACTAGCAGAAGGCCATGTAGCCAACAGATTACATGAATTACAGGACCAGAAGAGGAAGTATGGAAAATAAAATGAGAAATGGTGAGTTTGTTTAAAACATGAAGTGTAAACACATTCTGTTCAATTGTAGTCGCTGGGCTTGTGTTAGAAATCATTAACCTCACCCAGACTCAGATTTCCTGACTATGCTATATTATGTGGTTTAAAATAATTACAAGAAATTTATGTTTATATCATTTGCAAAACACACATTTACCCCAACAAAGCTCCTAGTCTCTTGCTGTAACTTATAGAGTTGAAGGTTGCTCTATGCCTCACTATCTTTCTCCACTTGGCCCAAGATAGCAAAGAATTTAGTTCACCAAATCTTGGTTGTTCCCACAGCTCGTATTTCAGCAGCACTTAGCAATAATACCATGCTTAAAACAGTGTGGGACTGATACTGAACTTCCAGTATCACTGAAAAAAATTGAATTTGAGTGATCCTGCCAAGTAGAGTACATTTAGGTAGTCGGCACTAAAACAATAAGAAACAGAGTCAAGTGCCAATTGGAAAGCAGGACGAGCAGCTATAAAGAGAAATCAAAGAAAGCAAAATGAGCATTTAGAAATGGACTTCGTTTGCCATTAAGAGTGAGGACTTAATTGTGGGAAATCCCAGCCTCAAAGGTCAGATGTGGAGAGAGATGCCCAGAGTATCCAGAGGTCCATGGTCACTGATGTGGACTGACATGGACGTGAATATGGTTAACATGTTGGCTGAGGAATACAATTTTCATTTGGCAAATTTGCTTCTACTATCTTAAAAAAATCATATGGAGCTCTTTCCACAGGATAATTGAACACATGGAAGGAATTTGGAGTAGTAGAAGGGGCAGCATTGGTTCAGAGAGGAACCTTAAAGGTGTAGCCCTCTTCTGATAATTACCAGCTTTGCAACAGTGAATGAGCCAGAAACCTGTGAAAACCTGAATCCCCCCCCCCCTTTTTTTTGTAAAAAAGGGCATAATAACTTGTATACTTCATAGGGCTGATGGGAGTATCAAATGAGACAATATGTATAAAAGTGGCCCCATAACTGTAAAAGATCATAAAATATAACATGGTGTAGTAAAGAGATATTTCATTAAGAATCAAAAGGGGTTTTCTCTTTCTTTTACATTAACTCCTGAGATACTTTATTACTTTAAATGCTAAGTTTTATGAGAGTTCATTTAAAAGGATTAGAGGGGCAGGCATTGTGGCACAGGGGATTAAGCTGCCACTTGGGACACCCGCCTCTCCTAACTGGAATTCCAGTTCCAGTCCAGGCTCTCTGCTTATGATTCAGCTTGCTGCTAACGCACTTGAGAGGCAGCGGATGATGGGCCAAGTACCTGGGTTCCTTCCACCTTGGTGGGAGACCTAGATTGAGTTCCAGGCTCTTAGTTCTACCACAGCCCAGCCCCAGCTGCTGCAGGCATTTGGGGGAAGGAACCAGCAGATGGGAGACTGCTCTGTCTCAACCTCTGTATCATTCTACCTTTCAAATAAGGTAATAAATGAATCTTAACTAAAAGGGAAGGAACAAAGTAAAATCCCTGAGGAGTATAATTTATAATTTTTTTTTTGCTTACTGTTAGTCTTCTATTTTTCTCTTCTTTGTAATGGACACATTGCAACTTTCTATGCAGTGTTTTAACTTATTAAGGATTCTTTAATTGTAAGTCCTTAATGAAATCTGAAGTTATCAAAATCCTGTAGAAATGCACAAAAAAACTCTTACCCCGAAACACTGTTTATTCTTATGAGTTGTCAATTTCCTTAACAATCATACATCACAATTCTGTCTGGTGCAACAGAAGCAAAACAAACTGCATACACAATACAAAATGCACTCCACTGCTGGAGGGCACAAAGCATACTGGTAATGTCACCTGAATTAAGGCCACCATAAAATAAACCAAGTATGAAGCCATGTAAGTACAGTGGTTTGCCAACAAGCTTGTTTTCAAATTGTAGCCCAACGTCCCTTATTCTTCCTGATTGTATCATCCTGTTCTAATTAGTTTTTTTCACCAGCTATGTTCATTCTGCTAGAAAAAACACAACTTATTCAACGTGTGGTTTTGATAGCAGGCTACAGAATGGAGGCTTCCAACTGGCTACTTTGTGGCCACCATACATCCTTCTGCAAAAGTCCAGCTGTCCTCCACCTGTCATGATCCAAGCTGCCGGATGTTCGCCAGAGCATTCTCCCTAACCTGAATTGATGCCTCTTAAATGCATTAATACAGAAATAATCTTCAAGGAAACTGGTATCACTCCACTAGCTGAGATTCCTATAGTATGAATGAGAAGCATATTGATATAGATTGTATGCTCTGGAGACAAACAGAGAGAGGAAAACACAAAATTTGGAGCCAAAGACTTTCTTCACTGAGTTCCCCACAGTGTATGAAAAATCCTATCTTCAAGTCTCCCACAAATGCTAGCAGCACTGCTTTTGTTCACCTTGACACATTCAGAAGGGAAGCACAAAACAGCCGTTTTAAATAGCAAGCCACGCCACGGAACCTCCCTGTGTACAGGTTTGGCTGAAACATCTGTGGGAAAGGGGGCTGCAGAGAATTCAATGAAACATAAGCAATGAGAAAACCTTTCTATCCTCTTCAATGACTCAAAAACGGGAAAGGAGCATCATTTTCAAAGGAACAAATGCTACACAAGACATGCCCTTTAAATCCTTTTTAAGGTTCTGTGACCTGTGAAACTATCTGCAATATCAGCAGGAGAAAGCCCTTTCCAGAACAAATGCCCATGTTTTATGTGTACTGTATTTGCTAATCATTACTTCATAAGCAAGAGTAGATATACAGAGGGGCTATAAATAATGGCGGGAATGTAAAAGTGAATTGATCTGTCTGGCTATCTAGTAATACTCCTGGCACAAGACCAGTCTTGAATGGCTGCCAACTACCACAGAGCCAGCCAGTGATTTGTCTGGGGGTCCTGCCCTGTCAGGCAGAAAACAGTCTTAAAGCTGAACTCCCACCACTGTGTGCACGGCTGAGATCACGGCCGTGAGCGTTTCTTCCAGAATCTCCTTCTCCCAATTCAGTCCCAAAATCCCTTTAAAAAATTGTCAGAAAGGCGAGCGAGGAAAACAACAGAACCAAACCAAATTTCAAAATGAAGAAACACCTTAATAATCCAAAAGGGAGGGTCATGGGAGAAATACATGGAATGTGTATCTCCAGCCAACTGGAATCAAACAAGGGGCCAGGGAAAATTGGGATTGGGGCCCAGAGGTTATGACAATTAACCACTCAGCCTTGCCACAAACCTGACTCCGTCTGAGGCACCAGGCGTGACCGTGACTACCTGCAGGCCCAGAGGAGCAGGACTATTAAGACCTTTCTCTGGAGTAAGCACCTACATCGTTTTAGGCACTGCAGCATCCAGGTACAACAAATTGGGTCAAATTCAACCCAGATTTAATTTTTGTCAAGTTTCCCTGCAAGTTCACCAGCACAGAAGTATTTCTGAAAACTCCTTTGCAAAGGATGTCCGGTTACAGGTTGATGATCTCTCTCAGCACCCTCCCTTCTGGAGCAGGTGTGTCTGGTCCCAGGGCTGGTGGCATGAACCACTTCTCCTTGCATGTCCACATGGCAAGACAGCCCGGGAAGCACACTCACCTCGGGACGCCTTGCAGGGATGCGTTAATGTGCCTGCCTGGCACTGTGTCTTGTATCCCTCAAGGCTGTCTCCCAAGTTCTTTGAAAGAGCAGCCCTGGCTCAAAGAAAGAAAAACAAGAAAAGAAAAGAAAAAACAAAAAACAAAAAACAAAAATACAAAATGAAAAGGAAAGTAAGAAAGGAGGGGGAAAAAAAGAAAGTCTCACCAAATGATGAGCTCAATTCCAGCCTTGCTAGGGGCGCTTGATTCATGGGCCTCAGGCAGATCAGGGCACTGCCGCCTGAGTGTTTATTACCCATGTGCGAGGTCCTTACCAGCAGATCAAGTAACAGAGAAGGTTCTCAGAGATAGAGGGGACACCCTGCGAATTACAAAACTTGCTAATTATTTAAGGATTGGCAAGTGGAATTTCCTCAAAGTGATGTGTTTATAGCTCAGAGACCATAGAAGGGTGAGGCTGCTCTGCATTGTTTGGGTATTTTTTAAAAAAAATTTTTTTTATTGAATTTCATAAATACTAACCAAATTCAAACAAAACTGATTTAGATTTCACCTCATCACTTAAAATATATTTTGTCGAGTACAGTCTGTGCAGTAATCCTCTGCTATACTTTAATTTGGTTTTAATTTTATAGGCCCTGTTTTAACTGCATATTTCCAGACCTTTATTTCTCTCACAGCTCTTAGCAAAATGGTAGCTCATAAACACAAGCTCTGCTGTATAGACTTTGCATTTCATCCCAAAGTATTTCCTTTTTTATAGCCGTGGTCTTTCCATCTTAGTGCTGTGAGCTTGGGTCACAAATCTCTCTGCTATTCCAGTGTGTGACATCTTCGCTCGTTTGCCGCTGCTCATTAACAAACAATACTGCTGTGAAATTGGTTTAATGACAAAGTAATAAAATTGCTATTCTGCTCACAGATTGCCTGAGGCACTTTGAGCTCCTACAAGGCTTACTGTGGGTGCCAAGATACATTAAGCTGCTTATTCGTAAAAACTGCATCATCCGGTTTTTCACAGGTTTTTTCCCTTTCCTATCCAGCCCTGCTTCTTTTTATCTTCAAATAAAAAGATATATTTGCTTATGTTCTTCCAGGCTGTCAAATTTTTACTTGCATGCATATTTCTGGAAAATGAAAGTATATTTCATTTTTTTTTCTTGAAAGGTCACTCTGTCCCTCCTCCAAGGTTGTCCCTGGACAGAACACCCACCGCATACAACATTAAAGCAGACTTATTTCCCCACTTTATGTAAGTAGGAGCCAGGGTCGTTGCAACCTATTTTGGGAGAGCAAGGGAATGAAACTATTTATGGAATAGTTTTACCTTTTTAAAAAAGCAGTGTTTGGAGAATCCTTACAATTTCTCTCCTCATATTATAACTGGAAATTTCACATGAAAACAATCATACAACTCTGACTACTCATATTAATATTTTATGAATAATAAAATATGTCTGCATTAAAGCAAAAATCTTCAGCAGGCACCTGTTTTCCATAATGAATTACATGTTCTGGGAAAGTAGCCTGTTTCCATTTGTCTAATGCCCATCCAGACCTGAAGATTTACTGCTGCAAGACAATGGGGAAATAACCCAATTGCGGTTTGACAGGTGGGCAGGTCTTGATAATTATGGCCAGACATCTTAACACTGTGCAACTGATGTAAATAAACATCCAAAGCACAGATCAATATTGCTTTCCTACTTTTGCATTTTGAACAACACATGCTAGCAATTTACATCCTTTCTCTCTTTCTGGCTGATTGGAAAGGCTGCATTCATTTAAACACATTGCATGCATACACACACTCCACATATTTCATTTAAAAAGTATTCAATATACCCCAACAGCCAGGACTGTACTTTATAATCACATTACAGTCACCTGCTGGTATATTTCTATTAATTATGTAAACTGATATCTCAAGAGCTCCAAAAAGCATCTGAATTGGCCATTTGAATACCTGCAATATCTGGATGATAAATTAAAGGAAACACAAACCAGGTTGGCAAAAATAAGGTCTGTCAAGAATTTGGGCATCTTCTTTCCCTATCTTGGTGCTCGGCATTTCTTTACAATTTCATGAACTGTAGGTGCTTCCTCTTCTACATGCATCTGACCTCGTAAATCTCAGGATCCGGAGATTTTATTACAGTGGCCCAAGATTTGCAAGGCCTGCCAATCCTGCTGAGAGGCAGCCCCCTACCCTCCCCAGAAGATAGAGAGAGGAACTGATGAGGTATAAGGAGATCTGATGTAAAGAAGCATCTAAACCAAGGGCACAGAAATGAGTGGTATGAGAAAGCAAGGTGAACTTGCCATCAATACAGGATAGAGGGAGCCGGAGAGAGAGCGCTCAGAAAAAAGGCCAGAATGGGTACAAGGAAATACAGGCTTTGATTGGGAAATGAGATGAAAGGGATAAAAAGGGAACTATATAATGGGATTCTTAGGGAATAAAATCTATGTAGTATTTGTTCTAATCTGCAGAGTTTATTTGTCTTTGAAAGACCACTTCCAGAGCTCAGAATGAGTTTATTAAGTATGTTACTTTCTCACAGCACCTTGGTGTTAACATCTTTTTTTCTTTTTGAAAATATTTAACAAATATGGCAATGAAAGGGATGAAAGGACACATCCCATGTATTTTAATATAAGAAAACAATGGAATTATAGGAAGCAACCGAGGAGACTCAAGGATATAAGAGTAACCTAAATCTCTGGAAATAATAACTGGTTCCTTCGCAAGTGTGAGGATGCCTGTAAACCAGCCAAGTTCTTTACTGTAAGAAGCCTACAATGCATGCTGTCAGCTGTATTTACCTAAATAGTACATGACATAAAACTCAGGTACTTAATTTTAAATATTTGATAAATAAAAATAGACCAGCAAAGGGTTAGAGAAAGAAAACAATACTACTGAAAAAAAACCTGAGCTAGCCAGTTCTTGTCCTTCAAATAGCTCTATAAAACTATGACATCATCAAAAGCATTAAAAATCTTGTGGAAAAAAATGAAAATCAGAATGATGTGAGGAACTACTTGCTGAAGAAGAGCAAGGAGGTCCTGAAATTCACTGGATTCCCTGCCAAATAATAATTCTTACACATGCATAAAACTGTAAAGGGTTTTTCTGTGAACAGAAAGAGAACAGAAAATGTGATATAATAACAATTAAAATGACATTAGTAACAAAGGTTATATTTTGGAGCTCCTGCTAAATGTGATAATTCTCATAATAATATTTTGAATCCAAGGTGTTCTTTCTGTTTGACAAATGAAGAGACCCAGGCTCCAAGCTCAGACCCAAATGGTTAATAGTGATGCCAGATGCAAACTCAGACACTTCGTCCAATATCTATTTTTTTCTACTGTATCTTGCTGCCTCTCTATAGGAAGTGACTCAAGACAAGGCACCAAGTACTATCTATGTGCAGGAAAACCAGTGTAGTCCCAGGGATTCTTCCATGTAATACCAGGTATGTTATATATCATCAGTAACCTAACCCTTTTTTTTTTCTTTTCTTTCAAAAAGAGTTATTTGAAAGGCAGAGATTTGGGGTTGGGTGCTGGGGGGAGATCTTCCATCAGTTGGTTTACTCCCCCAAATGTTCACAATGGCCAGGGATGGGCCAGGCCAAAGCCAGGAGCCAGAATCTTCTGCCTGGTCTCCCATATGGGTGCAAAGCCCCAAGCACTTGGACTATCTTCCTCTGCTTTCCCAGTCACAATAGCAGGAGGCAGGGATCAGAAGTGAAACATCCGGGTCTCAAACCTGCACCCATAAGGGATGCTGGCACTGCAAGCAGAGGCTTAACATTCTATGCCACAGCACCAGCCCCAGTAACCAAACCTTTTATATCAAAAGAGATTTAAAAACATAAGATCCTTATCTGAGAAGACTATTCTTACAAGCTGTTAGGTAATAAGCATAAGTACTTAGATACTTGAAAATAAAAGGTATGATTTAAACACATCAAAATTGTTGTGCTTAGCTTAGTTAGAACCAAATGAAAAATATCATCTTTTATCTTCCCACTGTAGGCCGATTCTTCTCCACATGGTCAAGGGCAATAACATTAACTATAGTAAGCTAATAGAAAATGAGTGGCACTGCTTACAAAAGGAGGAGATCAAAAAAAATTCACAGTTCATGTTCCATTGATCCTAGATTATTCCATTATCAACGTGATTAATAATGAAAGCAAATAATAACTAATTATATAATCTTTCTCAACAGACTAGAAACTCCATGAAGACAGAGCTAATGACTTGCCAGTGTCTCCATGAACTAATACTCAAAATAGTTGTTACCTTACACCCCACCTGATCAAATATTTATACCAAGGTGAGAAAGCAGATAAAGAAGCTTCTCAAAGTATCTTCAATGTGTCTCATTTTCTTCAGCAGCTGAATTTCATTGTAGGGGGTCAGGAGGGTGTAAGGAAGAGGTAGAGGAACCAGAAATGGATACACATGGAGTACCCTTCCAAAGAGCTGACGGTGGCAATCTGTTCTGACCCGTAGGGGAAGCAGCATGAGAACCCAGTGCTTGGAGGGAAATATGATTCTAGTATTGTGAATGAAATCCAGAAGATGGTACCGTGTAGGCTTTTGCGGGCATGTTTGGGACTCAGTGTTTAACTCTAACATTGAACTTTTGAGAATATATACTCCAAGTTCTTCAGCAATTAATGCAGTTTTGTACATTTGATACTGAACTGCAATCTCTGTGAGAACAGGGGACCTGCTTCACCCCATTCTTCTACAGACCATACCTGGCAGAGTTACTGGCACCATGACAGGTATTTGGACAATGGTAGGTGTTTGATAAATATTTGTTGACAGGCTAAATATGTGAATTTGGAGGAAGGAGCAAATATTGTTCCCCAGTTATATTTTATATGGATTAATATTAGGATCCGTTTGGATTTACTAAACATACAAGTGGATGACAGAGGTGACAACTCAGCAGAACACCAGCTGGCAGGAAGAAGCCAGTTGAGCATTAAAATTTATCTACAGACAATAAGCCACAGAGATAAGGAGCGTTGATTTGTACAAGGAATTATTATGAAAAACATTCAGAGATATCCAAAACGAAAGGGAACCACCAAAGCACCAAAAAACTCCCAGTAACACCGTAAGATGTGATCTGGGCTGGCACGGCTCATCGAAGTGCGGAGGAAACACAAAGGTCTTCCATTAGGCACACACGCCTGCAAATTGGCTGAGAAGATGCAAACACATGTTTGAAGACACTCATTTTATGCACTAACACTCATTTTCCTTCTTATGTCCTGGGTGTCAAGGTTTTTATTAGTTTTGTTAATTTTCTGAGGTATGTTTAGCATGTTTAAAAGTAGCCCATCAAAATAATTTCCATTCCTGGAATCATAAGAAAAGGAAATTATGAAAGATTTGCCAGACATGAGGTTCTCAAGGAAGAGGAAAGACAGAAGAGTAATCATGGATTAGGTCATTGACTTCAGTGTAAATACTGACATCCTGTTCATGTATGCTCATCATGTATATGCATACCTTTCTATAAGTATAGAGTGTCACATAACATAGCATGTAAAGTATCAAAGTGAAATTAGATCTTTTTTTGTGAGTTGGATGTCACTTCTGTTACGCAGGTTGCACCATTCTGAAGTAAATCATGAGGTTTGAAAGTTGTGGGGCTTACTCTACTAGCAAGGCCAGACATGAACGTGGCAGTGGCTAAGTGGTTTCCCTTCATAATCTCGAGTCCTCACATTTCTTCCTGTGTTGGCTCAGCCCATTCTTAATGACTGTGTTTAAAAACATTTCTAGGAATTGTCTTTTCACTAGTTTTGATAGATTCCCTGACTTCATTCCAATAGAGGGAAATATAACTCATCTTAGTTAAAGTAATCATCAGGAAGGACAGTCAAATGGTTAAAATCTGTCATCAGCCAAGAGAAGAGAAAAGGAAAAAGCTTATAGCAGCAAACTCAATACATCACATGGAAAATAAACAGTTAACATATTGAAAATAAATGTTTGTACTGTGTAGAACAACCTGGATGGGTATGCTCTGAGAATGATGCTTACTTCAAGAAAATAAAGAATTTTTGCCACAAAAGTATTTTTTCACTAAAATCTCAAAGCAGAGCACAGCTTTTATGTTGTGATTTTTAAAATATGAAATGGAATAAAGCAGAAGTTAGCTGAAGAGCTTTATAATATAAAACAAATTCGAAGAATGTTGATACTTGCTTTCTAGATAGTAGAAAGTGCTTCTATTTCATGAGGCCTATGACATTCAGTTATACATTTGCAATGGACAATTGCAACTAAGAAAGTGCTCCAGAAACCAGAAAAATGCATTTGGGATTACCCCTATGCATCACAGAACAGAATCAATCTTCCTAATTAACAGCAAATTAGCAATCCCAAAATGAGTAGGATCAACCTGTCTTCTCTGGCCAAGAGTCATGCTAAGTATAGAGCTTCCTCTAAGTGCCTCTAAATTACATTTACGCCCATATAAAGTAACATTCTTTTAATCTAATACTACATTAGTGTCATTGTTCCTAAAGTTATTACACCGTTTAAAATTTCTGTAGATAGGTGGACAGATAAACAAATTAATAGACAGATATGCAGATAACCAGACGTTTCACAAAGCAGGATGTTAAGGTGGTCACAAATCACTGAAAGGCAGTGTACAAGATCCTTATTAGCATAAAGCTCACCAAAGAAGAAAAGTTTAAGTGGAATGGTGATATTCTTTAAGGGCTAATGGATATTTGGACACATTACTTTTTTTTTTTAACATAACAGAGATAAACATTAAGA
Source organism: Oryctolagus cuniculus (assembly GCF_051225735.1). Classification (NCBI taxonomy): domain Eukaryota; kingdom Metazoa; phylum Chordata; class Mammalia; order Lagomorpha; family Leporidae; genus Oryctolagus; species Oryctolagus cuniculus. Next base: position 60,074,686 of record NC_142878.1, read on the forward strand.
AGAAAGTCACCATGCAGAAAAGAAATTATAGCCAAAGCAGACTTAATGGCTAATGACTGAACTAGCATTTTGCTAAAATTGATTTGCAATTGGGTGGTACCCTTTTGGTGTATTAGCCATTCAATATCCATGATGTGTTAAGTATTGATGAGAGCTGTTGTTAAGCATGCCTCTTTATGTACCATCCCAGTATCATCTGTATGTGAGATGCCCCTGGAGTTGTGCAGTGTGCAGACTACTCAGGACCATGTTGTGGCCCTGACTGTACCACAAAGAACAACCCAAAAGGTATGGCTCATAATTTTCATGAATTTAAAATCTAAAAAAATGAGAACCATCTGTTGCCATTTAAAAAAAATTTAATTAATTCAAAATCCAACCACCAACAAAAGGAGGAATAATGATTATGGTGTGTTTTTTTGTTGTTGTTGTTATTTTTTAAGGTTCGTTAACATATTTCCACTTAACTTTTTAGAGTAGGAAATTTCTTTGTTGTTGTTTTGCCTTTGTTAATTTATTTTAGCATTATCATTAGAGGGTCCATGGAAGTGCCCTAAGACTGAAGGCAAAATTGTGCGCTTGTGAGTGTGTGTGCTGTCCTCTGGGGAATCATGGGTTTCATTACATTCTCAGAGAAGTCCATGATCCAGCAAAGGCTTAACTAGTTCACTGCTGAGTCTAAAAAAGCCTTGGGTGGTGCACTGAAGGTGGCTTAGGGAAGGAGAAGGCAATCTGTGGTTTATTACTAGACAGAGATTTCTTTGGAATTTGGAAAATTTGTTTTTCCAAAGTTCACAGCTTGACCAAGAACACAGTAAACAAATTAGGACTCTGAAATATCTCATGCAAACCACTGGTCTGATGTGAAACAAACTATCCTTCAGCCCCTTCTCCATTACCAGCAACAATGGGCAAGTCCAGAAACAAAGTTAAGAATGATGATCTGAGAGCCTCAGGACAGTCTAACCTACTCCAGAGTGATACTACTGGGTATCACATCCAATCTGGACTACTTATACAAATTAGGTACATAGCTTGAGCTCATTCTTGAACAGACAGGAACTTTGTCTCATCACCAGAGATTCCAAATAGCTTCCAGAGCTTACCACAAAACAGAGTTTGTGGTTTAGAAAACAAAATCCCCAAAATTAAACATCCTCCCGAGATCACTACTGACAAGGAAATGCCACAGTCTGCAGATACAGGTACTTTGTCTATCCATCTATCCATCCATCCAAGTGGTGGAGTGAGAAGGACACCTACACCTAAATCATGCAATTTTTCTTTACCTCTCCATCAGATCATCTTACATGACCTCTTTGGTTTGGAGATCAGTTTTAGATGTTGATCTCTCAGAAGGAGATAATCCTTTTAATGGATTTCAGACTCTGGTGCCAAGTATTCTTTCTCCCATTTGTTTAGCATATGTGTGTCTGGGGTGGTGGAGCAAGGGGAGATAGGATTGGTTAAAGACAGGGAAGAGTGAAAAAAATTGGAGACTCAAGTCTTCAACTTACTCAGAAGGCATTGGCAGGGAAATCATACTCTCCATGCATATGTTTCACATGTTGATGTAGGAATTGAGTGTCTTAATGCTTTTGTTTGACTCTATTTAAGTGACTCCCCAAAAGCCTGGGGACATCACTTTAACTTATGCCTCAGTTTACTCCTGGCTACAGAAGACAGAAGACCAAAGGATAACTGACTCACAAGAGGGTTAGGATACTAATTACTGTGGGTAAAGTATTCATATAATTTCTGCCAAAGAAGTGGTGATTACTACTAAATGGTTGTCACTGTCAACCTCTGCCTGAAGTCAACCCCATTTTTAACATTTATTTTCCAAATGTCCTCTTTTAAATGTTAATAAAATATTTGGCAGCTATGTATATCACATAAATGCATTAGGGCATAAAAGCTAATATTTTCTTTTAATTTTAACAATGTGCTTACTATTGGTAACGAATATTGAAAGAAATACAATGCGTAAGTAGATTTTACACCACATTAGAGTTGTCCAATTTCTCATGTTTAAAATTTTTCTGCATGACTAGAGCCAGGAAGAAATACATGCCAGCATAATTATATGAACAGTTGAAATTTAAACATATTGAAAGAGAAGAGAACATGTCCACCCATTTGTTTTTTTTTTTTTCTCCCACTATAACAATTGCAAAGATGAGTAATTTCTTTTCATAGAGTCAAGCTGAAGGCACAAAGCTTTAACATTCAAAGGAAGGAGGTAGGGGGGAAAGAAGCTTTTTTAAGTACTGTGCAAATCAATACACAAAAAAAATCTCAAGATGATAGTTTAATTAAAATGTGCACAAGGCAATTCATCAGTCCCTTCCCTGGGTGTACTAGCTTCTAGAATTTGCCTTCTGCTTTCTGATCCCTGATGGTTTTAACTGGAAGGGATTTAAAATATCTTTCAACCGGCACCTTTCCACTTAGCTTACATTCCTTGTTTTTCTTTATAAACAAGAAATTGTACTGGCTTTGTGATGTTTGTTATGCTTCATGCTTTTTCATCTCCTGTATGAGCTTTGCCTTGCATGCTGTCATGCAGTGAAATTTACCTGAGAGCTAAAGGGAGGGAAAAAAAATCTTCCAAGTGTATTTGGTTACAAGTTCATAGCCAGCTAAATCACTAGCAATTTTATGCTACCGGTTATTTCAATTTAAATGTTTGTAAAAGTACATATAAAAATAAAATAACCACTCCCATAGTCATCAAAATGAAAAATCTGCCTGGATTAGAATAAACTATAAGTTGCTTTAAACTACCACATGGGAATGTTAATATTATTCAGTTCCTACTCTCCTATGTTCTAGGGATACCTTGGCAGGGACATAGAACTACTGAACTTCTGGCTTCTTAATAGTTTATCTCCCATTATAATTGCTTTGCTCACCAGCTGCCCTCGGTCTTCATAATTGGTTAGAGACCAAGGTCATCAATACCAATATGGTAGTGACTTCCACTCTTAGCTGGTTGTTAAGTTTCTGGTGGTAGCTTTGTTCCAGTTAGCATCATCTTTTTCAGGTCCAGAAACTCTTCTTTTTGTTAAATAATTCCGATAAGTGTCCTATGATGTTTTTGCCCAATCTCCCTTTCTGACATCTGCATTACAGTACTTTTCCATTTAAAAGCCATTCAGTAATCAATTCAACCCAAATCCAAATCCAAATCTTTTGAAGTTTCCTAAAGTGCTTCATGTTGCTTATAAGTTGCATGTACCTATTTGGATGGATAAGTTATTTCACTTAATACAATTTTTAAAAACATGATCAAAGAACCTCACCCTTAATATTTTGTCAGTGAATTTTTACAACATTCATGAGCATAATATGGTAGTAATCAGAAAGAGAGAGAATTTTAATTTTTCATAAGATCTAGGTCATATCAGTACTACAAAATTAAACAGGAAAGGAAAGAAACTAATTGCATGGTCAAGATACTTCCACTTATTTAATCTTTGGGATAATTTTACAATTGAAATGAAAGGATTTTTGGAAACAGGGTACAGTGCATTAGAAGCAGTTCTGGGTGCCAGTGATGTGGTATAGCCACTTAAGGCACTGCCTAAGATACCAGCATTCCATATAAACACCAGTTTGTGTCCTGACTGCTCCACTTCCTATACAGTTCTCTGCTAATGGCATGGAAAAGTCAGTAGAAGATGGCCCAAGTGCTTGGGGCCCTGGCACCCATGTGGGAGACCCAGATGAAGCTCCTGGCCTCAACCTGGCCAGTGCTGGCTGTTGCAGCTATCTAGGGAGTAAACCAGTGGACAGATCTCCCTCTCTGTCTCTTCCTTTCTCTCTGTAACTCTTAAAAATCAATCAATAAATCTTAAAAAGAACAAAATCAGTTTTGGAACCAAGGACTTCATTTGTTCAATTTTAGGCTTTATCTAGCTTCTTGGGTGGCACTTGGAAAACTGCCTTCTCTGGGTCTTAAATTTTTGGTAAAATGAGAGTTTGAGGTTAGATTATCTGTAAGGTCTTTTCTACTTATTTATTTCACTTAAATTATCTAATATTTAGCTCCTTTGGGAACTTTCTAATCAATGTCTAGAATTTTATATCTTGAAGTCCCCATTCCTTTTAAGTTTTGGTGCCACCAAATGGCTTTCACCATGCCAAGAGGATCCACAGGGGCATCTTTTGAATCAGAAACCAAATGTCCTTTCACTATGTCTGCATTTATTCAACGAATGTTAGGTGACTACCTACTATGTGCAGGGCCCTATTATAGGTACTCAGGATCTTGGGCAGCAAATCAATGACAGTTTCTGCCCTCAAGGAGTAGAAGATATCTGTTATCTGTTTTTTTTTTTTTTTTTAATAGAAAAAAAGTTTCTTCTGTTAGTTTTAGTTTCTATGCAGTTGGTGGTTAGCATGTTTCATTTCCTGAACATAGGCTTATCAAAAAGTAACTACAGTTCACAATAACCTATTACATATCTTATAACATGTAAAACAGAAGAGTCCCAATGATGCAATCATAAAGCAATGACAAAGAGGGGACCATGCTGATTGTCCTGATTTTCTCAAAATACATGTACTGAAATATTTCATTGTATTCTATAAATATGTGTGATTGTTAATAAAAATAATTTTTTAAGTGAGTGCAACTGAATCTTGGTAGGCATGTGTTCCAGGGAACCATATGAGAGATTTATTATAAAATTATCTCTACTTTACTTATGATATCATTGACTACTTTATTATTTTTAATGCTTCCCTTTAAGTACAGATTTAAGAGTCACAAAATAGAATTCTCATAAAGTGACTCAACCTATCACACCAGTCCTTTTTTTTTTTTTATTACAAATGCCTAGTTTTCTGAAGTAAATTTTCATGGTAAAACTTTCATGTATTACTCCAAATGGACTCAGGATGAGATGGATAAAAAAAGATGATTCATTTACTGCATTCAAGGGGAATGATAGTTGTTTCAGAAAAATTTTGAACTTACTGAAAGCAGATTTTTTTGGGATTTCAGGTTTCATCTCTAATATTTATTGAATATCAGGAACACTTGGCAAAAAATGATTATTTTTGAAAGAATTAATGATGGAGATGAACTCTGACACACTAACAGGAAATAGAAATGTTGAACACGTAGCCCCTTTAAGAGAACCTTTAGGAAACTAGTTTTTCAGTGAGAGACTGACGTTGGAGAGCTTTAAAGCAAACTAGAACTTTAAGGGGGGCTTGGCTGAGGTGAGGGGGAGAAACAGATGTTAATTAAATTTTTTTTTAAATTTATTTGACAGGTAGAGATATAGTCAGTGAGAGAGAGAGAGAGAGAGACAAAGAGAAAGGTCTTCCTTCCATTGGTTCACCCCCCAAATGGCTGCGATGGCTGGAGCTACACCGATCCGAAGCCAGGAGCCAGGTGCTTCCTCCTGGTCTCCCATGCGGGTGCAGGGCCCAAGGACTTAGGCCATCCTCCCCTCCCCTCCCGGGCCACAGCAGAGAGCTGGACTGGAAGAGGAGCAACTGGGACAGAATCCAGTGCCCATATGGGATGCTGGTGCTCTGGGTGGAGGATTAATCAAGTGAGCCACAGCACCGGCCCCAATTAAATTGTGTTTTGAGAGGCAAGCATTTGATACAGTGGTTAAGATGCTACTTCAGACCACTGTACCCCATGTCACAGCACCTGAGTTAGAGTCCTGGCTCCAATTTTAATTCCACTTCCGGCTCATGTGCACCCCAGGAGGCAGCAGGTGATGGCTCCAGTACTTGCACCTCTGCCATGCTCATGGGTGGACCTTGACTGAGCTCCAGGCTCCTGGCTTTGGCCTGGCCCCAGCCCCAGCTGTTTTCAGCATTTGGGGAATGAACCAGTGAATGGAAGATCTCCCCATCTGTATATGTCTGTCTGTCTCTCTGCCTATCAAATGAATAAAAATAAAAACATAATAGTGTTTTGAGGTCAGGTGTGATGCTAGAGATTCACTACAAATGTTTCTCTGAGTAAAATACTTAAATACCAGTTAGAGCTATCTATGGATTTCCAACATTAGTGCTCTCTGTTGTGTAGCAAGAAATTGACAAAATAGAGAATTAGCACCCAGAATAGTAGTGTCTGGGTCAGGTTAGAGAATTTTGACAAATGAAGTGACTGGGTGGGAAATTATTTGGCCTAGCCATCTCAGTGACTCCAAGGTCAATGGCTTTTTGTGAAACTCTACACATAACTTTGACCTGGTGTGAGTTTTTTTTTTTTTTTAACCCTCTGAATGGGGGCATCTACCTTGCTAGAAGGAATTTAAGAAACAGCTTATCAAAACAATCAGGGTAAGGCACTGTGCAAAGCCTCACATAAAAGCTAAATAAAATACACTTTTCATATATGATGTTTTATTTTTCTCTAGTGCTGCCTTTAAAAAATTTACAAATGGCTATGAAAGTGACACACCAAAAGTATATGAATGGTCACTGTTAAAGCAAAGTACTTCAAGCAGTGCTCACCCACAGCAAAAGGTCCATTCTTTCCAAAGCCAGATCAACAACACACCGTAGTTTTGTTGTGACTTGTCAGGGAGCAGGATGACAAGGGATTCACATACACACAATCCTGTGATATCATTCCATACTCTTGCAGGATCTCTAACCTTCACAACCATGCAAAACTGTGGGATGCCTATTTAAGTCAACACTTCTAGGTATAAAAAGTTTACCCCCTTATTATCCTATCTAAACTTGGAAGAAGATGTATTTCTTTACTTTGCCTACTGTTCCATTTTTAACAACTTCGTGCTTTTATGTATAACTTTATGCTTTAGATGTAACACTTTTTTTCCCCACCCTAGTTGTTTTTTCCAATGGGAGATTTTAAGTGTGTATTGAAATCTTGTCTACAAAGCCTTCTGCCTGAGGAAGCCACTGTATGACTGTAAGTGGTGTAGTCCTTTGCAGAGCCCTTCTAAAGAACAGTAATCAGTGTGCATTTCCCCTACACCCCAAGCTCCTCCCAGTGCCCCCTGTCACCAGGGCCTCCTCTTTCTTTCTGGACCAGTTCATCATTCCCAGAGTGTGAATAACATTGCACCCTACCTTTCCCTCCCCTTGTGCGGTCCCACGGTGCTTCCTGTTATTCTGACCTCCTCCCTACAGGGCTCATCTCTACTTTGTGCTATCTATTGTGAAAACAAAATCATCTTCCCAGAGAAACCATCAGGCCCCACTCAAATCTGCTGTCATTGTGGAAAGAATCCCTAAGCCCTGCTCCCCAAGGTGTGGAGCCCAGAGTTGTAGCTCCTTTTTCTATTCTCACCCCATGCTGAATTAGTCATCAAATCCTGCCACAGTTTTTAACAACATACATAAAAATCAGTTTCTTTTTCTTCATCTTAATAGCTAAATCTCTTCTGATTCAGGTTTTGTTTAAGTTACCCGTAGTCTACTATGACTGGTCTTTCCATCTTTTCTCCTCATCAATTCAAGATACAATGGTTAAAATCATGTTTCATCTTACTTGCTTTGACTAGATTTTTTCTCCAGTTCATAGGCGTAGAATCATAAAATAATAGAATTTTAAAGATAGAAAGGACCTTAAAAATCATCCAGTCCCCATTCTTTTATGGATGAAGGAATAGATACTGAAAAAGGCTAAATTGCCCAAGATGACACAAATTGTCTGAGCTTGAATTAGACCCAACCTGCCAATGTCCCAGGGTGTTCTCTAATACACCATGTTGTATTATCCTTTGTCTGAATGCTGAACCTTCCTCCATGCTGTGGACACAGGTGTCTGTCTCTCTCATCATACCTTTTATACATTCCCTTTTCTCCAAAGAGAGCTGGTTTCCTGCCAGACTCCTTTACTCTATTTACCTACTTTAAGGTTCTCTCATACTATTTCCATCTAACTATTAAAACAGACCCTTCCCCTGATTCAAAATTAACTTCAAATCTAATCTCAAAAAGTCATGCTGATAGTCTCCATCTTCCCTCAATAATCAGCTTTCATGTATTTTTTCTTCTCCTGCCTTCTCTTTAGCTTATATAACAAAAAGTTTCAAGAACCTTCTAAAAGCCAAATACTGAGGTTCTGAAAAATTCCTTTGTCACTTAAAAGAAAAAAATAATCTAGAGATAATTTCATTCTGAATTACTCTGGAAAATCAGCTAAAGATCAGGGCTCTCATTCATAACACACAACCTTTATTCTGTTTTGATGTCTATAAGATTCATTCTCTCTTTGGATCCATTTTTGTTTATTTATATGTGTTGCTATTAGTCTATGAAGAGTTTCTAGGAAGGTCTAGCAATGGAAGTCCTCACTATTTTTTTCTTTGTTAATGATTTACTGGTGTGTTTGGGAAAATCATATCTTATCTCTGTGAAGTGCTAATTTTCTCAAGAAATTTTACCTGTTTGTCCTCTGAGCAGACATACTTCATTATAATACACTACCAAAGGGCTGTCCACAATTGCTTTAGAATACTGTATCATTAGAAATATTATTTAAAATTAGTGAACTATTGCCTGGGGCTGGGAATATTTTTATTGTATAAAGATTTTCTGTTGTAATGGAATTTGACTTATAGTACCTAAAATCCTGAATTTACTTCATCATCAACCTGATGGTAAATTGGCAGGCATTATTTATTCAGGTTATGAGATAGGCAAGCTTTCCTTCTGAGGCCAAATTATTGGCAATTTTTAAAATTAATCTAGTAGAAGATGAATTGAGATGGCAGGATATTAGTTCCTGCTGATAATCTAAAAACATGACACTATTACATCATAACTAATGCTCAAATCCCCAGGAGACACAGTATCCTCACAGTGTTACCCTAAATGAGAGCTACAGAGTACTTGTCACTGTGATGGAACCAAAGTATGGATTTGACTTCTCTGCAGAGCTTTGGAACTGGGGCATATTTTAGTATGTGGGCTATGGCCCCATTTCCAGAAAAATCTACCCAAGCCTAATGTAACCTAGCAAATCTTTCAAATGAAATAGTCTTGTGGGAGGCAAGTTGTCATTTTCTGACATATTATTTAGGGCTTAGCTCAGGTTTCATTCTTTCTTCTTTCTTCACTTAAACTCCCTGCTCATTCTCCATAAGCGCCATTTTCTAATTAAGGAAAATGAAATTTGTAATGTGTAGAAGGGAGACATGACCTCCCTTGTGAGCCAGTCTTACTCTTCCCTACACACCTTTAAAAAATAGAATCTAGGGGTGGTTGTTTTTTTAATTGGTATCACTTTGTCTTTTGTGCAAAACACATGGCAATAATTTAGTGAACTCTAGTGTTTCTCTTGTGGCAAATTGATAGCATAATTTTATTATGAGTGGAACAATGACTTCTGGGAGCAGGAGATATTCTCCCAGAACTACACCTAACTCAGTTGTCTAAATGTAATACATGGAGAAGGTAATGAAAATAGAGCTGGGACTCTGGAAGGTCTAGAAGATTTCAGTTTCTCACTCCTGTCAAAAGAGTACTCAATAAATCATACCTGCAGCTTATTTAATGTCAGAAGTGAGTAAGCTGACAAAGTGCACTGGGGTGCTCTCCTCACATCAAATCATGTGATCCCTGTTCCCTGGACCCGATGGGATCATATAATCCGGCTATGGATTTTAATAAGTAACCTATTATGTTCCCTTTGGTGCTAATTATTTTACACATCACTTGTTTCCTGTTTATTGGCACTGCATTAGTAATTTCATTATGAAAAAATGACAAGGCAAATCAGTCCCTATGACTGTGACTATCCTATTCTACAATGAGTTTCTACCTTTCTCTTTCATAGTCTTATTCCTACTTCCATTCTTATGTCCATTCCATGAAACACAAATAGGAAAACTCCAAATCCCTGGGAACATCACAAGATAACAGGAAACCTGCCTACTTAGCAAAGCAAAGAGCCACACACATCCAAGACTATCAGGATTTAGTAACTCACAGCAAAGAAAGTGTTTGGAATTTACCCTAACTAACCCCGCCTCAGGTAACACAGGAAATAAACCAGCTGTGACCAAATTCCATTGTGCTACTTTCTACAATTCTTTACGAAGAGGAAATTTGCCATGGGCACTCAACAATACCAGTGCATCCTTCAACCACACTGACAAACAAAACAGTAAGAATCAGATTCACAATAAAACAAACAAACAAAAATACCAGTTTGCTTTGCCCATTTCTATTTGCATTTCTTGCATAGTAGTCTAATCCATCAGACCATTGGAATTAGAATTTCCTCTTTTGAAAAGGGTCCCTTTTTTTTTCTGAGGATCCTTTTTTGAATTTTAGAAAACAACATGTAGAAATGAAGCTGGTATGTGATTAAGGATTTTTTAAAAAATAATATCCAAAACCTAGGTTCAAAACAGATAACAGTTTAACTTTAAAATTGTCAACATGTCAATAGGTGAAACTATGCAAATATCTATAACCATCTCTATGAAGGAGATCTATCAATAGCAGAAAAAGGATTCCTTTAGGCAGTCTTACAATATAACCGTAGACAAGAACATCTCTTCAAGAACTGTGCTGGAACCATAAGCCAAAACCATTAAAGAGATTTTTTTCATCTGTAAGTTTGGAGGTAGATTTGAATCCAGACCTCTAGGGATTAATTGACTGTTCCATTATTCTTTGAGTAATTATTCTAAAGTTTGTTGCTTATCTAAAGACTTTAAGAAAGTTTAGAACTCAAGAGGTGGACATTAAACAGTCTGAAACCTCAGCCTGCAGGGACTTATCTAAAAGATAAGCTGTAGCTAGAGACACATGGGAAATCTCCTATCTCTCATGTTTACCTTGCAAAGGAAAAAGACAAGGAACCCTGCATGTATTTCAACCTAAGTGCAGAACTTATGATTCTGGACCAGGCTGGAAGTTAGTTGTAAATCCCTACTGATAACTAGTCAGCAATAATGATTTTGATTCACACACACACACACACACACAAAAACAAAATGAACACAAACAGAAACAAGATTTTCTATTAAGATTACAAAAAAACAATGAAACAGGAAAAAGACTTGAAAAAACATTTTAAAAAATCAAGGCTTATGTATTTGTCTGCCCAAGTTTATAATAATGTTGCAGATGAAAAATTGTTTTCCTCGTTCAGAGAATAGAAAGAGGAGTTCTGAGTGTCAGGAGTTGGACAGAACTCCCGGGGTAAGCACCAGGAAGTGTTGCTTAACTGATGCTCACTCTCTCCTACTTGAAAAATCCAACACAATGCAAACAGCAGCAGCAACAACAAAACAAGTCCTCAAGATCACAAGGTTAATAGGGCCTACATTTACTCATTAACAGAGCAGATTCTCAATTAAGTAAATTTTAGAAGGCTGCCCTCCAATGAATGAATGCATGAATGAATGACTGAAGTAAATGAGGATCCTGTCAAAGGCTATTCATAAAGCAGTTATTTTTCTGAGAGAATATTTTTGAGAGAATCTTAAAAACACTCAGTACACTGGATAATGGAAGAAATAAGGGAGAAAGTTTACTGGAAAAAGCAGCACTGTGATAAAAGGGACTGAAAATGCAGAACAAACCTATCAGCACCAAGATTCTTAACAGTAAATATGCAGAGAAAGTAAACAAATGGTATTGATATATACTGATCTATTTTTTTGTTTAACCTTTCTTTTAATAGCTTCTGATTTGAGGATTCCATTTAAAACTTGCATTTACAAGCTTTCTATTTTCTGTCTTTGAGAAATAGGTTAGGGGGTAATTTGAAAACTCCTTTTTGTGAAAAATGTTTTTTTAAAAGGCCAATTTTTACCTTACACATATTTCACTGGCGCTAGAAATACTTCCTGAATCAGTTGCTTTAGGATAATTTTACAATATTTTCAACTGGAAAATTGGTAAATAACTAAGTTAATATTACCTTACTTGAAAAATAACACAACTCACTGAAATATAGACTTTTATTTCAGTGTTACTCTAAGAAAACATGTAGATCATGCCAACTGAGATGGATAAAGGACTTATTTGAGCAAACCTTGTCTCTCTTCCAAATACTGGTATAATGAAGTGCAGAAGTAGGTAGAGCCTAGTGCCTAACACTTGTCTGGAGTTTATTGTCCTCATCAATGAAAGAGAGGGGGCTAATTCTAAAAATCCTCAAATACAAAAAAAAAATCCACATTGTGGGCCAAATTTTTTTCCTTACTTATAGACTTTTTAAAAGAGTAACTTTCAGTATGAGAAATTTTATCTCCAGCAAATTTCTCATTTAAATATTTCTTTAAGGGGCACTTTTTGGAACTGTTTCAGAAACTTGTTGCATTCCTTTTTTGTTGTTTTGTGTTTTCTCTGTAGTACTGTACTTTCCTCTAAATGAGGAACTTTTTTTCTCCCCTTATTGGCATTCCAACCAGCAAAGAAATATGCATCCTGAGATAATGCTGCCAGCTTGCTATGAAAACCATATTTCATTCTTTCTTTGCAGAGCAAAAGGGAAAAGCACAAAGAAGCTGGTATAATTGAATGTAAAGGATTGCAGCAAACCTCCCCTTTGAGTCCCCTCACTGGCATTCCCCTCCTTTATTTCCCCCTCTACTCCTTTTGTTTACCACTTTTAAAAGGCTCTTGCTGAGTCTGAGCTGCCTGCCCAAATTTGGACTGAATCTAAATTTCTGGAAATGGTACTCCCAACTCTACCAGAAAGAAGGTGTCCAAGAGTGCTGGTCTGACACGGAAATGGATAGGAGGCACATTTGTGTGAGCACAATAAATATCTTCAGTGTTCAAATCAGTGCGGGAATGTCATGAATTTGCTGCAGGATGTGAAATGAGAAAATTCGTAATACTCTTTCTTACTCAAAATTGGCATGTCATGTATTGATGCTCTGGTCACCTCCAGCTACATTTGGTGTAGACAGAGCAAAATGAAATCCACTTAAATTTCTGGGAAATTCCTCTAGTCAAGCATTAATCATGTGTGTTTTTCTTTTCCCATCTTTTAATCTCTCTTCCCAATTTCTTTTTGTTTTTGGCCTCAGAAATAATTGTGGGTCCCAAAAAATGATAATATGACCATGGAGAAAGTGTGATGGGGACCTCTATAGGGATGCAAAGAGATGGGAAATGCTACTGCTAACACAAGTCCAGTTTTTCACTCCATTAAGAAAACACTCTGCAATCCTTGGCTTCTCTGTCTCTCTCTGTGGCCACTGATTTTCTTTTCTTTTTGGTGTAGGACATCATCTGAAAGAGGAGCCTTTTGCCTCAAGCTCACCAAACTGGAGTTCAAAAGCATGCTTTTTTTGTGTTCATTTCCTCAGCATCAGCAGTCTCAGCATATTAAATGCTGACAATGAATCTAGCACCTGGCAAATCTGACTTCAGATTCGAATGGAGTTTTGTTCAGAAACATAGATGTTACGTGGAAATAATCACTGGAGACGGCAGCCATGCATTTAACAAATGGCCGTGGTGGAAACTGCTGAGCAAAGGGAGGATACTTAGCCCAGCCGTCTTGTTCCCTTTCGGTTTGTCTCAACTCCACCTCCTTGGTTTATCACTCTATCCTCCAAGCCTGTCTAGCTATCTCTGAACCTCATTTAGACTTTTTGTACCACTGGCCAATTATTCCATATGTTGACTACAAAATTATTTTACTCAATTCCCAGCTTGCTCTTGATGTGCTAATATTACAAAATATTTCTGGTGTCTGTCTCCCTGTAGCAGAATGACAACACACACACTTTTGCAAGTGACTCTGCTTTGCTGAAAAGAACTGCAGCCTTTTTTACCCCTTACTTTGCTTCTACTAATTGGGCTTCAAATTGGACTTGGAGGAGCACTGACATAGGGTCTGAAATGGACCCTCCGTCCTGAAACCCATGGAGGACACTATTATTGCACTTCAAGTGTAATCAGGGAAGAAAATCATCTGGACACCCAAATCTATCTGGGCTGATGGATTCCAGAGGAAAATGATTGCTTTCCTTAGGCAACCACTCTGTTCCTGTCCATATTTTAATCAGGACAAGAGGTTCTTCTAACAAGGATACCTTTTACTTCCAGATTGCTTTTACCCTACAACATGTTTTCTCACACAAATTCTCCTTTTGTCTCTGCATGAATCCATTTCACACATAAGAAAACCAAGTCACCAAGGTGGTTAATGAGCCTTCCAAAAGGGAAAGAGAAGAGGGCTAGAAAGGGAAACTGATTCTCCAGATAACGCTTCCTCTGGGTATAGTCCCTTAGTCCTAATTAAACAAGCTCTCAAATATTCCAGAAAAATCCCTCAACTGGGCAGAATTGAAGCACCTAAAGAAAAACTGCCATTTTCTGTGAAGTCCTACAAAATGGGTGTTAACCATCAAAAGCTGTTTTAGACCTAGGAAGATGGTTGTATGAGCATTTAGATGGGAAGTTGGGCAAATGGGACACAGATATTTAATGTCAGTTTGAGAGGCTGTACATGGACATTTAATCTTTCGTACAAAGAAACTCTCTGAACCACCTTTAACTGGAAACATAAGTGTCATTTTTTTTGGGGGGGGCCTAGAATGCCAGTGTTCTGTCAATAATTTGTTTTCTGCTTATAATTACTTTAGTGATATGAGGTTTTTTTGTGATATGAGTTTTTAAAAGAATGGCATTTCTCTTTTAAAATTAATCTAGAATAGGAACTTTAAAATTGATATTGTAATTCTTATATTGCATTGAGAAAGTTACATGAGGACAAAGAAATGTCTTATAATTTTTCCTACAGCAAATTTACCTTAAGAGATTTTAATTGTCAGATCCCAAGACTTCACTATATTTTAATGATTACTACTGTCAAAGATGTTTAAATGCATCCCAACAAGTTAATCAACCAAGACCTTCCTAATTAAAAAATAAACTTTTTTTTTTTGTCTTTTATGCCTCCTGGGAAAACACCAGAGCATTAACACCCCAAACTTTCCTTCAGAATGTCTAACCTTCATGGTTATTTGAAGCCACTTACCTCCTAGGGTTCCCTAATGTTACCTCCCTGGGATCAAAGAACTGCAAAAAACAGGTATCTGAGAAAGTACAAAAGTCTATCTTTGTTTAATATAGAAGCTCTGCAGAGTAAGCTGTCAGCACTAAGTTCCTCCTTAAATATGCCTATTCCTTCCTTGCAGTAATCACCATTCATATTTGTAAACTATTTAGTGATTTCTTTAATTATGAAAGTATGCATTTTGTATTTCTCATTTTTATAATTATTTACTTTTAACTACTTTAACAATAGCCACCATCTATTGTGTGTGCCTGCACTATGCTGAACACTTAGCATGCACCAAAGTAATCATCTTTTAATTCCATTTACCATGAATTTGTTGAAGTGTCCTCAGATTATCTCCATTCTACAGAAGAGAGAATAAAGGCTCAAAAGGGTTAAGCAATTTGTTAAAGGTCAAAGATCTATCTACTAGTGGTTTTTAACATATGCAGTCTGATTCCTAATCCTGAATACTAACTTACCATGTTATCATATCCTTAGAGTTTTAATGTCTGTTCAGTCAAATTACACCATGTGGCTTCCCCAATGTGAAGAGGTTATGCAAGGTGAGGATATTCCATCCTTTGCTGTCTTCTCTGCTGATGCATGCATTTTGATCGTTTGGCAATCGATTTAACTCTCCACTAAATCGGCAGTGTAGCCAGCCAGTCTTAAAACATGTGGTTGGCTATGGCAGTCAAGTACACACAGTGAAGATCCCCTTATCATCATTTTCAAAAGTCTTAATTAGTTAATTGATTATTTACAGACTTCTGAGAGTTAACTAGAGGAAAAAGTGACTCTGTTATAAACTTCACTCCTTTCCTGAAATCATAATTCGATTTGGTTGCATCATCACTTTTTGTATGCTCCCTGTAAATCCACTGGAAAAGCCCATCAAGATTATTTCTAACATTGGCTGCTAAGATACAACACATCTTAACATCTCCTAATTATCTCCTAAACTTCCTTTTTGCTTATTTGCTCTAAAGTTCATAATGATGGACTGATCTTAACAGGTCTGTTTTTATTGCTTATTGCGCTCAGCAAGTGGATGGAGCCATGTTCCATGGCTATATTACTATAGATGTTATTGTACAGCGGTGGTTAACTACCTTGACCTTGGTTGGCCTTTCTATTCTAAGAGGTAAGTGAGAGGCAGAACTGAAACAGCAAGTCTTAAATGACTTATCTATACAAGGGAGCTTCAAAAAGCTGCTGAGAAATGGAATCAAAAGATAAACTTATTTTTGTACCTACATTTTTTGAAATCCATGAATAATATATGTTTTCATAATATTCTATGCATTTTCCATGAACTCTTTGAAGACTCCTCATATGCTTGCTATCTTATTCTAATTCTTTGGGCACAAACCTTGCAGCACACAAACCTGAATTCCTGTTGTCTACCAGAGACATGGATATTATCTCCTCATTTAGCTGACCAAATGAAGTTGAAGGTTTAGGAATCACTTTCTGAACCTGTGTGTTTTTTGATGGAGAGCTTTTAGGACTTGGATAAACAGTTTACTGCTTACTCTTCTCATCTTTCTCAGTCATCACTTTGCATTTAAGAACAGTGGTTATAAGATGTTTGAAATTAGGGTGGATAGCGTTCTCAGTTTTGAAGCTGACTACATCAAGGTATTAGGCAGGTTTAAAATGAACTGAAGTATGAAGTGTTTTCTTTTAAATTCCTTTTTGAAATCCCCAGAAGTCTGCTCCCTATATTAAGTTCTTAGTGGTTTTTTAGAGATATTTGATGCACTGGCCTCATGAGTTACACCTTATTATCCAAGTTACAGTAACCATTAACTAGGCATGGTACCTGAGGGCAGGATTACAGGACTTTTCAGAAGGAACTGTGGAAATTAGGAAGATGGAATTATTTTGTAGAGTTGTTGGTGTCAGTGTTCATGCCATATTATGAAAAGTTCGTTGTGTGACAGACTGTCACCTCCCGTCACTCTTGGTGTTCTATGGCAAGTATGGCTCAAATAATAGAGAAGCAAGCAACCTAAAATATTACACCAACTGCACATTTGTACATGTTTTGGGGCTCAGTAGGATTCAGGAAGGAAGGATGCTTTGTCTAGGGTCCAGTCAGGTGTCTATGTGAGAAATGTCGGTCGTTAGATGTGAAAAATCTTTCATTCTTCAAGTACAATGACTACCTCAAGAAGTACAGGGATTAGATGATATGAAACAGAGCTTTTAAAAAGAACAAGATCCAATGTCATTGCCAAGTATCAGTGTAGAAACATTTCATTTCTCTCAAAAATTTCTATCACAGCCTCCCTCAGCTTGCCCAACATTTATAAGAATAATGATTTTAAAGAAACATTAAGTTCAGTAAGAGCCACTGTATACACAGCAGCTCAGTGTGGTATGCGGTATGGTATAAAATAATGTGCATGGCAACCATGTCTCCTATAGTGAACACAAGATTATTCCATTGTTTCAGATCACTAAGAGTTGGTGCTAAGAACATAACTGAGATATATATATATATATATGTTTACATATATTTTAAATATATAAATATCTATATATATACATATATATTCACACTATAAGGCTCCTATCAACATATAATCACATTCACATCCCTGTCTGGAGATAATAGCCTTTATTCCAAGTTTTGGTCTAAAGGGTATCTTTAAATGTACCTAGTTCCAATCTTTAGAAGAAAATTAAAGTGAAGTCAAGTCTGTATTGTCTATCCTTTCTTTCTGCCTTTCTTTTCAGGTTAGCAGTTTATTTCTGCATTAATCACCCTGACAGAAGCAAGGCAACTCAATTTTCTGCTTCTGTAGGTAGGCACATCACTTTCTGTACAGCACTAGGCATGAAAAGGGCTGCAGCTAAGCTTTGGTTACTGGTGTAATTGAAATGCTATCCACACTATAGGGTGCATTAAAGTCAGATAACGGCAGTTCCTGTGGCCAATTTAAGTAGCTTGACTTCCCTGGGAAAAAAAAAATTGCCTGACAGATAAGGCAGACAAACTGGCTAATTCTCCAAGCATGTCTCTCATTGTGATCCTAGAAAAATGAGAAAAAAATGAATCACAGAACCACAAAATCAATTGACCCTCGGGTAGCTCATCAGGCAGCGAGCCTGATAAACCTAAAAGCTTTGTTAATGTCTGCCTGCCTGTATCCCACAGATAGAGCACTTTGTAAATGAACCTGCTTTGATAAATATATTAAGGAAAGCTGTGAATAAAGGCAGAGACTTCTCATTTGTAAATACAACCTCTGCTACATGGAATTAGAATGATAAAATGGAGTTCCATGTAATTAAGTTTGTATAAGGCCTGAAATCCGTGCAAATACTTTCCCTGAATTTTGAAAGAGAACTGTCAGTTCAATTAATCTGAACATCACCCCAAGAATGTACTGAACAAAATTAAGCTGCAGATAAAACCTGGGCCAGTATTTTGATAAGTAATTCCTATATCATTTCTTGGCCACTGTGATCATTTTATTTAATCCTTGCCCCTCCTTTTGCTGAGTTACCCTCTAAGCCGTGTACAAAGGGTGGATGGTCCACACACCACCACAGGAGTAATCTACCAAATCACAAAGCTAAAAATGGGAAAACCTTTTCTCTTGTTTAAAAAAAAGCGAGTAAATAAATTTCTATCAGGAGATATTAAAATGCCTATATCTCCATGGCCACTCAAAGCCTAGACAAAAGAAACCTCCTGAGAACTGGTAACTCCGTAGTAGGACTGTGCAAAACCACATTACATAACTATTTCAACCAGAGTGACTGGAATAGAATTTGTGGTTTGATTCAAGAATTTTAAAGCATCAGAGAGATGGGAAATGGGAGGTGGAACAGAAGAGGGAGAGAAGAAAAGAGAGAGACAGGGAAAGAGAAGAGGAATAATTTTACAAAAACGATTTTCCTGGGTTTCCTGTACCTCTCCCTAAGCACTATTTTCACACCTCAAGGTAGAAACACAGAGGTTATCCGCCTCGATTTCATTTGTTTTAGAAACAGAAAAAGAAAACAATTATTTAGAAATCTCATTTTAGCCATGGGAGAAAGACATTGATTTTTGGGTGACTCACCAGTTGTTTACTTGGAGAATTGTAAGTCCTGTGTCTTGCGCTAACTGTTTCTTCTGCTCTTCGGAAGGGTACGGATGCTAATGAAAAAACAAATGTTTTAAAAGATGTATCAGAAGTTAAGAAAGAGTCACTTACTTCTAAGAATGAAACCACCGTTGGTGATTTCTTTAGTCTATGGCTTGATTTTCCTAATAGCATCTTTTGTATAATGTGTTCAGAAATGTGAACAGGGAAAAGAATCCAGAAACCTGTGTTAGCAGCTTCATGTTCCTGCCGCACCCTAGAGTGCAAGCAGTAAATGGCAAGGTGTCCAAGCTACTCAGTTTCTTTCATTCAGGAGGGATGTGAGGCGCTTTTGTGAGGGCCTAAGAATTTGGGTTATCTGCAAGCACTTCAGTTGCTCTGAAGGGAACTAGTCTCAGGCCCATTTTACTTTGCTTGCTGAAAAACCTATATGAAGCCCTTATTCTAAGTTATCTTAGTGAGATGACTCAATATATGATAATTTCCTAGTTAATCTAGGTTACTGATTGTAGAAGTTTGGATGGTGACAGTGCATAAAATCACAACTATTCTTGGAAGACATGGCAACTGATTCAGTGATAACAGAGTTCACTCACAGTGTTTTCTTTTGACTCTTTTATGGGACAGTGGAAGAGTCTTTGGTTTTGCTAGTTAGTACTCTGGGTTAACAAGGTCACATATACAATGACCACATAGTAAAAGGAGTCAGTATGTGCAATGCTTCCTATGGAAATTTTATATTTTTTCTTACAGCAGTAAGAGAATGAAGCCATAGCTTTCAGTACTTTAAAATTCTTTACTTCCCATTACAATTCACCAACAGTAATTTGTAAGGAACAGTCTTCTCATTATCAACGCACTTTCTTCTCTCATTGTGAAATCAAGGGTTGTTATTTTAGAATCAGACATTTGCTCTAAAAGGCACAGTACTGGCATGTACATAATTATGGAAAATGTCTATGAATCAAGTTCCTCCTCTAAACGTAGTGGTTTTCTTAAAAAAAAAAGTAAACTTCTATCTAGCATGTCGAACTTGTTCATAAACTAGAAAGCCTTTAGTAATAAATATTTTCCATCAGCATTATTAAAAGGTGACAATTAGGAACAACAAAGTATGCCATTCAGAGCATTCTAATCATTCCAGTATTTGAGAGGGTAAATGTTTTTCAATCATCTAAGATTTTATTCTTCAGGTATTTCATCTTCTATAATAGCGTACATTATCCAAAATTTGCACAATTACTTATTAGCAAATCCAAATGCCATTAGGTTAAACAAAATCCCTTGCATAGCAAAAGGGGTTAACTAGATTTGTATTAATATAGAAGCCAGGCTTTTAATATTCTGCAAATGTTAACAAAGAAAGATGATAATGTTGAGTTAATATGGGTTAAGCATAAAATGAAAATAAATTTTTCTGATTGCGAGGTGTTGACATTTTTTTGGCTAGGGCCTCCAGCCTGTTCCTGAAAGCTGTGTAATTACAGAAGGCTTTTCCCCTCCTTCCCCCTCCTGCTTCGAGCCTACCCACATTAGTAATGACCCCTTCACTGCTTCAAAAACCACTAATGGTCTTCAGCACGGGCAAGAAAAATGAACAGGATGAATTGGAATCCACAGTCAGTAATTTGCATCCTACGAGGCTGCTTTGGCCACTCACTCATTCCTGGCCATCAATCGTTGCCTGTCAGGTGCTGCCCTCTGCCACCATGACAAATACTCCTCCTAACACTCTGCTTCGGCCAAACAATGTAATTGTCCTCTATTCTCCTTTTGGTAATGGAGATAATGAATGACTGCACAAACAAGAAGGATTGCTCATCACAGACACCAGGGTGGCTTCAAACTGCAAAAGGCCTAGGGTACAAATTTTAATTGACTGAAGACACTGGTCAGGGTTGGGAGGAAATATTACAAAAAAGTTTAAATTCTTCTTGTAATGATATTTTCCTGCCAAATTCAAGGGAGTGGCACCTTTTGGCTTTTTGCCCCTCTTAGATTTTGAGAGCCTAGGTTTATAGGTTATTCGCCCAATGAAAATGAGTTCTGCAAATAGCAACAATGAAAATAAAGATGCATTAAAAGAATGCCTAGATCTACACTGGTAATGTCTTCAAGTGTGCTCTTTCTTTATGCAGTGTTTTTGACCTTTTTTGTATGTTTAGTCTTTGTCACTGTTGTGATGCATTTGTGTGAGATAGTTCTGACAAAATGGGGATTATAGTGTGTGTATGAAGAAGAGACAGATGAGCAGAAAGGGAGAGGGTGGGGGAGGGAGAAAAGGAGAGGGAGAGATTAGACAAAGGTTTAGGATGTTAAGAAAGTTGAGGAAAGGACAGAGGATGTGATTGGAGAGCTAATTCCTTCAATATTTTTGTAAATTCTGACTAATAAGAATCTTTCCAGTGTTTTATTAGAAATTTTGTCAAATGACCATAGAAATATACAAAAGGTGCATTTTTCCTGGGAATTCCTCTGCTATACTTTCACTATGAAAACAGTTGCAAATGCTATCCATAATCATTAAAAAAATTGGTACTTTCCCAAAATTCACCTTGCACAGATGGTTTTTTTTAATTAATAGAGAAGACTATAATAGCTTTAACTTATCTAGATAATGTTCTGTGGTTTTTGAACATTCGTGATTCCATGCCCCTTTTATATATGGGGTGGACTGTTTATCTGAAAGTGTTCTGGCAGTCAGCCACTGTATTTCTAAAATTAAAAGAGAGATGGAAAACAATCAGCTTTCAGAGGAATTGGAACCATGACAATGTGTTTTGGATTAATTTACAAATATATGTATATATTTAAGGCCAAACTGTGGAACTGGAGAATTTCTACTACATAGTCTATCATATGCATTCTTCTACTTTATTAGAACAGACATCATATTGAAATAATAAACATGGGAAGCCTTCATTTCTTCTTTGATGTATATTACTAAATGTCTGACTGGCTCAAATTTAAAATAAACTTTGGTATGTTTGCACTTGAAAACTGGAAGTAGACCACAAGCAATAATTTGTTGTCAGTTTCCATATTCTTGGACTAAACCTATAGTTTAGTCTGTTCACTGTTGGAGGCCAAACCACCCAGGTCCAGTGGCCCAGAAGTGGCTCAGCTTACTCGTAAGAGCATACATCGTAACATAATAGTGATGATGATGATTCCCTTCACCAACAAAGAACCAGCAAAGGTTAAAGTTTTTCACATCTCAAAATAATTCTAAAGCCACTGCTGAAAAGAAGTAAATCATAAAAGATCCTCTTACTGGGAATATCAATTGACAAATGTTCAAAGAGCTAATAAGACATGTACGGCTCATGACTCAATGTAGACATAAAATATTTTTTAATTGCCTTTCTTAATTTTAAGGACTTATTTGAAAGTAAGATATATTATTTACTCAAAATACTGAACTTAGGCTTTCCTTCTTCGTTTTTTTATTTTCCGTTTAGGGTTTACCTGGTTAAAGTACATGGAAACAGATCTACAGTATCTTTAGAATACATCTGTGGGTGAGACCACTTAATAATAGTATTCTTTTGTGACTAATCCTTTGCCAGTGATGTTCAACTGGAACCAATTTATTATGATTTTTATTCTATGCTGAAAGAGTTTATATTGATATTTTATTTTTTTAATTTATTTTATTTTATTTTTTTGACAGGCAGAGTGGACAGTGAGAGAGAGAGACAGAGAGAAAGGTCTTCCTTTTTGCCGTTGGTTCACTCTCCAATGGCCACTGTGGCCGGAGCACTGCGCTGATCCAAAGCCAGGAGCCAGGTGCTTCTCCTGGTCTCCCATGCGGGTGCAGGGCCCAAGCACTTGGGCCATCCTCCACTGCACTCCCAGGCCATAGCAGAGAGCTGGCCTGGAAGAGGGGCAACCTGGACAGAATCCGGCGCCCCAACCGGGACTAGAACCCGGTGTGCCAGCACCGCAAGGCAGAGGATTAGCCTATTGAGCCACGGCGCCGGCCTTATATTGATATTTTAAAATGTTGTTATATTTTGAATCACCTCACAAATTAGAAGTGCACAGTGAATTTAAAAAGTAGTGTTTAGGGCTGGTGCTATGGCATAGTGGGTAAAGCCATTGTCTAGGGTGCTGGCATCCTATATGGGCACCAGTTCAAGTCACAACTGCTCCTCTTCTGATCCAGCTCCCTCTATAGCCTGGGAAAGCAGTAGAAGATAGCCCAAGTCCTTGGGACCCTGCACCCACATGGGAGACCTAGAAGAAGCTCCTGGCTTCGGCTTGGCCCATCTCTAGCCATTGCAGCCATTAGGAGAGTGAACCAATGGATGGAAGAGCTTTCTCTCTCTCTCTCTCTCTCTCTCTCTCTCTCTGTAACTCTACTTCTCAAATAAATAAATAAATCTTTAAAAAAAGTAGTGTTCGGAGGGCTGAAAAATTAGAAATAACCTAAGTCCACATCAGTTGACATCAGTTGGGTCATACTTACATAAAATATGAGGGTCCCAGGAGAGGTTGCCCCCACATCGTTGAGTGAAAAAATCAGGTTGCAGAAAAATGTTTTTTTGTTGTTGTTGTTGTTAAACAGATACAAATCTATGTTTTTCACACAAGAAAAATATCTGGAAAAACAAACTGAATAAAAATTCATAAAAAAAATTCATGTAGTATAGGGCATAGAGGTGGAAACATGTAGTATAGGGCACAGAGGTGGAAACTTTGTTCATATACTCCTATGTTGGCTATGTATATACTGCTTCCAATTTTTAAATCCAATATTAATTTAAAAATTATAGTTAATTTATATAGCTAGTTTATATACTTATTAAAATATTTATTTGAAAGGAAGAGTGGCAGAGAAGGAGATACAGAGGGAGAGAGAGCAAGTGTGTGTGTGTGTGCGTGTGTGAGAGAGAGAAAGAGAGAAATTGAGAGAAATTAATCTTCTATTTGTTGGTTCAATCCCCAAATGCCTACAACAACTAGGGCTGGATCAGGCCAAAGCCAGGAGCCAAAAACTCCATTCAGGACTTTCACTTTGGTGGCAGGAACCCAAGTATTTGAATGTTCATTTGCTACCTCCCAGGTGCATTAATAGGAAGCTGGATGGGAAGCAGAGGGGGGCCTCTAATATAGGCACTCTGATATGGGATGCAGTCATCCCAAGTAGTGCCACAATGCCCATCCTCCACATAAAAACCCATAGTCCTTGAACTTTTTTGTACAATTAGATATTCTCCTACATTGTGGTAACTTTTTCATCCATATATATATTTTAAAGATTTATTTACTTATTTTAAAGGCAGAGTTAAGGGATAGTGAGAAAGATCTTCCATCTACTGGTTCATTCCCTCAAATGACTGGGCTGGGGTTGGGCCAGGTTGAAGCCAGGAGCTTCATCTTGGTCTCCCATGTGAATGTAGGGGCTCAAGCAGTTGGGCCATCTTCCACTTCTTTCCTAGGTGCATTAGCAAGGAACTCAGACTGGCACCCATATGAGATACTGGCATCAAAGACAGTGGTTTAACCTGTGGCACCACAATGCCAACTCCTTCATGGGTATTTTTTAAAGTAATACATCTCCAGGCTCAGTCCTGCCTCTTATATTAGCTTTGAATCTCTGAATCTCACTTGCTGGACTGTAAAGTTTACTTAGAAGAGTTCTTTCAAGACTGGAGAGCACGCAATTTGTCAAATTACTTCTGGGATGATATAATATATCCATTTACACAAATGGTCCAGTAACTTGTTGGGAGAGATGTTTGAACATATGCTTGAAAATTGATCATTATGGTGATCACTTCCTTTTCTTCACTCCCTTTCCAAGACATATTTTATAGAGTTAATCCAGGTGACCTTGATTTTGACAAAGCCACTCATAAATGAAACCAGTTTCCCTAATGTGGACAATGAATCTGAATTTAGTAGATATCATTTACTGATCTAGGACCATTTCTGCCAAACTTAAGTACAAACACAGGTGCCAAGGATTTAATTTTTGAATAAATAAGTGCATCTTCTTTGAATTTATTCAGTGGTCATTAATTATGATTTTTTCTGTGTGAACATGAATTCCTATTCTATGAACAGATTAGATACTTCTCAAAAACTTAGAAAAAATAACAAGAAACATATTAAAAACCCATCTCACCCTCGTAGTGGGAGGTAATCTCCTTTTCACTAAAGCCCCATGGCAATTTGCCTGGTAATTATAACTTTTTAGCTTTTCATTGTCATGTCTTATTTACATCTCTGCTAACTATAACTTCCTGAAAGCAAAACCCTGAGTTTTGTTAAATTCATATTTCTCCCTCATAAAATCCAGTAGACAGAAGTTTTCATTCAAGCTCTGACAGTAATTTTTATCATATTAAAAGACTGCCTAGGGCATGTGTTTGTGCTAGTGTTTTTGCCAGTGAGACACTTGTGTCCCCTTTGGGAGTACCTGGGTTCACTGCCTCACTCTGGCTCCTGACTCCAGCTTCCTGCTAATGCAGAGGACAAAATGACTGGGCTCCTGCCAGTCTTATGGGAAAGCTGAATGACATTCCCAACTCCCAGCTTTAGCCCTTGTCCTGGCACAGGGCCGTTGCAGGTGTCTGGGGAGGGAACAAGCCATGTTCTCTCCCTATATCTCTGCCTCTCAAATAAATAAATAAAAAATATTAAAAAAGAAAGACTGTGATGGTTACATGAATTGGTTAACAAAGCTATACATAGGATACAAAGCATCTTCAGGGAATATAAGATTTGCAATTATTAATTGTAAATCTCTTTCTCTCCCTTTCTCTCTCTCTCTCTTATAGTCCTCAAGTTGTGTGAGCTTCTAACCACTATGTCAGGATGCAACAAAAACCCTTTGCTATTACCCATCAAAATAACTTCTGTTTCCACCTGAAGCACTTCCACATAACATATAATACATTTCTTTGTGTTGCTATATTTAATTCTCTGTATTGTCTGGATGTCTTATCATTGTCTTTGGCTCTTGAGAACAAAACTATAAAATGTTGAAAGACTTTTGTTTTATTTTTTACTTTTATTTGTGAGGTTTGGGGTTAGAGGGAGTACTCGTCCACTTGTCAATTCCCAAAATGCCTGCAATGGCTAGAGCAGGAGCCAGGGGTTGGGAACTCAATCCAAGTCTCCCATGGCAAGAACCTAGTTACTTGAGTTACACCTTCTTTGCTTCAGTAACTTGAGCCATAACACTGCCTCTCAGGGTCTGCATTGGCAGGAGGCTGGAATTAGGAATCAGAGCCAGGAATCAAATCTAGACACTCTGGTGGAATATGGGCATCCCAACCACTAGAGGTTTTTAGACAGACTTTGACCTAGGACCCAATTTAGGTAAATAATGAAACCAAAGCTCAAGTACCACACATCAGTCATATAAATAGATATTGGTAAGAGTTCTGAAAACTCTCTGTTCTGATATTTAGTGGATGCCTTTCCTAATCCAACATCAATTATTTTTCATTGTAGTATGATTTCCCCTTTCTTTTGGTAACATATCCCTGGTTTAACTTTAGGCATATGACCAGGGATGGTTAATTGGTTCAGTATTAGCCAATCAGTATAGTTAGTTATACTGATTATATTGCAGATGGAACCCACATTAGGTTAATGTGAGTCCCCCCTGGGATTGTCAAAGTTGTCTTTTCATTGAGGTTACTAAGTCAGTAGGATGCGCACCTAGACAAGCTGATGGCCACTGTTGCCACCAAATGTGGAAAAACTAGAATGGTATTTGTTCAAACAAATGCAGAGCCAGTAGACAGAAAACAGATTCCTGATACCATGTCTACAACCAGCTTTATCAAAAACTAGTCACCTTTTGCCTTTCCATCACTTAAGCCAGTAAATTATTCTAAAGTCCATAGCCCAGTCTAGGTTATCTGGAATATATGGTTATTCCTTTTCCTTCTTCAGCTACAGCATGATTTTTATTGTTAAAAAAATAAAGAAGGAGGAAGATTAGAAAGAGGAGGAGAAAGAAGGGAAAGAAATTAATCACTCCACTTTAGTCTACACCCACAGACTTATAAAATTTGGAATTTTAGGAAAACTTGATCAGAGTGGTGATCCCAATAAATTTTTTTAAAAATCACAAAACTTGGAAGATAGAAGTTGAAGCATGTAATGTATATGGAACTGTGAAAACTTTATATCTAAATTTTTGATGATGTTTCTTAAAATGACTGCAGAGACTAAATTTCAGCATATTTCTTGTGTTGAGACGAGACTTTTAAGGGAGATGAATATAAATTTGCTAATCAAAATATCTGAGAAATACACTGAGACTCAAAACCTTATAGCAACTAATGGCTGTGATAATGTAAAATGACACAAAAACTATTGCACTTGTCTGGCTAATTTAGGGTTATTTGATTTCAGCAAAATTCCCTTACCCAGCTGCAGAAGTAGAGTGTATTTTAAATAGCGTGTGATCACAACATTCTCTTCCATTTCCATGATTCTGGCATTCCTACTAATCCATCACTCTGTCCAAACAATGTGAAACCCACCCCAGCAGGAAGCAGTTACTTCCCCTCCAAACTTCCACACTGCCTTTTCTCTTCTGCTATTTATTTGTTCCACATTGTCTTTTATGCAGATATGTGCACTTGCATTATATCCCTAACTGGACTGCAAGTCATTTGAAGGCAGAGTTCAAGATTTATTTAACCTTGAACTTTCTACAGCACTTGTTTAGTACAGTGATTCCTACAGAATAGGTGCTCAACCTGTGCTTGTCAGCGAATGCATAATTTCTGAAATTGATACTATTTTCTGATAAAAGCACTGGCCACAAATATGAAGCATAAAAAACTCAGATAAATATGGGAATATTCATTTAACTGTTTTACTGACACAATATTTCGATATTTGAAAACATCTACTGAATTTTTCACTTTTCATCCAGATGTTTGGTATCATGGAAATGCAGACTTCAGAGTCAAATCAATAGTTTTTTTTTTAATGCCAGATGTATATTTGGGATAAAGAAAACGTGACTACTTCAGAACGAGTCATTTCATTTGGTTTACATTGAAGTAAATAGATTAAATTATAATAATCACATCCTTTAAAAATCAGAAAATCTCTGAGAGATTTTCATAATAGTCGGTTCTTAGGAGAATAACACATTTGGCTGCTACTTAAAGTCACGGTGAAAGGCCTCATTAAAAAGAGCAAAGAGAGAAGCACATTCTTCTGCAGATAAGCAAAAGGAATACTGAATGAGCCTGATGGATTATCATACAGAGATTTTAAGAACAGTTATTAAATTTATTATTATCATGATAGATATAAAATAGAAGAATGGAGAAGGGATTTTTTTTTTTGAAGAAACCAAAGATAATGACTAAAAGGAAAAAAATGAGGACCAAGGAAAAACACTTTTTGCATCTGCAAAATATCCATATTCTAACAGGACAGAGGGAATTCACATGGATAGCAGCAATAGAATTAAGTGATGGTTGGATACCACCAACACTCAATTTACTTCTTAGCTTCCATAAATGCACCCAAAAGTGTATTACCAAAACATATTAGAAAACATTTGCAGATGAGATTCAGAATTTTAAGCATGATGAATATAATTATTTTCCTATTGACTGAGACTTTAAAGCTGTGCATGGTCTTATTTTGAAAATAACAGAAATATATTCCTAAGGCTAGAGAAAGATAATTTTTATTTAACATTTGTTAGGATGCTCCCATGAGCTGCTTGGCCATGCATGTTATGCTGCCTACATGGCTAATGGGTAATCTTACTCAATGAGCCAAAAGCCACAAATAAGGCCTTGACTCATTTAACAATCATTTCACATTTCCACACTATGACCAAATTAATATTTTATGGGGCCACTCAGTTCTACAGCCAGACCACTTTTCCAAAAAATTGAATTTTGTGCTTATTTATTTTATGGATCATTTGTTGAAATAGATTTCAAAACAGGTTTAGGCTATTTAGATTTTTCAGTGAACTGCAAAAGAAAAACTCACAGACTCAGAGTTTTAGAAACAGGACATTAGAAGCCATATAGTTCAAACTTCTCATTTTACGCCTAACGAAACTGAAGCTGATTGAGAAAAAATGGCTGGACCAAGCCTTGTTGGCCTCCTAAGATTTCCTTGATTTTCCCAACAAAAAAAAACAATACTCCTATAGCCTTAGAGAACACTTCTTATAGAACATCTTATGTCCAGATTTTATCTTGTTATTTAATCATACCTCGTATTAAATATTTTCCTATGCCATCCTATATTTGCCCTATTTTCCACACTACATTACAAATGCTTGATTATTTTTCTACCTCCCCTAGGCAACTATATTCTCCTTGAAAACAGAGACTGGCTATCCTAATTCTACTCTTGGAATCTAGGGCATTGCTTGGCATATAAGTGATATCAAATAAAGGTATTGAACTACTAAAGCTTCAAAATGCTAACAAGAAAATTCTTTGCATCCCAAGAATATTATTCTGAAATTAAAGGACAAGAATATGTTTGAGGTGAAAATTGGACATGAGAAGGGAAATTAAAGTGAGCAGATACAAAAAAAGACAGAAAATACAATGCTACACCCACATCAAACTCAGAGTAGTGAAAATAAGCTCCTGTTTGAAACAAGAGCAATACTTTGTATGTGTAGAAATGGAAAAGAATCAGCAAATGCAGATGGCAACACTGAGAAGCTGCAAAAAAGAAAAAACTGCACTAGACTTTTCATTAACATTTCATTTCTCCTTATTGAATAGGCTAAGGGGGTACTGTAAAGCAAGGATCTGAAGCATGTGGTGCAGAGTTTTATGATGTCTAGACAACCAAGATGCTTGTATCTAATCTTATGACAACAATCCTACTTAACAGGTCCAGACACAGTGCCACAGGAGTCTGAGTTAGAAGGAAATGAGGATTACTGATTAGTCCATTGCAACATTTCTTTAATTACATGAAAAATAGTCTGGGTAAAAAAAAAAAGTGGGGTCATTATTAAGAAATTATTCAGCGATATTAAAAACTAGAATAAATAATTGCAGTATGTTCAGTCCAATTTACTGTCATTGACTATGCTGTGAATAATTTGTCTGACTTGCTGTACAAATGCACTGAAAGTTTAGTTTGCCTCGAGAAAGCTAACAGATTTAAAGAGGAAGGGGTTGTTTAAAGAAGCTGAAGGTTATCTTTATTTTTTTCCACAAAGGTTATTATCTCTAGAGTAAGCAATGGAAATGTTGTGGATATTATCTTCTTTGCTCATCTCAGAGTACAGGATAAGAAAATGGGGTTAATGATAAGTTTAAAAGTCATAAAAACAAGAAGGAAGAAGCTGTAAACTAATGACTTTGTATGATGGACAGTAGTGGTTGAAAAGAGAACCTTAATGGTGACTAACGTTCTTGTACCATATCATGGAGAAAGTTTCAATCAGGACAGCTATTGTGAAACACAACTGTTTAATAAGAACTGATTCTTTCATAAGTTCACGAAGACAAAATTTCTAAGGGATATAAAACACTAATATTATGAACTTGGTTTAAAGGTTTGGAACTGCTTTCTTTTGCTACTATATATATAGTATATATTAATAGTATATATATAGTATATATTATATATTTGCTACTATATATATATATACACATCTTTCTGTATACGTAAGCACTGGCTACAATTATAAATGTAGATGAATCCTCTTAATAAGATGGGCTCAAAATAGTTGACTTCTTTTATGTCTTAATTATACCCATTTTCTTACGGCGTTTTGAAATTTATCTGAGTTTTAACTAACAATCATTGCCAGCCTGTCCACAAAGTACAACAAAGTAAGACAAAGATATCACCTAAGCATTTACTTTAGTTATGCACTGTACTAGTAAACAGAGCAACCAACTGATAGTAAAAGAAGACAACATTTAACTGGGCCATCTAAAAAGGTTAGTTAGCAGTATTTATTTTGGAATTCCCCACAGTTTTATCTTATCAATGTGTTTTTCCTTCCCCTTTTTAGGGGAGCTTGTGTAGTGAAAGTCAACTAAATCAAGATGGAGAAAGAGTAAGGTGCTGCCACAGCATTTATCTATCTTTGTGCATACATAGGGCCTGTTATTATTTTACCTAAGCTCTGGAACACATAAAACTTTAGAGTATTTCTAAGGAAATGATAAAAAAAATCATCTAGTGAGTTTCCAATTTTTATGTAGACTAAATCAACTCATCAATAAACAGAACACTTTCAAAATGCCTCTTCATTATATCTATGAATATATTTCTTCTGATAATTAAATATGCAGGATTGTAAATTGTCTAATTCATGTCATAACCAAATAAAATGAATATATATATATATATCTTTACAACTCTGGATATCTACTGACTAAACTCATTTAAGATAAATGTGATTAAATAAAATATCAAATAACCTGATACATGTGAGTTTTACAAAAAGTTCTTGAAAATATATATTATGGAAAAGAATGCATGGATTTCAAAAGTTTTTGTACCAAAAATAAACTTACTCTTCCATTCCAATTTTCCACAGTATTTTGGAGTCTCCTCATATTTAAACTTTTACCATAATTGAATGCTATTCTGTATAAATCCAAATAAATTAGAAACTTAAGGACTAAAAGAGAGACACAAAAATTAAATTATATGATAATACATGTTTATAGCTTATATAAATATTAGTATGTGACAATTTTTCTAATTTGGATAGCAAATCAGAAAACATTTAAAAAGGGCTCCTCTTAGCTTGGGTAATCAAACTGATCTTAGCAAAAATCAGTCTTTTAATTACTTCTCTACTATATTTGCATCTGCTCATCAATGGACAAAAGAAAGAGAAATAATGAGACAAATCCAAATTTGAAAATGTGATGTTCCCACTGACCTTTTTTTTTTAAAAAAAATCAACTTAAGCGGTAAGATTTTATGGAAAACAAGCATCACCTCTCATTCCTCCTAATTTGAATATTAAAAATTGTAGTATTTCTTTACATTCTTTTTTTTAATAGGCAGAGTTAGAGAGAGAGAGAGAGAGAGAGAGAGAGAGAGAGAGAGAAAGGTCTTCCTTTTTCCATTAGTTCACCCCTCAGTGGCCGTTGTGCGCTGCGCTGATCCAAAGCCAGGAGCCAGGTGCTTCTCCTGGTCTCCATGCAGGTGCAGGGCCCAAAGACTTAGGCCATCCTCCACTGCCTTCCCGGGCCATAGCAGAGAGCTGGACTGGAAGAGGATCAACCGGACAGAATCCGGCACCCCAACCGGGACTAGAACCTGGGGTGCAGGTGCAACAGGAGGAGGATTAACCTATTGAGCCACGGCGCCAGCCTCTTTACATTCTTAGAAACAAAACAGTTGTATTTTTGTGTGAAAATATTTCTAAAGTATTTAGGAAGTCCTGAAAATGGCTGACTCCTCAAGAAACAGCCTTTAAAAGGACAAGTCTTTAATGTAGTTAAATTCAACTAGCATGAAGCAGGATGGGTAGCATCTGTTCTGCTTAGTTGAGTATTTGATCTGATTGTTGCTGCTCCTATATAGTTGATATTATCCATGGCCTTTGATAATAGTTGGAGCCCCCTTTAGCATTTCTGATACCTGGCATGTGTGGCAGATGAACTTAAGTTTGACCCACAGGTGCCAAGATAGATAGGTTAACTATAAGAGAATAAGTTTTTCATCAAAACTAGGTAATTTTAAGTAAAGTCTGAAGGTATCCTGGCTATTCTTGTGTTACTAACTGAATCATGCAGACTATCTAATATTTAAACAATTTAAATACTCTTATTTGAGTAATTGGAAATACCCCCATGGAACATATGATGAGTGGGTTTAGTTCTTGAAGTTAGCAAAACACTTAAGGATTGCCACATGGCAAGAGATAAGCCAGAAATGGCCTTTAGACTCTGCGCAGAATATCAGTAAGCACATCCAAGATATTACTCTTATGTATATACCATGAAATTTTGATAATGCTTTTATCTAAATGAATATATTTTGTTACAGGAGATAAGAGGGGGCAATTTATAGGAAAAGGTAAATAGAGAGAGCCAAAAGTAATCTCAAAGAGGTCAAAAGTATGGATAAAAAATCACCATCCAGCTCATCAGTTTGATTCCTCATATAAAACTTTGACTGATTAGATCAGGATACTGAGGACGTTATATTGACAAACTCTCCTCCTTGGGATAGTATCTATTGGCACTTAGTATCCATATAGAATCAAGTCGGACCAGGCAGAAACTAAAGAAAGGACTTTGCCAGTTCCAGTGTTTGGACAGGTAAAATTTTCACGTAGTATATAACACAAGCTTGAAATTAAGGATAAAAAATGTAAACACTACCATTTTATAAGGTCTTCACTGTTTTTCCAACCTACCCAGCCAATTTTGAAATGGCCTGAGAGTACACTATTAAGAGGAATGAATATATGCATTTCAGTGTGATAATGCTCATACAACTCTACAAACATTGATGCATGTGTTGTGTCCTGGGCTAGTTAACAGAAACAGAGACTGAGATTGTTTACTTGGTATTTGACTTGTTATGCTCTTTTCTCTTCTTTAAGTTC
Organism: Oryctolagus cuniculus; assembly: GCF_051225735.1. NCBI lineage: Eukaryota > Metazoa > Chordata > Mammalia > Lagomorpha > Leporidae > Oryctolagus > Oryctolagus cuniculus. The sequence continues at coordinate 60,108,338 of NC_142878.1, forward strand.
CTGAACACATTCTCCTATTTAGTTTTAATTCATTGGAATGCTAAAGATGTTGTAGAAGCTAGAGCCACACTCTCTAGAGATACGGCTTTCTTTACCCCCTCAGATATTTGGGATACAATTTATAGTAAGTATAGCACCTCTCGGCAAGTCAACTTCAACTTGGGCTGTGCTTTACTTAAGTAAAAGCAAATTGAGATATTGTACATTGAATTATTAGGAGAGTTCGCTATTTGCTAAAGTAATCCTTTTATAAGATAAAAAATGTTCTTACCAAGTAATTAATATACACTGTAGACTAATGCTTTCTAACTTCATTAGGAACAAATCCAGATGTTTACAACAAATGCTAAAAGAAACATTCTGCGAGGCTTATTAATAAGCCCTGGATCTTCAGTTCCATGTTTTATTCACTTCTGTATGCCCAGCTTCTAGGAGAGAGTACAAGCTCAATAAATAGTTGGTAAATAGGTAAAAGGATCATTTTCAGGGCTTGACCTGAGACCAGAGCAGGTATATTTCACTTCAAGTACATAAAGGAAGCAGGAGAAACATCAGTCGTTAGGCATTACATTTTCATATCAGTAGTTAGAAGCAACTGATTAGGAGGAGGCTAAAGACAAGGGGTGTGGAAATTTATGCATATCACAGACTATCAATTTATCTACATTACTGAAAATCTGAATTATTATTTTTCCATGAGATGTCATATAAATTTTTAGATCCTTATTGACTAAGATATAGGGGGCAAACATGTAGAAAAACCCCCAGATCTTATCACAGTAGTCTAGGTAGCAGTGTATGATTGTCACTCTAAGACAGAATGCTTCCCATGATTTAATACCCTAGTGGATAAACATTCGAATTTAAAGTGTAGATACATTTTGGAAACACTCAACTAATTCAGGAAACACATGTGCAATGGTGTCATCAGGTCACACTTCAGGTGGAGCTCTGGGAAATTTTTTGGAAAACACTAGTAGAAATAAGTTGGAAGGAGCAACAGAACACACATAAATCCATTAGTAATTACATTTATAACTCTTTCCATCTGTCATTTTCAAAGCATTTTTCTAATATTAGCTGCTGAAGTTCTAAGTGCACATGGCTCCTATCCATTGTCTCATCTCACTTGATAAAGGTAAAGAACTGAACACAGTAAGTATTGTAACTTATCACTTGTTTGTGATCCAAGCAGAACTACATGCAAAAACTTAAGCTTTGAGTTCACAAATTTTTTTCTGTATGCTAAAAAATCTATAAGGCCAACCATTTCTTAGGAATAACTTTTTGCCTTTTAAGAAATATTCATTTTGATTCTTCCCATAGATTAGAAAGTAAGTTTAGGATATGAAAACATTATCTGGCATTATCCATTACAGCATAATCCCTGACACTGAAGATTTGATTACGCCACTCAAGGTACCCATGGCCAACTTACAGAACAAACTAATTATGTGATGTTGGCAAGATCTGATGAATTACATGAGGACAACAGTTGCCATGAAAACTATGCAAAACTACAGGTTTCTAAGGTATCTGTTTCAGTTTATATAAGGAAAATGATTTGGTAGTTTAACAAAATTCACATGTCTCTCTCTAGAATGTGATATTATAATATCTGTTCATAGCCCAGACAGATGGGTTATAACACTTAACAAACCTGCCTGAAGAAATTAATAGATATAATTTTAGGATGACTAAAATTAATGACCATTAGGTCAGTTAATTTTCACATTAAAATGTATATGTGCCTCACAAGAATATCAGCTTCTTTAAGGAACTTGAGAAGAACCCTTAAAAAAACTTGATTGAGCAAAACCTTGTTCCTAACCCAGACTACATTTATGCAAGAGAGCTGGGGATCTGGAAGCTTTTGTTGCTAATGTCTGCAACACTCTGTGATAATGACCAGGGAGACAAACCAGTCATTCAAGTGAGAAAAAGGTTTGGCAAGTCTGGGTAAAGAGAAGTTTACAATTATTCATGTAGGGAAAAGAATAATCAAAACCAAAAATTTGCAAAGAAATTCAGGCCATATCTCAAGGGAAGAAGAAGGAACTAAAAAGAATTAAAAGACAAAGTGAGCTTGTTCACATTAGAATAATATATGCTCAAATCTCTGGAGAAACTCTATTATATCACAATTAATACAGAGAATGTGATCAAGCCAGGCTAATTTCAATAGATTCCAAGTTTTGAACTGTTCCTAGGCCATCCAAATGGGAATCTGGCCAGGATGCTGGGGTTAATAATTCATTTTGAGGAAGACTAATTCTTTGGGAAGCAGCCCACTCCACAGGAGAAAACATTTGGTCCATGTGAAGAAATTTGCTTAAGATCACCATCTATTAGCTCAGTAAGACACCTTTTTGAAGGGGGGTTGGGAGGAGAGGAAAAATCAGTTCATTTTCTCAAACATATAGAAATATTTTTGTTTTCAATAAATACATATTGATGTTAGAGAAGTGGCCCAAGCATATATATCTAAGGTTTGGATTTTTAAAAAGATTTACTTATTTCTTTATTTGAAAGGCCAAATGACAGAAAGAGAGGGAGAGACACAGAGACCTTCCGAAAGCTACTTCATTCCTACAACAGTTGGGCTGGACCAGGCTGAGGCCAAGATCCAGGAATTCCAGTAAGGTCTCCCCATAGGTAGCAGGATTCAAACACTTGGGCTATCACCTGCAACCTCCCAGGAACATGAGGAGGAAGCTGGATCAGAAACAGAGGAGCCAGGACTCGAATCGGCACTCCAAAATGGGATGCAGGCATCTCCAGCAGTGGCTTGCCCCAATATCTGTCCTGGATTCTTAAGGAATAGTTTTTACATCAAATTTCAGTTACCACTATCTTAGAATAGCATTATCAAAAGAATACTGTACCTAAAAGTAGAGGCTCTGGGGGTAGGCTTTGGCTTGGCAATTAAGATGATGCTTGGGATGCCTGTGTTCCATATCAGGGTGTCTGGGTTCAAATCTTGCCTCTGCTCTGATTCTTTCTTCCTGCTAATGTGTACCATGGAAGACAGTGATCACATGATGGCCCAAGTGGCTTCAGTATCTGCCACCCATATGGGCAACTGGATTGGATTCCTGGGGCCAAAGCACTATGGCCATCACCCACTATGGCACATAAGCAAGAAGCTGGATCAGAAGTGGAACAACCAGGACTCAAATTGGCACTCCGACGTGGGATGCCAGTGGTGCAAGTGGCAGCTTAGCCCACTGTGCCACAACAAGGGGCCCCCTGGAACTTACTTTCAGATAAAGGATATAGGCAATAAAGAAAAAATGCATAATGTGTCTGATGGTGATAAGATTTATGAAGAAACAAGGCACTATTTGAGACAGAATGTGACTGGGGATGCTGCTCTTTTATATAGGGTGGCCAGGGAGAGCATTTTGAAAAGGTGGCATTTGAGCAGAGACTTGAGTGCCAGCTAGGAGGCAGGGATGGCAAAGAGCCCAGAGTCCTACTGCAGAGTGAGAGGGGCTGAGTAGAAGGATGGGGGATGGAGAAGCAGCCGGTGCCAGACTATCCTGAGCCTTGTGGGTCACATTAAAAGATTTAAGTTCCAACATGGTGTCTGGCACATAGTAATTAAGCACATAATAAATAGTAGCAATTTATTTATTCATACTGGGTAAATATAGTCATAAATCAGAATCATCCATCATTTCTACTGCTCTGCCATATCGTTGGAGTTTTCTACATCAATCCTGTCAGCCTAACTTAGCTGATTCCTATGAGATCTTAACACATTTTCAGTGCTCATGAATATCACCAGTGTTTCTAAATACAAATGTTTTCTGTAATGTGTGTTTATTCAGCATCTTGTCTATTAGTGAGTCTTAAAAGATGGGTTCTTATTTTTAGAGGCATTTTGGTGAAAAAGGTGAGGGGGGTAAAGAAAGAATCTTCAGCCAAGGCACATACAGTTGGGGAACAAATTAGCATAGTGTCCTTCGCATTTTTGCCAAGAACACCAGAATGTGGGTGTTACCCTATGCTTTGCTAATATGGAAGAAAATCTCCATGTCTCTCCATTGACTGTAATTTGACCCCCAATAATTACCACCAGCAGCTACCCAAGAGCCAATGAATCATTCATACCATTCTCAAAACTTACATGGCCTCAGGTCACCAGTGAGAGGTTCCTGGCCTACATTCTAAGCCCTTTCACATTCTGGCCCCAAACTCTTTCCAAACTTATACCTACTATTCTGCCATACAAATGTAAAAATCTTTAAAAAAAGATTTATTTATTTATTTATTTGAAAGGTAGAGTTACAGAGAGAGAGAGAGACAGAGAGAGAGACAGAGAGAGAAAGAGAGGTCTTCTATCCACTGGTTCATTCCCCAAATGGCCACAATGACCAGAGCCGTGCTGATCCAAAGCCAGGAATTTCTTCCAGGTCTCCCATGCAGATGCAGGGGCCCAAGGACTTGGACCATCTTCTACTACTTTCCCAGGCCATAGCAGAGAGCTGGATTAGAAGTGGAGCAGCCGGGACTCAAAGCAGTGCCCATATGAGATGCTGGCACTGCAGGCTTTACCCACTATGCACAGATTGATTATTCTTCATATAGCCTACGTTCTAAAGAACCACTGACACAGCTGTCCTTTAAAAGTACATTTTAGGGTCAGATGTTTAAAGCAGTGGTTAAGTTACAGTTAGTGCTACAAGCATTCCACGACTCAGTGCCTGGGTTCAAGTCCCAGCTCTGCATTCAATTTTAACTACCTGCTTAACGCACACTTTGGGAGGCAGCAGGTGATGGCTCAAGTACACAGGTCACTGCCATCAGTGTAGAAGACCTACACTGAGTTCCTGGTTTTCAGTTTCCACCTGGCCCAGCTCTGGCTGTAGCTGGCATTTGGGAAGTGAACCAGCAGATGGGAGATCACCAGTTCTCTGCTGCTCTCTCCCTTTCAAATGAAATAAATAAATAATTTTAAAAGTACATTTTGGGGCCAGCACTGTCGCACAGCGGGTCAAGCCAGCGCCTACAGTGCCAGTATCCCATATGGGAAGCGGTTGGAGTCCTGGCTGCTCCACTTCTGATCCAGCTCTCTGCTATGACCTGGGAAAGCAGAAGACTGATCAAGTCCTTGGGCCCCTGCACCTGTGTGGAGGCCCGGAAGAAGTTCCTGGCTTTGGATCAGCACAGCTCTAGCTGTTGCAGCCAACTGGAGATGAACCAGTGGATGGAACACATTCTCTCTCTCTCTCTCTCTCTCTCTCTCTCCTCCTCCTCCTCCTCCTCCTCTCTCTGTGTAACTCCTTCAAATAAATAAATAAATCTTTTAAAAAAATGTAAAATCTCAACCAAAGCACATTGGCTTCTCTGTCCATTTTATATCCATCTCATAACCCATCCAAATAATTCCCTTCTTGTAGATATTTCAAATGCTCACCATTGTTTCTGGCTCACTTTCTTCTCTTCATACACTTGGAAGACGATATTTCCAAGCCCCTCTACACCATGAGTTTGGCATGACCATTGGACTGGCTCCTTGACAAATGACTATGATCAATAGGTTGTATGCTATTTCAAGAGAATGAAGAGTTCAAATTCTGATAAGAACTGCCCCAGCCTTGTAGCCTGCTATTGCAATCATGGCAGTTCTTATCGAGATAGAGGTGCCACAAGGTGGGAGAAACCTGACATACTGAGCAATAAACTTGTGGGGAGCAACCCGGACTAGACTAAGTTACTGGAATTAAGACTTATTCTATGCATCTGCTCTCCCACAATATGGCGCTGAGAAGGGAAACAGCTTCTACGCAGCTGCCTCCAGTTCAACCAATAAACTGTAGGACCTGCTCCTGATTGGAGGAGAGCAGCGTACTCGGCGTGTGGGCAGCCGAGCACGGATTGGTGGAGAGGACTATAAAGGAGGAGAGAGACAACATGCACCAGGAACATCTAGGGGGAACTCCTGAGGAACACCTGTGCAGCCCCCGAGAGAGCCGGCCGGCGGTGTGCCGCTCCCCCGCGGAAGTGGGGAATGTGGCAGGGGGAACCGCCCTTCCACGGAGGTGGAAGGGTCGGTAGCCAACCCGGGAAGAACCAGCAGCAAACCCGGGGACGGCCGAGCAGACGAAAGAACAGCGCAGGGTCCTGTGTCGTTCCTCCATGAAGAAGGGGAGCGACATAATGGTGCCGTGACTCGGATATGAAGCCTAGGCAGGGCTTAGTGTCGTTCCTCCATGAAGAGGGGGAGCGACAAAACTATTCTTTAAGCTTAAACTTTCTTCATCACTACTTTAAAGGGGCTCTTCCTTCAACATCTAAAAAAATCATATAGAGGGGGCGGAGCCAAGATGGTGGAATAGTGAGGGCGTGCAGTGATAGTCCGGGAAAAGATAGTTTAATAAAAGTGGAGTTACTGTAGCCTCGGGAAAAGGCTCAGGAAAAAATTGCAGAGGAAACTCTTCCAGATCTAGTGGATTTGACACGGAGGACCTATGGGGAGAGCAAGGTTGCCCACCGCGTGGAAGCCAAGCCGCGGGAGCCGAGCCGTGGGAGCCGAGCCGCAGAGTCTGTGCGCCAGCACTGGAAGGGGAGGTGAGACAAAAACCTCAGTAACCCGAGACATTGGTGGGGAAAGGCAGAAAGAGCCTAGAGGGAACGAGGCCTGCAGCCCCACTGGGGAAAGTTCACCAGGCTGACTGGAGGAGAGAAAAAAATGAATAAATAAGGGGAACTGGCACAGACATTAGCCTCTCTCTCCACTCACCTTACAAAGCCAAGCAAGACAAAGAGCAGGCGCCATTTTATGTATGTAAAGCGGCGCCAGTCATTAGCCAAGCAGAAAAACCTGACTCTGGTGGGGAAAAATAACAGGAGGTTAAGACCTAGTGAAAGTGTGGAGCTAATGAACTGAGACTATGAAAATCTGAGGGGGTGGGGGCAAGAGAACTCACCAAGTACACAAACTCGGTAACCTGGGCAACCTAGTGAGAAACTTGGGAGAAATTTGAGACCACACTGAGGGCTGCATAAACTCTTTGTGTGGTCCCAGGGGTAAGCAGACGAATACCCACAGGGGCCAGATTTCATATATCAACTACCCTCAATTCCACTCAGCTGTGTGGAACTACTTCCCAACTGAGTCAAAAAAAAAAAAAAAAAAAAAAAAAAAAAGAAGAAGAAGGAGAGAGAGCACCAGTGAGAGAACAATCTGGGTGAGTCACATTTGGCACACCCTTAACCCTGAAGAACCAAACAGAGCTCTCTGGCCACACCCATCACAACCTCTAAGGATCCATCAAAAGCAGACAGTCCACTTAATCTAGAGTCACAGTATAACGAGAAAAAAACACCACACAGAAGAAACCAAAAAATATCTCCAATATGCAAAACAACAAACGCAGAAACCGAGGTAACAAGAACAAGGAAGACACTATGACGCCCCAAATGAAATAGACTCCCCAATTCAAGATTATGAAGATGATGAGATAGAAGAAATGCAAGAAGCGGATCTCAAAAAACTGATAAGAACATTAAGAAGTTCTCAAAAACAAATTCTTGAACTACAGAAATCCTTAATGGACAAGATAAAAAATCTCGCGAAAATGAAATATTAAGGAGGAATGAAAATGAAATGAAACAACTAGTAGAACATGAAACAGTGATAGTGACGAGAAATCATAATGAAATGAAGAATTCAATAGATCAAATGACAAACACTAGAGAGCCTTAAAAACAGAATGGGTGAAGCAGAAGAGAGAATATCGGACTTAGAAGACAGAGAACAGGATTAACTGAAATCATGTATAACTATATAAACATAATCGATCCTCAGTGAATAGGGATTGCTATGAAGGACTTCCAAAAGTTTTTGGGAAGATGGAATTAAAAAAAATAGTTCTTAAAAAAAAAAAAAGAAGAAGACATACAGTCAAACCAAAGAAAAGAAGAGGAAATTAGAAATCTAAAAAATATTGTCGGGAATCTTCAGGATGCTATTAAAAAACCCAACATTCGGGTTCTAGGAGTTCCTGAAGGCATGGAGAAAGGATTAGAAGGCCTTTTTAGTGAGATATTAGCAGAAAATTTCCCAGGTTTGGAGAAGGACAGAGACATCCTAGTACAGGAAGCTCATAGAACCCCTAATAAACATGACCAAAAGAGATCCTCACCACGACACGTTGTAATTAAACTCACCACAGTGAAACATAAAGAAAAGATCCTAAAATGTGCAAGAGAGAAACGTCAGATTACTCTCAGAGGATCTACAATTAGACTCACAGCTGACGTCTCATCAGAAACCCTATAAGCTAGGAGGGAAAGGCGAGATATAGCCCAGGTACTAAGAGAGAAAAACTGCCAGCCCAGAATATTATATCCTGCTAAGCTCTCATTTGTGAATGAAGGTGAAATAAAGACCTTTCACAGCAAACAGAAATTGAAATAATTTGTCGCCACTTGTCCAGCCCTGTAAAAGATGCTTAAATATGTGTTACACACAGAAACAAAGAAACACGGTCATCAATATGAAAGAAGGTAAAGGAAGGAAACCTCACAGCAAAAGATCACAGGAAGTTCAAAACATATATTAGAAAATATCTTTGGCAAATGGCAGGGCAAAGTTACTACTTATCAATAGTCACATTGAATGTTAATGGCCTGAACTGTCCAGTTAAAAGACACAGATTGGCTGATTGGGCTAAGGAACAAAACCCATCATTTGCTGCTTACAAGGAACACATCTTTCCAACAAAGATGCATACAGACTGAAAATGAAAGGCTGGAAAAAGATATACCATGCCAACAGAAATGAAAAAAGAGCGGGCGTAGCCATCTTAATATCGGACAACATAAACTTTACCACAAAAACTGTTAGGAGAGACAAAGAGGGGCACTATATAATGATTAAGGGATCAATTCAACAGGAAGATATAACAATTATCAATGTATATGCACCTAATTACAGGGCACCGGTTTATTTAAAAGATTTGTTAAGGGACTTAAAGGGAGACTTAGACCCCAATACAATAGTACTGGGGGACTTCAATACTCCACTCTCAGAAATAGACAGATCAACAGGACAGAAGATCAACAAGGATACAGTAGATTTAAATAACACTTTAGCCCAAAATGGATCTAACAGATATCTACAGAACTTTTCATCCTACACATAAAGATTTTACATTCTTCTCAGCAGTACATGGAACCTTCTCTAGGATTGACCACATACTAGGCCATAAAGCAAGTCTCAGCAAATTCAAAAGAATTAGAATCATACGATGCAGCTTCTCAGACCATAAAGGAATGAAGTTGGAAACTAGCAACTCAGGAATCCCTAGAGCATATGCAAACACATGGAGATTGAACAACACGCTCCTGAATGAACAATGGGTCATAGAAGAAATTAAAAGAGAAATCAAAAATTTCCTGGAAGTAAATGAGGATAAAAGCACAACATACCAAAACTTATGGGATACAGCAAAAGCAGTGTTAAGAGGAAAGTTTATATCAATAGGGGCCTACATCAAGAAATTGGAAAGGCACCAAATAGATGAGCTTTCAATTCATCTCAAGGATCTAGAAAATCTGCAGCAAATCAGAACCAAATCTAGTAGGAGAAGAGAAATAATTAAAATCAGAGAAGAAATCAACAGGATTGAATCAAAAAAAAAATTACAAAAAATCAGCCAAACGAGGAGCTGGTTTTTTGAAAGAATAAACAAAATTGACACCACATTGGCCCAACTAACTAAAAAAAGAAAAGACCCAAATCAATAAAATCAGAGATGAAAAAGGAAACATAACAACAGACAACACAGAAATAAAACATCAGAAATTACTACAAGGACTTGTATGCCAGCAAACAGGGAAATCTATCAGAAATGGATAGATTGCTGGACACATGCAACCTACCTAAATTGAACCAGGAAGACATAGAAAACCTAAACAGACCCATAACTGAGACAGAAATTGAAACAGTAATCAAGGCCCTCCCAACAAAGAAAAGCCCAGGACCAGATGGATTCACTGCCGAATTCTACCAGACATTTAAAGAAGAACTAATCCCATTTCTTCTCAAACTATTCAGAACAATTGAAAAAGAGGGAATCCTCCTAAATTGTTTCTATGAAGCCAGCATCACCTTAATTCCTAAGCCAGAAAAAGATGCAGCATTGAAAGAGAATTACAGACCAATATCCCTGATGAACATAGATGCAAAAATCCTCAATAAAATTCTGGCCAATAGAATGCAACAACACATCAGAAAGATCATCCACCCAGACCAAGTGGGATTTATCCCTGGTATGCAGGGATGGTTCAATGTGCGCAAAACAATCAATGTGATACACCACATTAACAGACTGCAGAAGAAAAACCGTATGATTATCTCAATAGACGCCGAGAAAGCATTTGATAAAATACAACACCCTTTCATGATGAAAACTCTAAGCAAACTGGGTATGGAAGGAACATTCCTCAATTCAATCAAAGCAATTTATGAAAAACCCACGGCCAACATCCTATTGAATGGGGAAAAGTTGGAAGCATTTCCACTGTGATCTGGTACCAGACAGGGATGCCCACTCTCACCACTGCTATTCAATATAGTTCTGGAAGTTTTAGCCAGAGCTATTAGGCAAGAAAAAGAAATTAAAGGGATACACATTGGGAAGGAAGAACTCAAACTATCCCTCTTTGCAGATGATATGATTCTTTATTTAGGGGATCCAAAGAACTCTACTAAGAGACTATTGGAACTCATAGAAGACTTTGGCAAAGGAGCAGGATTTAAAATCAATGCACAAAAGTCAGCAGCCTTTGTATACACAGGCAATGCCATGGCCGAGAAAGAACTGCTAAGATCAATCCCATTCACAATAGCTACAAAAACAATCAAATACCTTGGAATAAACTTAACCAAGGACGTTAAGGATCTCTATGATGAAAATAACAAAACCTTAAAGAAAGAAATAGAAGAGGATACCAAGAAATGTAAAATTCTCCCATGCTCATGGATTGGAAGAATCAATATCATCAAAATGTCCATTCTCCCAAAAGCAATTTATACATTCAATGCAATACCAATCAAGATACCAAAGACCTTCTTCTCAGATCTGGAAAAAATGGTGCTGAAATTCATATGGAGACACAGGAGACCTCAAATAGCTAAAGCAATCTTGTACAACAAAAACAAAGCCGGAGGCATCACAATACCAGATTTCAGGACATACTACAGGGCAGTTGTTATCAAAACAGCATGGTACTGGTACATAAACAGATGGATAGGCCAATGGAACAGAATAGAAACACCAGAAATCAATCCAATCATCTACAGCCAACTCATATTTGATCAAGGTTCCAAAACCAATCCCTGGAGTAAGGACAGACTATTCAATAAATGGTGCTGGGAAAATTGGATTTCCACATGCAGAATCATGAAGCAAGACCACTATCTTTCACCTTACACAAAAATTCACTCAACATGGATTAAAGACTTAAATCTATGACCCAACACCATCAAATTATTAGAGAACATTGGAGAAACCCTGCAAGATATAGGTACCGGCAAAGACTTCTTGGAAAAGACCCAGTAGCACAGGCAGTCAAAGCCAAAATTAACATTTGGGATTGCATCAAATTGAGAAGTTTCTGTACTTCAAAAGAAACAGTCAGGAAAGTGAAGAGGCAACCGACAGAATGGGAAAAAATATTTGCAAAGTATGAAACAGATAAAGGCTTGATAACCAGAATCTACAAAGAAATCAAGAAACTCCACAACATCAAAACAAACAACCCACTTAGAGATGGGCCAAGGACCTCAACAGACATTTTTCAAAAGAGGAAATCCAAATGGCCAACAGACACATGAAAAAATGTTCAAGATCACTAGCAATCAGGGAAATGCAAATCAAAACCACATTGAGGTTTCACCTCACCCCGGTTAGAATGGCTCACATTCAGAAATCTGTTAGAATGGCTCACATTCAGAAATCTGCCAACAACAGATGCTGGAGAGGATGTGGGGAAAAAGGGACACCAACCCACTGTTGGTGGGAATGCAAACTGGTTAAGCCACTATGGAAGTCAGTCTGGAGATTCCTCAGAGACCTGAATATAACCCTACCATACAACCCAGCCATCCCACTCCTTGGAATTTACCCAAAGGAAATTAAATTGGAAAAAAAAAAGCTGTCTGCACATTAATGTTTATTGCAGCTCAATTCACAATAGCTAAAATCTGGAACCAACCCAAATGCCCATCAACAGTAGACTGGATAAAGAAATTATGGTACATGTACTCTATCGAATACTATACAGCAGTCAAAAACAATGATACCTGGTCATTTACAACAAGATGGAGCAATCTGGAAAACATCATGCTGAGTGAATTAAGCCAGTCCCAAAGGGACAAATACCATATGTTCTCCCTGATCGGTGACAACTAAGTGAGCAGCAAAGGGGAAACCTGTTGAAGTGAAATGGACACTATGAGAAACGGTGACTTCATCAGCTCTTGTCCTGACTGTTGATGTACAATGTAATACTTTATCAATTTTAGTATTTTTTGTTCTAGTACTATTGGTTGAACTCTGGAATTAACACACAATTATTCTTGGGTGTTTAAATTTTAACTGAAAAGTGATCCCTGTTAGGAATTTGGAAAACATTATGCTGAGTGAAATAAGCCAATCCCAAATGGACAAATATCATATGTTCTGCCTGATCTGTGACAACTAACCGAGCACCAAAAAGGAAACCTGTTAAAGTGAAATGAACACTATGAGAAACGGTGACTTGATCAGCCCTTGCCCTGACTGTTGATGAACAACTTAATACGTTATCCCTCTTAGTATTTTTTTGTTTGTTCTACTTAATACTTTTGGTTGAATATTGTAATCAATACACAGTTATTCTTATTCTTAAGTGTTGAAACTTAACTGAAAAGTGATCGCTGTCAAATATAAGAGTGGGAATAAGAGAGGGAAGAAATGTGCAACTTGGGACATGCTCAAGCTGACTTGCCCCAAACGGTAGAGTTAGAAACATACCAGGAGATTCTAATTCAATCCCATCAAGATGGCATGTAGCAATGCCATCTCACTAGTCCAAATGATCAATTTCAGTTCACAATTCATCATAATGATAGGACTAAGAGTCAAAGGGATCACATAAACAAGACTAGTGTCTGCAAATACTAACTGATAGAATCAAAAAGGGAGAGAACGATCAAACATGGGAAGCGAGATACACAGTAGACTCATAGAATGGCAGATGTCCTAAATAGCACTCTGGCCTCAGAATCAGCCCTTAAGGCATGTGGATCTGGCTGAAGAGCCCATGAGAGTATTTCAGGCATGGATAGCCAAGACATGCTGGCAAAATATATATATATATATATATATATATATATATATATATATACACATATATATATATATAACCTAAATGAAAGATCTCCCCGAGTGAGATCCCAGTGGAAAGAACAGGTCATCAAAGAAGGAGGTACCTTTCTCTGAAGGGAGGAGAGAACTTTCACTCTATGACCTTGTCTAAATATGATCAGAGTTGGTGAACTCAAAAGGCTTCCATAGTACTCAAACAGTATTTTTCACTTTGTGTTTCTATGTGGTTGCAAACTGTTGAAATCTTTACTTAATATATGCTAAACTGATCTTCTGTATATAAAGAGAATCAAAAATGAATCTTGATGTGAATGGAAGGGGAGAGGGAGCGGGAAAGGGGAGGGTTGCGGGTGGGAGGGATGTTATGGGGGGGAAGCCATTGTAATCCATAAGCTGTACTTTGGAAATTTATATTCATTAAATAAAAGTTAAAAAAAATCATATAGAGAAATTTTATTTGTCTAAGAGTCTGGTAAAGAATTTCCTTGTAGGAAATTGAGCTCTACTATAAAAGATCTTTGATAAGCCTAGCAATTGAGAAGTAGGGGTTGATACGAATCTCTTGGGCCTGTTCTTCTAATGACAGCCAAGTTTCTTGTCAAAGCAGGAAGCTACTCAGCCTAAATGGCTAAGAAGCTGTGTCAAGAGCTTCCTAGAAGAAGAGGTGGAGAGAAGATTAAGGGTAAGTGGAGAGGCTTGGTAAGAAATGGGCATCAAGTGACAAGTGTCCTATGTGAAGTGACACCTCTCCATGACAACAAAAATCTTCAGTGAAAGGAAAGATTCACAAAATCCTTGAAAGATTTGGATTTCCTGAGGCAGCTAATGAAGCAGTTGAATTTAGCATCAACTTTGTGTTGATTTAGAACAGTTTTACTTGGGGCCAGCGCTGTGCTGCGGCAGATTAAAGTTCTGGCATCCCATATAGGCACCAGTTCCAGTCTTAGCTGCTTCACTTCCAATCCAGCTCCCTGCTAATGCTCCTGGGAAAGCAGTGGAAGATGGTCCAAGTCTTTGGACCCCTGCACCCACATGGGAGACCCGGAAGAAGATCCTGGCTTTGGATTATTTCAGCTTGAGCCATTGCGACCATTTAGGGAGTGAACCAGTGGATGGAACACCTCTCTCCCTCTCTGTAACTGTCTTTCAAATAACCAAATAAATCTTTAAAAAAAAATCCAGGTTTACTTATGTAGTAACAGGAATAGCAGATAATTCCATCACTGTTCATTTATATTACTCATGAAGAAGAAATTATGAACTGCCTTGTGTTAGAGATCCTGGAGGTAAGAAGGTTCTCAGCTCAAACATGAGCTGAGGCTTAGGGGAAAGCAATTAGAGCCTGAAGTTAAGGTGGCTGTGGGAGGGCACTGTATCATATTAGAGCAGATAATAGGAAATGTGTTAACGCAACCACAGTATGTGAACCATATCTCATACATTTCTTTATTCTACAGAGTACAGGAGCCCAGTAGAAATGTATCAGTTGAACAGATGACTGCTACACATCCAAACCAGTCCTCTTCATTTTGTTTTTCATATTAAAATGTAATCTGGAGGACAGTGCTGTGACGCAGCAGGTTAATGCCCTGGCCAGGCATCCCATATGGGCACCGGTTCGAGACCTGGCTGCTCCACTTCCTGTCCAGCTCTCTGCTATGGCCTGGGAAAGCAGTAGAAGATGGCCCAAGTCCTTGGGCCCCTGCACCCTCATGGGAGACCCGGAAGAAGCTCCTGGCTTCTGGCTTTGGATCAGCACAGCTCCGGCCATCGTGGCCAATTGGGGAGTGAACCATTGGATGGAAAACCTCTCTCTCTCTCTCTCTCTGCCTCTCTTCTCTCTGTGTAACTCTGACTTTCAAGTAAAATAAATAAATATTTAAAAAAATGTAATCTGGCCAAAACTTACTCTTTTGGTTCATTTTAATTTTTGGCTAAAGGCATAAAGAATATTTTATGCTATTTCAGTCATTTTAATTTATAAGTGCTAGCAAATATTTTAAGTCCTCATCAGTCACAACCTTGCTAATTAGACATTGTAGCATTTATTCTCTGAATATGAATTCTTAACTATGTTTAATTATCTGAACTTTTGCAGTAAGAAGAAAAAGAGCTCTTATAAAGATTGAGAATTGGGAGGAAATGTAGATAAAAATGACTTTCACTATCTCACTTCCAGTTTATCTACTCTGTCATCAACATTAAGTCCTGTTTTTGTCTCTTCAGAAAACCACATGACATTTTAGAGTCTTCTCTTCCAATGCACAAATTTTAAAACCATCTGGAACACCTTCCTTGCTTCCTTCTTTCCACCTCCCTGGTTGTCCATCTTTTTCTTCAAATATACAAGTGTTTTTTCCTTTCTTGGCTTGTCTTCCTATGTCTCCAAATTTTTACACTTTATCTGAATTCTTTGGTTATTTGCAGAGATCATTTATATGAAAACTTATATACACACATGGTAATTTAAAAAAGTATTAAATAATACTTTGAGAGAAGTCTTGTGTGAAGTATGTTAAAAATTAAGAATCAACTCTTAGGACTTCTAACTCCAAATATCAATGCGAAGAAAACAGGATAAAATTATCAGAGGAGTAAATGTCCACAGGAGGAACTGCTAATGTGATATATTACAGACATTTTAAAGTTAGTATATGTGTGTTCCCACCTGAAAGACTCATGTCTGCCCCATATTACTATATTAAACTCACAATGATAATCTTTTAAGATCTTTCAATAATGAGACACAATGCAAATTTCTTCTTACAATACTTGAAAACAATGTGGCCTATTTTTGCAAGAGCAAAAATACAGATAAAAGAAAATGAAACAAGGGCCTCACATTCAAATATCTTGTTTACTTGTGATAGCTGGAAAACTGTAGATTATTGTCACAGCTTTAATAATAAGCAAGGTATATATGCAGTCAGAATTCTAAAGAACAAGGGTCAGGTTAAAATGCTCAAAAACAACATAGTTTCATTCAAAGTACAAACATTTTGGTGTCTTATTCATTCATTCTCTCTCCTCTCTCTCTCTCTCACACACACACACATACACATACACACTGCAGAAAATTAGAGAATGCTCACAATTTGTGAAGCCTGGATTTGAGTGTTGTCCTTTGCTATGTAAACCAGAGGAAATGTCTGCATTACCGTCCCAACACAGCACACATAAAGTGATTCCCCTCCCAGACAAGGGGCTTCTGACACTTGTCTTTATTGCCCTGTCATAAATTCATAAAGGGATGTCTGCTGTAACCAGTTGGCAAGTTCACTGCATAAACATCAACACCAATTTAATGACTTGTGTACACATCGTAAACTAGAGAATCTTTATACAAAGAAATCAGATAAATCAAACATGAGCTGAGGCTTAAGGGAAAGCAATTAGAGCCTGAAGTTAAGGTGGCTGTGGGAGGGCACTGTATCACATTAGAGCAGATAATAGGAAATGTGTTAACGCAACCACGGTATGTGTAATTAAATTAATTAGTAATATTAAATGTGTTTAAAGCAACATCTCATCAACAGATAAATAAGAAACATTCAGAAGTTTAAATTTTCACATTTTATATGTCCAAACAACAGGCAAAAAGCAGAAATAAAGAAAAAAAAATCCACCCTGAAACTTCGTAAGAGGTTGATAAAAATAAAATGGCAGGGGGGCGGGTATGTAAAGTTGATTTACTTGCCTCCGGCTAGCAACAGGCAAAAGGAATAGTCAGAACATAAAAACCTGTTTGGCCATATTTCATTTCCTATAACATATTGAAATGTTTTGGTGCCAACCCATTTCATTCTAATACCTTGAAGGCTGAGGAAAAGCACCTCGAAGGAACATTGTTTTCTGAGCAAGTCTTTGCAGCCAGTCTCTAAGAACTGCTTAAGCCTCACCTGGCAATACGAATTTTAAAATTATATTAACAACATTCGAGGAGTTTTTTTGCTGAACAAAAATTAGATTGCCTAGATGCCAAAGCGCTTCATCAACTGCAAGCTGGAAGCTAAATTTGGCCGTAAGAAATTGGCTTGGAATTTTAAAAGTTCTGGGGCCAAATTCAGCCCTGTGTTGCTTGTATGCCTTGTTACATGAAAAAACCCATGTGGGTCTGTTCTAGTGATAGCAAGACTTCCATTTATTCACTTCAAAAGTAATAAGATCTTAGCATGGAGGCTTTATAACACAAAATGTTATTTCTTTTAAAGACGTATTTATTTATTTGAAAGTCAGAGTTGCAGAGAAAGAGAGAATCTTCCATCTTCTGGTTCATTCCCCAGATAGCCGCAACAGCTAAGCCTGGGCCAGCCTTAAGGCAGGAGCCAGGAGCTTCATCCGGGACTCCCACATGGGTGCAGGGGCCTGAGTGCTTGGACCATCTGCTGCTGCTTTCCCAAGCACATTAGCAGGGAGCTAGATCAGAAGTGGGACTTGAACCAGTGCCCATATAGGATGCTGGCACTGCAGGTGGCGGCTTTTCACACTATACCACAGTGCCAACATTCCACAAAATGCTTTGAACTTCTCCCCAAGAAGAACATAATATATACAATTAATGTAGAATGAGGAAAATGAAAGCTAAGTATTCCAGTTAAGAGTTAGAAATTAATATTTCTTTAACAACCTAAGCAGTCTGCATTACTCTTAAAACAAGTACTTGAGAAACTTCATGTTCTTTAATAAAAGGGGATTTTCCAGTCGCTGGGATTGAATGTGGCAGAATGTGCTCTCCCACTCTAGCTTCTGCTGCAGCAAAAGGAAAAGGCATATTTCGACAGCATTTCTCTGATCTTGTCATCCTTGGTTAAGGTTTCTTACCTAGGGGCCAGCATTGTAGCAGTGTGTTAAGTCACTGTCTGCTAATATGGGCAGAATTCAAGTCCCAGCTGGTCCACTTTCAAACCAGCTCCCTGCTGACGCACCCAGGAAGGCAGCAGAGGATGGCCCAGGTACTTGGGCCCCTGCACCCATGTGGGAGAACCAGAAGAAATTCTTGGCTCCTGGCTTTGGTCTGGCCCAGTCCTGACTGTTCTGGCTATTTGGGGAGTGAACCAGTGGATAGAAGATCTCTCAGTGGATGGAAGATCCCTGTTGCTCCCTCCCTCTCTGTATTTCTGCCTTTTAAATAAATAAACATATCTTAAAAACAAGCACACAAAAAGCTTCTTACCTGAATGTCCAAGCATGGAGCAACAGGTAATTAGATTTTAATACATCTCAATGGGATAAAGACATTTGTAATGACAATGTGGAGATGATGTAGAAACAGGAAAAAAGTGAACATAACAGAGATTGTTTATGATAATGAGAATATGGCTTTTTCAGGTGGCAAAAACATTTTATGATGTTCTGTTATGTTGCTAACAAAAAGTTTTTCACAAGAAAAACTTGTTTATTTTAGCAGTACAAAAAAAGTTATGATAAGACATAGTATGCAGAGAATGGAGCTTAAGAGGAAAAGCATAACAAAAGGGACTAAGTCTTTTATTTTTAAAGAGGGCATATGCTAAATAGTTTCTGAGCATTAACTTTGGCTCTCCTTCAATCTGTTCTCCATACTGAAGCCAGAATAACTACCACATAGATCTGATCTGATCTTATCATCCTACTGTTTGGCAGGCTTCAGTGGTTTTCCATTGCTTACAGGATAATTGCCAAATGTTCATCATGTCCTTTGAGGTACCAAATGATCTCCAGGGTGTAAGTCTCCAAGGTCACATTGCCTCATGGTCATATTGCTTCTTCCTCTCCAATCATACTGCCCTTTCTTTCACTCATTCATTCATTCACTCATTTGAAAGTCAGTTACACAGAGAGAGGAGAGGCAGAGAGAGAGATTCTCCATCTGCTGGTTCACTCCCCAATTTGCCACAACAGTTGGAGCTGGGCCCATCTTGAGCCAGGAGCCAGGAATTTCTTCCAGGTCTCCCATGCAGGTGCAAGGCCCCAAGGACTTGGGCCATCCTCCACTGCTTTCCCAGGCCATAGCAAAGAGCTGGATTAGAAGTGGAGCAGCTGGGACTCAAACCGGTGCCCATATGGGATGCCAGCACTGTAGATGGCGGCTTTACTAACTATACCATAGCACCAGCCCCCTCAATTCCTTTTAATATCAAAGCTTCCTGGGCTTCTCCTTTGGGCACAAACTCTAGGTGTCCTTTTATTAGGCTGTAAGCACCACAAGGGCCGAAGCTGCAGTATTCTTTTTATCCACCATTTTATTTCCAGTGCCTGGCATGGAAGATGGTTCTCACAGGGAAGTACTTGAAGGCTATTTGTAGAATGAATGAGCATCAAGATGAAGTTGAGATTCTTTAACAAATCCACAAAAACAACCTGAAGTCACTTTTAAGCAGCTGAAAGTTAAGTAGTAACTCAGAGGCTGTATCAATATAGACACTCCTGAGTGGATAGGACCGAATTGTTCACTTTGCCATCCTAGCCAAGTCATAGTGGAACTTCTTGAAAGGTTTCTCCTATCTGGGGCAATACTGGTTAGTGAGGATCAAAGAAGTGATACAGGATTATCAAATAGTACTTGTGCTAATCACAGGATTCTTAGCAAATGGCACTGTATCACATGCGTTAGATCTTTTGATTGCGCATGGCTCTCTTCCTTAGCAAGCTACTCAGAAGGTAAATGTCTTAGATAGTATCTGTTTACTAGGTTTTAAAATAAATAAGATAATAATTTATCTCCATCTTTGGAATAAGTAATCAAATAGCAGTTACCCTCAAAGAACCTCTGATTGCATGAGCTTTTGTGACAATAATTAATTTTTTAAATATTTATTTATGCTTTTGAAAGGCAAAAAGAGAGGGAGGGAGGGAGGGGGGGAGGGAGAGAAAGAGAGCTAGAGAGAGATCTTCCATCTGCTGGTTCACTCCCCAGATAGCTGCAATGGCCAGGTCTGGGCCAGGCTGGAGCCAGGAGCCAGGACCTTCTGATGGGTCTCCCATGTGGGTGCAGGGGCTCAAGCACTTGGGCCATCTTTTGCTGTTTTCCCAGGTGCATTAGCAGGGAGCTGGATTGGAAGTGGAGCAGCCAGGACTTGAACCAGTACACATAGGGAATGCCACTACTACTGGTAGAGGCTTAACCTTTCATGCCACAGCACTGGGCCCAACAGTAACTATTTTTCAGAAAGCATTTATGAGTTCTACATCTTTAAAAGTTTAAATTTTTCCTGTCCCTTCCTTCTCCCATTGCTGTGTTGTAAGGTGTCCCAGGAACATTATTTTTCTCCTGGCTTCTAAAAGACCTTAACTTCATGAGAGTTTAAGATGCAGATATATAACAAACTCCTTCCCTAAGTCAGAACAGGATTGCTGTAGATGATTCACACAGCAATGTTTTTCCCATGTATCAAAAGCAACAAGGAAATCAGCTTGAGCCTCAGCATGAGGATGAGCAATGAGCCTCAGTTTGCTAAACTACAAAACGGGACAATACTCATATAACTGGTCATGGAGGATTAAACACAGCAATGGTAGGGTAATGCCTTATATGCTGCAGATTATGTACAAATAGAAAATGTAATAGAGTCTGCTAAGCTTGAGGCTGCAGACACAGAGCTTGGCACAGGAGCTAGGCCGCAGTGGAACTTTTAAAAGCTTCTCCTACCTAGTACAACACTGGCACAACAGCTCTTGCCCTTACAGCAAGAACTACTTCTTATAAAAGCTCTAGGAAACAATTAAAATATGGACAATTATTTGGATTTTATTTCTGCTGCCTTTACAAAGCTTAGATCTGCATTCTTAAAATGGGGCAGAGGGACATAAAATTGTAGACCAGCTTAGAATTTCACAGGTGTACGAAAATATTTGTCTAAAAAATTCATGAATAAAGAAACTCAAAACAGCCATATATTTTTAAACATTTTAAAAAAGATTTATTGGGGCTGGTGCTGTGGCATAGTGGGTAAAGCCACTGCCTGCGGTGCTGGCATCCATAAGGGCACTGGTTCGAGTCCCGGCTGCTCCACTTCCGATCCAGCTCTTGGCTATGGCCTGGGAAAGCAGTAGAAGATGGCCCAAATCCTTGGGCTTCTACACCTGCATGGGAGACCTGGAGAAAGCTCCTAGCTCTTGGCTTTCGATTGGCTCAGCTCTAGCTGTTAAGGCCATCAGGGGAGTGAAGCCGAGGATGGAAGACCTCTCTGTCTCTGCCTCTGCCTCTCTGTAACTCTACCTTTTAGAGTAAATAAACCTTTTTAAAAAGTTATTTATTTGAAAGGCAATGTTAGAGAGAGAGAGAATCTTCCATCTGATGGTTCACTCCCCAAATGGTCACAATAGCCAGGGTAGGAGCAGGCTGAAGCTGGGGGCCAGGAGTTTCATTCAGGTCTCCCACATGGATAACAAGGGGCCCAAGCACTTGGTTCATCTTTCACTGCTTTTCCCAGGCCATTAGCAGGGAGCTGGATCAAAAGTACAGAAGCAGGGACTCACACTGGTGCCCATGTGGGATGCCAGCATTGCAGAAAGCAGCTTAACCTGCAGTGCCACAACGCCAGCCCCCATCCATCCATTTTAATTATCTAATTGCCATGTGAAGTACTGTCAATAATTAAAATAATCAGGTTTGGAGCTTTGCACATAAGATATTTTTTTTTGACTGGCAGAGTGGACAGTGTGAGAGAGAAACAGAGAGAAAGGTCTTCCTTTTTGCCGTTGGTTCACCCTCCAATGGCTGCCGCGGCTGGTGTGCTGCGGCCGGCGCACCGTGCTGATCTGAAGCCAGGAGCCAGGTGCTTTTCCTGGTCTCCCATGCGGGTGCAGGGCCCAAGCACTTGGGCCATCCTCCACTGCACTCCCGGGCCATAGCAGAGAGCTGGCCTGGAAGAGGGGCAACCGGGACAGAATCCGGCGCCCCGACCGGGACTAGAACCCGGTGTGCCGGCACCGCAAGGCAGAGGATTAGCCTATTGAGCCACGGCGCCGGCCTGCACATAAGATTGTAAAATGAAGACAATGACTGGAGTGTTGATGATAAATTTAAAACATGAACACTAAAACACTGTAACTATACTCTGAGTTTTAAAAGGAACCCCAAAACCAATGGCATTGTTTTCCTATCATTAAAAAAACACTAATATTCTATTTGAAGTATTTGTGAGATAGATAAGCCCACTGGTTTCTCAAAACAGATCTTTTGATGTTTTTTAAAGATTTTTTTAAAAGATTTATTTTATTTATTTGAAAGAGTAAAACAGAGAGAGAGGGGGAGAGAGGGAGAGAAAGAGATCTGACATCGCAGGTGATGGCTTAACCCACTGCACCACAAAACCAGCCCTTTTGATGTTTAAAAATGATATATGTGGGGCCAGCGTTGTGGTGTAGCAGGTAAAGCCACCGTCTGCAGTGTTGGCATTCCAGTGTTGGGCTCCGGTTTGAGTCCCAGCTGCTCTACTTTCAATCCAGCTCTCTGCTATGGCCTGGGAAAGCAGTAGAAAATGGACCAAGTGCCCTGCACCTACGTGGGAGACCCAGGAGCCAGAAACTCCTGGCTCCTGGCTTCAGATGGGCCCAGCTCCAACTGTTGTGGCCAACTGGGGAGTGAACCAGTGGATGGAAGACTTCTCTCTCTCTGCCTCTTCTTCTCTCCCTGTGTAACTGACTTTCAAATAAATAAATAAATAAATAAATAAATCTTTTAAAAAATGATATGTGCTTTGTTGTTCATGTATACTTGCTGGAGTTTATAATCACATATTTGTGAATGTATAACTCACTTTCACATCACCTTCCCCTTACTATTTTCAAAATACCATGCTGTTAGAGCAGTTTCTTCTTTGACCTTGAAATCATCTCAATAAAAACCAGTCATATTTCTATTTCCTAGAAATTTGGAGATTTTCTCCAATTTCAGAAAGGATGAACTCTTTTGATTGCTTTTCATTGTGAAACTGAGGTTCTTCATTATTTTAGAAAATTCTACTGCAGGCCGGCCGCGGCTCACTAGGCTAATCCTCCGCCTATGGCGCCGGCACCCCAGGTACTAGTCCCGGTTGGGGCACTGGATTCTGTCCCGGTTGCTCCTCTTCCAGTCCAGCTCTCTGCTGTGGCCTGGGAAGGCAGTGGAGGATGGTCCAAGTGCTTGGGTGCCTGCACCCTTATGGGAGACCAGGAGGAATCACCTGGCTCCTGGCTTCGGATCGGCACAGAGCGCCAGCCATAGTGGCCATTTGGGGAGTGTCTCTTTCTCTCACGTCTAACTCTGCCTGTCTAAAAAAATAAAAAAAAAATTCTACAGCAAGAATATAGATACTAAATTACAATTTTATGTTTTAAAACACCAGATATAATATTGAAATTATAATTTCAGAATTTTTCACTGTTCTCATTTCAATGTTGTTTCTGATTCATTTGTCTTATTTTTCCTTCCCATCAAGCCAAAGCAGTTGACCTCAGTAAGGTAAGTTAGTTATTTCATTAGTAACATTTTGGTTCACACTCTGAAAATCAAATTGTTCACATGTTGAAAATGAAATAGTTTTATGGTATACCATTATCACAATACTTTTTCATATTCTTGCAAATTCCTAAATTATTTCAGCATTGTGACACGTCATGCCAACATTTAAATATAAAAACCAGTAACAAAAAAAAGGCAATTTCTCAAATAGAACACTTTTATCTATCTTGAAATAAAACCTTGTCCTCTATGGTGGACATTCATCCCACCTTAAACTTCCTGGATTTTTAAGTATGTGGCTTCGGCTTCCATGGAAGAACATAGCCCATAAACTAAATCCAGGATCAGAAGGCATGGCATGATGAATCAAATTCCCCTAATAATTAAACCTACATGCCACATTTGGTCAAGAACAAGAGTCTTTCTCTAGTGTCTGGCTTTCTCGAGTCTCTAGGTCTGGGCAGAGAATGTAACAGAGTACAGGATAGGCACAGTCATCAGAGTTGCTCTTGGAAACTTCTGCATGCCAATCAGGGCAAAAGACTTCTAAAACATTCCTGCTAACGTGCCCAAGAGAAAAGAGTCAGTCTCATATTTTCCCAAAGATCAAAATATCAAGAGATGGGAAATCCCTTCGTAGAACAACCTGATTATCAAGGCTAAGGCAAGCACCTGGGGAATTAATAGCTGACATGCCTCATTTTAAACATTTACCATATGTTCATGGAAAATATAGCCACACTACTTATCACTTTCTGTTTTTCTTTCCCTGGTTTATGTTTTGCTTTGAATAAAAACTGCATGAAAACAGTCTTATGTTACCAGGTATGCATCTTCTCCATGGAATAGCTCAATAATATTTTTAGTGATTTATTTATGCAAACAAAAATGCTCCTCAAATCACTGCAGCTTGAACTGCCTGACGAATGCTGTTTGAATTCCAGGAAACTGAAGTTTTTTTCGAACATCACTCAGGTGCAGATACTCCCCCAAAGGCCTGTGATTGCTTTTCTTCCTTCTTGTTTTTTAAATAGCATACAATATCTGTTTCTGCGTTCTTTAAGTTTATTCAAAGGCGAATCATGAAATTTCTTAAGGCAAGGCTGTAGGTTCACAAAAATGAGGTTTTTTAGACTCCTGTGAATTTACTGAATGCCTACCACGTACCATAAGCCTTATACCATACACACACACACACACACACACACACTCATTTTTTCCTTTCTTAACAGTGGTGAGATAAACATTACTAGCCCCACTGTACCGAAATGGAACTGCTGAGAGGGTAAGCTATGTGCTTAAGGTCACATAGCTGGTGAGTGGTGGAGCCGGCAATTCAACAGGGTTTTTTACTTGCAGCAGTGTGTTGCCTTGGCTGGCACACAAAAGATGATGGTATGATGTTTGTGAGCACGGCCACTCTCAGGGTGAGTTCAAGATTATGTGACATTAAGAAAGCAAATGCATAGGTAGACAGGAGGAATAAGATCTATTGATCAACGTGGTGACTATGGTATAGTATAAACAAGTATTATATGCTTGAAAACTGATAAAAGAGCATTTAAAAAATGTTTTATTTATTTATTGATAGGCAGAGTTAAAGAGAGTGGGAGAGACAGGTCTTCCATCTGCTGGTTCACTCCAAGGGCTGGAGATGAGCTGATTTGAAGCCAGGAGCTTCCTTCAGGTCTCCTATGTGGGTTCAGGGGTCCAAGCACTTGGGCCATCTTCCACTGCTTTCCCAGGCCATTAGCACAGAGCTGGATTGGAAGAAGAACAGCCGAGACTCATACCAGGGCCACACATGGGATACTGGTGCTGCAGGCAGAGGCTTAGCCCACTCTGCCATAGTGTCAGTTCCAGTGAGAACTCTTAAAATCTACTCTTGGGGCCAACACTGTGGCATAGTAGGCTAAGCATCATCCTGCAGTACCGGCATCCCATATGGATAGAGGTTCGTATCCCAGATGCTCCTCTTCTGATTCAGCTCTCTTTTATGGGCTGGGAAAGCAGTAGAAGATGGCCCAAGTGCTTGGGCCCCTGCATCCCTGTGGGAGATTCAGAAGAAGCTCCTGGCTCCTGGCTTCAGATCAGCCCAGCTCCAGTCATTGCAGTCAATTGAGGATAACTCTACCTCTCAAATAAATAAAATCTTTAAGAAAAATTAAAGAGTTCTCACCACAAAAGGATAATTACATAACTTGTTCAGTCATTTCATAATCTATATACATTCCAAAACATCGTGTTGTATACCATAAATATATACATAACTTTTTTCATCAAAAATAATTTTTAAAAATTCTCATTTAGACTTCACACTAAATAAGGGAAATTAAAATAAAAAGAAGTGATTATACAGTGATTTTTAAGAAATGAAAGCAAATGTGACTACCAAGTAGCCAAGAATGGCTTCTTCTAAGCATAACCATATTCATGTGAATATACTCATACAAATACATCATTTATAAACATCAGCTCTTAAATGCAGTGACACACCAAACTGATAGAGTCTGAGGGCGCTCTTTCTATGCCTAGAAACCTAGCAGATGGCAATGGATCTAAGACTTGAGACTGAACTGCTTACATAGCTGGTATAATTAGCAGATTAGGAAAAAGTGATTATTTTTGTTTGTTTTCTAATATGATCAATGGAGATATGCAATTGAACTCAATATTTACTAACCAGCTACTATGGGTACTGGATATAAACAGGAACAAAACACAATCCCTGTCTTTAAACACTTAAAGCCTCAAATGGAGTAGGTATGGTAAACATACAAATAACAATTCAATAATATTACTTTATAATCAAAATTCAGTTGAGGATTATCAGAATTTTAAAGAAAGTTTTATGCAGTTATTTAAAACCAGGCTTTCAATGCCATCAATATCAAAGGAAAGAATTTAAACTAAGTCTATAAAATAGATAGCAAGAAATGAGACACACTAAAACACAAAGCTGGACAGTCTGTGGATTAGAAGGACTGGGGAATTAGGGTGTAACATGTTTCAGAGCATAGATTTTGACATCACACACTTTCAAGTTCAATCTCCAGGTGAATTTACTATTCATGTGACTTTGGATAAGTCTTAGGCTTATCATCTATAAGAATAATAATAAGAGCACTTATATCATAGAATTGTCATGCTAAAGAGATAATCCTTGTAGCAGCTCAATGCCTAGCAGTCAACTCATAATATGAGGGTTCAACAAAAACTCATGGGAAATGTGCATTATGAAAAAACTGCATGGATTTCCATTCATTTGTAACAAGATAAACTTATCTTTTAATTTCATATTTCTATAAACTTTTGGACATACCCTCATATTAATAAATATTAACTAACAATAGCCACAAAAGGCCCAATGTGTTACTATAAAAACTGGTACAGAAAGCTGGAGTTTTTAATTTGTGTAGCTCCCTTATCTCTAATTCCTAAAATCAAAATTTTGGAGAGTCTGGTTAACCTTTATCTTCTTGAGTGATTTCTAGTATTCAGAGCTTAGTGAGTACAGATCACACAGTACATTCAGAATCAAAAGTCTAACCAGAAAGATTCCAAGCAAGCAACGCCAACTCCACTCCTTTGACTGCTTCTAGAGTAACTATTATGTACAATACCCTGCTTAGGACTAAAATTACCCAAATTTTAAGTTACCTCTCTAGTCCCGTATATTGACACATGCTCTATAGTCCATAATTTTTTTAACATGTGCCAAATTTTGACAAGCTGTTCTCTTTTGGTGAAACCATGGACTTAATGTACATCTATATTTTGCAAGATCATTCATCATACAAAAAATTTCTTAACCATTAATCTGTTTCTTCTCAGCAATACAAATCTGTTTCTTGTCTTTGGGCCAATTTCCTGGGTATTTACAGCAAAAAAACAATAAGGATTAACCTTTTGTTAAGTGCATAGTATGTGCCAGAGACTGTGTTGGGTGATTTACATTTTTGCTAATCCTCAGAGTAATTTACAGATGTAGAATCCAGGATGTTAAATGAGCTGCCTGAGGTCACACTGTCAGTTAAGTAGCAGAATCGGCCAGTCTGGCTCCAGGACCTGTACTCTTATCACCATACCACACTTGCATTTATTTTGTAGGCACTGAAGTGTACTTTTTACTACATTTTTTGCTTCTTACATAGATCAGTTTACTTTGAAACATTAAGAAAATTTACTAATTACCCAAATAATGCAGGCACTTTGTAGAAAACTCAAGTAAGAATAGCAAAAAATAAAACAAATTGTCCCAAACAATTCTTAACCCAGAAAGGTCACAGAGTATTTTGCATCATTACCTGTCCAAGCCTTTTTCCATGTATAGTTATTCAGCTTGTATATTTTTACAAAAATAGGTTTAATTGCATACACTATTTTGTAACATGCTTTCAAAATGCTATATTTTTCCATTACAATAACTATATACTCCCTATTACATTTTTGATGGCTACATAATATTCCACAGTGTGGATATATCAGTTTGTCAAATCTGTTCTCAATTACTGGACAGACTGATTTCAAGTTTATGACTACAATAAATAATAGTTTGTAATTGATTCTGCTTCGGTCTTTGTTTATTAGATCATTACCTTTCCAGGAAAACTGTTAGAAGTAGAAATGAAAAATCAAAGGTAGACTTATTTAAAAGTTTTTTTTTTAAATTCTCAAGGAAGGCTGTGTTATTGTAGACACTCTCCAGCACAATGTGAAAGTGTCCCTTTCCCACGTCCTTCCAACAATGGTGCCATCATTCCCTTTTGATATAAGCCAACCTGATAGGTAAATGCTGGCATCTTATTTTAATTTTTATTTCCTTGTGTACTCGTGAAAATAAGCTTTTTTCACAGTTCCTGAAAATTCGTACTTTCACTAATGAATTAGAATGAACTTGCATATGATGTGTGTTTAACTCAACCACATATACTCAACAACATAGCAAGTTATATTTAATTAACATTACTCTAGTATAGTCGTATTTTTGCACAAATCCACTTTATTATATATAGTCCAATACATTTTTTAAAAAAAGATTTATTTATTTATTTGAAAGGCAGAGTAACAGAGGCAGAGGCAAAGAGAGAGAGAGAAGCCTTCCATCTGCTGGATCACTCCCCAAATGGCTGCAACGGCTAGAGCTGGGCCAATCTGAAGCCAGGAGCCTGGAGCTTCTTCCAGGTCGCCCATGTGGGTGCAGAGACCTAAGGACTTGGGCCATCTTCTACTGCTTTCTCAGGCAATAGCCAAGAGCTGGATTGGAAATGGAGCAGCTGGGACTCAAAACAGTGCCCATACCTACTATGCCACAGCGCTGGCCACTAGTCCATTACATTCATAAATATATATTATCCTAAAGCATTATATACAAAAACCCACCCAATTCAGATGTTACTAGAAATTCAGAAGACTTGTCCTTGATAACTTTACAAATTCTTCATTTTTCATTTTATATTTTAATTCAGAGTATTTATGAGAAAGATGTGCTTCATCAAGTTTCAGAAAAAAATGTGTCTCTGTTGCTGTTCAACCTCAATTCATTTTTGGAGTGCTTTTTAAAAATTTATTTCTCCAAGTTTTTCACATATCAAAAATACCAACCTTTACCTATTCATACATATATTTTGACTGCTTCTCCTCTGTTTGTCACTTGTCTTTTAACTTTGTTTATAATATTTCTGACCTTAAATAAACATTAATTTTTGGGGGCCAGCGCTGTGGGTCACTTGGTTAATCCTCCGCCTGTGGCGTGGGCATCCCATATGGGTACCAGGTTCTAATCCCGGTTGCTCCTCTTCCAGTCCAGCTCTCTGCTGTGGCTGGGGAAGGCAGTGGAGGATGGCCCAAGTGTTTAGGCTCCTGCACCCACATGGGAGACCAGGAGGAAGCACCTGGCTACTGGCTTCAGGTAGCTCCGGCTGTAGGTGCCATTTGGGGGGTGAACCAACGGAAGGAAGACCTTTCTCTCTGTCTCTCTCTCTCACTGTCTAACTCTACCTGTCAAATAAATTAAAAAAAAAAACATTAATTTTTAAAAATATTGGTATCTAACAGTGTTTTCTGCCTGAGATCATGCCCAGAAAGACTTAACTTATAATTACCTAGCAATCCAGCAATATTTTATTGTACTTATTTTTTTCATATATTGAAAATTTTAATTCAGTAAGAATCAGATTACATAATTCATTCTGCCTTCTCCCATTTGAGATGCCATCTTCATTTTAAAGTAAATTCTTACCAACTGTGGTATAGTATAGTTCTATACTTCTTCTCTTCCTCTGATAGGCACCTTCATTTTGGTAACTTAAAAGCTATCTTAAACATTAGCATTACAACATCTGTTAATTACAGTAGGGCTGCATAGTATCCTTATGGCTCTTTAAAAAAAAAATCTAGGCTATGTTAGCAAATTCAGCCTTCAAAATAAAATAATTTTTGCAGGGTTTCTTCTAAAAACTTAAGATTTTGATGAAAAAATCTTTTAAAAGTATCTCCTCTATTAATTTTCTTTTATGGCCCTACATTTCATTTGTCATCTTCTTGATAGCTATTTGATTTTATGTATTTTGTGATTCCGTCTTTTTATTAATTCTCTTACTATTGATTTAAAAAAGCTATTGACACTTCTACATTGAATTTGAAACCTAATGAATTCATGCATTGTTTTGAATAGCTTTTTGTCTGATTCTTTTGTTTATGTAGACAATTATACTACTGGCAAATTATTTTAGTTTTGTTACTCCTCCTTTCTGTTATTTATACTTCTAGTGCTTTTTTTCCACATTACTCAGAATTTCCAGAGCAGCTTTAGGAATACTGAGAGGGGCTGGCACCGTGGCAGAGTAGGCTAAGCCTCCACCTGCAGCGCCAGCAATCCACATGGGTGCAGTCTGTGTCCCGGCAGTTCCTCTTCCAATCCAGCTCTCTGCTAAGGCCTGGGAAAGCAATAAAAGATGGCTCAAGTGCTTGGGCCCCTGCACCATGTGGGAGACCCAGAAGAAGCTCCAGGCTCCTGGTTTTGCATGGGCCCAGCTCTGGCTATTGCAACCATTTGGGGAGTGAACCAGTGGATAGAAGACCTTTCTCTCTGTTTCTCCCTCTCTCTCTCTGTAACTCTACCTCTCAAATAAATAAATATTTTCAAAAAAAAAAGAAATAAAAGAAAGAAAAACTGAGATAGTGTTATTTCTTATAGTGAAACTAGGGGTTCCTTATTCAATATGATGCTAGGTATTATTTAAGATGTATAATATGGTGTTCTGATATACATATATACTATTAAATAATTACCCAAATCAAGCTAATTAGCATATCTAACCACATAATTATGTGCATGTGTGTGTGTGTGAGACATTTTTAATAACTGGGTTAAGATGCCTGGATAGGTGGTAAAACATGAAACCTATAAGGGTGTTTTTGGAAGACACTAGCACATGAGTGAGTCGACTGAGTAAAGATCCATCCTCACCACTGTGATACCATCCAATCTGTTGAGGATCTGGACAGAACAAAAAGGTAAGAGAGCAAATTTTCTCTTTCTGAGCTGGAGCTTCCATCTTCTCCTGTATTTGGACATCGGATCTCTGATTCTAGGTCCTCCCAATTTGTAACAGGACCTTCACATTCCCCTTTCAGTTCTCAGGCCATTGGCCTCAGACTGGGAAATACGCTGGCAACTCTGCTGGTCCTCAAGTCTTTAAACTCAAACTTAATTATATCACTTAATTTCCTGGTTCTACACCTGATATATGGCATAATATGAAATATCCTGGCTTTACATCATTGCATGAGAAAATTTCCATAATAAATTTCATCTTTATCTTTTTCTAGCTATCTTTGGGTGCCATTTTTCTGGAGTACTGTAAGTAATGCATATTCTCTTAGCAATTTGCACATATATAATACAGTACTAACAAATACAACTAACTATGGTTACTATGTTGTATATTAGATCTCCAAGACTTGCCCATCTTGCATAAGTGAAACTATGTACTTTCTGATTAGCATCTAATTTTCTCAAACTCTTATTCATGGCCACCACCATTCTGCTCTCCACTTCTGTGAGTTTCAACTTTTGATTTCACAGTGAGATCACGAAGCATTTGTTTTTCTTGTGACTGATTTATTCCAATTAGCACAATGTCATCCAGATTCATCCAGGTTCATTATAAATGACAGGATTTTTTAAGGTTTAATTAATATTTCATTGTACACATTCACAACATTTTCTTTATCTGTTTATCTGTCAGTGAACACAGGTTGATTCTATCTTTAGGCAACTGTAATACTGCAATGAACATGGGAATGTAGTTACCTCTTTGACAATAATTTCATTTCATATGAGTATTACCTTAAAGCTTTCTACTATAAAGATCATATAATCTACAAACAGATAATTTTACTCCTTCTTCTGGATTTGGATGCCTTTTTATTTCTTTTTCTTTCTTAACTGATCTGGCAAGGATTTCCAGTACTATGCTGAATAGAAAAGGCGACAGTGGGAATTTTTGTCTTGCTTCTAATCTTGGAGGAAAAGTTTTCAGTTTTGTACTGTTTAGTACAGTGCTAGCTGTGGGTTTTCCATATATTGCTTCTATTATGGAAATATATATTCCTTTTATACCTAATTTGTTAAGAGTTTTACCATGAAAGAATGTTGAATCTTGTCAAATGCTTCTTTTTGCATCTATAGCGACAATCACATGATTTTTACCCTTCATTCTGTTAATGTGGTGTACTATATTTATTGACTTATGTCTATTGAACCATCCTTGCATCTCGAAGATAAATCTCACTATATCATGGTATCTGATCCTTTTAATGTGCAGTGGAATTTCATTTGCTAGTATTTTGTTGAGAAATTTTATATCTTTACCAGGGGTACCAACCTGTAATTTCCTTTTCTTATCAGGCTTTGGAATCAGGGAAATGCTAATATCATAAAATTATTTTGTGGGGGTTGGCACTGTGGTTTAGCGGGTAAAGCTGCTGCCTGCAGTAGCGGCATCCCATGTGGGCACTGGTTCAAGTCCTGGCTGCTCTGCTTCTGAGCCAGCTTGCTGCTAAGGCCTGAAAAAGCAGTAGAAGATGGCTCAAGTGCTTGGGCCTCAGCACCCACGTGGGAGACCTGGAGGAGCTCCTGGCTCCTGACTTTGGATCAGCCCAGCTCTGGCCATTGCACTATTTGGGGAGTGAACCAGCAGATGGAAAACCTCTTTCTCTTTCTCTCTCTTTCTCTGTAACTCTGCCTTTCAAACAAATAAATAAATCTTTAAAAAGTTATTTTGGAAGAATTTCTTCCTCAATTTCTTGGAAGAGTTTGAGGTATTAATTATTCTTTGAATGTCTGGTAAAATTCATGATGAGGCCCTCAGATCCTGGGATTTTCTTTGTTTAGGTGCTTTTGATTACTTACTAGTTATTGGTCTGTTCAGATTTTCTACTTCTTTATGATTCACTCTTGGCAGATTATAAGTTTCTAGGAATTTATCCATTTCTTCTGTGTTATCCAATTTGTTGACATATAATTGTTCATGGTAGTCTCTTGTGATCCTTTGTATTTCTGTGGTATCAGCTATAATATCTTTTCTTTCATTTGTAATTATGGACATATTTTCTATTTTTTCATAGTCTACCTACCTAAACATTTGTCAATTTTACTTACCTACTTCTAGTTTCACTGAATTTTTCTATTGTTTTTCTTCAGTTCTGGGCAGGTGTGATTTTTGTCCATAATATTCTTGCTTATTACTTTCATTCTATCTGCACTTAGTTTTATTAAGAATAATTACCCACCTTTGTTACTCTGCTCTGTCTTACATATCAGCACTGTCCCCATATTTTTCATCTTCTGTTCTTCTCTGTTCCATCACAAGAGATTTGTTCAAACGTGCCCTCCCCTATCACATTTTGACTTTGTGGGATCAATTCTATTTTTGACTGTTCTCAATGAGTATTTTAATTTTGCTTTTGTGCTTTTAGCTTCCTTTTGATCTTCTTTCATTTCCTCCTATTTGCTTTATAACTTCTGTTCTTCGTTTCATCATTTTATTTTTCATCCCATACTTTTGCCTTCTCAGACAGGACTTGTTTTCTTGTTATGCAGCATTCTGATTACTTCTTTTGGATCTTGAATTAGAGCATTTTCAGATGTTTTATTCACATTATTCTGAGTGGAGATATCACTGGGAAAACTGAAATTTGCAGTCTGTACAGCGATTTTCCCTCATTCACATCCCTCTTCCCACAATGGCTTTCTCATGAGGACCACATCTGTTAGAATGCCCTGCACTACTGTTAACAACCGCCTGCTTTCTGTTCATTTGCTTCCTGAGAATTTCAATATATGTTTGTTGTGGTAAGGTGGCAGTTGAAGTGTAGGGGAAATGATACTCTTTCAGAGCAGCTCCCGAGGGCTAGACAGGGGTTTCTGCTCAGATTTCTGGTTGGCACAATTCCTTGTTCACTAGGTCAGCAGACAGATGGTAACAGCACCATGTAGCATATTCTTGCCTCTCACCATGCTAATTCTTTTATGCAGTAAAAAGGGTATATGTAATGAGTTGAAGCTGCATATGCCTTAGAAATAGACAATTCTTCCTGGATTCTATCAGTATTAGTTCTAATGCTATTATAATATTTATTGTTTATTGTCTTTTCATGAGCATTGGGAAAGAAATTGGGAGCAATCACATTGGGAGGTGCTAATTAGATTCATTTTGATATAGTCTGTGTTGCCCCAGATTTTCACACAGTTTTATTTTGGCGATGGCCAAGTCCTGCCACTCATTCAAAAAAATTACCCTTTTTGGTATTCCTAGGTTTCAGACCTCTCCCTAGTTAAACTCAATCCTGTTTTTTCTATTCAGCCATAGCTTCCAGGGTAGGCTTTAGGAAGTTAAAGTCTCTCCACTCCAACTCTTTAGTACTCGCTTTGGGATGCTGTGGCTGAGACAAACAGCATTCTCCTCTGTTCCCTGGCTCCCTGTTACACACTGCCATTAGGGAGCACCAGAAGGCTAGAAGGCAGGATGAGGAAAAACCACTTGCTCCTTCCTGTGTTCTTCATATTCCATCCCCATTGCTCCAGAAGTAGTACTTCACTCTGGCAGCAACAGTTCCAGTTTGCAGCTTCCTTCAGCATTTCAACATTCAATCAACTTCATTATGTTCACGTAAAGGCATACAGGAGTGCTCTGGTAGTGCCTTCCTCAGAGATCTGAGGCCCAGCTCCTGAGCTACCAGTACCAGCACCAGCCAGGTATTGCCCTTTCTCAGAGGACCATAACACCTCTACAAGGCTCTTCCTCTGACCCTCTAGTATCTGCTGACCTCAGCCTCTTCTTTTTGCTCCTGCACCCTTCCAGATGAGAGAAACTTTCTAAAGTATGACTTCGTTTTTGTTGTTTTAATTGACTTTTTTAGGTTACTAACACCTGTTTAAACAAATGCCTATATTAAATTCTTTCTGTTAAAATAAATAGTTTGATTCCTGATTTCCTGACTGGAACATGAATGTTACACAGGATGCTTTCAAAAAATGACTGCGAATGCACACACGGCAGGGAACCAGGCCAAGAAGTGTGACAGCTATATTTGGAACTATGCTTGGTGATGGTAAAGTGTGTGCCCCCAAAGAGTTAAAAGAGAAGACAAAACTTTCTGGAGTAGAGTCCCACCAGAACATGTGAGGGAGAGAGTGGATTACAAGGAAGTAGAGAAAGGTGAGAAAATATTTTAAAGCTAATGGTAAATTTTTTTTAAAAGATTTTTTTAAATTTTATTTAAAAGGCAGAGTTATAGAGAGAGAGGGAGAGACATAGACTGTGAGATCTTCCACCCACTAGCTCACTCTCCAAAAGACTGAAACAGCCAGAGCTGGGCCGGTCCAAAGCCAGGAGCTCCTTTCAGGTCTCTCACATGGGTTCAGGGGCTCAAGCACTTGGGCCATCCTCTCAAATAAATAAAATCTTAGAAAAAAAAAAGTCGTGTGTGTGCGTGTGTGTTTGTGTGTGTATGCATGCGTGCTGCAGAACACAGCAGAGAGAGTGGCTTTAAAAAAATAGAAAGAAAAACACTCAGATTCATTTAAGTCAGATGAAGTTGATCCCTACAAACAGGGAGATGATTTCATTTCATTTCATTTCATTTCTTCAGCTGAGATGCCTCTTCTTTGCCACCAAAGTTTTACCGTATAAATATGAGGCCCATAACAGAATTGATCTCATTTTGAGTGGCCACTTAGCCAGTTAGTTTTACAACTTTGCCCTAGCTTCTGAAGGACATTGCTTTTCCTAAGAATCACAACTTAAGGGGCCGGCGCTATGGCGTAGCGGGTAAAGCTGCCACCTGCGGTGTTGGCATCCCATATGGGCGCTGGTTTGAGACCTGGCTGCTCCACTTTCGATCCAGCTCTCTGTTATGGCTTGGA
The DNA here is from genome assembly GCF_051225735.1 of Oryctolagus cuniculus. Lineage (NCBI taxonomy): Eukaryota > Metazoa > Chordata > Mammalia > Lagomorpha > Leporidae > Oryctolagus > Oryctolagus cuniculus. Next base: position 60,144,579 of record NC_142878.1, read on the forward strand.
AAAGCAGTGGAGGATGGCCTGAGTTCTTGAACCCTTGCACCCATGTGGGAGACCCGAAGGAAGCTCCTGGCTCCTGGCTTCGGATCAGCGCAGCTCCGGCCATTGTGGCCATCTGGAGAGTGAACCAGTGGATGGAAGATCTCTCTCTCTCTCTGCCTCTCATCACTCTGTGTAACTGTGACTTTCAAGTAAAATAAATAAATCTTAAAAAAAAAAAAAAAAGAATCACAACTTGATTGTGACTTTCCTTCCAGAGGTTCACAGCCAGTGTCACCCTACCTGATGAGTGGCTGGCAGCAGGTAGAATTTCCAAGGTTTAGAAGTTTACCTTTGGGGGCCGGCACTGTGGCATGGTAGGTTAAGCCTCCGCCTGTGGCACCAGCATCCTATGTGGCGCCAGTTTGAGTTCCGGCTGCTCCACTTCCAATCCAGTTCTCTGCTATGGCCTGGGAAAGCAGTGGAGCAGCCAGGTCTCAAACCAGCGCCCATATGGGATGCCAACACCGCAGGTGGCAGCTTTACCCGCTACGCCATAGCGCCGGCCCCTTAAGTTGTGATTCTTAGGAAAAGCAATGTCCTTCAGAAGCTAGGGCAAAGTTGTAAAACTAACTGGCTAAGTGGCCACTCAAAATGAGATCAATTCTGTTATGGGCCTCATATTTATACGGTAAAACTTTGGTGGCAAAGAAGAGGCATCTCAGCTGAAGAAATGAAATGAAATGAAATGAAATCATCTCCCTGTTTGTAGGGATCAACTTCATCTGACTTAAATGAATCTGAGTGTTTTTCTTTCTATTTTTTTAAAGCCACTCTCTCTGCTGTGTTCTGCAGCACGCATGCATACACACACAAACACACACGCACACACACGACTTTTTTTTTTCTAAGATTTTATTTATTTGAGAGGTAGAGTTAGAGAGAGTGAAAGGCAGAGACAGAAAGGTCTTCTTTCCGTTGGTTCACTCCCCAAATTGCCACAACAGCCAGAGCTGTGCAGATCTGAAGCCAGGAGCCAAGTGCTTCTTCCTGGCCTCTCATGTGGGTGCAGGGGCCCAAGGACTTGGGCCATCTTCTACTGCTTTCCCAGACCACAGCAGTGAGCTGGATTGGAAGAGGAACAGCCGGGACTAGAACCAGTGCCCACATGGGATGCCAGCACTGCAGGCAGAGAATTAACCTACTGCACCATGGCAGCGGCCCCAAGAGTGTTTTCCAAACACAATTCAGTCACCAGATTCACTACTGAGATTGAATCAAGGAAGACCTAACACAAAGTTTCTCTGTTGAGAAGACTGCATTGAGCAACAGATCTATAAAACAATTTGGCTTAGTTATTTTATAATCTTTTTGATGGACCTAATATTGTCCACCAAATTTAGAAATGTTCACTTATCTAATTGGAATGTTATTTGAGGTTCTAGGGTCACTTTCATCCACATGGGAGACCCAGCTGGAATTTCTGTCTCCTGACTTCAATCTGGCCCAGCCCTGGCTGTTATGGGCATTTGGGGAGTGAACCAGTAGAAGGAAGATCTCTCTCTCTTTCTCTCTCTCTCTCACCCTTTCTCTTTTTCTCTCTCCTTTCTCTGTAACTGTCTTTCAAATAAATCTTTAGGGAAATGCCACAGAGTTGCAATTATGTAGAGTAAGTGAAGGGATCTTATGTAGAATATGAAGATCAGTGAATAATATTCTATTGCATATTAGAAATTTGCCGAGAAAGTAGATGTTAGACACACCTACCATAAGAAAGCAGAAAAGAAAAAAAAAGAGAAGTAACCACATGAAATGACAGACATGATCATTTGCTTGACTAGAGTAATTACTTTGCTTACATATACATTTCAAAACATCATGTTGTATGCCTTAATTATATTGAGTAAAAAAGTGCTAGATACTTATTATCATCCAAATGGTTCATATCAGGTTTTCTGGGAGGAGTAAAGAATCTATCTTTTAGGAAACCTGAAATCAACATTGTGATTTCTTGTTGTTAATCAATTTTCCAATTCTAAATAGGAGTTCATTTCTGTCATTTGCCTTGGGAAATCTTTCATACATAGCAAAAAATATTGTTATTTCTTACAAGTTTCCTCTCCAGACAACTGCTATGACTGTATTTACTTATAATAAGTAGCAGTTGTGAGCAAAATAGTTTATCTTGGCCCAGGACTGAATACCCCAAGGCACACTGCATAAGTCATTACATAATGGATTTGTGGAAAGAAGGAAAAGATTTATTAAAGAATTTGCAATAAATAACCATTAGCTATGAAACTATCTTAAAACAATAACCACCAACCATCCTCCATAGGAAGACAACTCTTTTTCTGTCCCCTCAATGGCATGTTCAAGATTTGGCAGGTCCCCAAAGGAACAATTTGAATTATCTAAGGATTTCCAAAGCATTTCAGGAATGTTAATTCATTATCTTTCATGATACAATCAAAAATTATTTATTACTAAATAATTCTACCCCCTTTTCATGGAAAAAGACACCAAAGAAAAAGAAACACACAGGAAAAAGTCTTGTTTTAAGAGAGTAAAAAATGGTCAACAAAAAAAGAAATGGGGCCTGGTTTTGTAGACGGGAAGACCTATCAGTATATAGAGAGACAGCCAGCTCCTACAAAGTCATCATTAACTAATCCTTTCACTAGCACGCTTGAAGACACTACCTGTGGGGCACTCATTTGGCCTAGCAGTTAGGATGCCCACATCCTTTACTGAAGTAACTGAGTTCAACATCCATCCCTAGCTCCTGACTCCAGCTTCTTGCTAATGGCAAACCACAGGGGACAGTGATGAAGGCTCAAGCAAGTCATCGGGTTCTTGCCATCTACATGGGAATCCTGGATTGAGTTTTCACGTCTGGGCTTTGACCTTCAGCCTTCTGAGGGCTGTCGCAGGCAGTGAACTAGTAGGCATGTGCTCTCATTCTCTCTTCCTGCCCCACTCCCACCTAAAATTTTTTAGAAAACCCACTATTAAAATCGTATACCTTGTTTTAATGCATGACATATTCTGTATATTCTCATTCAGCCATTGGAAAACATGCTAAGCACTTACAAAGAATAATAGCATTTAAGAGTAAACAAGGTCAGTATTAGTTTTAAACTAGTATGTGAGGAAAATGAATACCAGAGTTTAAGTGACTAGTTAGAGACAACTGGAGAAAGAATCAAACTAGAGCTCATGGCTTCCCAGTTAATTTTTAGTTCAGTGATTTCAGCTAGCACTGTCACTATTCATCTGTCCTTTTTCTGCGCAGGTGAATCAACTCTACCATTTATATACCCAATACAGTATTTACCTTTGAAATTACAATAAAATTAGGATTGGCCTAGGTTTAGCTTGAGAGGGGAGTAATATTTACCTTTAGGACTTGTTCTTTCAGTTTCAATTCCCTCACATACCCATGTGGCTATCTAACCATGCATGGTCAATTCCTTCTGCAAAATCATGCAGGTCTCAGACAAAGTTTCCATCTGAGGTTTCTTTACCTTTCCCAAGCTATCAGAATTCTTCCTTGAGATCTCCTAAATAAAATAAGCATCACTATTGGCATGACCATACAATTTTAGCTACTATTACAACTCTACTGACGGTTCTGCACTTCCGTTAACCCAACTCATATTTGAAGGACTACGTATAATATTTCACAAACTGCTGGTTAGTCAACAGTCATTTGGTGATGACCACGCATTTACTGAGTACTTTATGGCAACTGTTTTTGGTATAAGTGCAGTATAGTGATATATTGACTTACTTATTTGTATCCCTCCTAGGCAATATACTGTATCCTTATCTTTAGGTAGAGTTCCCATTTTCTTGCATACTTCCAAAGAAATACAGTTTGATTTATACTTGTTGGTTAAGTGAATAAATGAATCTAAACTTTATGAAATCCATAGCAGAAATTCACTTTGTCTAATACTGAATCAGCCAATAAAGCCAATGTACAAATTATGTATTAGTTTCTATTAAAATAATTAACAGAGTCACCATATAGTTAAGATGCTACTTGGAATGTCCACATTCTATATTGAAGTGCTGGATTCAGATCCTAGCTTAGCGCCCAATTCCAGCTCCTTGCAAATGTGTATGCTGGAAAGCATTAGTTAATGGCTCAAGTAGTTGGGTCCCTGCCATGCACATAGGAGATCATGATTGAGTTCCTGGCTCCTGGCTTCAGCCTGGCCCAGTCACACAGGCATTTGGAAAGTAAACCAATGGATGGTACATTTCTGTCTGTCTCCATGTGTATATGTATCTCTCTCAAATAAAATAAATAAAAATTAAAATAAATGGCAAACTCCTTTTATGCCCCTCCCTTACCCTTTCTGGCCTCACTATTCTAAATTTATTGGTTGACAGTAATCAAAACACAGATTGAAGAATAGATTCCAGCGTTCCACAGCTTTGTGTTGCAACTATAGTTCACAACAATGTATTATTTCCTGTGAAAAGAACTGGAAGAGAAGAGCTGGTAGGCTCCACGCATAAAGAAAATATAAGGAAATGAAAATGTTAATTGCCTAATTTGACCAGTTCATATTGTATTGTATTGAAAGATTGCAGGTACTCCAAAGAAATGTACAAGTAACATGTTAATCAAAAACTTAAAACAAAAGCCAATTTTGAATGCCTGAGATGTAAACATAATCTCTTATTCACCTAAATCACTTTAAGCTATTCTTTTTGGCATTTCTGGTAATATTTTATTTTAATCCTTATTTTGGTTTGAATTTTTACCTATCAAAGGAACTAGTCAAAAGAGAAAGATGAAAGACACTAACCATGTCCAGCTTAACTGACAAGTTTATGGCTCTTTTTTTTTTCACAGCTTTATGATGGTATTATTCACATACCATACAGTATATTCATTTAAAATGTACAAATTGATGTTTTTAAGTATATTTCAGATTTTTAAAGTAAGAAAATACTTTAAACTTTAGTACAGTACTTTAAAGTTTGAGGACCAGAGAAGGAGGTTTGTTTCTCAGAAAAGAAAAATCCTGATATTGAGGGCTATTAGATAAGTTTTTTTTCTTCGAGGAAGGATTTGAGGCTCTGGAAATCTAGAAAATGTAAATCCAATATGTGCCAAACACAAGACTGTAAGGATTTATCCTGGAATGAATAAATGAATGTGAGTTCTTTGCCTCTTTATTTTCTGTGAATCAAGGGCATGTATAACTACTTTTTAGCCTTACCTCATGAAAGCTTTGAGCTTTCCCTTCATGTTAAAATATATTATTTAACATTTGAGTATGTCAACACCACATTAGGCACTTTAAAGGAGCAGAATTAGCCATGCTTCCTACTCAAGGGACTTGTCTACTAAGTATCAGACTAAAGCAAAATGCTATAGTATTCCCTCACATCAAGCAATCCATAGAGTGATATTTTTCCCTTAATTCTACCACAAAATCAATGAGATTTTTCTTTTTTTTTTTTTACACAAACTCAAAGGAACGCTCTTTGATTTAACATATACCTTTAGAAGTTCTGTTTGCACACATTCCACATCTTGTTCTTTTATCACAGAAAAGAATCAGTGACTATATCTAAAGTTAGACCCATTAAATGTGATTTCTGGCACAAAGAAAAAGGATCTCATTTTCATTAATTCTGTCCTCACCTACATTTCTACAAGCGGGACATTTAAGTCAACAAGAGGGTTTATCTCTCTCATGCATCTTCATAATGTACACTCACTATATAAGGCTGATAGTTTAGTGCAGTAACAGGTCCAGGAAAAAATAAATATAAAATGCTTCCATCTTAGCATGCTTTTGCAATGTAATATTTCACAGCAAAATAATTTTTAAAGAATTACTTATGCTATAGTCTAGAATACTTTGAGTGCTTAAAATATAATGCTAGGGTGGGCACTGTGGTATAGCATGTTAAGCCACTGACAGGATGCCTGCATACCACAAAGGAGTGGCTGGTTTGAGTCCCAGCCACTCTGCTTCCAATCTACCTTCCTGGTATTGGGACTGGAAGGCAGCGATGATGGCCCAAGTGCTTTGGCCCCTCTAACCCACGTGCAAGACCTGGATGGAGTTCCTGGCTCCTGCCTTTGGCCAAGTCCAGTCCTTGCTCTTTCAGGCATTTGGGAAATGAACCAGTAAATGAAAGATGTCTCTCTGCCCATCTGCCTACCTCTGATGAAAATTACTATTAAAAAAAAAAAGAAAAAGAAAACACAAGTACAAAGCCCAAATTCATGAAGTTATGCTACTATATTCTTTATAAAATGATTAAAAGTACATATTAAAGTATCAGTTTTCAGTCAAATAACTTGTTTAGTCACTGAATTACTAATTTGCTTCATTTGCTGTTTTTCTAGAGACTCAAACTTTTTGGTCTACCAGAATACCTCTGCTCATATAAATATACTACAATCAACTAGATTAATTAGCCAAATTAGCTCAGTATTTCTTCCTCTATACTTAGAACTTGAAAAGTTCATAATGTTCAAATTAATTATTCAGCATTGGCTCTTAGTCTAAAATCTTTAACAACTAAATTTAATAACAGCAAGAGTTACACATTCAGAAATCTTACAATTAAACAAGCAGATGTACATTTTGAAACAGTGTCTCAATGGATATTAAAATGTCCTGAATAAATTCCTTCTACAGTTTTGCTTGGTGATATAAATCTTTAAAAGAAATACTACAATTGTAAGTATAGAGTGTATTCTAAAAGACCTCAACCAAAGTTAATTTTTAAAAACTTACTATATTTGATGTTTCTCAGTGGTTTGGAATAACATACTTTGAGAACTCCTTGGCACTTGTTATTTACCATAAATGGCATCATCAATATGCGGATGCATAGTTACATTCAAGAGATGTTTGCTTCAGACGAATCTCAAGACCCATTGAAATCAGCTTGCTATTTCATGCACAAAAATGTCTTGCCTTAAGAGATCAGGTTTTGAAACTGGGTCTCTAGATTCCCTCTAGTGTTTTTTCAGAAAAAAATACTGGTGAAATTAGGTAATTTCATTTTGCAAAAAATCTGGAAAAGATTTGGACAAGAAGAAGAGGGGGAATAGAGGGCAATGATGAGAGGAATCTACCTGGGTTTTCTAGCATGGAGTTTGAATTTTGCCTTGAGATGTTTATAATCCAAATAATCAAAATGTATTCATATTACCTAACTTTGGATAGAAAATGTAAACTAATTTCAAATTTCTAGTGACTACCCTTCCTGCTAAAACTATGAGTGTCCCTAATGGACACAAAGTATAATGAAAAGTTAAATAACCCAATTCTACCACTAATTCTTTCAAATTATCTGTAGCTAAGGACTGTTATACAGTCATCATATCCTCATAAACTAGCAACAATATAATAGGAGTTATGAAAAAAAAAAGACTGATTTGGCAATTATTCAAGACCACAAGTAGGTAAATTGTTGCTAGGATTTTCTTCCAAATGAATGGAGAAAACCCCAAGGAACAGTTCAAGTCTAGAATCTTTTCTTATATTATAATTATTTAAGTGAGGCAAAAGTAAGCTCCTAGAATTTCAATAACCCAGGGGTGGGACATGCATTGTGGCTTAGCTGATTAAGCTGCCACCTGTATACCATGCAGGCACCAGTTCCTGTTCCGGCTGTTCCATTTCTGATCCAGCACCCTATTAATGCACCTGGGAAAGCAGTAGAGGATGTGCCAAGTGCTTGAGCCCCTGTCCCCATGTGGGAGACATGGAAGAAGCTCCTGGCTCCTGGCTTTGGCCTGGCCCAACCCAAGCTGTTGCACTCATTTCGGGAATAAGCCAATGAATGAAGATCGATCTCTCTTTAACCAAGGGTGGCTGCCTGTGGTACTGCATTCCATATCAGAGAGCCTGCTTTTGAATTCTGTGTCAGTTTGTTTCCTGCTAAAATGAACCTGGAAGGCAGGAGGTAATGGTTCAAGTACTTGGGTCCCTGCCACTCATGTGGGAGAAATAAATAGAATTCCCATTTCCTCACTTTCATTGGCCCTGTCCCAGATGCTGCAGCTATTTGGGAGTAAACCAGCAGATAGAATCAAACAATCAATCTCTCTCTTTCTCTCTGCTTTCAAGTAAAATAAATAGGTAAAATTTTTAAAATAAATAAATAATTGATCCATATACTTCAAAAAAATATTGAAGTATTGACCAAGTTGTGCAGAGTCACCTGAGGCATCAAAATGTCAGAATAAACAGCAGTGTGATTCCTTATAATTCTGTCCCCCATCCCACACTTTTTTTGTTCTAGTGATAGAGGGGTTTCTCAGTATACTTTGTCAAGGTGAAGAACAAGTAAAATAGAAGCATGTATTTATTTTTTTAAAAAAGATACATATAGGGACTAGTGCTGTGACAGTGGGTAAAGCCACTGCTTGCATTGCCAGCATCCCATATGGGGGCCTTTTTGAGTCCTGGCTGCTCTACTTGTGATCCAGCTCTCTGCTATGGGCTGGGAAAGCAGTGAAAGATGGTCCAAGTCCTTGGGCCTCTGATCAGCAAGGGAGACTGGGAAGAAACTCCAGGCTCCTGGTTTTGGATTGGCCCAGCTCCAGCAGTTGCGGTCATTTGGGGAGAGAACCAGAAGGTAGAAGACCTCTCTCTCCCTCTGCCTCTCTGTAACTCCGCCTTTCAAATAAATAAATAAATCTTAAAATAAACAAAAGGTATATGTAAGTAGGAAAAATGCGAGATTTTGCAATCTGATGGTTTTAAGAATTATTTTAGCCAGATCTGAATGCCTTCAAAAGGCTTCCATAGCCGTGGCAACTCATGACAAGAGCCTCGGGTGATTACCGACGCCATAAACAAGAGTGTCAATTGTTAAATCAACAACAGGAGTCACTGTGCATTTACTCCCCATGAGGGATCTCTGTCCTTAATGTGCTGTACTATGTGAATTAATGGTATAACTAGTACTCAAATAGTACTTTACACTTTGTGTTTCTGTGTGGGTGCAAACTGTTGAAATCTTTACTTAGTACATACTAAATTGATCTTCTGTATATAAAGATAATTGAAAATGAATCTTGATGTGAATGGGATGGAGAGGGAGCGGGAGATGGGAGGGTTGTGGGTGGGAGGGAGGTTATGGGGGGGGGAGCCACTGTAATCCAAAAGCTGTACTTTGGAAATTAATATTTATTAAATAAAAGTTTAAAAAAATTATTTTAAAACTCATCTTTGAGACTGGCTTCATCATTTATAAAGAACAAATGTCTCTTCCTAGAAACTTAATGGAAAGTACAGATATAGTGTAAGTACTAAAAGATAATAGTTGTATATGTGTGCTACAGTATCTAATAGACCAGGTTGTGATTAAGGATTCTTAGCAACTGCAAAAGCCAAACTCTTATTATCAATTGGTAATGAATCTACTTACGTCTTTAGGTAAGTTCAGAACACTGGATCAAATGTGTTTCAGCCCAAAGGGTATTTGCTATTCAGGTTCTTATAGAATGCTGGAATGCCTTAAACTATGGTACTAATGGAGTGAGATTACACAGACATAAACACAGACATTTTTATGAACAAAATTTTAGAATGACAGGATCAAATACACAGGCACACCAGCTACCTCTGTTAAGGTGTGAAGTTGAGATCATTTTCAGGGTCACAGTAAATAAAGCCAAAGTAATTTTAGACTGAATACTTTGTTTTACAAAAGAAAAAAGTATGCACATCTCTATTCATGATGTGAGTATGGGTGGTATAGTTTTGAGAACTTAAGAAGAGTGGTACTTGATATAACCTAGGCAGAAAGAAAAAGCATTTAAAAATACTGTCAATGATTCTGGCAGGAAAGAATGTATAAATATACTGTAGGCTCCAACCTAAGTGAGCTAATTAAAAAAAGAAAAGAAACTGTAAATGAAAACTTCAAAACTTCTACCCCCGTGTTGAAATAAATTACAGAAAGGAGGACGACATTATCAAAGGTTTTCATACCTACCAGCTACCGAATTTCAAAAGCCCAGTTCTTAGAGAATTTTCTTTTAAAATCTGAGAATCGAGTATTCAGGCAATATAATTGGTCCAATAGTCTTAGCATATTTTGTGAAATCATTTATAAGGCTACCAAATGTCTTGGGAACTTTTTCCTCTAATCACTCCAGAATCCGTCCAAATTGGTTTTAAATTATTCCATTCGTAATGGTAAATTTTTATTACAAACATGTTTTTTACTCCAATTTAAGCACAGATATGTCAGTTTGAAGTTGACATAATTAGATCCTACATGGTTTTTCATGCAGCACATTATTATATTATATCAAAAATCCTATCCCATCAAGGAAAAGATGTGAACGTTTATATAAATTCCAAGTTAATGTATTTCATTAAATGGTTTATGCTGTGCAAATAGGTGTGCACACATTCTCAAACACAAACTCACAAATACACAAAACCTCAAATTATACTCCATGGCATCCCTGTTAGAGTGTTTTTTTCTTTTAAAATCTTTACATGAATAATACCCAGCACCATGGACCTTGAACACTGATGATTCTGGCTAACGCTTTTATCCTTTGCTTGAAATTACAGGATCAGTCTAGCCAGAATTTATGAGAACCAGACCTCAGACCTCACATAGCTCACATATTAGACCATTAGGCATCTAACTACCTCTGAACAATTTCAATGCATTATCTCGCCTTTTCCCTGGGGCACCAACTTCACTCGTCCATACTTTTAATATATTTTGTCTGCATGGAGCAGATCGAGTTATTACATGCCAGCAGATCACGACTTACAGAAATTTCATTGCCTCACAATGATGCAATGAACGTCTCTGTTCTCTACCGTGATATGGAATATAAGGGAAATGGTCAATACAGCAGAGGTCTGTAAATTACCTGGTGGTTTGTTGTAAAGCCGATTTGATATTTTTACTCAAACATGGTAAACATTTTCATACATTCTCACCCATAGACACTTAACCAGGGAAGGCTAAATTGTTTCACATTTTTAAAAAAAAGGGGGCATGCACTTCAAATGGACAACTAAAGTGTCTTACGTAGATAAAAACCACCTAACTTTTTCTTCCTCAGTAGAGCTTTTTATATTCCTGATTGGACATCTCTTGTTTTTATTTGTGTTTTTATTTGCAAATTTCTACATCTTTCAAGCCAGAATTTTATTCTTCAGAACAGAAAAGAAATTTGGTGATCAAGTGATTCAGTGATCAAGATTTTAAAATTAATTGATCTTTGAACTCTCTTAAAGCTTTTACCTGGATTGCAAAGCCATTATGTTCTTTTCTTTCATTAGGTTTTTTTTCCCCTTTGGCAAGGCTGAACAGGAAACAAGGGTGATCCTATCCTGTCTCTGGAGACTGTTCATCAGCTAGCTCAGTTTACAACTATTTTTCTTAAAAAAAAAAAAAAAAAAAGAAGCTAGAGCCAAGCAGCACTTAGAAGTGTTGTGTTTTATTATATGGAACTATTATTACTGTGGTACATGAGCAAACAGTGGGCGTTTTCTCCTAAGACATGATGTTTTGTTATTATTTTTCATCATCCATCCTGAACCTAGACTTCTAGGCTAGTTAACAACTTCTACTCTGATACACACACATGCACACACACATAACAGTTATGCTACATGGCTTTTCCCAATAAAATACCGGGGAAAGGAAGACCCCTCTACAGTTATCTAAAACAATTTTCTCATTTAGTTCCAAACTAAAACAAACAGCAACAAAAGGTCATTAGTCTCACAGACTAAAATTGTTTTGATGAAGGCCAGCTTTCCATTCTGTCGACAAGCATCTCAGTTCTTTTCAACAGCTCTGGGTGTCCCCACTGGAAGAACACGCAGAGTAATCAACAGCCTCAGGGAACCAATGGCTCTTGGTGACAATTTCTAGAACTACCTCTGATAGCACTATTTTCCCTGAGTTAGGATAACTAAGAATTTAAAATAATTTTGTAGCAGCAGATTTGAATAGGAACACTACTTGAAATTTCTACTATTGTATATCATCTAGCAATAATGGATTCTCAGCCTCATTATATGTTTCTTTAGAGTAAAATCAGGGAGTTGTGGAGAACATGCAAAACTTCACCACAATTTCCTCCAAGAAGCAGACCTTGTTTTCCACTCTGATTAGCAGGTCAAGTGTTGTGCCCCACAAATGGGGATCAGTACATTAGAGGCATGAAGCAAATGGAGAAAGGAATGGGACCTCTGCAGACAACCTGCCTTTCCTGTAACCTCCATGCAGTCTTGGAAACCCAGGACTGACTGCTCTTATGATTAATGACCAGGACTTAAACACAATGATTTCATCCTATTGTCTTCCCAGCTAAAAATAAGATTCACTACTTTTTAACCCAGAAATGGAACAATTCTATACATGATAACTTTCATTCCGGCCCCCTTTTAGGGTTTACTCTCAGAGGTTTTCCTTGTAAAGTCCTCTAACCTTTCCAAAATTGGACAGTTAAATAGAGTTGTGAACAACTGAAAGGGAAGCCCACGAGGGCTGGAAGGTTGAAATAAAGAGCCTCTGAAAATTCAGGGTAGGAAGCATTGTATAGAGATAGCTCAGGGACTCAGAAGTCAGGAAATGTAGGTTCTATTTTGAGATATGCCTTCAGCATGTTGCTCTCTTTACAAAAATTGCCAGATGTGAAGTGAAAGACAGCTTACTCTGTGGAGTGCTTGAGCGATTCTTAATCAGAGAATCTGATTAAGGCTAAGAGTGAAATTCAGCGAATGGCTCTTATAGAACAGCATAAAACAAATAAACAAATACACTGGGCTGAAAAGCTCTTTATCCTTCTGAGTTAATATTTACCGTCTACCCTTAAACTGAACTGCATTCTACCTTTTTAGGGGCAGAAAGAGTATTTTTGCTAACTTTGAGTTAGGAAAAGGCAAAGGATATCCCAGGGTCACATTATTGGAAAGGCCCACAGGTGACAGGCAGTTCAGTATCTCAGCCAATTCTTGAGTCCTCTCTAACAACATGTGCCAAAATACAAATGTTCCCAACCTAAGCATACTGAGGAATACGGAGCAGCCCACATCTGCAAGAAGCTCATTCCACATGCAGATAATTGGAGCTTAGAGAGTGCTGACTGAGGTCAAGCTGAAACCTGTTACCTCCCACCTTCACTGATCCTCGTCCTGTCCTCTGACATGTCACAGAGCAAGCCTGATTACCTTCCTCCACATGACAATCCTTCACACACTTACAAGGCAGCGATATTGTCCCCTTAAAGGTCTCCTCTCCAATTCAGGCATCCACAGTTCCTTCATGCTGTCCCTTATACTACAGGCCTCTGAGGCAAAGCAAATAACCTCACTGGCCATTTTCCTCACATCGGGATGCTAACTGTCAATGTCGTCTCAAAAAGATATAGCCCATAACAGCTACCACAGTCCAATGCCAGTATGGTCTATGTGGACTGCTCTGTTGGTATCATTCTGGACAAAGTCTTTTTCTCCTGCAAATCTTTCGCTTGTTTTTTTGTTTTAAAGATTTATTTATTTTTGAAAGGCTGAGTTACAGAGAGGCAGGGGCAGAGAGAGAGAGAGAGAAAGAGAGAGAGAGAGAGAGAGAGAGAGAGAGAGGTCTTCTATCCACTGGATCACTCCCCAAATGGCCACAATGAACAGAGCTGGGCCAATCTGAAGCTGGGAGCCTGGAGCTTCTTCTGGATCTCCAATGCGGGTACAGGGGCCTAAGGACTTGTGCCATCTTCTACTTCTTTCCCAGGCCATTGCAGAGAGCTGGCTTGGAAGTAGAGCAGCCAGGAGGTATATGGGAAGTGGAACAGCCGAGACTTGAACCGGCGCCCATATGGGATGCTGGCACTTCAGGTGGCAGCTTTACCCACTATGCCACAGTGCTGGCCCCTCTCCTGTACATCTTACATTGCTTACTGTTAGCTAAAATTTCTTCTGTTACATACATACTGACTTATATTTGTGTGACGACATTTTGCTACTTAAATATTATTTATATTTACCTTATTTACAATTTCATATTATGGGTTTGCCCATTGTTTCAACCAAATCTGAAACTCTTTTGGCAGTAGGAAACAAGCCAAGTGATTCCTACTCTGTGTGAAGTGCAGTGTTCTATGAGCTTCCACATTGCACCTGCACAATTCATCCACACAGGAACCTTGTGAGATCAGGATTCCTCCAAACTTTACTAATATACCTAAATCTGGAAGGTTAAGTTAATTCCTCATAGCTGAATCAAGGCTCAAATCTTAGCAAATTATATGACAACACTCCAAAAAGTTTATAACAAACGGAAGTAAAAAATTTGGTGTACACAGTGCGGTACAGCAGGTTAAGTGCTACTTGGGATGCCCACATTTCATATCAGAGTGCCTGGTTTCAGTCCCATCTCTGCCTCTGATCCTTTTTCCTGATAATATTCACCCCTGGAGGCAGCAGGTAATAATGGCTCAAGTACTCGTGTCCCTGTCACCCAGGAGGGAGACCTGAATTGAGTTCCTGGCTCCTTCCTTAAGCTTGGCCAACCCCAGCTATTTTGTAGACATTTGGGGAATGAAAGAGTTAATGGGAGATCAGTCTTCCTTCTTTCTCTCTGCCTCTAAAATGAATAAAAAATTTTTTTGAAAAGTTTTGAGTACAAAAAATTTTGAAATCCATACTTTTTTTTCACAGTACACATTTTCTATGGACTTTTTGAAGGCCCTTTGTATACATGGGTTTCCACAGTTTTACACCAAAATAAACATATCCTTTCATTCCACATTTCTATGAACTTTTCATATATGGCCTATTTTTTCCACTCTGCTATATTCTTTCTTAGGATTTCCTTAGAATCTGTTCCTGTTATTTAACATTGTAGCTCTCACTTCATTCAGCATAAATCACACAGAGTCATTAATGTCCTCAATTACTTTATTACTTTTAAAATAACCAGGGTGAAGACAAAGTCAGGAAGCTTGGGTGCCTGCAATCAATTTGCACTATCTTTCCTTACGGAGCAACCTAACCAAACTTTCACCAGCCAATGACTTCTCATCTTGTTCACATGGATCTCACTGATCCATTTATTTCATACATAAAGTGTCTACTATGTGCCAGGATCAGTTTCAGGCACTGGTCATACAGAGATGAACCAAACAGACATGTTCACCCTGACAACCTTGTCAGAGGCCAATATACCTGATTTAATTCACTTGTAGTTAACGAGTGCTGACTCTTAGCTATCAGTGGTTTCTTCTAACAGAGGGAAAATGTCATAGTGACAGCTTGTCAGCTTGCAGGAAGAAACTTAGTACTGAACCCAGCAAAATAAAGGGTATGTAGAAAATAGTATTATAAGAGTGGTGTGGAAGACAGTATGGAGATACATCAGAAATCTGAATGTAGACCTACCATGTGACCCAGCCATCCCACTCCTGGGAATTTACCCAAGGAAAATGAAATCAGCATATGAAAGAGTTATCTGCATTCCCTTGTTTATTGCAGCTCAATTCACAATAGCTAAGACATGGAATCAAACCAGATGCCCATAAACTGAAGACTGGACAAAGAAATTGTGGTATATGTACACTACAGAATACTACACAGCAGAAAAAAAGACAGTCATTTACAACAAAATGGATGAATATGGAAAATATCATACTTAGTGAAATAAGCTAATCCCAATGAGAAGACAAATACCACATGTTCTCCCTGACCTGTGATAACTAATAGAGTACCTAAAAGGCAATCTGTAGAAGTGAAATTGACACTTTGAGTAGCAATGACTTGAACAGACTTCGTCTTGACTGTTTGAGGAACAGTTTTTTTTTTAATAGTATTTGTTGAACTATTTTATTAGCATGGAGTTAAATATATGTGTAGAAAGTCGATTTAAAATAGATTTCAGTTAAAAAAATAAGGGTGGGAATAAGAAGGAGGAGGAGTATGGGTGGGAGGGTAGGCAAAGTGGGAAGAATCACCATGTTCCTGAAATTGTATTTATGAAGTGTATGTAACTTGTAACTATACTACACTTGATCTTAGCCAAAAGGCCGAGAAGCGATGTAACTTGTAACTATAAAGCTGTATAATTCTGCATATACTCCTATAGACTTACTTCTAAGGGTACAGTTTAAAAACTTGCTATGGGACTCCAAATTCCCTTAAGCTGGTAAAAATACAATCTTAAGTGTTAAAGTGATCATATGGATAGGATTAGGGGTCTGGTAATAATAATAGATAGAATTTAAAAGGAGTGAATGCTCCAACATGGGAAGCAGTCCACATAGCAGACTAACAGAATGATGATCACTTTAAGTAGCACTCTGACCTCAGAAACAGCCCTTAAGGCATTCTGGTCTGGCTGAAAAGTCAATGAGCATTTCGGGCATGGAAAGTCAAGACACTGGAGCAAAAAATATCCTAAATGAAGGATCTCAGTAGGTGAGATCCCAGCAGAAAGATGTGGTCATCAAAGGGGGTACTTTTCTCTGAAGGGAGGAGAGACTCCCATTTTGCTTATGGCCTTGTCTAAATACTGACAGAGTTGATGGATTCAAAAGGCTTCCATAGGCAACACAGCTCATGTCAAGAGCCTCGGGTCATTGCTGACATCATACATAAGAGTGTTAATTGTTAAATTAACAAGAGTCACTGTGCACTAACTCCCCATGCAGGACCTCTATCCTCAAAGAGTTGTACTGTAACTATGTTTAAGTGCTCCCAAAAGATGTTTCATTCTCGGGTGCTCCTTTAAAGTTAATTAATTTTCTAAAAAAAAAGTGAAATTAATTTCAAGATGCAATGACTGTCTCTACTATTGAGGAAGAGTTTTTCTTGTTTTTAGGGTTTTTTTTTCTGTGCAAATTGTTGAACTCTTAGTATAGATGGTCTTCTATGTATAAAGTTAGCCAAAAATGGATCTTAGTGGAGAATAGGACTGAGAACAAGAGAAGGAGGATGAGGAGGGTTGGGAGAATGGGTGGGAGGGAGGGTATGGTGTGAAGAATCACTATATTCCTAAAGTTGTAATTATGAAATGCATGAAGTCTATATACCTTAAATAAAAGTTTCATTGTGGGGGGGGGGGGAAGAGTGGTGCTGCTCTAAGAACCATAGGCCCCTGTCCATGGTAAGCAATTTAGCCTAATTGTGAGGAACTTTCATGTTTAAGACCCCAGGGCTGGAGCTGGCATGTAGACTTCTGGTTAAGACGGTGATTAAGATGTCTGTGTTCTCCCACTTTGGAGTACGTGCTTTCAATTCCCAGCTCTAGTTCCTGGCACTAGCTTTCTGCTAATGCAGACCTGGGGAGGCAGCAGTCATGGCGTAAGTAGTTGGATTTCTACCACTCATGTGGGAGACCTGGATTGAGTTCCCAGCATTTGGAGAGTAAACCAGCAGACAGCAGTTTCTCTCTCTCTCTTTCGTAAGTGAATAAATAAATAAATAAACTTAAACAAAGAATATAGCACAAATGCTTTCATTCTTCCAACCACATCATGAGCATTTCCCTTTCCTTGTAAGCATGAACTTATAGGAAATACACCTTACAAGTCAAATTTATGCAGAATTCATTCAGAAGATATTCTCTGAAAGCCTTAAAAATGGAATTTGAAAGATAGCAGTAGAAAATAATGTAGCTTCAATTTATTCAGAAAGTACTATGTGTTTGGCACAGTATTAAGTAATTCTAGTTAATGTAGGCCACATAATAACTCTACTGTGAATGTAATTTTTAAACACCCTGCTTAACTTTCTAAAAACGTTTTTATGCATATGAGAAAATAGAGGCTTGGGGAGATTATGTCACACAGCTGGCAAGTCAAAGAGTCATCTGGCTCAGAACCGCCTGACTCCAAAAGCAGTGTTCTTCCTACCTCCCACATGGAAACAAGTCGTACCCTTAGTCTTTTGTCTTTAAGTCTTTAGTATTCCACCAAGAAAGTATTTTAAATGTCAGGAGAAAAATGAAGGAGCAAATTTGGTGTGTTACCTAAGGCAGTCACCCCATTATCATAGCCAATAACTTTTTCAGATCTCAGCATCTCAACTGATTGAATCCATAGGTTAAATAAGTAGAATCCACCTACAAGAAGTCTGTTAAAACAAATATGTAGGGAGTACTGTGATAAACAGAAGATTCGGGCTGCTGAGATTTTTGAGATTTTACTTCCTCTACTCTCTGTAAATACTTGAACTAAATTAACTAGAAAATAAGGTCTTTAGATCCTCACTAGGGATAACAATCTCTTTACCTTATGAAGTAACATAAACTTGCCAACTTCAGCTTCCATGGGTAAACCTTAGCCAAGCTTTCCATGACCAAAAGCCGTGGAAGAAGTTGAATGAGTCCTCTCTTTTTCAATCTTTTCATCCATCTCTAGTAATTCCTGCCAGATCCCCTTCACTGGACATGTCCAACTTTTCCATGTTTCTCAAGGAGCAAACCTCAGCCTTACCCTTTACTACTGGAAGATAACATAATCATTAAATGAAATAATTCACGTGCTCTACTATGAGCTTCCCCTTTCTATCCTCTTCATCTCACTAATTGTACTTATTCTCACCCACTCTCAGGAAAAGAATTCTTCTTCCGCATGACCAATACTAAAATCCCAACGTGTGCCTTTGATTTCTCCCCTACTTCCCTTCTTGGTTGTTTTTTCCCAACCAATTTACCCTTTTCTTCCAACCCCTTGAACTTTCACTGCTATAGATTCTTTCTCTTTGCTTACAAATGTGCTTGAGCATACCCTCTTGTTGAGAGAGAGAGAGAGAGAGAGAGAGAGAGAAGAAAAGAAAAGAAAAGAAAAGAAAAGAAAAGAAAAGAAAAGAAAAGAAAAGAAAAGAAAAGAAAAGAAAAGAAAAAGAAATCCTTTCTCAACCCTGCTCCTCCTTCCCCCAAGCTGGTGTCCTCTCCACTTTCACGGTTCTTGACAGCACAGTCTGCTTCCGGACCCCCCACTCTGTCTACCCCTCCTTGCAATCTGGCTTCTGCCCCTGTCACTCCACTGAGACACCACAGGCCCAGAGGTCACCAATGACTTCCTCATGGCCAAATTCACTGGTATTTTCTCTTAGCTCCTCCACCTTCTTTGAAAACCACCAGTCTGTTGACTATGTGATCCTTTCTCATTTATATTTACTTAGCAAATACTTTAGACCAATCTCAGGGCCACACAGAGGGTGGCTTAGGCATAGAATGATCTTCTATGACTCCTATATTTTCCTGCAACTCCTGAAGATATCTTCTTGAGTCTCTCTAGCTATATTTTTTTAAGATTTATTTATTTATTTGAAAGTCAGAGTTATAAAGAGACGGAGGAGAGGGAGAGAGAGAGAGAGAGAGAGATCTTCCACCTGCTGGTTCACTCCCCAACTGGCTGCAATGGCTGGAGCTGCACTAATCCTAAACCAGGAGCCAGGAGCTTCTTCCAGGTCTCCCACATGGGTGCAGGCGCTCAAGGGCTTGGGCCATCTTCTACTGCCTTCCCAGGCCACAGCAGAGAGCTAGATTGGAGGTGGAGCAGCTGGGACTCAAATTGGCACCCATATGGGATGCTGGCACTTGCAGGTGGCAGCTTTACCCACTATGCCACAGCACCAGCTCCAAGTTATCATTCTTAAACATACACTTTCCCAAGTTTCCATCCTTGGCCCTCTTCTCTTCTCTAAATACCCTTCAGTCACAATCTTACAACTTTAGTGATTTTACCTCTAGACCAAATCTAAATCACTCTATGCCAAGTCTTTCAGTATTTCAGTTCAATTTTTTTAATTCACCTTTATGGCCTCTCAAACTCTTTATTGATTTATTCACATTTTATTTGAAATGCACAGTGAACCATCTTCTGGTTCATTCCCCCAAATGCTTACAACACCCAGGGCTGGGCCAGGTCAAACCAGGAACCCAGAACTCCATCTGGTTCTCCTACACAAGGGGCAAGGGCCTAAGTACTTGAGCCATCATCTGCTGCCTCCCAGGATGTCCATTAACAGAAAGGTAGATCAGAAGCAGAAGAGCTGGGATTCAAATCAGGCCTTCAGATGTGGATGCATATGGGATATAAGTGTCCCAAGTGGCAGCTTAACTACTGAGCCACATAGCTGCCCTTCAAGCCCTTAGTGCTCACTCTTATTTTCCCACATACTCCTCCTTTATTTCTTTTTTTTTTTAAAGATTTATTTATTTGAAAGCAGAGTTACAAAGAGAGAGAGAGAGAGAGAGAGAGAGAATGAGCGAGCGAGTGAGAAATATCTTCCATCTGCTGGTTTACTCCCCAAATGGCAACAATGACTGGGGCTGGGCCAGGTCAAGACAGGAGCTTCTTTTGGATCTCCCACATGGGTACAGGAGCCCAGGGACTTGGCCATCTTCCATTGCTTTCCTAGGTGCATTAGTAGGGAGCTGGACTGGAAGTGGAGCAGCCAGAACTCAAACTGGAACCCATATGGGATGCTGTGACTTAACCTGCTGTGCCACAGTGCCAGCCCCTCCTTTCTTTCAATAGAGTCAGGCTCAAACCTAAGCAGCAGCTCCCCTTTATTGCTCACCACACCTAGACTGCCAAAACCTACAGATTTTACTTCCGGACTATTTCTCATATTAACATCTTCATTTCTATTACTCTAAAGTGGCAATTCATTAACTTTCATTTAGATTATGCTTTTGCAAACAAAACTGTAAGGATTTGGGTAATATGGGAAGACCATCTGTATTATTCTATTTATCTAATATTTTTATTTTAACAGACCTATATTCATTTTTCTTCCAGATTTATCTTTGGAAATATAGTTTACAGAGAGGTTTGATGTGTAAGCTATACTTATATACTTAAGTTTTGTTATTATTAAAATCTGAATACCACTTAAATTTACCATATTATAAATCATACACTCTCCATATTTTGGGAAACATTTATCTTGATTATACAAAAACAGTCTTTGGTTTTTAAATTCAACTTCATTGAACTTTACAAACTAATTGCTCAGAATTATAACTAGATCCTGTCAGTTTCTGGCTCAAAAAGTCATTCCCCTTCCCATCCTACCAAAGTCCCTAACCAATGTTGTCTCTAGCCAGACCTCAGAGTCCTGCCTTCCCAACTTCATTTCCTGTCACTCTGGTAGCCTTGTCTCAGGCTTGATGGAACCAATCCCTGCCAATCACTGCTTCCACACTCTCTCTGGGCTTCCTGCCTGCTTCTACCCCATCCCCCACCTCATCACCAGCCTTCAAACTTCTCCCTTTTCTGCTCTCATCTGCAATCTACTCAAAACATCTACTCATTCTCTCAGCTGGAAGTAATCTTTCCTTCTTCCAACTCCCCTAGCCCTCTACCCATACTTTTAATTGTTTTTGCTTCCTACTTTTAATTGTTGTTCTGTATTCACATTTCTTCTCTCTGACATGTGTTTAAATTCCTTGAGGGATGTTTCTGGTTCTGGTTCATCTTTGTTCGCTTCTATCATATAGTGAAGTACTTGATCACAAGGGAAAAAAAAAAAGCCCCCTAAATGTTGGTTAAATAAATGAATATATGAGCCAGGTAACCTTTTGGTGTAAATGAATTTTGATTAAAGTCATTTTCTCATCAAGTAGATTTTTTTTCTCAACAATTCATCTGTATTTTGGTAATGAGATTAAAGAAGGAAGATAAAGGAAGTTCTTATATAGCCAGCTATCTTTTCCTATATTTACTTTCATTCAAACAAATTGAACAAACTTCATATTTTCATAATATAACTGCAGAACGAGAGGCTATTTATAGTGGAAACTGAAGGTTTAATTTATTTGGATTTTTTGTTTATTTTCAAAAGGCAGACTTCTAAGAAGACAGTGCTAAATAACATATTATATACTTACATATATATTACATATTCTATATATATTTAAGTGCATTTATATGTAATATATATGTATGTATCATATAGATGATATGTATCATATAGATGATATCATATTGGTCTTTTTTCAAAGCTGTTCTTCTAATATCTAGCTAATTTAGGGTATAAGAATGCAAGGCCTTGATAGGTAATTAGAGATAATTAGATCATGAAATTTCTACAAAACCATGTCTCCTAGGAGGATCATTCACCTTCCAAAAGATGCTTCCTTGAGTGGCTGACCACAGTAAGAGAAGATGCTAGAGCTCCCCAGAGTTTAGTCTGACACCCCCAGAGGAATCCCAGAAAAACCAAGCTGCTGAGTGATGGAGCAATGATGTTTTCTGACTATTCTGCCCTCTCAGCAGAGATCTCCCTCCAACCTTAGTGAACTCTGCATACTCTCATTTCACTGGACCCGGAACTCCATGTGACACTCCAGAGACACTTCACAGGAGCTTGAATTGTATTTAGCTTCTGCTAAAATACAACATCATCATTCTTCCAAGGTGGAAAAAAGACATTCTGCACAGTTTGCAGTCATAGAATTGATAATAATTTTAGGTTTCAACTTCTTATACTTTTGAGTTTATCAAAGAAGGAAAGTAGATGAAAAAAAAAAAGGCAAAAGTTATGTCACCTGGAGACAAGATCATCATCACGTATCGACACCTGCTAGAGCCAATGACTATTTCTCAGTATTCACATGTGCTAAGAATTGGTCCAAACTTTTGGAATCTTCTCCCCACTTTAAATTCTCTTCTGAAACACTGATCCCCATGGTAGAGTATGCTATATTCACCAAATGTTTGCTTTCTCCCCAAATTCATATGTTGAAATCTTTACCTCCAAAGAGAGCATTAGCAAGCAAAACCTTTGGCAGGTGCAGTACTCATGAATGGGATTAGACAGAATGTAAATTAGCAGTTAAAGCTTCCTTCTCAGCTGACTTCGGAAATCTCAAATTAGCCTTTGGGTCTCCACTGCTACCATATGACTTTAATTGTTCGTCATGCCAAGTGGTTTCTACTTACCATTCCAAAGCTAAAACCAGAGTAAAATACTTAAGGTGAATATATAAAATGCCCTAAAATGCCCTTTCTCTACTTAAGAGAAATTATTACCTATATCAACTCTTTATAACTAATGGCTCTCCTTGTTCAGTGAACATGTAAACCTGATCATTCTCAGCCAATGTCACCATCTTGAATACTTTACTAGAATCAGAATTCTAGCAATAAATTTTAGCTAAGATGTTCAAGTGCAAAACTCAACCTGAGCAGGTTAGGGCCTTCATTGCTCTAGGCATTATCAGTCAAATCCCCTTGGAAAATAAAATTCTGCTATGATGTCAGGAAACTTCATAAGCTCATAGAATAATAGAGCTGGAAATGGCTTCAATGAGTGATTCCCTTGGACATGTCAGCATGTCCCAGTTGCCCTATATGCTTCGTGTTGAGCTGCTTGCTTTTTACATGTGTCCACACCTCTGCCTCAAGGCCTGTCACTAGCACTCTTGACACTACAGCCTGAGAATACCCATGCAGATTCAGGAACAAGTCCCAGACTCATCCAACAGAACCCAGCAAGATCCCTTGCATAGAATTAAGCAAATGCCTTGGTAGGCTTTGTCCCACAGCTGCCAATAAAACACCATACTACAAGAATATAATCAAGACTCCTAGACAGAGCACAGCCATGTGGCAGCCTCAGGTTTATTTTATATAATGTTTTCAAAAATCCCAAGGAAAGACTCCAAAACACTCATGGTGAAATCTATAATATCAAAAGCACATTTGATTACTCTTTCAACATCACTGTTCCATAAGCCAATGTTAAAAGAAATCATGTTAATTAGTGCAAGCTCTCCTCATGATTTTACCCAGCCACTCCAGTGAGCAGTGGGCTTTGCTGTACATTCTAAACATAACAGAAAGCTACTCTGAAAAGTCAAAGAACATTTTTAAAAGAAAGACTAAAATGATAAAAGATGAATGTGAGAAAGGTGAACAGTGGGACTTCAACAAGGACTCAGTCAAGGACTCATTTGAAAAAAAAAAAAAAAAAAAAAAAAAAAGGAACAAACCAGGACTCTAATGAATGGGATCCTCTGAGAAGCCTGAAGCCTTCAGGTACAATTATCAGCAAAATCTGGCTCAAGGGACTGGCACGGTAACCTAACGTCACAGTGCCCTCTTGTCCGACACTGCCATCCCAAACTTGATTTACTAACTGATTCGTTGCATTCTGAAAGACAGCACCAGATGACTCCTCATCATCATGACAGAACTTTCCACAATGTGTTCCTGATACTAATTTGATCCTTGTAGGAGAGGAATTTCAAACCTAGGACATGTTATTTCTATGTATATAAGTGAACAAATCTATTACATGATTCTCAAAGAAACGGGAGTTTCTGTAAAATATGTAGAAGCAAAGAGCTGTATTATTTTTAGTATTACATAATGACTTATTATCTCCCTTTTTTCAGTATTTCTTTTTATGAATATATTTATATATATTTTATTTATATATATTTTTATGAATATATTTATATTTGAAAGGCAGACAGAGAGAAAAAGAGGTCTTTCATTTACTGGTTCACTGCTCAAATGTCCACAATAGCCAAGGCTGGGCTAGGACAAAATCAGGAGCCAGGAAGTTAATCTGGGTCTCCTACATGGGTGCTATTGTATGCTGCCTCCCAGAGTGCACGTTAGAAGGAAGCTGGTATCAGGAGCCAAGCCAGAACCTGAAACCTGGCACTGCAATATGGAATGTAGTGTTCCCTGCAGTATCTTAACAGCTGCACCAAACTCCTGCCCCCTCTCTAATAAATCTTGCCTGTGCATATTTTATGTTTCACATTTTTCTTTGACCATTGACTTTTTCCATTTATTTCACTTTTTTGAACATTGATTTTTAATAGTGATTCATCATCACTGCTGTTAACTGTTCATTTGAGGAAATCTTAAGTCTACCTCCTCATGGATAAGTCAGTGACCATGATGAATGCCTGAATAAAAGTAAAAATAGCGGCCAGCATGGTGGTGTACTGTATCAAACCGCCACCTGCAATATTGGCATCCCATATGGGTGCCAGTTAGAGTTACGGTTGCTCCACTTCCTATCCAGTTCCCTGCTAATGCACCTGGGAAAGCAGCAGAAGCTAGCCCAAGTGCTTGCACCCTTGCCCCCAATGTGGGAGACCCAAAAGAGGCTCCTGGCTCCTGGTTTCAATCTGGCCCAGCCCTGGCTGTTGTGACCATTTGGCCATTTGAGGAGTGAACCAGTGGATGGAAGATCTTTCCCCCACCCCTCTCTTTCTTTCTCTGTAACTCTTTCAAATAAATAAAAAAAGTAAAAAAAAAAAAAAAAAAAAAGTAAAAACAACTCCATTTAGATAAAAGTTTCTAAAGCCATTCTGACATAGCTTTGTGAAAATACATAATCTTCATGCTCTGATTCCAGACCAGACCATATTTTGAATTTTTTTAAAGAAAGCAGTCAGAGATTGTTAGAAATATAGAGAAAAACTAAGTAATCTTTGTATCTTTAATTGATAACTGAGGTTTCAGGATTCTGTGCCACATTTTATTAACTGTGTTAAGTCCAGGCAAAATATTTACTCTCTCTGGGCATTATTTGCTTGCTTCATATGTGAAACGGGAATAATTACAGTATATGGAACTGAAGACAAGAAATAAAACCTCTCGAGAGTCCTTTAAGCTTTAAAGATGGGTCCAATTTGAGAACAGTCATCTTTCCTTGCCAATGTGATCAACTTCTGACCCACATGAAAAGAGTTTTGCTAGAGGCTCTGGGAAGCCTGGCTCTTAAGAGGGATGCACAGGAAGCCACTTTCTGCCGGTAGATCCGAGTGCCTGAGTAAGGCAGCCCACAGCCCCAGCGGTCATATAGTTGGAGAAATCCAACCACAGGGCATCCCAACGGGTGGACAGGACAACAAGCCATCCTGGGTCTCTGAGGACATCACCAACTACACCTCCCATGAAGTCTACCATCTTCTATACCTTGCAACTGTCTGTTTCCCTTTAAGCCAACTTGTGGAATCGTTTTCTGCTATTTGCAGGCAAAAACATTTCTACTAACACAGCTTTTGAGCATCTCCTTGTGAATATATACTTGGGACCCACTGTTTTTAGAAGATTCTCTGTTCATATTTCTGAATCTTTAAAATTTCAATTTTTAAGAATATCATATAAGATTAATGGCCACAAGCCTCTGCTGTGTTAAGATAGAAACAGCTATTATTTTTTAGAAATATCCTTGAAGTTTCATCAGTATAGTAACACCTAGCATAATGTGTCTCCAAGAGATCTAAGACCTCCAGAAAATTGGTTTTTATTATACAGCAAACATAATGATTTTAACAACCTAACATTCTCTTCTCCATGTAGGAAATACATTGGAGGACTGAGACATGTGCTATCAATAACAGTATCTTTATAAAAAAGTTAAATTGAATGAAGACAATTAAGCAATAGAAAACTATTCATTCCTATGCCACCATTATCCTGAATTACCACTCAATTGAAAGAATGTTGAAGGGCAGGCATTTGGTCTAGTGGTTAGGACACCCATATCCCACATCAGAGCTCCTGAGTTCGAAGTCCTGGCTCCTATCCCAAATCCAGTTTCCTGCTAATCTGCACCTAGAGAGGCAACAGGTAATAGCTTAAGTGGTTGGGTCCTTTTTTCTGCTGTGGGGAGACCTGGACTGATTTTCCAGCTCCCAATTCGGGCCTACCCCAATCCCAGCTGTTGTGCTCACTTAGAGAGTGAACTAGTGGGTTGCTAGTGTTCTCTCTCTCCACCCCCCCCCCTTTCAATTAAAAGAAGACGAATGCTTAAACCAAAAGCATTTAAATTTTATTTCCGAGATTATTTTTAGATTTTATCATCAATTGCGCAGTCTGTCATCTATTGGTATGTAATCTCTAGGACAATTTACATTTTTGATTGCTTGGAAATCAGTAATAAAGCCAATCCAATCCAATAAACTAAATATTATTTAAACACATTCTACCTATTTCCCTCAGTTGGAAGTTTCGTATTTGCTCTCAAGTTTCACAGTGATCTTTGACCCATTTCCACAGGCTTGTAAATGTACGTGGCTGAGTAAAAGCCAGTAAGATAAAACATAAAATGAAGCACGCCATTTCAGTTCTTTCACAAAAGAGTCACTCTTTGTTCAGGAAATTTGTTCATGTAAGTCTACTTACTTTTATAATAAGTCACCTCCTCAATTTGCCTGTAATATTTTAAGTACACTGAAAGTTGAGTGGGATCTTTAGATAAAGACTTTCACTCACTGTAATATACTGTCAAAATGATTTTTAAATATTCTGGAAAGTTTTTAACTGCTAAAAGGCAAAAGTTTGCCATTTGCTAGAAAATTATCAAAACTATTTTAACTTATTTGGAGCAGGCATTAAAGTTACTGATTTGGAGGAGAAAAGAAAGAACTGAAGTATTTTTAAGTGAAGCATCACATAAGTGCAAGAATGCATTACAAGAACAAACACAAGAAATGACATTCTGTGCTGCACACATTTAGGTACAAAGGAGAATTTTCAGACTAAGAATAGAGTGCAATGGAACCCTAAACCAGTAAACATATCCCACATCTCTTAAATTATTACTGTTTTGTATTGATTGGATTCTTTAAGATGTCCCACAAATAATAGAGCACCTGTGACCATAAAAATTAGCCTAAAATAAAATGCCAATTCAAACATAAACCCAACATAAATATAACCTTCACATTAATAAATGTAGGGTTTCAGGTTTGTTTTGTTTTGGGTTGAAACTATTTATTTCATTGACAAACAATTCCAGAGTGCAAACATTTGTCCTGTTAAACTGAAGCCAATGTTTATTTTAGCACTGCTAGGAAACCTAAGTGTTGTGTAAATGGGAAAATACTGGCTGGAGAAACATTTACACAAAAGATTGTGTTTGTTAAGATGATGAAAGTGTTTTAAAATATATTGTTTGGGGTGGCTTATGGCAAGGAGGAAGTATGCTTCAATTATTATGAAGATATTCAATTTCAAAAAATTCTTCTGGAAACTTGCTTTTTGGTCACTTTGATTCCCTTAGAAAGTTGTCCTTGGAAAACTCAAGTTTTCCTAACTTTCCTTGGTCTGCTATTGACAAGGGTCTGGAGACTAACAATGAGGCTCTAAAAAAAATTGATCTGGGTACAAGAACATATATGAATGTATACAATCCTATCTTATGGTACATACTTGTAGATATAATGAGCATGACACAAATGAATGACTGAATCAGTTAAACTAGCCCATAGCAAATTTAGGCGCTGCTCAGTAAAAGCAGAATGAATAGAAAAGAACCTTGAATTAATGATCTACGGGAAATGGGGGTAAGAAGACAGACAGGCATCACTTAGTATGTACTAACTCACGTTACCCATTGCCCAGAAAATTCTGCTAAGCACTGTTATAGGAGAATCTCCAAAGCTCTATAGATGGGTTAACGAAATGAACAAAAGAAGTTTTCTAATGGCCGGCGCCGCAGCTCACTAGGCTAATCCTTCGCCTGTGGTGCCGGCACACCGGGTTCTAGTCCTGGTTGGGGCGCTGGATTCTGTCCCGGTTGCTCCTCTTCCAGGCCAGCGCTCTGCTGTGGCCTGGGAAGGCAGTGGAGGATGGCCCAAGTGCTTGGGCCCTGCACCCACATGGGAGACCAGGAGAAGCACCTGGCTCCTGGCTTTGGATCAGCGTAGCGCACTGGCTGTAGCAGCCATATAGGGGGTGAACCAACGGAAGGAAGACCTTTCCCTCTGTCTCTCTCTTTGACTGTTTAACTCTGCCTGTCAAAGAAAGAAAGAAAGAACGAACGAAAGAGAGAGAGAGAGAAAGAAAGAAGTTTTCTAACTAAACAGAGGGGATTTATGGTTGATCTGCTTTATCTTTTGCTATAGAAAAAATGTATAATTCACAATATTAACTGTATGCAAAATGACTTAGGGAACATGAGAGAAACCTGGTCCAGGTTCACAAATACTATAATTCTTACCGTATCTCCCTTTGCCTACCTATCTGTTTTTAGCTTAAGGTTTAGTCACTATTCTGTAAGTGAAAACAAAACAGTAGGCTACTGCTCCTTAAGAAAACATGAGTGGGAAATGGATTTATTGGAATGAAATGTGTCTGAAATGTCATCCTGTCTATAGACCATTCTTCAGATGAAAGTACATATAAATAGTTCTATACTTATAAGTTATAAACTTCATATGTATGTATATCTGGGGATATGAATATGCATTGTATCACACAGAGTAAAAACTAGAGACATAACTTTTTTTTTTTTGACAGGCAGAGTTAGACAGTGAGAGAGAGACAATGAGAAAGGTCTTCCTTTTCCGCTGGTTCACCCCCAAAATGGCCGCTACCGCCAGCGCGCTACGCCGATCTGAAACCAGGAGCCAGGTGATTCCTCCTGGTCTCCCATGAGGGTGCAGGCACCCAGGCACTTGGGCCATCCTCCACTGCCTTCCCAGGCCACAGCAGAGAGCTGGACTGGAAGAGGAGCAACCGGGACAGAATCCAGCGCCCCGACTGGGACTAGAACCCGGGGTGCCGGTGCCACAGGTGGAGGATTAGCCTAGTGAGCTGTGGCACCAGCCAGAGACAAAACTTTTAAAAGTACTTACCTCTTAGCTTTATATGTAATTCAATCATGTAATTTTCATACATTGCCCAGACTACTACCTTCAACAATGACTGATATCAAATGCAGTTGAGTTACAATGGAATTGTTTGTATATAAATCCATTCTACTTAAACATTTCCAGGGTAGTTCAATTATCACAGACATTTCAAATAGAAAAAGAAAGTTATTTATTAAGATAGAAATTTGTATAGAATCAAAGTCCAAAGGAATTCATTTTCCTGACCAAGCAAAGTGTGTTTGTTACTGATAATATGATAGAGTTTGAAAAGAGATGTGTGCATTTTCAATAACTGTATTTGACTTAAATTCTGTGAGCAATATGAACGAGGATTATGTTTCCAGACCAGCATTTATCAGTGGTTTTCTACAGACTACAAATCCCTATGTGAATAAAGATAGCTGTGGTCTGACTCATTGCCATAGGTTTATTAATACCAGGTTTTACCTTAGGCTATTGGTTACAAGCCTGTTTAGTAGCTCTTATTCAAGGCAGATTAATACTTCTGACAGAGGATTCTACTCATTGAGGCAGTTTTTTGTGGCATCTACACAATTAACTTTCCTTCATTGCACATCAGTGGCATGTTAAGTTTTTCCTAACAACCTCTACAGATGCATATAATCTCATCACACTATATGAAGCATGTCCAATAAAAGGAACATTGATGGGTACTTTGGCTCAATATAGCAGCAAGATTTTATAGAGGCTGGACCAAAGAAGGTGGAATTTGATCATTAAAACATTTCCCTGTTTCTCAGACCTTTCCCAATGGCATGCCATGTTAGAAACTATGGATTTTGTTTTTACTAAGAAACATACGCATGGACAGATTGTTTGTTTACAAAAAGAAGAATGCTTAAGTTTTTATCACTAATTGGACCCAGAATTTAATCATACATCCTATATAGGCCAGCTACAAAGAAGCATTGTAGTGTAGTGGGTTAAGTTGCTGGCTGCAACACCATCATCCCATGTGGGCAATAAATTGAGTCCCAAATGCTCCATTTTCAATCCAACTTCCTGCTGGTGTGCCTGGGAAAGCAGCAGAGGATGACCCAAGTTCTTGGGCCCCTGTGGGAGACCTGGAGGGAGACCTGGAGGAGGCTCCTGGATCCTGGCTTTGGCCTGGCTAGGTCCTGGTTGTTACAGTCATTTGGGGAGTGGAACAGCAGAGAGAGGATCTATCTCTCTCTGTTTTTCCCTCTCTCTGTAACTCTGGCTTTCAAATAAATAAATAATTTTTTAAGAAAAACCCACAAAGTATTCCAATTATCTTACAATTTGTTTGGCTGTGTGTTTCTGTGTATAAGCACATGTGTGCTCATCTACATGTTGCCTCTCCTACATACATTGATATACTGTTATGATGTACAAGTTACTATTCCTTGGCCATTTCTGTCAGTATGCTAATTTAAAATGTCCTCAAATATACAAATCCAATTACATTAAATTTTGCATTAAAATGCCTTTAGGTAATTTCCTTATAGATCTTATTTGGAATTGCAAACTACTGATCACATTTTTCAAATGGACCTAAGAAAAGTTAGAATGATCTTTCTCCCATGAACATTTTTCAGCACTTCTAGCCTACATTACAGTGCATAGATTTGTCACCACTCTTTTCATTCTATAAGTGAGTATTTCAATATTAGTGACCCTAAAAATCTGACAGTCATTGTGTTTTAAAGGCATGGAGTTACTGAAACAGAAAAAGGACAGGCTGGACCTAGAGTAGGGAACAGATAAAAGGACATAAGTAAAGTTGACTCTTCTTTGCTAGGACACTAGAAGCCGGGATGGGAGAAAAGTGGATTTGGAAGATTTCATGGATTCCGGGAGGCTTCTTCTACCCAGAATGCCATTTGCACTTTACCACAAAGCTCAGTGGGAATAGGAGGACAGGCCTGAGGAGATGAGAGGGAAAAGGAGCAAACATGAGCAGAAAAGAAAAGTAAAGGTAGTTTTAGGGTGAACCCAAATAGCTTGATGAGTTCAGAGTTTGAGCAATGGAATACAAATAACAACTATCACTCTTGTAACCGTTTATGGGTTAGGCAAGAGAGAAATGAGTACCTCCATTTTACAGCTGATAAAGCTGAAGCTCGGGGCAAGTGTTTAGCCTAGAGGTTCAGACATCACTTAGAATGCCCACATCCCATATCTGAGTCACTTGGTTTGAGTCCTGGCTCCATCTTTTTGCTAATGCAGACCTCGGCAGGCAGCAAGTGATGGCCCAAGTAATTGCATCCCTGACACCTACTTGGGAGTCCTGGACTGAGTTCCTAGCTCCTGGCTTTGGTCTGGCCTAGCCCCAGATGATGCTGGTATTTAAGAAGTGAACCAGGGAGCTGGAGTTCTCTATCTCCCCCCACCCCCCCAAAAAAAAAAACAAAAAAAAACAAAGATCAGAAAGGTTAAACTGGTTGCATGCTTGCTTAACTTGGCTAACACAAAGCTGCTTAGCTGAACTAAACCTGAGACTAAGGTTCCTGGCCTACTTCTTTTACTCCAATATAAACATGTTGCCACACAGTGTACTTGTAACAGTAGAGACAACATTTGTGTATCTTTTGATAACCCAAACCTCCACTTAGTGAAGAATTTTAGGGTGAAGGATATAAGAAAGAACCCAGGAAAACCTATTTTCCAGAGACTTATGGGCAAAGTGAAATCCCTGGGGGCTTTAGAGTGGTGGCAGCCCCATGTCACATGCAGCACAAGACCAGGAAGCCCGTGAGAAGGTTTGTCAGGTCCATTTTGTCACATTGCTTCAAAAACTACTGTGATCTACTTCAAAGAACTTTTTAAATCACACTGCTTTGATTTATGTGCAGTGTAGACCCAGTTACTAGAGACAAAACCACAAGACCTTTATCTGCACTTCAAAGTCAGCAAAAAAAAAAAAAAATTCATATAAGTGTAAGTAATCTCCAAAATTGCCAAGCTAATTCTCAAAGCCCAAACACTTCAACTCCTAAGTGTGGTTGTAGCACTGTATCTGTGGAAAGAGGAAGAGATAATGACTGTGTGGGAAATGACGACATCGTACTGAGACGATTTAGCCACAACTGAAAGATGAGCTCTCTCCAAAAGAGGGAAAACAAGTGACAAAACAGTATGGAGTTTGCCTAAGGGACAAGAGAGAACATCTAAGAATTAGAGATAAAAATCTACACATATTGCTGTGGTGTCGTACACAATTATCCTGAACCTAATGTATTTCCATTTGATGTCAGTTCTGGAATTTTTATCATTTACACCCAGGAGATTTCAATGACTGATGACAGCTCTCAAGCACGTGTCTTGGGCTATCCACATCAGAAGCCCTGTAAAGTTTGGAAACACAAGGCTTAGTTTCACAGCACAGTTTACTTTTATTATTCTTCCTACCTGCTGGTAGGAAACACTCAAAAGTTCTCCAAATGCCAAAGAGAAAAGGGCTTAGGGGGCTCTCTTCACTGGATCGCTATCTTGGGCCACATAGGTCTCAGGTGTTTGTTTCCTTACTAGCATCACTGATTTTAACTCCAGACATGAACAGTTTGGCATAAAAGAAAACACAACTGCACTCAAACTCTCATTCTTTTTAGCCCTAAAAGTACTCAATTCAGAAATCGTAGGGAAACAAATTCTTCTCTTTGCCAGAATGAGGATTTTACTTACATCATGGCCCAATGTGTGATATGGACTCAAGTATACACCAAAGTGAACTGTTATCAAAATTGAGTGGAATGCTATACCACATATGAGGTAGTATCAGCTTCCTGGCACCAAAAGCAGACCCACGAGTCACAGGACCACTGGAAGGAAGTTGCATGCAGCCCTGAGGGCACGGATCTCTGCTTTATGTAAATCAGAGCCTGTCATGGCACGATTCACTGCTCAGGGTGTGCTCTCCTGTGACGAATGAGCCCCGCTTAATTTGGCAGTGATTATGCGGGTTGCTGGCCCTCCAAACCCCTTTGAACTTGTAATTGCTGCTGGTTTAAATAATGAACATTAAGGAGAGTTGGATTCATAAAACTGTGGATAATAACATTTTTTATCCCCCCCCCCACTTTGTTTTGGTGTGAGAGGACACACACACACACACACACACACACACACTTCTAAGACCACTGATCACACTGTATTATGCCAGGCTGTTATTGAAATAAACCGTAGTCTTGTTCAAGGGCTGATCAGGGAGGGCAGATTTGAGGTGGGGGAAATGTGAGGTGGGTAGCAGGGGGAGCAGCTGGGAGCTGTGCAAGAGAAAGATCAGAAAGGCCTGGATGCTATAGGAAAGGAGGAGCAATAGTGCTCATGAATATTCATAGCTAGTCACATCTGTAGCCAGCTTGCTCTCTACCTTTTCCTCCCTGTGCAGTGCAACATAGAACACTAGTGCAAACAAAAGAAGGAAATTTTGCAGCCTCATCAGGCTCCAGATTAACTCATGGTGGTGAACTTTCTTTCTCTCTACTTTTTAAATTCTACATATGGATTTAAATGTCTAAAAGACTATACAGCATGAGATAGTCTTTCCTTTAATAATGAAAGAAAACCACCCTATCTCCACATTTGAGAAGTGGAAGAAATTACACACACTCACACAACACCCAGATGACTCAACTCCAACCCCTCATTCCCCCTTTTCCCAACTATTGGTAAAATCCCCCAGTATTCTTTGATCTAGCAAAAGACAAATTCTGATTTTATTTTCAGAAAAATGAAAATGGTATTGATTAGGGAGACCAGAAAGCAAAGTTAGCCAAGTCAGCGAGCTCTTACCCTCCCTGAAACAACAAAGAATGAATGATAAATTTAGCAGCCTCATGTTCAGTTTTCAAACAACACTGCTGAGATTTATAGCTTCCCTGCTCCCATGGCAAACTAAGCCGCATACAGAAAGCTATCTGTTTTTGATTTCACTCTGTTTTCTCCAGTTTTTGTTCTTTTTTCTATTTGCAGGTTTTTTTTAACTCTACATTTTCTTTTTCTTGGTGTGAGTCGAATATCAAAGGCCAGTGCTGTTGGTATGCCTCCAGCTTGCAAAAGCCACTCAATGGGATGTTATTAAACCTGCGTCACAACATGGCAGACAGTGATTAATAGCAACTGTATCAATGGTAGCAACTTAAAAAAAAGTCCTTCCAGCATCTCTAAAAGGGGCCAATGAAGTATGAATAAGAAAAGTCTGCAAGGCTGTTGGAGAGTAAAGTACACCCGGACTGTGTTTGACAAAAAGAAAAATTCATATTCCTATGCATATAATAGGAACTTCTGCTTTTCACTAAGTCACTTAAAACAGCTACATGTTAATTTAAAATGAAGTCTGTGTACGACTTAGGCATCATTTTATCGATGTAATGGTGTCCCCCAAAATAACTAGCAGATGGATTCCCACCCCCTCAACGAAACACTGAAACAAATTGCAGAATTGTCAAAATTTTATCATGAAGGCACACACTCTATAAAAAGGTTGATTTAAATGAATTGTAAATTTGCTTCATTGCACAATATTTTTCTAAAATTATAACCGGAAAGTATTCTCTGTTTAATTTTTTAGCATATCCTTTCACAAAACACATCTGCTGTGAAGTATTTCTAATTCGTGCTAACTGCTTTTTAACAAACACACAGTTGTCACTATGCCATCTAATTTTATTGGGGGCAAAAATTACATTCCCCATAACTATCTCCATAATAAGAATTTTGACCATTCCCAATGAGGCAAACAAATTGAAAATAATACAACTCCAGATGCAAGCAACACAGAGGAGATTAAAGAAATGAGGAAGGATGGAAAGGAAGTCAAACCAGGTAGTCAGAGATCATGATAAAGGAGATGAGTGTCTGAAGGTAGGGAGAAAGAATAAACAAAGGAAAAAGCATGCCAGATTATGTATCACTACTAGGAAAGCAATAAGCAGACTCAAAAAAGAAAATGCCGTTAACTAAAGCATGTGAAGAGGTAAGTATGACCAGAGTGAGCATTTAGTCAAGAGGTTAAGGTACCAGTTAAGATGCCCATGTGCCACACTGGAGTGTCTGGGTTCAATTCCCATGTCTGGCTCCTGACTCCAGTTTTCTGCCAGTGCAGACCCAGGGAGGCAGCTGTGGTGGTTCAAGTAATTGAGTTTCTGCCACCCCCATGAGAGACCTGGATTGCATTCCCAGCTCCCAGCTTGCCCTCTGCCCTACCCAGCCATTGCATGCATTTAGTGATGGTGAACCAGGAACCGCAGATGGAAACATAAAGGAGATCTATCTCTGTCTCTGGCTCTCTGTATCTCAAACTACAAAAATAATAATAATAATAATAATAATAAAAAGGAAGAGAGGTAAGTATACCCCAGAAGGAATTTAGGATGGGATATGCTCTTAGCTCTGAGGAAAAAGAATAGAGATTATGTGGTTATATTCTATACTCTCCTATTATTCCCCAGTTATTATTTTTAAATTTTTATTTATTTGAAGGTAGACATACACACACACACACACACACACACACAGAGCTCACATCAACTGGTTCACTCCTCAAATGCTTGCAAATAGCCAGGGCTGTACTAGGCTTTCTAGATCATAAGCTCAAACTACATCTCCCACATGGGTGGCAGGAACATCACCTACTGCTTCCCATGGTGCACAATAGCAGAAAGTTGGAATTGGAAGCAAATCCGGGACTTGAACCCAGTACTTTAATAAATCTAGTACTTGCAGGTATCCCAAGAATACTCTTAACCACTAGGCCAAATACCTGCCCTTTCTCTCTTCTTTCTGTCTCACATCCTTCTTTTGAATTTTATCATTAGTTTTATTAGTAGAAATAGGATTCTACAATGTCTAGGAGGACATAGGTGAGTCAATATCACTAAACATTTCAAACTCATTTCACTTTCAAAGTTTTTATGGAAATTAAAAAAATATCTTCTCCTTCAAAGAGTCAGCATAACTAGGAGTCAACCTTCTCTATACTTAATGTAGGTAACTGGGTACATGCTTTGTCCCTGCATTATCTCCTTTATGTATCCTTACAACCCTGAGAGGAAGCAAGATGAATATCCCTGTTTGACAAAGGAAGAAACTGAGGCTGTTGAAGAGTTAAATAATTTGCCCAAGGCAATTCAACTACAAGCGAAATTGAAATCTGATCCAAGCTTTCAGTCATCCTATGATCACTGAGTATTTTCGTCATATTTGGAATAAAAAAAATCCACACACTCAAAATATCTTTAATGGTAATCCTTACAGAGAATAATACAAAAAATACTGTATCTGGTCTGTATCTAAATGATCTAAGGAATATTTTCATTTTTCACTTCTTCATAGCATGATACCTTAAATGTATGCTTCAGAAGATGGAGAAATGTGACTACCTAACCCATAAAACCCACTTCATTTCATTAGTATTTTAGCTTTATGATACTCAGCAATTTCAATCTAACAATCCAATTTTTTCAAAGATATGTTGATTTTTGCATAAAACATAATGACTATATATGCAGAAAATTCTCATTTCATTTACACAACTGAGTTAGGCAAATAAAAATTAAACTTTTGTAGACTAATTTCTAGTCTGAATATTAAAGGCAATGAATTGTATGACTAGAATTTAGCTTGCTTGAAATACCCAAGATCCAAGTAGGTTTTCACCCATTCATTATTTAGCAAATCAAATTTTTTTAAAGGTTTATTTTTTATTTGAAAGGCAGAGTTACAGAGACAGAGACAGTCTTCCAAATGGTCATAATGACCAGAGCTGAGCCAATCTGAAGCCAGGTGCCTGGAGCTTCTTCCAGGCCTCCCACTTGGGTGCAGAGGCTCAAGGACCTGGGCCTTCTTCTACTGCTTTCCCAGGCCATAGCAGAGAGCTGGTTTGGAAGTGGAGTAGCCTGAACTAAAACCAGCACCTATATGGGATGCTGGCACTGAAAGTGGCAGCTTTATTCACTATGCCACAGCGCAGGCCCTCAGCAAATCAAATTTTTTAAAGATTCATTTATTTTATCTGAAAGTCAGAGTTACTGAGAGAGAGAGAATCTTCCTTATAATGGTTTATTCTCAAATGCTTGCAATGGCTATGGCTGGTCAGACCAAAATCAAGAACCAGGAGCTTCATTAAGGTCTCCCATGTAGGTGCAGGGACCCAGATATTTTGGTAATCTTCTGCCGCTTTTCCAGGCACATTAGCAGGAAGTTGGATTAGAAATGGAGCAGTTGAGACCTGAACTAGCACCAACATGGATGCTGTATTCTAGGCTCTGGCTTCACCCACTACTACACCACAATGCCAGCTCCCAAATCAATTTAAAAAATTATTTTAGGGGCCAGCACTGTGGCACAGCAGGTTAGGTGACACCAGAAAATGCACTGTATCTGCAATATGAAGATGATAAATTTAAATGAGTATAGGGGAGTAGTATTTTATTGTCTTGTAATAGAACCATCACCACACTACTTATTCAATTAAATTGCACAGTATCCAGGAACTTAAAGAACTCTCTAGGTCACTGATGGGAATAAATTTAGAGCCCCAAAGAGACAGCAAAGTATCTGGTTTGTGCACATGCATATGATACTGTAGAGGATAGCACGTGCATGGGGAGAAGGAGAGACAGCTGCACGTGGTGATGACAGGGCCCACCCACAGGTCCTGGTCTTAGGTGCTGCCAGGTTCATTCCAATTGCTCACAGAGTGGATTTCAGATATAATCCAAACAGAAGTGACAAAATCCAAAACCACAGGAGCAAACACTGGCTTTCAAGTGCTGTGGGAACAGAGACATTTGTTTAAGTAACCACTGTTTTAAAATTGCATACATAGTAACACCAAAATAAACAGCTTGCTATGCTGTTTATTTTAAGATACACAATAGTAATGTAAAGTGTGGCGTGCCCCAGATCCGGGGAGCTCCAACATAATTTACAGTTGTAGAGAGCCCTATGAGGGCTCAACTACACGCCAGGACTGTCTACTTCCTGATTAGATAACAGCGAAGGTCAGAATGCATTGCTTTTTGTGCAGCAGAGAGCAAACAAGCCACCACAAAGACCGTGCTCCTCCTGCTTGCTGTGAATTATGAATCAAGTCCTGTGGAGAGCAGGGCTTGCCAAGTCTCTTCTACAAAGCATGTATTAATCACAGGTCTTGAGGAAGGGTCAAGAGCACAGTCTGACAAACCAGGGAATGAGCCTCGTCTGCCGACCTCCAAGTTCCCTCAATGCTTTCTCCCCGCCCCCGGGTCTACAAACAGAAGAAGAAAAAGAAAGAGAGAGAGAGAAAAAAAAATACTGAAAATACACAAGCTGGTTGGGTGCTGAAGCATATGCAAAACTGAACTCTAAGAAGAAACAGCTAGATCAAACAAATCTCACGCATGATCAAAATAAGAACTCAATTTGTTTTAGCCAACTGAATAGTCTGCTCATGCCTTCTCTGCTCCCCTTCCCTCCTTCTCCAGAAGTGCTTTGGTGAAGCAGTTGAGGGGTAATAGAGACTCTCAGGTTTCTCTCCTTTAATCTTTGACAGTATTTGAGAGAGCTTTATTACTGCCCAAGTCTAGCACAGCCCTGCAATCCTAACAGCACCATTCTTGGTTTTCTAGTCTCTGGTTTTACCACATCTTGAGCTAACTTGCTCCATAGCCCTTACCCTCACCTGTGAGACTATGGAAAGAAAAACAAAAAATTAGATCTTTCCCATTCACATAATTCCATACCATTGGCTTTTTGAAACTTATTTTTGTCCTGAAATATTTCATGTGTGTTGAAGCTCTAACCCCCAGTTTGGTTGTACAGATGGTCCCTGACTTAATAATGATTCTACTCAGGATTTTTCAACTTTAAGATGGTGGCAAAGCAATATATATTCATTAGAAATCACACTTCAATTGGGAAACTTGTTCCAAACAAGTGATACATAGAGTGACACTCTCTTGTGCTGCTGGACAGTTGCAGTGACAATGACTCATAGCACCTAGTTCACCACATACTTAGGAGAATAAACATACTGTATTGTGTGGTTAAGCCATAACGTTCCATAGGTTAGCTGCTTTTAAATGCACTTTTGATTTGGGCTATTTTCAATTTAGGATAAGTTTATCAAGATACAACACCATTTTAAGTCTAGGAGTATCTGTATTTGGAGACAAGGCTTTCAGGAAGTAACAAAGGTTAAATGAGGTCATAAGAGCGGCCATCTAATGCAATGAAATTGATGAACTTAAATTTTGTCTCCTCTTGCATATCAGCAAAAAGGAAAGGTCATACAAGGTGGCCATCTAAGCCCAAGAGAAAACCTTCACCAGGTACTGATGCTATTGGCTTTCTGACCTTGGATTTCCAGGCTCCACAACTGTGAGAAAATAAATTTCTATCATTTAAGTCAGCTAGCATTTTGTTATTGCAGCCCAATATTAGTCCATCTGGAATCAGAGACAACTGACCATCTTGTTCTTTGTTCCCTTTCTTCCCTTCTTCCCTGTTTTCATCCCCTACACAAGAACTTCCAGTCCCCTTTCTCATGAAGTCCTCAGTCTTTGCTATCATTCCTCCCCTCTCATTGCTGTCAAGACTGTCAATCTCCAAGTCATGCCCACTAGTGACTTCTGTCTGAGCTAGAACCTTCTATTCCATATCATTTGCACTAAATTTTGGATGCTGTAATATATATGATTAAGATCCTTCTGATACCTTGATTCTCTTAATTCCAACATCAACCAACTCTGCTTCACCAGCCCTGGAAATTCATCAGCAGAGACACCGCACTTCCAACACCACTAATCTTAGAGTGCTTTTTCCTTGGTTTTCTCATCTTCCTCTTAATCTGCACCAGGACTTGCAACTCCTTAGTAGAGTTCAGAATTCCCAGTACATTAACATATTTCTCCCAGCACAAACATAAAATTTATTGTTTCATACTATATATGTGTATAGATTGCTCCATACTATAAATCTATACACATTGTATAGAAGATTTCTAATATAAAAAGTAAAGTCACCCAGATCTCACTACTCAAGGGTAACTGCTTATATGTCCCATGCATATATCAATTTATATTTCTTTTATAAAATTGAGTTATGGCATATATACTGACTTATCTATTTCATTTAACTATACATGTAGAGATTTTCCATATGACAAAATGTTCTGAGAATATAATTTTAATTGTTACACAATAGTCTACTTTTAGTTGGTAATATAGGTGGTTGTCAATTTTTTATTGTTATAAATAACTGTATACATCATTGTGCATATTTTTGTGTATGTTCCTTATATGTTGATGATAAACTCCTAGAAACTGGATTACTGGATTAAGGATCCAGTTTAAATTACAGAAAGACAATGTTAATTTTTATTGTTATTAAAGTAGATATTTCCTTAAGGGCTGATTCTGAGGCTAGAGTACTGTTTAGGACATCTGCCATTCTATGAGTCTGCTGTGTATCCCGCTTCCCATGTTGGATCGTTCTCTCCCTTTTTATTCTATCAATTAGTATTAGCAGACACTAGTCTTGTTTATGTGATCCCTTTGACTCTTAGACCTATCATTATGATCAACTGTGAATTGAAATTGATCACTTGGACTAGTGAGATGGCATTGGTACATGCCTCCTTGATGGGATTGCATTGGAATCCCCAGGCACGTTTCTAACTCTACCATTTGGGGCAAGTCAGCTTGAGCTTGTCCCAAATTGCACATCTCCTCCCTCTCTTATTCCCACTCTTATATTTAACAGAATCACTTTTCAGTTAAATTTCAACACCTAAGAATAATTGTGTGTTAATTACAGAGATCTGGCTGAAGATCCCATGAGAGTATTTTAGGCATGGAAAGCCAAGACACTCTGGCAAAAAAAAAAAAAAAACAAAAAAAAAACAAAAAAAAAAAACAACAACAACTAAACAAACCTAAATGAAAAATCTCTGTGAGTGAGATCCCAGTGGAAAGAATGGGCCATCAAAGAAGGAGGTACCTTTCTCTGAAGGGAGGAAAGAACTTCCACTTTGACTATGACCTCGTGTAAATAAGATTGAAGTCGGCGAACTCAAAAGGCTTCCATAGCCTTGGAAACTTATGACAAGAGCCTAGGGAGATTACTAATGCCATAAACAAGAGTGTCAATTTGTTAAGTCAACAACAGGAGTCACTGTGCACTTACTCCTCATGTAGGATCTCTGTCCTTAATGTGTTGTTCAATGTGAATTAATGCTATAACTAGTACTCAAACAGTATTTTACACTTTGTGTATCTGTGTGGGTGCAAACTGTTGAAATCTTCACTTAATATATACTAAATTGATCTCCTGTATATAAAGAGAATTGAAAATTAATCTTGATGTGAATGGAAGGGGAGAGGGAGCAGGAGATGGGAGGGTTGAGGGTGGGAGGGACGTTATTGGGGGGAAAAAGCCATTGTAATCCATAAGCTGTACTTTGGAAATTTATTTTTATTAAATAAAAGTGAAAAAAAAAGCTATTTCCTTACACCCTAAATAGTGCTGGACACCGTAATTTTGTAATTCTTTCATAATTTCTGTCAAACAAACTTTTAAAAAAAGATTTATTTATATATTTGAAAGATTTACTTATGTATTTGAGAGTTACAAAGAGGAAAAGGCAGGGGCAGAGAATGAGAAATCTTCCATCTGCTGGTACACTCCCCAAACAGCCACACAGCCTGGGCTACGCAAGGCTGAGGCTAGGAGCCAGAATCTTAATTCAGGTCTCCCATGTGGGTGCAGTAGCCCAAGTTTCCCAGGCCATTAGCAGGCAGCTGGATTTGAATTTGAGCAGCCAGGAGGCAAACAGGCACCCATATGAGATGTGGGAGCTGCAGGCGGCCACTTAACCTGCTACTTCACAATACCAGCCCCCAAACAATTTTGTTGTTAATTTTTAAAAAAATTACTTGGTTGATGAGGACATTGAACATTTTTTAAAAGACTCATTTTTATGTTTAATTATTTATTTTTCATCTACTTAAAAGCAAAGTGAGGGGGTTGGGGGAGCGAGAGACAGGTCTTTCATCTGCTGGTTTACTTTGTAAATGCCTGCAATAGCTAGGATTCAGCCAGGACAAAGTCAGAAGTGAGGAATCCCATCTGGGTCTCTCACATGGGTGGCAAGGACCCAAGCACTTGAGCTATCATCACCTGCTGCCTCCCAGGATGCGTAAGAAGCTGGATCAGGAATGAAGCAGTTGGGACACCAATCAGCACTGGTGAGCTTAACCAACTGTGCCATAACACCCATCCCAACATTGGACATTTTTAAAATGCCTATTGGCCATTTGTGTTTCTTCTTTTCTGAACAGACCTATTCATCTTGCCTGTTTTACCTACTTTATTTTTTTCCTAATGTACAATGCTTCATTTATTAAAACACTAACCCTTTGCCTCTAATATTGCACGTTCGCCAATTTAATGTTTGCCTTCATTTTGTTTATTATGTTTTCTTGACACTCAAAAGCTCCTAATTTTTAATTTTTATTTAGTTTAATCTATCACTACTTTTCTTTATAATTCCTTTGCTCTTGTAGTCTGAAAGGATTTCAGAAAACAAAGGAAAGCAAAATAGTCACATCTATTTCAAAGAACTCTTAACTGTAGGATTTATTTTGATAAAGAGTATTGATTCCATTACCTTAAAACAATTTACTGAATTATTTTTGCCCTTTGGAAGATTTAAAATGGTGCCTTTAAAATTAGTAAGTTTGCTGACATATCTGAGTTGATTTGTGGATTCTTTATCAAAATTAGCATTAGCATTCTGTGTTTTATATTAGCCAATGCCATACCATGTATCTCCCTAATTTTTCTTTTATGAAAATGTCTTGACTTTTCTTAGTCAACTTATTACTCAGATGAACTATACAATTGTTTGTCACAATCCAGGAAAGACTATCTCACTGAAATCCTTACTCCTGGTCCACCATTTCAGGAACTCTCTAGCATTGTCCCTCTTCCCCTCATGGACAATGCCAGGCTTGGTCTTTCCTGCTGTCTGTTCATGGGTTCCTGAGCACTGTCTGAGAAAGGAGGCAATGATATGGAGACAGAACACTCCAGCCTGTCTTTGCTCCAAGGCTGCACATTTGTGCCTTCCTCATTCATTCTCCATCACACTGTCCAAAGTTCATAATCATGCAGTCAGAGAAGCTCTTTCCTGAGCTCCCTCCACTTTTTTCTTATCTTTACAAATTGTGCCTCTGACCTCCATCTTCACGCTTCCTTTTCTTGATGTTTACATTACCCTCTGTCTTTCTCTGCACTCCTTCTGACTCTCCCCTGCATCCCTCCCCTCTTCTGCTGCACCTGATTCACCTGAGGTACTTTTGCTGAAAAACCCCGCCCTACTGTCTTCTATTGTTTCTTTGTTCCCTCCCAATTTTTGCCTGCTTTCGAATCAGCTTGCAGAATTCATAGACCATGACCCTCAAGTGCCAAATCCAAAGGCTTATTTTTAGTTAGCATTGTCCTTGATCTTTCTACAGAATCTACTTCCTTGGCTTTGAAACTGCTTCTCTTGTCACATGATCTGATTATGCTCCCAGTGGTCTAAAGTCTTTTTAAAACAATGATTTATTTGAAATGCAGAGAGAGAAGAAGAGAGAGGGAGAGAGAGAAAGAGGTCTTCCACCCTCTGGTTCAATTTCCAAGTGGCCACAATGTCAGGACTGAGCCAGGCCAAAGCCAGGAATCAGGAACTACATCCTGGTCTCCCCCCATGGGTGGCACAAGCCCAGGTACTTGGGTCATCTTCTACTGCTTTCCCAGTCACGTTAGCAGGGAGCTGGACAGGAACAAGCACTCTGATATGGGATGCCAGCATTTACAGGCAGTGGCTAACAGGCCATGCCAAAATGCTGACCCCTGTCTATTATCTTTATCTATGCTTATTACTTTCCTTTCTTACCTCTCAATGCAGTCTTCAAAAAGACTCTACCCTCCCCCACACCCTGTACTCTGCTCTACTAACCTTTACCTAATGCCAGTGGTTGCAAGTATTATTTCTACAAAGATTTGTCCCAATTCTCAAACTCTGTGCCACCATTCCCAACTTCCACAAAGGTCCCCTCACCTAGACACCAATGTGTCTAAACTCAGG
This sequence comes from Oryctolagus cuniculus, assembly GCF_051225735.1. Lineage (NCBI taxonomy): Eukaryota > Metazoa > Chordata > Mammalia > Lagomorpha > Leporidae > Oryctolagus > Oryctolagus cuniculus. Next base: position 60,189,259 of record NC_142878.1, read on the forward strand.
GTCTCAACATACCTTTCCAAGCTTTCCTCAGTATTTTCCCATTTGTACTCTGGGCTTCAGCAAAGCAGATTCAGTCTAAAGAGCTGTAACATCTGTAAATCTCTGAATGTAGAATCAAAGGAAGACTGATTTAACATCCAGACTGAAACTATCACCAGGGGGGAAAAATTCAATAGCCTCTTGCTACAATGAGATAATTTTGTGTCTAGCAGAGGATTCCACCGTCCTTAGAGTGGGCCTGTGAGGTCACCATTTTGTTTGTTTAAGATTTATTTTATTTATCCAAAAGGCAGAGTTACAGAGAGAGAGGGAGAGACAGAGAGAGATCTTCCATCCAGTTGTTCACTCCCTAAATGGTTGCAACAGCTAAGGCTGGGCCAGGCCAAAGCCAAGAGCTTCTTCTGGGCCTCCCACATGTGTTCAGGGACCCAAGGATTTAGGCTATCTTCTGTTGCCTTCCCAGGCACATTAGCAGGGAGCTAGACTGGAAGTGGAGTCGTTAGGACTCAAAGGGGAGCCCATATGTGATGCCAGTGTTGTAACACCGGCCCCAAGGTCACTGATTTAGAGATATAAAATTGCTCTTCCCGCCAATTTGTCCAGGATGAAAAGTGGCAGTCCATCAGAACAGTTAATTCTTGGGTTGAAGAGTTAATGGACAAAAAGCAAAGATGCCCAAATCCCCAAGAAGATTGTTCCAAAGCTATAATAATACAAGTAAGTTTATTGTGAGACTTGCCATTACCCAGTTCTTTCTCTTAAGTTTGAGGGTACAAATATTCAAAAATTATCTTGAATTATAATATCACTGAAATTTCCACAGTATGAAGAGCCCATATGGTCTTTTTTAGTTTTCTTTGTACAGGTCATGCTCTCTTTAAGATGTGATCCCCATTCTAGACAGGTCAAAAGAAATTATTTCTTTGAAGAATGTTTCACCTATATCTGAGTTCAAGTTTCATGTAGTTAAGATGGAACAAATTAATATTCTCAATGGATATGAAAACATTAATAGATATAATTTTATATTTGTGTAGTATTTTGCCCTCTTTAAAAGGCTATTTCTATACTAAGCTAACTCTCAAAAACTCTTACTATGACTTAAGAAGACAGGTGTTCAAATAAATTAAAGGACTTGCCCAAGATAACCTGGGGAGCAAAAGGCTGAGCTGGGATGGAGACCCCACTCCAGCAGCTGCAATTTGGTCCCAATTCCATTGCCTCTGGGATATGTGGGCACTTCAAGATGTACAGGGAAAAATGAAACTTAAAGATGGTTATTTTGGTACAAAGATTTTTTGAAATCCACACATAGTTTTTCAAATAATATATATGTTACATTCACATTTGGAAGGCCACTCATGCAGTCTTTTAAGCAGAAGAGATTTCCTTCACTGCGCCCTGAAATGTTTGTTCAGTTTTGTGAACCCAATAATTAAGATCATCTTCACTACCAAAAGATAGGAAGATCATTTTTTATGAATTACAAATATTTCCATTATCTGTTCCAAAAGGGCCAACCATAGATCATGAGAATTTAAGCACACTTGCCTTTATTCCACTGATTTTAAATATTTTTCAGCTAAGCATGGGAGTATTTCGGGTAGCCATTAATGAAAGAGCATATGTATATAAATACTAATGAGAATTAAATCACTTTTTTCTTTAGATTTGCTCTGAAAAAAATATTTTTCACTCTTTTTTAAGGATTCTCAGAGTGGCAACAAAGGTCATATTAAAAATTATGCCTCTCCACATGGTAGTATTCGATTATCACTTAAGCAGTTCAACAGAGAATGTAAAAGCTTCAGGATTAAACTATAAAAGGGATCTTTATCGAAGTGCCATCAAGGAATCAGTGAGATTTTTGCCACACAGTTCTAAACTATGGTTTCCCAGAAATTAAAGCAAAGACTGAGCCCATAATTGACGAATAATGATCCCATATTCCCATGTCCTCTTACCACTCTTTTTCAAAAATTCACTGTGAGGCAGGGTTTAAAACAAGTGTAACAACTCAAGAGCTGCCTGTAGGTGTCTTGAAATGGTGAAATGGAACCTATAACTTTTCACCATGGGGGAAAAAAATAAGGCTGCTTTTAGAGAGAGCTCCAATGTGTCACCAACCTACAGGGAATGACCCAGCATTCATCTCTGCTATTGATAAAAGCCGTTTTCTTTTTAAAAGACTAGTGTAGCACCACCCCCAGTGCACTGGAGTTGTTTATTGTCAGCTTATGATGGGGTCACACCATGCAATCGGGGTAAGAAATAAGCCATTTTACAATTGCAGTATGGCTGCAGTTATGGGAGTACCCCTTTCTAAATTATTAGTTATGGAATCACCAGATATTTTTGAGCCAAAACTAATGCAAGGATATTTGTGATCATAAGGGAATGATGCAAGAAGTGAAAGAATCTGGAAGGTAATAATATAATGTGATTACTGAGGTATCTAAATGAAGAGCAGCAACAAGATGAGGAATAGGGATTATTAGCAAAAGTGAATCTTCATTATCTGGCTATGTTAGGCAGACCAGGTATCAGTGAATTTGGAGGGATAATTGGGAGGGGCTGATTAGTGGCCCAGGTTAATTTTTTTATAATGCTCTGAGTAACTGGATAATAATACTGTCTTCATTTCTTGTCATCCTAGAATCTCACAACAATCTTTTCAGTTATAATTTTTTTGTGGACAACTAAGTCAGAGTCAGCAAATATTCATGTTATCTATTATAATCAAGAAGTAAAACTATAGTCTAAGAAAAATTATCTGCCATTATATTGTGACTTGACAACTTATCCACTATTAGATAGAAACAACTTAAATTAGTTTTGGCAGATTTGGAACTTGGCAGTTAAAAATATGAATAGCAAATGTAAAAGCATGAAAATGGTATTACTATTATGTTTTAAGAGGATAATACACCTTTAAAGGGTACTGGTGATTACTTTGCATACTGTAAACAACTGCTGCCAATCAATTTGGAAAGTGGCACACAGCACATAAATGTAATGAGGCAAATTCCATTCAAACAACCTAGTGCTTCCCACCCAAGTCACTTTTCTTACCAGGAGCAGTGGGACTGGATATCATCTTTACACTTCATAATCTGTGCCAAATTGCAAAAACAGACTACAGTTAGGGGAAGGCAGGACACTTTCAGGCATCCTCTGAAATCCGTGCAGTAACACTCTCTAAAATTGGAATTAGTCCTGAACACTGAGGTCACTTTATGACCCTATCCTGCAGCAAAGCTGAGAGACAGTCAGTTTTCTCATAACCCAGGCAACCTGGCCTCTAACTGCCAGTAATTCCACTTCTCTACAGAATATACTTGCAAACTACGGTCATGTGGAATGAAGAAATGGAAATTTTCCCTGTGATCTGAATGAATATTCAGGGATTCCACCAAACAGCATTTAATGGCACTCTATTCTTGGAGTTTTTAAATAGCTGAATATTCAGATATGCACATGCCTTCTATTTTCCTTTATTCAAGGGTCCTCAATTCTCATCTCCTTGAATCCTTTAACATATTTTTAAACAATTATACACCAAGTGATATTTTATGAAACTGGGTGCTAAACTTTGAGCTAATAATTACGTTAGTTTCTTTTTGATAGTAATTTAATAAGCACTTCATTATTTGATCTTCTCAATTACTTATTTTTATAAATAGACTTTATTTTTTAGGTTAGTTTTAGGTTCACAGAAAAGCTGAGAGGCAGGTACGTAGATTTCCCAATTACATCCTGTCCTCCAAATTGGCACGGCCTCCCCTCCTGCTACCCCTCCCTTATTTTCACACCCCTCCACAGTGGTACATTTGTTACAGTCAATGAACCTACACTGACACACCATTATCACCCAGAGTCCAGAGATTACGTTAGCATCCTTTCTTAGTGCTGTAAATTTCTATTGGTTTAGACAAACATCAAATGCCATGTATACACCATTACAGTGAATAGTTTCACTGCCTTAAAAATCTCTCTTTGCTCTGCCTATCATTACCTACTTTAAAATGTGTCTGTCAGTCACTAGCTCATATTCTGGGAGTAAATTTTCTTAGTTTACCTCAGATGGATGTTTAAATGAGATTGCCCAAAGTACTTTGAAATGTCTTGACATGTCTTCAAATGTTTCTGCTCTGAGGAGCTGTGCATCTCATCACTCCCATGAAAAGCCATCGTGCCACCACTACACTGGTGACTGTACCTCTATGTCATTCAGAACCATGTGAACAAAGCCTGCTGAATCCCCAATGTATCAGTCTTTCCCATACATAATCCAATTCTAAACACCAAATTGGGACTGCAAGTAAAAGGTTATGACACAACAGCATGAGATGCATGTGATTTTTGCCCCCTCAAGAGAGACTAAGTAAATTCAGTTGCAATTTTCTTTCTTCTAGAGGAGTTTCTAGGATTCAACACAACATTAAATTTTTGGCCTGTCTCTTTAATTTGAGAAATTGTAAAAACGACGACAGATGGCACACAGAATTGACTTATGTCCTCTATTCTTTCCTGAAGAAGGCAGTGCATAGAAACTTTGATAAAGGCTGAAGCTACAGTATGCAGGTTGCTATTAAAATTATAGTAGCTCTTTGGACAATGAGCATTAGGACATTCAGGCTTTCTTTTTTAGACATTCTTTAAAACCAACCAATACTGTTGTACGTTGCCACTGGTGATCATAGCGACATTCAGTACCCTCCTGTCCCAATAAGGACATGATGGATGTGCCATTAGCTCTGAACCTTGACAACCTCTGAAATTACCACTCTTCCCACCCCACTCTCCCACCCCCACCCCCTCAAAATCATTATGAAATAGGAAGAACATTCAAGCTTATAGTTAATTGGAAACATTGCAAGAGAAGAGGAATGCTTAGGACAGCATGTCCACAAGAAAATAAATCACACGATATTGTTATTTAATGCATTGTGACATCATTTCCTGAAATTAAACAGAGATGACACCAATTCAGACGATCTCTAGTCGAAGGTTCCATCCAAATAATTCACAGATGTTTTCTCCTGGCAAGCAGAAAAACAATGCAAAGGCTTGGGGCGGCCTCATTGTGCTGCATGTTTGCAGGAAGCTCTTTCTGCTGGTATTTTTCAGCTGTGTGTTCTGCATATGCATTTCCTCAAAAGTATTTCCCAGCCAATGAGCCCCACTTATATTCAGTGCACATCTGCATCTCTGAATATGAGAAAGACCATCTCTCACTGTATAAGTAAGGCCAAAATTTCATATTTGGTATTAATTCGGTCCATAGCTATTATTATTAAGTAGACCAATCTCAGAATCATGAAGGCACTAATTTCCAAGCAGGAGTAACTAATGTCCATGAAATACTGATTTGATTAACCATTCAAGGTCCTTTAAAGGATGTCTAATGATAGAAATTATCACAGTATCTCCATGGATACATTTGCAGAAATGGAGAAGTGAAGAAACTGGGGTAGAGATGAATGAGGTGGGCAGAACCGTATCTCTAACATTTGGTGATTTCATGAGATACTAGAGGGCTCAGGCAACTAGAAACTCAAGCACACAAATCAAAAGACTTCAATCGCTGACATCTGTGCAGTACTTTAGTTTATATCATTGGGGCCACACAGCAACCCAACCAGCTAAATAGGGCAGTTATTTACTATTTTCACTTTAAAGACAAGAAGTAGGTTCAGAGAAGTTGAATAAAGTCCCCAAGATCAAAGATCTCAAATCCAAGTCCTCTAACTTCACATTCAGTAACCCCTTTTTACAAAATTATACCATGCTGTCTCACAGAGAGCCTAGACTTTAACACTCTGAGGAAGTAGGCACTTCTAGATTCTGGTCACATACTGGACCCCATATGGTGAAAGGGCACAATCCCTAGCAATGTAGGCCCAGCTGAGCACTCTAAGCTAGTACATAAACAGTTTATTCTCCACCTCCTCCATATCCCAGAAGATTCAACCAGATGCTATGGATTTCCATTGACACCAGGACTCTCATCAATTTGCAGTCATCAAAGGTTTATACGGCTTTAAGAAAGTGGGGTCTGGACCATGTTCTCTCCTACTGAGGAATATTTGAGACTTGTTTGGCAACATCTGGTTTTCCCATCTCATATAGTCCAAGGAATGGATGGGTAACTTTGGATGCCCAAGTCCATTGGTCAGAGCCTCTTCCTAGCCTTTCAGCTAGATTAAAATAAGAATTACAGTCACTTTATAGTATATATTTATTATAGGAGCCACACAAGGGCTGAGTGTTTTTATAGTATTTCATTTAATTCCTACAATAACCCTGCTAGATGGGTCAACATTTATCCCCAATTCTATAGATATGGAAAATGAAGTGCAAGATAAAAAAAAATCTAGTGTTGCAAATTTCAGGCCCTGCACTCTTAACCTCAACACACTACTGCTTCAATTAAGAAAAGAAGTTATCTGCATGTATACAGATGAAGACTTAGTTAAAAGCAAAATAATCTGTCTCATTCCCTCCTAACCTCCCCTCCCTCCTCCTCGTATACATCACAATAACAAATTGACATGTCTAAGTTTGCTGTCATATAGTCCTCATGAACTCACTGAAGAAGATAGCCATGTTTCTGTATTATAACCTGGAACTGTATTTATTCACAAATTGGCTGCACTGTCTCTGCAGAATGACAGACTCTAAAAAATATTTTTGTGACCAAACTCATACCTTCATACAATCCTATAAAACAAATTCTTATAAGTAAGCAGTGAATGAGTAAATACCTGAGAGACTGGCTTCATCCCTATCCCCTAACCCAGAATTATAGGGAGGGTTCAAAGCATCTTGCCATGCACAAAGAGCAGAGATTTTAGAATTTGCAATTTCAAGAAAGATGCATGATATTATATCACTGTTAAGTAAAATTTGCTTCTCGCCATGTATACATATCTTAAAGAAGTTCCATAACTGCTAAGTGTGAGCTTTATCCTTATGTTTTCAAATAAGGTCTTTCGTAAGAAACTGGTAGGAGCAAGCAGTGTCTTTGTGTATGAATACTTCCTGTTTTTGTACCACAATCAAACATATTCTTTCCAGCACAACGAGGGAAGCTCTTGAAGGTGGCAAGTGGAGGTGCCTGAGAGCCTAATTGAGTGCTCTAAGGGCTTCTTGGCGTGGAGTTTTTCTTGGTTATGAATAAACCACCAGTCTGGGCTATTATTTCTTGCTGTTTCTTTCTCTAACTATCTTTGAAGTCAAATAAAAACAGTTGAAATGGTAGGCTTATTTTTATGATATCATAATCTCCATGTGTTAACAAAAAGAATATACTTCCCAAGGATTTCCCCAAGTTTTTTGTTGTTGTTGTTTTGTTGTGTTTCACCATTGGGTACTCTCCAAGAAAAACACATACATTTACAACAGACTCTTCAGCCTTCACTAGATTTCTTAGCCTACAAAGCCAGGCAGAATTATCAACCAAAACAAGGAGCTACTGGTATATGCAATGTTTTTGCTAGCTGGATTTCTTTAAAAAAAAAAAAAACAGATTTATTTTCTTAAAATTATTGTGTCTTAGAGAATTCTTAAAGGAAATTTTAGAAGTAGGTAGTTTGAAGTTTGAAACTATAAATTATTTTGCCTCAGACTAAGCAAATGAAAAGTGCTTAACTCTAAATAGGAAACTCTTCAATTTATCAACAGCTTGGTTCTTTAAATGCCACATTGGATTTAGTTAAAATATTTTCTTCCATATAATCAATTAGCTACAAGTTTGTTATCTTTCCACCTAAAGTTGGTAGTGCACAGGAATTTGAGAGATGTTTTAACTGTTACAGTTCTAGTGGAACTTGTTCTTCCAAGAAACTGAAGGTTAATGATTTTTGTCATATTGAGACTAAGACTTAACAATTGCTACAGTTGGCCTTTGTTGAGGTGGGTTTTTTCCCCCCTTTGGGCCTTTTGAGGTATTCAGAATAGGTGACAATAGCTTGCAGTTGAGAACATATGTAGAGAGACCCCTGTGGCTTATTGGAAAAAGTTGCTCCATGCTGGTTGGGTGTTTGGAAAAAAAAAATACAACCAGAGCTCTTTTATGTTCTGCTAGTTAATGAATGCATGAATGTCAAAATGGGCCAATGGCCCATTCAGGGGGCAAAGCCTCAGCAGTCCCCTTCCTTAAGAACACATCCTGAGATGCAAAATACATTTGCCTAACAAATTAAAATAATGAGATAATTCAATTAGCTTCTTTTTTAAAAAAAAAAAAAGAAAGAAAAAAGGGTACATCAGGGATTATTGTAATACAAGAACAGGTCATACCGCACAAAAGGGAACAGGTTTGAAATAATGTTAAAGAGACTAATAATGGAGGAATGCATGTTGAATCACGCACTTGCAAAGAAATTTACATGAAATAATAATTTAGACTACATCTATTTTCAGTGAGCTAGAGCCAACATTTCACTTTGAAAGTTGAAATTAATTAAATGACAGAAAAATATACTGGGGTATCTCTAGTTCCAAGGATTTCCTCATGCCTGTTAGTGCATGTAAGAAAAGAAGTCTAAATTAACATGTCGCTAGTTAGGGGTCTCTATTCTTGGTTTCTGAGCTCAGAATTACAGCTGAGTAAATCTTGCAGCTCATTAAAGATTGGAAAGTAAAAGTTTTACAGGACCATCCTCATCAAAGTTACTGAACCTCTGCTCTGCAGTGGAGGTAAAGTATGGATGAAGAGGGGAAACTTTTTCAAAACAGAAAGCATAGAGAATTTCCTTAGGATACAAGGGAGGTGAAGACAAGGCAGGGAGGGGAGCAGAGGGAAAGATGGGAGACAAAGCCAGTGGGAGAAAGCAATGAAAGGGGCACGTTGTGAAAGAAGGTCATGGGAGGAGAAAAACAAAGCACTTAGTGAGAAGTAAAAAGAAAGGGGAAGAAGAGGAAAGGATGACCACAAGGCTGGAAGACAGCATTGCTCTGCCTGAACATTGCTGAGCAGAACCAAAACACAGGAGTGTGGGAAAAAAAACATACAGATCATGCAATGGGTCCCTGTCATTTGAAAAATGGGGAAAGGAAGGTCCAGAGAACTTAATGGACTTAACTGAGGTTCATCCAGTAGAGAGGAAAACTAAACTTGAAATGCAAGTTTCCTGACTCCCTCAGCCCAGGCTCTCTCCCCACCACAAGGGCAGGCATTCATTAAAATTTTTAGTTACACAGAGAATTTTGCACAAAGCCTTGCATACATTTTACAAGATGAAAGCACTTCTGGTGTTGGGATCAACTCTTACAGTTGGTCTGTAGTGCAGTAGAGCCACAACAAGTACCCAAGAACCTTTGGCCACCCACAATTTTCAGCCATGGCAATGGCACATGATGGGCATTGTGCTGCACAGGGAGGTGGGTGGGATATAGGGCATCCGCTGGCCTAGGCAAGAGATCCAGCAAGAGCTCCTGACAGTTCACAGGACATTCAAATAGAGTCTTCCCTCTATGCAGAAAGGCCAGGGGAGCAGGAAGCTTTACACACAAGTAAAGGAAAACAGCCTTTGGCTTCCCCATACCTCCCCCTCGACTCTGAGTATATTGATGGCAGAGGTTGTTAGATTTCTATGTAACAGTTAATGGTGATAATGATTTTAGCAAAGCCATATTGTGGTGAAAAAAGCAGAGTTGATGACTTGGAAGGTTTGAGTCTTGCCCCCAGCTTGACCTTGAGCTGGTGGCTTCCTTCTCTGGGTCTCAGTTTCCTCATTTGTAAAGCAGAGCAGCGGCACTCTCTAAGGTTCTGCTGTTTTATGACACTGGCTTTTATGATAGAGAGGTTGAAACCACACACAGATGTTGTCTTGGGAAGCTGCTGCTGAAGTCTGTATTTTTGACCAGGAAGGCCAAGCAAGAAGGGAGAGAGAGAGAGAGAGGACACCAAACAGGTGAACTGGTGGGGAGAAGGTACTTGCCCGCCTGCCATCTGCAGCTGCCCTGCCTTTCTGAGTTGCTACTCTAACCAAACAAACCTCGGGTTAAAAATGAGAAACCCCTCCCCTCACACTCCCTCGACTTCCAAATTAAAAACATTTTACAGGTTAGTAAATCTCCAGCTGAGGTGATGTAGCAAAGAACAGCTGTGAAGTAATTTTGATAATGATGAGAATAATAAGCACATGGCAAGGTTCAGGGCTTTGCTGTTGCAGCTCCAGTGCTCTTGAATAGATAAAAGTGATTAAATACTCCTGATTATCCCTGACCAATATGTAATGGATTTACAGCCCTTTCAATTAGTCAGTATTTGCTTAGGACTCATTATTTTGTCTTTGGTTAAGTAATCAGCCCAGAGACCGCATGTTCTGTCTAATTCCTCTGAGCCGAGTCAGTGCAGGGCCCTGACCTTTGAAATGGCCATAGCTGCAAGGCAAGAATAACCACCACCACGGCAGGCAACCTCGCTGGCTCTACCAGCTAATCCTGACACCACAGGCCAGATCGATACACCTTAGTTTGCTACTAATGTCCTTACATCAAAATGGCCGATTTAGGAATGTGAATCTATCACTTTTCCCTCCCCACCGCCGCTCCACTCCTTGCCCTTTGTAGATCTGTGAGGACAGCAGATCAGCAGCCACCACTGCCATAAATAAGAGCAGAGCCTTGTCCTGGACCCATGACACTGTAACTAATGTCATTCAGCACCACAGCACACAAGTTGGATAATCAAAGAAGACCTTCAGCTTTCAATGAGCTACTCTAGTTTTAAGCATTAGCCTAAACAGAATGGCCTGAAAACAGTATGATAGCAAGAAACATCCTCCGAAAACATTACCATTTTCTCAGGATTTCCAAACAAACAGTAAAATATAAGCTTGCCTATTTCTTCTGTAAAAATACACTGTAATTTTTTTTGGTCAGGAGAGTCTTAGAGTCAACAGAATATACTGACACATAAAACCAACTGCAAACAGGATGAAGATAAATCGTTACTTTTAAAATGTTACACAGAGTTAATCCTTCCCCAGAAGTGAATAGGGTTAGCTTTTAAGGTAATGGACTTGAACAGCTAAAAAAGAATCTTTAATCTCCACCCGACAAACAAAAAAGCATTATAGCACCTATAACCCTTCTGCATTTGTCATATAAACACGTGACATGTTTGCAAAGCGCTTTGGTGATTAGATTTGCAACTGATATTGTGAGCAGGGGACATGAATGTGGCAAGGTATTTTTTTGCCTGCTAGATCAGTTGACATTCGTTAATCGTGTAATCGGCAATGTTTATGGATTCACGAGCTCCTGACAGCCATTTCCCTTGGTTGCAGGTGCCTTATCTAAAGTTCTGCTCTGACTTTGTGGCATGCACAACAAATAGGCTTATATACAGTATACTTAGGATCCTAGACCATTTTGAATAAGGTCTACCCCTGATCTCTTAAAAGAAAAATCCGCTACTTTGTAGAGGGTGCTTTTTGGATGGTAATAGTTGCTAAAACTGTAGCTAAATCTGTTGGTCATGAGATTTCAAGAAAGAAAAAACAGGCATAGACAACAAAAACTTTTTTTCGTGTCTTTCATCTTGACTTACTGTGAGATGCTGGAAGAGCCACGCTCTCATGATATTCGTTGCTACTTTGGGGAAAATGCCTCTTTTCTTCTGGCGTTTCTTGTCCTTGTCTGGATCATCATCGTCACCTGTGCCAGGTGAAGCTACGCTGTTATCTAAACCATCCCCTAGTAGAAAGAAGTGAAAATACATTAGAGAAAACATAGCAAGGGTGCCAACAAAAATGTGCAGCTAATGACGAGCTCAGCTAAGCTTGTTGAAAGAAATCCATTAAGCGGGTATATTCTCTTTCATTAAAGTATAATTGGAGACACAAATATGTAAAAGACAAAATTAAACCAGGCCTCTTCAAATGTTAATTCTGTGTGTCTCACACTCGCCCATATCATTAATTCAATTATAATTGTGTGCTTGACACAGTGCAGTAGCTCTTTGTCAATTATGGAATCCAATGTGGGAAAAGCGCCATCAGAAAACCCATTCAGTGGAAATGCATCCCTGTGCCCACAGTGAATACATACTGTAGGGTAATCAAGTTAAATGTTCTGTAGTCTATATATTCTAGGCTGCCTGCATAGGTGACAGTAACTGTGTCACTGTTGATTGCACATAACACACTGCCTGCTCAGCCCCTCCTAGAACTGTCACCTCCTCAGCATGCACACTTTCGCACTCCTCATAGGACCCTGCACTCAGCATTTGCATGACATGAAAACTTTTAGCTCTCTGCACCACTGATCATTATCATGAGCAGGAAAAAAGATACACATCAAGGTAGGGTGCTCACTTAATCAGAAGTTTCTATCAACATCTTTCTCTTCTGTGCTTTTCTCTGGCATTAATTGTGCATTAGCAAAAATCATTTACTTTTAACAGTCATAGTTATTTTTTCTTGCCCTCCGGCAAAAATGCCTTGAAAGCCTGCCTGCAGGGCATCTAAATTATGTATCTGAAAAACTCTTCTGGCAAGGCATAGCAGGACCCCTACTTTCTTAAAATTCATACGAGCACGTCTTCCTGTTTTTGGGAAGGCATCAATCAAGAGCAGCAATATATGCCATATCCCTACATTAATATTTGAACTAATAACTTTAAAAAAAGGAAAGAAACAAGATCCGACTTGTGGCATAATCAAATGCAAAATAAATGAAGAATACGGGGACAGCACTGGGGCTTTATAGATGGCTGTGTTTTCCTTGCACATCATTAGCCTGGAGCCACACGAAAGAGGAAAACAGAGAAGTAGAGAGTTTATGCTCCCTGCTGGTGTTTAAGAAGCCGGGGTCCTGGAAGGACATCTGGGAATTGCGCTGAGATGGGGGTTTTTGTAATTTAAGAATAGACATTCATTAGCAGTAAATGCCATAAATCCCATGCTAAGTAAAAACCTTGTCCAAGAAAGCCTAAAACAATAAACTCTGTGCTCAATGTACCCTGAGCTGGATGCTCTGTAGTTTCCCGAGGAATGCTACGGATCCACCAGTGTACTCCCAGACGGGCTCCCTCCTCTCGGCTTGTGCTACCACACAGACGTGCTGTCCGCTGGGCCACTCACATCTAACTTTGAAAGCTGTCTGTGGGCTTCCCTGTACCTGTTCTTTTCCTTTCTTGGAGAAAAAAAAAAAAAAAACCCTCAACCTTCTTTGACCAGAGAAGCAGAAAAACCACAGCAAAGAGCTGGCAGATTAATTTTATTGACATTTCCATTTTCACTGCAATGCGATACCCTCCATCACATGGAAGAGATGACCCTCACTATTTACAGACTGACAGGCCACTTCATTACAACCACCCTGCCCCAAGGCAAAGCAGCTCCCTTCCATCTGCCCAAACACTAGAGCATGACCCTGAAGTTGCTGTTCTCTTTTTCTTTGCCTTCTGTTATGATAAAAGGGGGGGATAGAGGGGGAACCCCAAATAGTCAAAGAAGAATCAGTGTACACAGAAACAAAAGGCATTTGACTTTTTGAATACTGGGTATATGGAGTCTCATCTTCATCTGTCTACCCTCCCTGCATATCCATGTTCACCAGGGGTTCCCCACACAAGGACAAGGACACACACACACACACACACACACACCTCCCCAAGCTTGCACAGGGACGCGAGCACACGCCTTTCACCATGCCAAGGAACTGCTGCAAGGCAAATTCTCACCCACACTAATGGCTTCTGACTGCTCCTTGGCAACCCTAGCATTTTAACCTGGGTGGATATGCTCTCCAAAATACAGACACTGGAGCGATCTCATCAGCTGTTCATGTGACACAGATGGAGAGTGGCTATTAGGAGCCAGGCAGCGGGCCTTGGGGATCTGAGGTGCTGTTCTGTAGCCCGAGGCAATTTTGAAAAGCAGTACCCGGAGATGAGGGGAAAAAAAACCCCACACTGCAAGTGTAAGTTTGAAGTCAGTCTGTCTGTCTGTGCACCATGGATAAAGATATCTTTGTCTCTTAATGCAAAATCCATGTGGGCTATCTGAATGTACATTTCAGATAGTGTATGTATGGAATAACTCTTCCTTCAATGTCTTCCAAATATAAAAACACACTCTGTAAACAATGCCTGTGTGTATATATTTCTTCCTAAGCACATATGGTTTCTGTGTATATGTTTAAGCTGAAATTGTCAGGATTTTGTTAAAATCTCATTTAGCTTTTTTTGATAGGTTTTTGAATACACTTATTTTAAAAGGTTAATGGCTTAACTGAAGGAAGTTCAACGAGAAAAGGCATTTGCCTTTTTAACCCAATCAATGACCTTAAAAATGAAAGACAGCATTTCTACAGTGCATTTTATCTTGCTTAAAAGCAAAAAGGGCTAGCAACACTTTCAAACTATATGATTCACTATATTTAAGTCAAGAAAAATATAGCTAGACTGAGCATCCTTTGATGACTAGTTTAAAATGAAGACAAGAGCATTACATGAATTCTAAAATAAAGCAGTCCATTTCATATACATGTGGTAAAATATTTGAATTTAGATCCACTGTGTCAAATAATTATTAACAATAATGGGTCTGGTTTTGTGTTAAAAACTAGAAACTAGACATAAGACTTTCAAATTAGCATTTATACCTCTATAAAAGATGAATTTTCCTTCCCTAAATATGACAACAAATCTTTTTTTTCTTTCTAGTAGACTGTGAAATAATTCTAGTACAGAGAACTAACAATAGCACAAAGAAAATTCTTGAAAGCCATTTGTAAGATCTGTAACTAAAGTACATTTTGCAGATGATGGTCGATTTGTTATCTGTTAAAGTTTTAAGGCTGTGTGTGAGATAGTTGGCAATCCATGGTACATGTACCAAAAAAGTTCATATGTTGAAAACAGTGTGTATGGCAGCACAAATGCATACACCAAAAAATGTATAGGACATAACAGCATTCATTTCAGCATTGGAAGTTAAGGTTTAAAACTGGAATCCTTGGGATCAGGACCTTGTTTATCTTTTTATTCTAAAAGTTTACCTTCATTCCTGATCCACACCAGATACCCCATGCCTGACAGTGAGTAAATGACAGAACCAGGGCCCTCCACTCTTACTGACAATCCCAACACTGGGGCAACTGCACGCATGACAGTACCTGAAGGGCAAGGGCCTTCTCAAGGGCAGCTGGGTGAGCTGCCTGTGGACACATACAATCACTTCTAAACATGCCAAGAATGGTATGTGTTTGGAGATCCTAGTATCCACCAGGGCCTATCTGAGAGACTGAACCCCAGGCCACTGCACTAAGTATTGTCACTTTGAAAGAAGAAAAACTATAGGGGCTGGCTGTTGTGGTACAGAAAATTAAGCCACTAGCATCCCACATGGGAATGGTAGCTCATGTCCCAGCTGTACCACTTCTGCTCCAGCTTCCTGTTAATGCACCTTTTATGGCTGCAGATGATGGCCCAACTACCTGAGATGCTGCCACCCATGTGGGAGACTCCAGCGGAGTTCCTGGCTCCTGTCTTAAGTCTAGCCAGCTCTAGCTGCTATGACCATTCGAGAAGTGAACTAGCAGATAGAAAATCTTTCTCTCTCTCCTACTGTCTCTCTCACCTCTCTCACTCTGCCTTTTGAGCAAATAAATTTAAAAAGAAAGGAAGAGAGAGAAAGAGAAGGAGGGAGGGAGGGAGGGAGGGAGGGAAGGAAGGAAGGAAGGAAGGAAGGTGGGTGCAAATGAATAAATACAGAATATACTTATTTGAAAGGTTGCTAATCCCTTGACCAAGGGCACACCCTAAGTTTTGGGCAAAGATATTCAATACAGATGTCTGTGACCATGAGAAGGAATAGCCAAGGTCTGTGGACAGATAAATTTGAAGTAGATTAAAAAATCAAGGGAATCTATTAAAAACAAAGGACCCTGGGTCTCTTCCCAGGTTTACTAATCAAAATATCCTATGGCAAGGACCAGGAATTTGTATCTTTAACAAGTTCCTTGGGTTTGCTCAGTCTAGCATTGGTTCATTAGCTTTTGGAAGCCACTGAATTCAATGATGTAACTTGAAATGAGATGCAAGCTCACTAGCAGGTAAAATTCTACTTTACTCCCCCAAATCAAGTTAGTGGTCATGGTGAGTAACTACAGTTACTTATAGGTCTTATTCATGGTAGGAAAATCATGGTATTCTCCATCACCATGTATTGGTCATCATAAAGCAACTCTGTTCTGATCTTTCTCTGATAGGGGTTAAACACATACACACAGAGAAGCTGTGGAACAGTGGGTATCAAAATGGGGAACAGCAGCATGAACACTGGTTAAGCAATTGTGAGAAATGCAAATTCTTGGGTCCACCCCTACCAACTAAATATGAAACTCTAGGTGTGCAGCCCAGCAAGCAGAGTATAATAAGCCCTTCAGGTGATTCCGATGCCTACTCCAGCTTAAGAACCAGTGATGGAAATCACAGAGAATATTCTTTTAGTCTGCCTTTATTGCTGAACCTAATCTCTGGGTCCTTCTCCCACTTTAAGACTCTAAAGTATTTTGAGAGCATTTCTAGAAGGATTTACATCCATGCTCTTAAGGAAGGCACACATACTTTCCATACTTGTGCTTCCAGTAGGGCATTGCTCTGGTAGTGCAATACTGACAGACAGTCTAGTTGCAGAAAACTAAATCCTAGTATTCCACGGGCATCCAGGGATAGGCAAAATCTGTATTTCACAGTTATGATGTATCCATGAATCAGTGAAGAATATAGACACACAATGTGATGTTAAAGCAGAAATCCCCACTTACAAAGTTCTTAATCATAAAAACTATGCAGGCAAAAGGATGTCATTTCTTCTCACTGGCATAGTGTCTCATTCCATGTGGAAAACAAAACTATTTTAGATATCAAATACATGGTTAGGAATTTTTTAAGTGACAAAAACATAATCACATGTTATGGTAAGTCCAAGACTTCTCCTTGCCTTTTCAGAACTACAATGAACAACCAAGACAATCCTAGTCCATCTCCTCCTACTTACTTCATCCTCCCAAGACAGACCTTTAACATGGAGGAAATTAAGGCCTGCAGGTTAAATCCTTGTCCAAGTTTCTCCAGCTCCATGGATTCAAGGATAAACAGGAGCTCAGGCATGACAACTCCAAGTCCAGTGCTACTACCACTGGTATTCTCGCATTAGCATTGTAAATTATTGTTTTACTTTTGGAAGCATTACCTTGTCTGAACTCTATTATCAATGACAGATGCAGGCAAGGCTTGATTCCACAGGAAAGGGTCTCCTTGCTGAGAAGAGATTAATTCTAAGGCCCAGCAGTTCAGACTAAACTAGAGCAGTTTCAAGTTGATCATGAACAGAAATGTACAAACTTTTGTCCCAAAGTCAGTCAGTGCCTGCAAGGGCTTTAGATATATTCAGTATAGCAAGAATCTGCAACGCCAGACTGACCCTCAGAGCCAGAGAGACACTACAGATATTTGAGAACCTATTGTCCACATGGTCTGGATGTCATGGACTTTGAGAATATCACTGTGTAGTATTATTAAACACAAGAACTGTGATTAAAATTATACTTTAGTGCTTACTTCGGCTGCACATATACTAAAATTGGAATGATACACACAACATTAGCATGGCCTCTGCACAAGGATGATATGCAAATTTGTGAAGAATTCCATATTTTTTTGTGCTAAAAAAAATTAGAGGCCAGTGCTGTGGCATAGTAGGTTAAGACTCTCTCTCTGGCGCCAGCATCCCACATGGGCATCAGTTCAAGTCCAAGCTGTTCTACTTTCTATCCAGCTCCCTGCTAATGACTTGGGAAGGCAGTGGAAGACGGCCCAAGTGCTTGAGCCCCTGCATCCACATGGGAGACCTGGAAGAAGCTCCTGATTCCTTGACTCCAGCCATTGCAACCATTTGGGGAGTGAACCAGTGGATGGAAGCTCTCTCTGTCTTTCCCTCTCTCTGTCCGTAAAGCTACCTTTCAAATAAATAAATAAATCTTTATAAAATTTGCACTTCTTTTAGATAAGCTCATGTGCATTGCTTAATCATCATGTCTCCTAGTTTTGGACCAGGTTGAATAGGTAAATATAGTCCCACAAAATATGTTAATAAAGAATGATAGCTCACTAGAAAAAACAAGGATTTTTTTGCCATTTCTTTTTTTGAGCAATAAAAATGCACTATATTCATCATCATTTTTGCTTTGCATAATGTAAATTCCACTTATTTCATTCCCACATACAAATAAATAGAAAGAGAAATACATTGATCTCTTCTCTAACATGTTTCTAAGAATTAGGTATATTCATCAATACATACTTACATATTTATCCCTGATTATAAAACTATATATGTGTATAAAATTAAATTGTGGCTTTTTAAAATAATTCACCAATTTGTACATAAGTATAAAATATTAGTTGAATATTTTTGTCTCTGGTCATATATATGCATATACATGTATAAATTTACTCAGCTCTTTTTTAGAAAAAAATTTATTTGAAAGACAGAATGACACAGAGAAAGAGAACGAGAGACAGAGAGGGAGAGATAGCTAGAACTCCCATCAGCTTATTCACTCCCCAAATGGCCACAACATGTAGGTCTGGGCCAGGCTGAAGTCAGAAGCCTGGAACTCCATCAGGGTCTCCCACATGAGTGGCAGTGGCCAAAGTATGTGGGCAATCATCAGCTGCTTTTCCTAGGCATATCGACAGAGAGGTAGATCTGAACCAGATGGGACTTACACAGGTACTCAAACCCTTCATGGCACAAACCTGCCCTTATTCAGTTTTTAAATCTTTACTTAGTATATACTAAGTTGATCTTATGTATATAAAGATAATTGAAAATGAATCTTTTTTTTTTTTGACAGGCAGAGTGGACAGTGAGAGAGAGAGAGACAGAGAGAAAGATCTTCCTTTGCCGTTGGTTCACCCTCCAATGGCTGCCGCGGCCAGCGCGCTGTGCAGAGGCGCACCGCGCTGATCCGAAGGCAAGAGCCAGGTGCTTCTCCTGGTCTCCCATGGGGTGCAGGGCCCAAGCACTTGGGCCATCCTCCACTGCACTCCCTGGCCACAGCAGAGAGCTGGCCTGGAAGAGGGGCGACCGGGACAGAATCCGACGCCCCGACCGGGACTAGAACCCGGTGTGCCGGCGCTGCAAGGCAGAGGATTAGCCTATTGAGCCATGGCGCCGGCCCAAAAATGAATCTTGATGAAGAATGAGACGAGAGAAGGAGTGGGAGATGGGATGGTTGTGGATGGGAGGGAGGTAATGGGGAGGAAAGCTGCTATAATCCAAAAGTTGTACTTTGGAAATTTATATTTATTAAATAAAAGTTGAAAAAATAAAAATAAATAAAATTTAAAATGAAAGATATAGTAAAAAAAAAGTCTTTATTTAATGTTAGATAGGTGTTTTTTACATCCATTCTTTAGTACATTGTCTTCTCTTTCTCAATACTGTTGTTATTTTCATTGTCATCATTACCACAAGGCACTTTTGTTGGGTACTTGCAATGTTCCAATCCTGATTTAATCTTCACAACAAATGAGGGAAATAGCTATTATTATTAATTCCATTTTACAGATAAGAAAACTGAGACTCAAAGAAAGTAACTTGTCAAAGGTCACGCAGAAAGTGGCAGAGTGGCACTTCTCCTTCAGAGCCTACACCCACATCCTCCTCCTTCTCCCACAGACCGTTAGGAGCACAAGAAAACGTGAGCTGTGAAGTTAAACTCCTCTTAGCCCTCCCAGCTGAAAAAAATCAGTCCTAAGAGAGAGACCCATTCATATCTCACAGGGATAGTGGTGAAAGTACAATTTGAAATAAATATGAAACAAGAACTAAGCACATGCATTTTTACACAGACAAGTATACCTGGTATCTACAGAGCCATTATTATTTTGTATGGATCTACAGCGCAAATTAAATTTTAAAACAGGAACATCTAATGGGTTTTAAGTGGGATCTTTCAAGATTCCACGCTGTTAATTCCTTTCCACTGGTCCAGAATGTTCTCTCTTCATTTTTCCCCCTTTCTCTTTTCTCATTTTCCTTTAACAAACTCCTATTCAACCTTCAAAATCAATTTGAAAAGGAATCTCCTTTATCAAGATTTCCCAATCTCCCAACAGTAGAGTTATCGTACTATACTACTATTTATTTAGCAGTTTGTTCTTATCTCTGTCATATTTACAATTCTGTTTTTGAAATATCTTCAATAATTTGTGAGCCTCTGCAAGGCAAGAGAAGTGCTTTATTCATTTCTGATTTCCAGGTCCTGACATAGAATAAACACTCCAGTGCAGAGGAATGGACAAATTGGTAGCAAAAGCCTCCAGTTGTATTATCAAGGCCTGATAAGAATATATAACCTGCTTTGAAGAAATGCGCATGAGGGAGATTTCCTCACTTTTAGTAGTCACCAAGCCTTGGGCTCCTTTCTCTACTCCCCCTTGCTGGCAGGCCTTGGGTCACACATACCAGGCCTGGTGTCTCACTGTGGGAGCATACTCCTGGTCCTCCTCAGAGATGATCTGAATCATGTGTCATGCCTTGTTTATGAAAATGGGGCTCCATCTCCTATGTGCCCTACTTCAGTGGGAGAAGAGAGAGTGCTGGGAGAGTGGGGGCTGCCCGCTGCCCAGGCTCTGTGGTTTATTTGGAAACATTAAAGAAAAAAATGAAATATAACATAGAGCCATGGAACTGCAACACACAGTACTTTGCAGACTAATTTTCTGTCATCATTTCTTTATGCTTCCCCCCACCTCTTAATATAGTACTCTGAAAACAGAATTAAAATATACTAAGAGTCAAAAGATATTTTCTTTCAGCAGTTGTCAGGGACGACCTTCCAGGAGTTTAATTTAGAGCTTGCCTCTGAGAAACCTGCATTGGGATTTCAAATACGATGAAGATGAAGATGAAGATGAAGATGAAGATGAAGATGAAGATGAAGATGAAGATGAAGATGAAAGAAAGAGAAAGATGGAAGGGAGGAAGGAAGGAAGGGGAACAGAGGGGAGGGGTTCCTCTTAGTTCTGTATAGAATGTAGCCCTACAAAACTTGCCTTCCAAGAACCATGAGCAAAGTACATTTCCCCCCACAAGCCATTTACCTTTTTTCACATCACTTCATTTTGGGGAAGACTGGGGCTGTAGACCTAGAAACACAGGGGGAGTGAGGGGCCAGACGTGAGACTTGCTAATTACTGATCTCTTTTACTCTCCTGCTGTGCCTAACTGTCTGGACATGTTAAAGTGAAATTTTTCTGTGATTTTTCAACTGACTAGTTCATGGCCCACTAGCATGGAGGGGAGCAGAAGAGATGAAATGATTGCGTTTACATGCAACATTTACTAACCGTGTGGGTTTTCCAACATTAAAGAGAGGACAGTGACCCAGGCCACCTTTTTCACACTCAAAAGATCACTGAAAAAACAAGTCGACATGGGCTTACCTCAGGCTTCCCTGGTCCCGAACACCCTCCCCCCGGGGTAGGAGCAGAAAGGGAAAAAAAGAGGGGATTTTATGCTCCTTTCTCTTCAACTTTTCAGGCGGTATAAGCAGCATTTAGCAAATTCAGCCCCAAATGGCTCCAAATGCTCAGAGCTGCAGGGGCTCATTCTTTGTTATCCTCCCTCTATTTACACAGGATTTACGCAGCCTCTCCAGTAAAGAGAGCGAAAGCACTTCCATTCTCACCGGCCGGCTGGCCCCAGACTGTGGCCCTGTGGCAGCTTTCCCTGAGGCCTTCCAGCGTGGGGTGCAGGGGGTACCTTCTGCAACCTAGAGAAGGCCACAACTGCTCCCGAACTGAGGGAGCCAGGGACAATCTGGCTGGTACATGCAATTGCAGAGAGGACAGACCTGCGAGATGAGCTAACCTTCCAGGAGAGAACTGGAAACTCAGCCAAGACTGTGCAAATGTGCGTCCAGAGACAAATAACATGCACTTTAAAATATGCATCTATAGGATATGATGGAAAGCAGCGGGTGAAAAAAAAATTCAGACTGCAGCTTGGATGAAAACCACTTCACCCACTGGTTGGAAAAATAAAGTGTAAAAACAGACAGATGGACACATATGTAAATGGGGCTGTGTTTTAGGCTTTCGCTGGCAACGTGAGCGTCGTAGTATAGTTTTGCACGCCTGTATTTTCCATATCATGTTGAATCCTGTTAACTGTTGAACAGAAACATCCTCATACTGGTGCTTGACCAAATCAGTCCCCTCAATTTACCCGTCAGGAGCCATAAAACGGCTTTGTTTATTGACTGGAACCCTCTAATCCCTTATAGCAGAAGCGAACGAAAGCTTCCAACACTCTTTGCTGATTCTTCACTTAATTTGGTTATTCTCATTTGAAATATATATATGTTTCATTCATTCTCATTTGAAATGTATATATTTAGTTCACTCACAAATTTGGAAATATTTTAAGAAAGGATATCTATTCTCCCATGTCTCTCACAGAATTCCCTGAAGGATACTGACTGATTCCTGTATGAAAGCGTACTCCTCTGCTGTTAAAATTCAGACTGTTTAATCTCTGTGGTGCAGGATAACAGAATGTACTTGTTACCCAGTTACCTGATAAGCACACAGAAAAGTACAGGAGTTATTCATAGTCTATCATAATAAAGTTCTTCTGGGGACTCTAATGATTCATTTTTAGTGATCTCTCCAGTGCCCTTTTCCACAGTTAACACTCAGATTTTATTAAGGTGGAAAGCAGGGACAAACGTCCACTCAAGTCCCAGCTCTCAAATTTGACTCTACTTGCACTACTGAACCTACAGCTAACGCTTCTTTAATGTTCTGTTCACCTCCCCAGAGTGGCATTTCAGCTAACAGAGTTCACAATCTTTCAGCCCTAAACACAGAAGGCTGCTATCTTCAAGTCATCCTAGGAATGTGCCAGATACCATCATCTCCCTCCTGTGATACAAAGAACCAGAGAGAGACTAAGACCAAAAGAAGACCATGCTGATCAAGTTACCAGCAGCCCAGCATGTGCCTCTCAGAAGGCTAATCTTCGAAGCAATAAACGTAATCATTAGGAGCCTTCAAGTTGGGCTGAGGCTGGCCTTGGAGGTAAGGACCCTAAAAGAGAAAGGATGAATGGAACACATCTCTTTCACTTAATGCTTTGACATGAGGGTCACATTTTTATGAAAAATTATACAAAAATGAGATGTTATGATATAGGAGTCTCTTTCCCACATCTCTTGTGGAAGAAGAAAGGTGGTCGGAGAGATGTCTTCCCAATTTCACTTAGCTATGTTTCAGTACAAATTGTAAAAATTATGCAAATAACAATTTTGGCACCTTTGCTAGAGGAAAACACTATTAAATTATGCTGTAAGTATTTTGTCTGCTTTAGTAATTACTCTCATGTAACTGTAAATATAAATAGCTGTTATTCTGTTTAAATTTTTAATCATGCAAAATATTGTCACACAAAATGTCCTTCTGTTGCAGTCTAACTGGGATTTTCTTTTTAAAAATATCCATATTTAACTGAAGTGGACTATTTTTAGCATTGTAAAGTGTTTCGGTAAAGATAGCTGGCTAACATCTCTGAATCAACAGGTCTTTCAATGAAAGATATGGCCTTTATACTGGCAAGCAGAATTTCCTACAAAGGCCATTAATATAAAATATATTTTTAACACTTTACACAAAAAATAGAATATAACTAGGCTGCTACCAAAAATGTATAAACTATGTCAAATCTATATGTTTTAGTACACACTGACAGTAATATTCTCATTTTAACTACAG
This sequence comes from Oryctolagus cuniculus, assembly GCF_051225735.1. Lineage (NCBI taxonomy): Eukaryota > Metazoa > Chordata > Mammalia > Lagomorpha > Leporidae > Oryctolagus > Oryctolagus cuniculus. The sequence goes on from NC_142878.1 coordinate 60,213,065, forward strand.
GATTTTTTATATCTTATTTTCTCTTTTAGCATATTTTAATATTAAATGAAATACTAAAATCAATCAATAATGAGCTTGTTACAAAGAATAACAAGCAACCAGTATTGTGGCATAGTGGGTTAAGCCATCACATGTGACTCCATCATCCCATACAGGCACTAGTTTGTATCCTGGCTGTTCCACTTCTGATCCAGCTCCCTGCTAATGACCTGGGAAAGTAGTGGAGGAGAGCCCAAGTGCTTGGATCTCTGCCACCCATGTGGGAGACCCAGAAGAAGCATTCGGCTCCTGGCTTCTGCCTTGGCCCAGTTCTGGCATTTCAGCCAACTGGGGAGTGAATCAGCAGATGGATGATTTCTTTCTCCCCCCAATTCCCGTTAACTCTGATTTTCAAATAAATAAATAAAATCCTTTAACAAAAAAATCACAATTCTATCTATGGCAGAAATTATTTCATTCCATTTTTAGTGTACTTATTATGGTATTTGCTATCTAAAACAAAAATATGAAGAACACATTTTTATAGTATAAAAGTTCATCAGTTTGAATTCTTAAGATTATATTTCTCAGTGAATGTCTATCAGTAGGTATTATTTCAAGGAGCCAAACAATAAAAACAAAAAGATTTTTAAAAAATATTCCCTCACTTGGCCAATTATTGTAAAAATGAAAACAGAATATCTTAATAAAAGTGCAACTCTGAAACTAACAATGTTAAATAATGCCAAAAAAAAAAAAAACCCTCATAACAACCTCTTACAAAAACAGAAAAGACAACCATCTCTCTAATAATAATGTTTATTAAGACGACTAGATTGAGATGCCTTCAGTATTTCCTTTGGGAAGTATTTAGGAAGCTAGTCATAATTACATATAGAACAAAAGGAACAACAGTGTTATGAGATTGATAATTATTTTTAGGTAAAATTCTTTTTAAAAGATTTATTTATTTATTTGGTCAAGGAAGCATTATGGGGGGGGGGCGAGACAGAGAGATCTTCCATCTGCTGGTGCACTCCCCAAATGGCTGCAAGAGGCGGTGCTGGTCCGGCCCAAAGCCAGGAGTCAGGAGCTTCTCCTGGATCTACCACTTGGGTGCAGGGGCCCAAGTACTTGGGCTATCCTCTACTGCTTTCCCAGGCACAATAGTAGGGAGCTGGATGAGAAGTCAATCAGCCAGTACTTGAATAGCACACTTGAATAGTTGCAGGTGGCTGCTTTATCTGCTATGCCACAATACTGCCTCCAGTTTTAGATATATTTTTTTTTTAAGATTTATTTATTTACTTGAGAGGCAGAGTTACAGACAGAAAGACGGAAAGACAGTGAAAGAGGTTTTCCATCCGCTAGTTCACTCCCCAAATGGCTGCACTGACCAGAGCTAGGCCAGGAGAAAGCCAGGAATTTTTTCCCATCTCCCACGTGGGTGCAGGGGCCCAAGCACTAGGGCCATCTTCCACTGTTTTCCCAGGCCACCAGCAGGGAGCTGGATCAGAAGTAGAGCAGATGTTTTCTTTGTGTGTGTGTGTGTGTGTGTGTGCAAATTATTGAAATCTTTACTTAGTACAGAGTTGGTCTTCAGTGTATAAAATCAATTGGAAATGAATCTTAATGGAGAATGAGACTGGGAAAGGAAGAGGGGGGAGGAAGATGGGTGGGAGGGCAGGTATGGAGGGAAGAATAACCATATTCCCAAAGTTGTATATATGGAAGGAAGGGAGGGAGGGAGGGAGGGAGGGAGGAGCACCTGGGACTCAAACAAGCACCCATATGAGATGCCGGCATTGCAAGCAGACGCATAACCTACTATGCCACAGTGCCATCCACAGTAAATATTTTTTAAATTATTAACATATTAGATCTAGACCATACTTATGAACTACTGTAAAACTTTATTTTGTGGGGCTGGTGCTGCAGTGTATGGGTTAAAGCCATGGCCTGCAGCGCCAACATAACATCCCATTTTGGGCACTGTGGACACTCAGAGGAAGCTCCTGGTTCCTGGCTTCAGCCTGGCCCTGTCCTGGTTCTTGTGGGCATTTGTGGCGTGTACCAGCAGATGGGAGATCTCTCTCTCTCTCTCTTTTTCTCTTAACCCTGCTTTTCATAAATAAATAAATCTTTTTAAAGACGCCTATATTTTGTACATTTTTTCAAAGACCATTTTCACTCCTAATTAAACCTTGAATTTTTGTTAAGAAGTTTATAAAGTAAATTACTGACATCTAAAAGCAGGAATTATGTATTTAGCCATCTTATTTATGATGATTCCTTGAAATAAGTCTAATGCTAGGATTTGAGAGCAAGCAGGCAAAATGTAATGCAAATGGATATCCATAACATATATAACAGCATTAGGGAAACAATGTAGCTTCTTAATAAGAATAATCTAAGACAGCACAGGTTGATTATTCTTTTTTTTTTAAAAAAAAGATTTATTTATTTATTTGAAAGTCAGAGTTACAGAGAGAAGGAGAGGCAGAGAAAGAGAGAGAGAGAGGTTGATCTTCAATCCACTGGTTCACTCCCCAAATGCTCGTTCCAGCTGGAGCTGAGCTGATCAAAAGCCAGGAGCTAGGAGCTCCTGAGTGGATGGAGGAGCCCAAGGAGTTGGGCCATCTTCTACTGCTTTCCCAGGCCATAGCAGAGAGCTGGACAGGAAGTGGAGAGGCTGGGACTAGAATTGACGCCCGTTTGGGATGCTGGCATTGCAGGCGGCGTCTTTACCTGCTACGCCACAGCGCTGGCCCTGATTATTCTTCATATAGCCTATGTGCTAAAGAATCACTGACACAGGTGTCCTTTAAAGGTACATTTTAGGAGAAGATTTTTACAACAGTGGTTAAGATACAGTTAGTGCCACAAGCATTTCACAACTCAGTGCCTGGGTTCAAATCCCAGGTCTGATCTCAATTTCAACTTCGTGCTAACGCACACTCTAGGAGGCAGCAGGTGATGGCTAAAGTACACAGGTCACTGCCATCAGTGTAGAAGACCTACACTGAGTTCCTGGTTTTCAGTTTCCACCTGGCCCAGCTCTGGCTGTAGCTGGCATCTGGAAAGTGAACTAGCAGATGGGAGATCACCAGTTCTCTGCTGCTCTCTCCCTTTCAAATGAAATAAATAAATAATTTTAAAAGTACATTTTAAAAGGAAAATGATGTTAATGGGTACAGGATTTTGGGGGCGGTAGCAAAATATTCTAAAATTAATCATGTTAATGGTTGCATAACTCAGTGAATATTAAAATCTAAATTTTACACTCTGCGTGGCTGATTTGTATAATACATGAACTATATATCAATAAAACTTTATATTAAAATAATATTTTGACCATGCAATACTAAGAATCCAGCTGGAAGAAATGTCAAAGCCTAGTAACTGAGTGTGAAGGTATCCATAATCTTTTCAAAACATTGCTTAAGAAAATTGTGATTTCAAGGCCATTTACTAACATCATGTATACAGACAAACATAGGTACTCAAAAACTATTCCTGATTAATTTTATATTACTCATATTATGGATGTACACATTATGGAAAGCAGATTGACCTTAATAATAAAACTAATCCATGGGACTGGTGTTGTGGGGCAACAGGTTAAGCAGCATGAGTGCCCGCTATGTTTTGAGTTTGAGTCCCAGTTGCTCCTCTTCCAATCCAGCTCCCTGCTGATTCACTGGGGAAAGCAGTGGAAGATGGCCCAAGTGCTTGGACCTCTGCCACCCATATGGAAGACCTGGATGAGGCTCTTGGCTCCTGGTTTTATCTTGGCCCAGCCCCAGCCACTGCAGCCATTTGGGAGTGAATATAAGATATAAGATCTCAATCTTTCTTTTTCTAACTATGCTTTTCAAATAAATAAATAAATATTTTTAAAAATAAATAAAACTAGTCATTTTCCACTGTCAATTCTGTCACATCATAGAGGAACCATAGCCCAAATCATTTAATCTTTTAAGGTTTAATTAAATGTTCAGAATAACTCCAAGTGACTTGCACACACATACACGCGCATGCTTGCACATACATACACACACACACCATTTCTACAATTTTTTATACAATTATGGTAAGTTTCTTCAATTCACAAAATATATCAGTAATTTTTTCATAATATTATGCATATAGTTTGTACCTAATCTTTGACTGAGAGAGTGGATGGGGCCAGGAATTTAGCCTAGTGGTTAAGATGCCTCCAACTTATACAGAGTACCTGGGTTTGATACTGGCTCTGGCTCCTGACTCTAGCTTCCTGGGAAGTAGTGGTGGTGGCTCAAGTTATTGTGCTTCTGCCATCCATGTGGGAGACCTGGATTGAGTCTCAGTTTGGTCTGGCCCAGCTCCAGTCATGGTAGGCATTAGGGGTTTGAACCAGAAAATGGGAACATTCTCTCTTCTCTCTCCCCTCCTCCTCCCTATTGATTCTCTCCCCACATAACCCTTTCTCTGCCTCTCAAATAAATAAAAAGTAGATGCATGGGGCTGGTGCTGTGGCATAGTGGGTAATGCGGCACCAGCATCCCAAATGGACACCAATTTGAGTCCCAGCGGCTCCATTTCCAATCCAACTCTCTGCTAACATGCCTGGGAAAGCAACAGAAGACTGCCCAGACACTTGGGCCCCTGCACCAACATGGGAGTCCCAGAAGAAGGTCCTGGCTCCCGGCTCCAGATCCACCTAGCTCTGGCTGTTGTGGTGATTTGGGGAGTGTGCCAGCAGATGGAAGATCTCTCTCTCTCTCTCTCTCTGTAACTCTGCCTTTCAAATACATACATACCTGCATACAATATATATAAATAAAATAAATAAATAAAAGGCATTTTCATTTCTACTGAAATCCTACTCAGTAATGGAAAGGCATAGACTATTGATAGATGCGATATGTTACATCTCAAAATTATTATGCTGAGGGGATGAAGCAAAAAGCAAAAGACTATATACTGTATGATTCCAAATATGTTAAGTCTTAGAAATTGGAAACAAATTCATAATGACCCAAAGCAAATCAACAGTTGCTTCAGGACTTGTCCAAAGAGACGAATAAACTAAAATGGGACACAAGGAAATTTTTGGGTGGTGATGAAACTGTGCGAAGTCTTTAAAAAAAAAAAAAAAGTTAATTATTTGAAAGGCAGAGAGAGAGAGAGCACACAATTAATCTTCCACCTGCTGGTTTACTCCCCAAAATGGCCACAACACCCAGGTCTGGGCCAGGCTGAAGCCAGTAGCAACTCCATTCTAGTCTCCCACATGGATGACAGGGGCCCAAATACTGGGACCATCTTTGGCTGCTTTCCCAGGTTTGTTAGCAGGGAGCTGGATAAGAAGTAGAGCAGCAGGGACTCCACCAGCACTCCCATATGGGATGCCAGGGTTGCAGGTGGCAGCTTTACCCACTGTGCCATAACACCTGCCCACTGCATAATATCTTGATGTGCTGCTGGTCTCATGAATATATACAATGAATATACATGAATGTCAAAATTCATCAAATTGTATACTTTAAGTGGGTGCAGTTTTTTTATCTGGAAATTATACTTCAATTAAGTTGATGAAATGCTAAGAGAATTATGTAGTTAAATCTCCACAAATATGTTATTTGGAATAAATTAGGTTTTAGTGGAAGGTATAGCATGGAATATAGAGAGCTGGGGGTGGGGATTCTCCCAGGTTTGCAGCGAAGTTCTGAAAGGATGGAAATACTAAGGGCAAGGTCCAGTGCTGGGGCATAGTAGGCTAAGCCTACACCTGCAGCACCAGCATGCCATATGGGTGCCATCTGGGCTGCTCCTCTTCCAATCCAGTTCTCTGCTATGACCTTGGAAAGCAGTATAAGATGGCCCAAGTGCTTGGGCTCCTGCACCCATGTGGGAGACTCGGAAGAAGCTCCTTGCTCCTGGCTTCTGATCAGCCCAGCTCTGGACATTGTAGACATTCAGGGAGTGAACCAGAGGATGGAAGACCTTTCTCTTTGCCTCTTCTTCTCTACCTCTCAAATAAATAAATAAATAAAGTCTTTAAGAAAATATTTAGGGCAGCATTTGAAAGATGGTATGAGAGATGTCCAATTTGATATTTGTAAACTTACTGATTTATACAATGTTTTTTACTTCATAAAGATGAAAATGGACAGTCAGAATGCACTTTGCAGATTTTACAGAAAAATATTTTTCTCCATTGGTTAAATCTCATTGACAGACACTATCAGTAAAGAACTATTTAATTTCCAAGAAAAAGACTCCAATAATAATTAAAAAGGTAACTGAATAACTATTAATAAGCTGTTTAAACATTCCTTAAATTTATTTTATTTATTTTAAAGGTATAGAGACAAAGACAGAACTTCCATCCAATGGTTTACTTCCCAAATGCCCATAATATCTGGAGTTAGGCCAGACCAAAGCCAGTAGCCCAGAAATCAATGCATGTCTCCCACATGGTAGTAGGAACTCAAATACTTGAGCCATCACTTGCTGCCTCCCAGCGTGTTCATTAGCAGGAAGCAGGAATAGAGCTCAGATTTGAACCTAGGCACTTCAATATGGGATGCAGACAACTCAAGTGACATCTTAACTGCTGTGTCAGATACATGCCCCAGTAAAAACATTTTAAAAAAAATGTCAGGGGGAATTCAGGATTAACTCATTCCTCCTAAGAAGATCCCACACCACATTGGAGTTCTTGGTTAGTTTCAGAGGACTAGGATACCATTCATGAAAAACTGAACACTTTTAAGATTTAAAATTTAATGAGAAATTACATATATATACACACACACACACACACACACACCCTCCTGGCCAGCTCCATGCCTTGAGATAATTCTTGAATTAATCACATAAAAATAAAGGCAGCTAACATATATGGAACACCTACTATGTGCCAGTAGGATAGGCATCATCTCATCCCAGAACAGTTCTGAGTTTGCTAGTGTTAATTTCTATTTAATGTAAGTGGGAAATGAAGATAGGTTGTGAAATCTGCCTAAAATCACGTGGTGAGTTGCTAACACAGCAGCCTCTTTTGAACTCAGCTCTACTCCCTACTGTACCACACAGCCTCTATTTCCATGAAGAAATGGAATTCATGTTTTAAAAATGTAAAATGGGAGAAACAGCACCTGCTGGTTTTGAAGCCAGCTAAGAGCAGTCCCTTACTGATGCCTGATCACAGCCAGTGACTCATCTGATTTTGAGGTATGTGATATTTGACTCATATTAGATAATCAATAAAGGTTATTTTCACTTCATTCTCTTTTTCCTTTCTGTTTTCATTTGTTTTTAAGGTATGTCCACATGGGGAAAAAATGAAAAAACAGTCACCACTGACTGGAAAATGCATTTACTTAAGAAAAAAAATTTCCTCCTTTTTCCAGAAAATAAAACAAAGGGCTTCTTATGCTACTACGTGGAAAATATTACTCTGTTTGCTACCATCTGACTCTCCTAGGAAGGCGAGCAGCTGAGGGGGTGGGCATTTGGCATAGCAGTTAAGTTGCTCACATCCCATATCGGAATGCCTGGTTCCATTTCCAATTCTAGCTTCCTGCTAATGCACACTCTGAAAGGCAGCAGGGGATGGCTCAAGTACTTAGGTTCCTATCATCATGTGGGAGACCTGGATAAGTTCTGGGCTCTTAGCTTCAGCCAGGCTCAGTCCTGGCTATTGCAGGCATTTGGGAAGTGAATCAGAGGATGGGAGATTTTTCTCTCTGACTTTAAATAAATAAATGAAATTTTTTAAAAGAAAGAAAGATGAGAAGCTGAAAGCCACATAACTGTTAGTTCTCTATAGCATACCCCTAAACTCAGCCACGAAGAAAGACAAGACGAGGGCACAAGCGTGAACTTTATTCAGCCCTGTTAAGTCATAAAATAGGAACCAGATGGTTTTTGTTTGATGAGAAAAAATGTTGTTCCACCATTTCCCATGAAGAAAAGAAAGAGCTTGCTCTTTCAGTAGGTTTGTTCATTTACCTGTGTTGAACCAGCCTATGAGAAAACTGACATCTCTGCTGTAAGATCAGATCTAAGAGCCACCAATCAAATAGCAGTCCAACATTCATATGCTGACGCAGCAAATTTCCGGATCTTGATCACACTAGGCTAGGGAGTCATTCTTCTCAGTGATAAAGTCGGTGAATGCACTCTTGAGAAGATAACAAATTAAAAACCGGCTGACTCGACACCATTTGAGTGAGGAATTCACTGCTGACCCAGTACAACACAATTTCTATCACCAGTCAGTACTCACTGAAGAGGGGCCAACATCACTTCAAAATTGTAAAACTACTCCTAACAGAGGGTCTTAGCATTGCTGAATGATAACGGTCCAATATGCATCATGCAGATCTAAAATTGGTAATAACTTCCTAACTGTTTACATCCTGAGTCTTACACTATGTGAAAATTCAGATTATAAGCCAAATGTGAAACTCCCAAAAGTGCTGTACTATTTAAATTACCAAAAACCTGAAAAAAAAACTGTATTCTCTAGAAGAAAATTCCATTTTGAAGACATATTTTAAGATTTTCACTAAAATTTCTAGCTTCTCTACAGTTGATGTATTTATTATTCCAGTGAAAAGTGAAGTTGACATCTTCTATAAGTATCTATCAACCACAAGACATTAGGAACATTATAACTGGGCTAGTTATTATGAGGCTTGTGTCACAGCTTAAAAATGTGTAATTACAGATAAAAGTAAATCATAATGGTTTTCAGCTTTCAATTTTTTTTTAATTTACTGATTCCCACAACAAAGTACAAGCAGTATATACTGTTATATCCACTTAAGAGAAAAAGCAAGTAAGTTCATGTTTTGCTGATTTCTTGCAATGTCTGAAGCACTTTCCATTACTTTTAGCCTATTAATATTATTAGGTCAAACCACCTTTTTCTTTTTAAGATTTATTTATTTAGAGGAAGAGTTACAGAGAGGAAGAGACAAAGCAACAAAGAAAGAGACTTTACACTCACTGGTTCATTCCCTAAATGGCCACAATGGCTAGGACCAGGCTAGGGCTCCAGGCCAAAGCCAGGAGTCAGGAGCTTCTTCCAGGTCTCCCAGAACTTGGGCCATCTTTCACTGCTTTCTCAGGCAATTAGCAGGGATCTGGATCAGGAGTGGAGCAGCTGGGACTCAAACTGGTGCTCACATGGGATGCTGGCATCACAGGCAGTGGTCTAGCTTGCTACGTAGCTACGCCCTAACGCTGGTCCCAGGTTAAACCATCTCACTTGATAGCACTGGACCATTTTTGATCAACCAAAATGATAATGTCACAAAGGAGTATTTCCAGTTTTAATAGCAATAATGGTGTAGCAGGTAAAATCACCGCCTGTGACACCTGCATCCTATATGGGTGCCTGTACAGTCCTGATTGCTCTGCTTCTGATGCAGCTCCCTGCTAATGAACCTGGGAAAGCAGTGGACAATGGCCCAAGTGCTTGGGTCCCTGTACCCACATGGGAGACCCCGAAGAAACTCCTGGCTCCTAACTTTGGTCTGACCCAGTCCTGGCCTTTGTGGCCATTTGGAGAGTGAACCATCAGACAGAAAATCTTTCTGTAACTCAGCCTTTCAAATAATTAAATACATCTTAAAAGAAAAAAAAATTTTTAAATAGCAATAATGATATGGTGTTTAACTTTTTCTATTTTTCAGTTTACTTGTTTTTATTAATATATCTAGCTTCACTCTTACAAATTTCTTCCATTATTTTCTCTCTTCATATTGATAGAAAAAATTAAAATGGAAATAATACCAATAATGGAAGCCTTAACCTATGAGAAATCGTGTTTTACATACAAAAAACTTGACAATGGGGGTGGATATTGTGGCTTAGTAAATTAAACTGCCACTTAAGATGCCTTCAACCCATATCAGAATGCTTGGTTTAACTCTTGGCTACTTCACACTTCTGAGCCAGCTTCCTGTCAATATGCCTAGGAAGCAGCAGATGATAGCCCAAGTACCTGGGTTCCTGCCACACACATGGGAGAGATGGAGTTCCTGTCTTGTGGCTTCAGCCTGGCCCAGCCTCAGCTGTTCTGAGTATTTGGAGAGTGAACAAGTGGGTAGACGTTATTTCTCTGTTTCTCCCTCTGTTTCTGTCACTTTGCCGTTCAGATAAATAAATAAATCTTTAAAAACTTACCAATGAATAATTAGCAAGTGGAAGATTTTACATGTTTCTAAATAGGGATGTATATATATATATATTTACATTTTAAGTTTTTATTCAGTGAGAAAGATGAATAGGAGAGTGAGGGCCCTATCTAAAGGAGAGAGGGAAATCTGGGTTCATACCGAGTATCAGAAGCCAGCCACGTGCAGGAGCATCTAGGCCAGGAAGCACAGGGCAGGTGGCCCAAAGACCAGGTACCCTGGAGGTACAGGGGCCAACACTGGCAAAAGGCCAAAAAGTCAAAAGAAGAGAATGAACACACATGTCCCAGGCTTTTAATCGATTTCCAAAGGGGAGTGTTTAATTAACCTGATTGGCTGGTGGGCACCCAGATGTGGTCAGATAGGGGCATGAGGTCACAAAGGGGTGTGGTGAAGGCATGGTCTTCCAGCTCCCAAATCTAATCAATTTTAACCTGTATGCCTGCCTACAACATTCCGCCCTCAGAGACTCCATTCCCTTAATCCTAAGGGATGTTGATGGACAGTATCATCCATCTTCTGTAGCTGGATAAGCATATATCCTATAATACACCTCTAGAAAATTTTCACTGTAAATATTTCCTATAAAACATTAACATAAAATAATATTTATTGAGCACTTACTCTCTTCTAGACACTCAGATAAGCATTTTGTATGAATTACCTCATTTAAGTCTCAACATCCTGAGTGTTGATCTTTCATCTTACACATGAAGAAACTGAGCTCAGAGCTGGTGAGTGATGTGCCGAGCAACACGAGGCACAGACAGGAGTCAGAACCAGCCCCTGAAAACACAGAAGGCTGTGTTCTGCGATGGCTACCCCTGAGACTTTGGAGCCTATCTATCCAGAATTTTCCATCCTTCTATTACACTAACCTGCTGAATCATTCAGTTGGTTAAAGTGTTTGTGGTTGATCAGCTGAAGATAATAGGAAATTTACATGTGACAATAAACTTAAGTATGATGAAGACATGCACCAGGTCCCACCTCTCACCCTTTACTCCTCTCACACACAACACTGCCTGGCACCCAGTAAGTACTGAAGAATCAATTGTTAAAAAGGCAATAAATATAATTCTTGCCTGTGGTGTCTCCTCCTCCCCAGAGTCTTCCCTTCAACTTTCTTCCTTATAGGAAAGTGGAGATTCTCAACCACTCCCACGTTAAGCAACATTACCTAACTAGGGAACCTTCCACCTCTGCCTCAGCCACTATTCCCTTCACCCTGTCGTGAGCAGTAAAATTGATCCATCTCGCTGACAAAAATGTGATAAAAGAACCTCAACCACAGAGGTGGAGGAACCACTCCTTCCCCTTGAACAAATAAGTGCAGCTTTCCAGTGCCTCTGATTGCTTTTCTTCTTGCTAAGGTTCAGTAAGTTCTGAATGCTCAGCCTGGAGAATATGGGTCAGGTTTGCAATGCAACAGCTCCACCCCTTTCATTACCATGGAATCAGTTAACAATCCTACAAGTTCCACCAGAAATAAATGCATACATGCATCCATACATATATACATACATAAATAATAAATACAAGCTATTGGTCCCAGAGGTTATTTTAGGTGCTGTGAAGCTTCAGAAACACTATTCTCTCCTGAAGTGATTTCCCAGTCTTTCCCTACCCCAACCAGCACATTGGGACTTCTAAATTACACACCATAATTGACATAAAATATCTGTCCCATCAGTGAATATCTTTATTAGCATCAAAATCACTCACAACTAGTGTTCCTCAATGTTATTAAACATAACTTGTTCTAGGTGTTGCTTTACTAATTAGTCAGGATGAGCCCGAGGAAGAAAATCTGGGTCATGTTAAATTAATTGGAATGAGCATGAAAATTAGCAGAGCAAACTGCATCAATTTTCTATAGAGAGTCTTTCTTCATGTTGAGAATAAAAATGGATATTATGAGGCATTAACCAAACTGCCTTCTGTGACTGCCAAGAGGTGTGTTAGGGTAGCCCAAAATATCATGCTCGCAGATTTTCAGAAGTTAATGAGACATTTCCAGGAATGGTAAATACATGGTGTTAAAATGGGTGTGCCTCTGATGGGAAAATGCCAAGTCATTTCATGTTTATTCAGGCATAACAAGCTCTTCAAAATGAGCATAATTTAAGAGGTGAATAGTGCAAAGAGGGCTAACATTCAACTAATTTTCCTTCAGAAAGAAAAGATTAAATTGAACAAAAAAAATGAATTAAGAGGTTTACAAATCAACAAGTCAGCCACCAGGACGGCAGCCTCGGCTCAGCACCGGCTGGGCAGCCCCTGCCACGAAGTTTCCGAAACATGTCCCGAAGGCAGGGAACAAAGCGAGCAGAACTGATTACAGCCCCGCTCACAGCCTTGCCGCCTCAACTCTGTTTGGCTTCCTAATGAGCTCACTAAAAACCTAATTCATCTCCCATAACCCTCCACAGCCCTCCTTGAAATCCACCATTATGGAAATTACAGATGAAACATTTCCAGGCTGGGTTCAAACCAGCGCGCCTTCCACAGGCGGGGCCCTGACCCCCACCTTGAGCACAATGGGACAGGGTTCCCCCTCAGAACCACTCCTGCCTTAGCTTCCAGAATAAAGAGGCTGAGCTAGGTTCAGGCTCTTTCTCAGGGTGACAATGATTTCCTCCTTAACGCCCTCCCTCCCATGAATGTGGGAATTTCGTGGGTTCCACAGTACATAAAATACAAATTGCAATGCAGGAGAGGAGAAATGAGTTGTACTAATGACAAATAGCTGAAATAGGCTAATGTGAATTCCCAGCCCGTTCATGAGGAAACTCCCCGGGTTCCTCATTACATGGAGTCAAATCCTCACGGCACCTACCCTGTAACTGGAAGATTACTGAATTGATGGATCCTTAGTTTAAAATGCAGCTGTTTTATTCTGCTTTAGTAATTAATTCTTTTTCCAATACTCTATTGATTAAGCGTAGACCCTGATAAAGTTCAAACTGAGAAGAATCTCTCGTGGCGTTCTCAGTTGCTCAGGAGAGTCAATGAAAACTTCCTACAATTCCACCTGCCTCCTCAGAGTGCTGATCCAATGAACAGAACAGTTTTTTTCTCATAAATTAGTCAGGCCATGTGGAGCTGTATTAGCTGATGGTTGCTTTTGTCTCTCTACTTGCTGACTTGCTTTTCAGTTTTGCTGGCCTTTGTGCTGTCACACACAAAGTCGGAGTGCAGCTGCCATTCTGAACCCAAACCAAGGTAAAGAACAATTCGTACAAACTACATTTTTTTCCCCATTTTATACAGCTGCAACTCCCTGAGCAGTACAGGGCTCAATGGGGCCTCCTGGGACCCAACTAGCTGAGAAATCAGTGCTAAAGCATGCAGACATATTGTGGAACTGGGGGGAAAAAAGTAACCTATTTTCTTCAAGGCTTTGCCAGGCTTTTTTTTTTTTCCTAATAGAATTTGTGGTACCCTATTTTCAGCCATGTTAAGCTCCCTAGTTTGTTTTCATGGAGGACATCAAGGAATAACAGAAGATAGTAGGATAAAGAGAGTAATCAAGAGGCCACGTTTTGTATCCTGTGCTGCTCAGGTGGCATCAGAGAGCTGGAGAATGCCTATTAGCCACACGGGCGTGCAGTGTAACCATATATAAATGGCCATTACAAACACAATGGTATTTAGTAATAAGAGGAATCACCAACACCATGCTCCTTTTCAAAGGGTCACATGTACCAAGGATCAATGTTGGTGAGTAGAACAAGCACGATCACAGAAAGTCTCTCAGATTACAGCCTAACACAATGGATTTTTGTTTCTATGAAGATCATGGCTACTGAGAATGCTTTTAGAGCAGTGGAATCATTCCCTTCCCCCAGAGCCCACACATCCACCTAAGGCTCCCACAGCAATGTGCACAGGCTTCATTCTCTGTATGAAAACAAGTCAAAGACATGGGTTCTAGCCCATGAGCTGGTGAGAACGCGGGGGATTTCTCATGTCATTTGCAATGCGTGTTTATAAGATAACTCATACTGTTTCGTTCCTTCTCTCTCTCTCTTCTTCTTCTTCTTTTTTTTTTTAATTCTATTTCAGCCCATGGGAACAACAGAAAAGGTCTGGAATAATTTTAAGGAATGCCCTCAACGAATACGAAATTCAAAGCTAAACCCCAAGCAAGATCTGTGGGCAGCATAGCTGGGGCTGTTTTCCATGCTCTCTCCTGTGCCAGTGCTTTGAGTACATTCCCACCTTCACAGCATTCCTTCCTAGGTCAAAAGGTCATCTCTCACAGCCCTGCCGAGCAGACACTCAGTTGTCAAAAGGTTGCATCATGTGATCTGGGTAGTCACTCCTAACAAAGCTTTTTCCTCTTTGAGAAAGAAACTTTGCATGTCTAAAATAATTCCCCTGCTAAAAGTGTGTTTTCTTCCCTTCATCCCCTCTCCTCTTCATTTTCAAAATGTTGAGGACAGCAGCATGCATGAAATTTGTCAGCACAGGTTCCACAGGTCATTTGGAACAAGACTGCACCCCTTTTAGTGTGCTATGTTGTGAGGAAAGATAACTGCTGGAGGTGATGTTGATTTCCTGCAGTTAAAAAGACAACACAGATGTACCTTTTCCAAGGGATTCCTTTCAAAAGGAGAACCCCATTTTTTAAAGCAAAGATACATATTTTGCATTAATAAGAAATTACAGGTAGGGAGAATACATTCTTTAAGAATCATTCGAAACATAAGATGACTTTTCTTAGCAATGAATATCCAAATGCACTTAAGTGTCCAACAGTGTAGTACATAATGCATGAAAAAATGCAAAAACAAAACTGAGGGGTAAGAAGTAAGCTCAATTGCTCAACCTTCAGAACCCATACAAGCATTATGTTTGCCATCAGTGATACATTATGAATAAAAGGTCCTAGTCACTAAGGGAGCAGACTGCTTCTGCTTTTTTTTTTTTTTTAATTTCCTGCTGCCTAGATGTATACTATAACAATTTTGTCATTGTTGTGGATTGTTACTTAGAGCAGCTTGAAGCTCTTACATGCAATCCAAAATGAGTCATGTATTTCTAAAAGGGAGTCAAACGAGTCTATCAACATTGTTTCTATTTATAAATTATATATTTAACAGTAAAGTAAAATAGTCATGGCTGACATGCTACATATGGGAGGATAAAGAATTAGAGATACTTTTAAAAAAAAGGAGAGAGACTCTCAAATTATTTGGCCTAGCCCTACGTAAGCAACAGAAGTTAAGAGCACTCATAATTTTTATAAGAACCAAGCAGTTTATGCACTTGTTTGTTCAAGAAAGCTTAAATACCCTCAGAAATAGGATCCAAGTTCTTAAATATCTGTAGAATACCAACATTTGCAGATATATAATATTTTCCTAAATGTAACATCTTCTTTCTAGTTTTTAATTAACAAAGTCTCCAAAAGTATATTTTTATTTTTTTAAAAGATTTATTTATTTGAAAGTCAGAGTTACACAGAGAGAGAAGGAGAGTCAGAAAGAGAGAGGTCTTCCATCTGCTGGTTCACTCCCCAGTTGGTTGCCAACAGCTGGAGCTGTGCAATCCGAAGCCATAAGCCAGGAGCTTCTTCTGGGTCTCCTACGCAGGTACAGGGGCCCAAGGACTTGGCCATCTTCCACTGCTTTGCCAGGTCATAGCAAAGAGCTGGATGAGAAGTGAGGCATCTGAGTCTCGAACTGGTGCCCATATGGGAGGCTGCCACTGCAGGCAGCGGCTTTACCCTCTATGCCACAGCGCCGGCACCCAAAAGTATATTTTTCAAAACCCTTCTTATGGGGCCAGCATTGTGGCGTACCAGGTAAAGCTGCTACCTATGATGTTGGCATCCCATTTGAGTGCCAGTTCAAGTCATGGCTGCTCCACTTATGATCCAGCTCCCTGCTAATGGCCTGGGAAAAGCAGCAGAAGACAGCCCAACTGCCTGAGTCCCTGCCACCCACATGGGACACTGACACAGCCCCAGCCATTGTGGCCATTTGGAGAGTGAACCAGCAGATAGAAGCTCTCTCTCTTGGTCCCTCCCTCCATCTCTGCAACTCTGCCTTTCATATAGGTAAAAATAAATCTTTAAAAAAAAAATCTCATCTTTCAGGCTTTCCTAAGTCCCCTTTAGCAACCTGGGATTATCAGGAACTGACAAGATGCATATTAGCCATATTATGTATATTTTTACTTAGTATAACCTACAGACTTTAAAGGCCCTCGTTTTACAAGCTTTCCTTAAGGTAGGTATTTCAGTGTTCTAAAAACAGTGTTATGGGCTGTTAAGCTAAGCACATGTTCTACATTGACATTTTAGTTCCTGGAAGTTACTGTGTGCCAAATTTGCCAGTTTAGTATCTGTAACCTTGGAACATGTGCTCTGTGCCTTTTCATGGGGTGTTTGAAAGTAAATTAAACAATTATGACAAAGACCCAAACAGGAAAAAAAATTACATGAGAGGAGAAACTGGTGTCTGAACTTTTTGAAGAAGACTGGGTGAGATCCAAGTAAATATGGTGAATAAAATCTACATGTTTATAATCTGATAATGACTGATAAGTTTATCACTATTTCTGTTACTGTGAATCTGATGCTTGTAGCGTTTAACATGAGACACACAGAATAAGGATTCTATAAAGTAATAACAACTGTAGAGAATGGCCCTAAAATAGGAATTTGTGGGCCAGAATCTTTTTTTTTATTTACACAGAAATCTTGGAAGAACACAAGTACCTAATAATAAAGAGGTATGAATTTAATTTTTGTCTGTTTTGAGAGTACTAAATTCTTTGCAGCCCTGTCAATTAGGAAATGAATTAAACAAAAAGTTAAGAATTTCCTACAAATAATACATGACAGTAATTTAAAATAGCATGGTTATCCTTTTGCACAGATTTGCAATTGATCCTCACAGGAGGCGTGACTATCCACATTTGTCATTCCTGTTATCATCTTACCTGCATATATTCCAGTTCCAGACACTCTGTCTCTAAAGTCCAAACAGACCTTCTCATTGGGTGCATACAAATATTATTCTAGATGTTAACAATGGAGCTGGGGTCAAATGTTTGTAAGATGGGGGCCAAAGGGACCAGGGTATTCCTTAAAAGATTTTGTGTTAGATAACCAAAATATACCAGGTACTCTAAGAGAAGGTCCTGCAAGTTCACAATAGAAACGTTCAAGGGCAAAGATGGCCTACTACATTTGGCCCAGGAAATAGACTAATCTCTATAATCCACAAAATTATACCCAAAATAGTAACTGCTCTTGTATTTGTAAAATATCCTTAATAATAGGTTTTTAGGTAAAACAACCAAACTACTACATATTAGAGTCCTTAGTGCTAAGGTATCCACACTGAAAACATCTTAAGACTATTTCAGAAGTAGCTGCTTAAAATGTCTACCTTCTTGAGTTGTTCAGTAGGAATCTGAGTTGGCATCAAACCTTTTCTTAAAAAAAAAATATTTATTTATTTCAAAGGCAGAGTTAGAGAAAGAGAGAATCTTCCATCTACTGGTTCACTCCCAAAATGCCTGCAACAGCCAGAGCTGGTCCAGGATTAATCCAGGAGCTTGGAACTCAGTCTAGGTTTCCCTAATGGGTGGATGGGACCCACATACTAGAGTCACCTGCTGCCTTCTGGGGTGTGCATTAGCAGGACACTGGATCAGAAGCAGAGGAGCCCAGATTCAAACCAAGCATTCTAATATGGGATGGGTGATACCCAAGTGGCAATTTAACCACTGCATTAAGGGCCTGCCCCTCTACTCATCTTTTGTAACCTGGATGTCTCACTATTAAAAAAAAAATGGCTGCCAAAAAACAGCTTAACTTTAGAAAATGTTTAAACTGTTTCAAAAAAGCAGACAGAATATAAAAGCAACTAAGACAATTTTTAAAATTTAAAATAAGGTGTTTTTATTTTTTCAAGTAAATTGCCTAAGATCATAGGGGAAATTATAGCTGAGACTAGGAATTGAGGCTCCTGACATGCTAATGTCAGTAGAGAAGCCTACTAAAGTGCTTTTTACTCTATCTCTATAGCAGCAAGTTATATAATAAAAGACGCAGGAACTTCCTGTCGACCTAGGTGCCCAGGGTACACCACTGTGACCTATAACTAAGAACTCTGTGATCTCTAGTTCAACACACTTTGCATGTGGCACTAACCTGACAATTTAGTACTCCCTCTTACTGATGCTCTTAGGTTAATTCAATGCCTGTCATAAGAGCCAGGGCTCTCAATACCATTACACTGAGATACTTAGACAATTTGGAATATATCAATGAAAGGCTATAGGATTGCCAAAGGGAATTATTTGAGGATTTCTCTACTTCAACATCAGAAGTTGTAATAATAAGCAGCAGAAAAATGCTTTAGTCACAAAAACAGAAGGCCACATGAGGGAAGGCAGACCACAAATATATGGTCAAAGGGGCAGAAGGGGAGGTCGTTCACATGAAAGACTAGGATATGCAACTTTAGCCTCTTCTTTGTCAGTGATCTTATCCTATGACCATGCAGATTGAATAGGTCAATATTCAAAATCAAATAAGTACCCATGTTCATCCACTGCAACTATCTGGGAGAAATTCCAAACAGATATTTCATGAATTCTAATTTTTTCCTGGTAAGGACAATCACATATAAGCACCCCTGAAGAATTTATTCAAATTTTACCTTCTGTTTTAATGCTATGATGGATTTTTCACTGAACATTAGGTATTCAATTTAAGGAATTTAACCATACATTTATTGGAACGTATAGGATATTTGGGATTGAGTGAATCTGTATCTTATCATCCTATTCATCAAAATAAATTAATAAATGTTAAAGGGCTCTCTGGCCTTTAGGGAATGTGGTAAGATGTCTTCAATATGAGTTCTATCTACTATACATAATTTCCAAAAATTATCTGTGGTATTACCAACCCACTGCCAAATCAGAATTTACAGATGGCTTTTCAGAATAGTTTGATCTCCAATACTGCTATAGCCTATGACATACCAAAAAATATCAGAGACAGACCTAGAGGTTAAGTCACTGTTGGAATGCCCACATCCCATATCAGAGTATGTGGGTTTAAGCCCTGGGTTTCGTTACTGATTCCATCTTCCTGCTAATGTGCATTCTGGAAGGTAACAGGTGATGGCTCTGGTACTTGGGTCACTGCAACCTATGTGGGAGACCTGGCTGCTGGCCTCAGCCTGGTCCAGCACTAGCTGTTGCAGACCATTTGGGGTGTAAATCAGTGGATGAGAGCTCTCTATCTTTCCCTCTTAGAAATTTTATAGAAATATTCAAAATATATGACAGAAAATATCACAACCTTTTTTAGTTTTCAGAATAGGGAGAAACACCACCAGCTCAGATTTCTTGACTGACAAGTCCCAGATACCCAGAGCTGGTGATGTGGTGCAATGAGTCCCAGCCTCACCACTTTTGACCCAGGTCCCTGCTAATGCACCTAGGAATGTAGCAAATGACAGTCCAAGCACCTGGGTTCCTGATACTCTTGTAGGCGAGGAGGATGGCTTGGCTTTGGCCTGGCCCAGTCCCGTCTATTGTGGCCTTTTGAGGAAAAAGCCAGGAGATGGAAGATGGATCTCTCTTTCTCCCTGCCCCCTCCCTTCTCTGTGTGTGTGTGTCTGTCTGTTGCTGTCTTTCAAATAAATAAATAACTCTTTAAAACAAATACAGTTTGACATCTCTTTGTGTAGATAGGGTATGAAAAGTGCTTTACTTTTGGGGTCACAAAATCCTGTTAGAATCTTGGCCCCAGTACTTTCTAAGGTAAGACTCCTAGCCTCTCTAAGCCTCAGTTTTCTCATCTGTAAAAACCTAGAAAAGGTTATAAAGATTAAATTGTAGTTAGAATAGACAGTACAGTATCTGATGAAGCTGTCAAACAGCTGTGATAACGCTGATGATTTTGCTGTTGCTGCCATGTTTAGGCATATACATCACGGGTATTTTTCCTTAATCTAGCACTTTTTTGCTCATTGGTAGTAATAATGAAATAGAAAAACCAGGCCTATAAAAGAGATGTAATACTCAACAAACATAGCATCTGGAGATAAAATGATCAGATGCCAGATAGGGTACTTTAAAATTCTAAAACAAGAAATGCGTTCTAATTTCACATTCGTTTTTCTCCTCTCTAACAACATATGACTCATTATAAAGAGGTAATGAAAAGAAAAAAATTTCTTTGGCCAGTGGGGTTTTCAGATGCAAGAGCTGCATTGAAATTTTTGCTTGGTCAAACAATTCTTATTCTAAAACTAGTCAAAGTTTGACAAAAAAAAATTTTTGATCTCCAATATACAAAAAACTTGAGCAGAATGACTTCATGGTGAGTTAGGCAGTGATTTCTGAAGAGAAATTTAGTCTATAAAAACAAAGAATAAACAGATTTTAAGGTCCTGTGATGACTTGCCAGGGTTTCTTAACCAAAATAAAAATTGGGAAGGGGGGTAAACTTAAGAAATCAAAAGAGGTCCAGTGCTGTGGCACAGCAGGTTAATGCCCTGGCCTGAAGCACTGGCATCCCATATGGCTGCCAGTATGAGACCTGGCAGCTCCACTTCCAGTCCAGCTCTCTGCAGTGGCCTGGGAAAGCAGTGGAGGATGACCCAGGTCCTTGGGCCACTGCACCCACATGGGAAACCCAGGGGAAGCTCCTGGCTCCTGGTTTTGGATCGGTGCATCTCTGGCCGTTGTGGCCATTTGGGGTGTGAACCATCGGATGAAGACCTCTCTCTCTTCTCTGCCTCTCCTCTCTCTGTTTAACTCTTTCAAATAAATAAATAAATCTTTAAAAAAAAAAAAGAAATCAAAAGAGAAAATACCTTATCTGTGCCTCCATACAACATACTAGATAAATAGAACATACATATATAGTTTTATATATATATATATATATAGTTTTATATATATATATACACACACACATTTATTCTCAGGGCTAAAAGCCAACTCCCAAAGAGAGATACTACATTTACTGCACAATGCTGATAAGAAATATCCATATATTTTTCTTTTGTGTAATTAAATAAAAATATATTTATAATATTCTATAAATACCCACAATTATAAGCAAATAAAATCCATATCACTTAGAAAGCTTCAAAGAAAAGAGGCATTATGAACCATATTAGAAAATCTTGGGCTCCCGCGCCCACATGGGGGACCTGGAAGAAGCTCTTGGCTCCTGGCTTTTGATCAGCTCAGCTCTGGCCATTGCTGTCCTTTGCAGAGTGTACCAGCAGATAGAAGACCTCTCTCTCTGGCTCTACTTCTCTCTGTAACTGTCTTTCAAATATAATAAAATACAAGGAAAGAAAGAAGGAAATGAAAAAGAAATGAAAGAAAGAAAAAAAAGAAAAGAAAAGAAGAAAGAAAAGAAAAGAAAAGAAGAAAGAAAGAAAGAAAAAAAGAAAGAAAGAAAGAAAGAAAGAAAGAAAGAAAGAAAATCTACCAGTAAATTACCCAATAAGGCATATTTACATGGGCAAAGTAAATAGAGAATTTTTTTTAAAAATTTAAGGTTAATTTCTTATTGTTATGGAAAATGAAATGTTGATTTTATTTTCATTAGTCAAACTAGGTGACTAGTCAATTCTCAATTTTAACTGCATATTCGCTAGTACTATTGTCCTAAAACTTAAGCAAATGAAGGTATAAAAATACTTATGCATGGGATATTTCACTGGATCCCAGCATCAAAAGCCATTGCCTTTGGCCGGTGCCACGGCTCACTAGGCTAATCCTCTGCCTGTGGCACTGGCACCCAGGTTCTAGCCCTGGTTGGGGTGCCGGATTCTGTCCCGGTTGCTCCTCTTCCAGTCCAGCTCTCTGCTGTGGCCTGGGAAGGCAGTGGAGGATGGCCCAAGTCCTTGGGTCCTGCACCTGCATAGGAGACCAGGAGGAAGCACCTGGCTCCTGCCTTCAGATTGGCACAGCACGACAGCCATTTGTGGGGTGAGCCAACGGAAAAGGAAGACCTTTCTCTCTGTCTCTCTCTCTTCCATTGTCTAACTCTGTCAAAAAAAAAAAAAAAAAAAAAGCCATTGTCTTTAAGAAATTCTGAAACTCTATAGGCTTTTAGAAAGTCAGGATTAACTTCTCTTTTAGGGGCTGTCCCGTAGCACAGCTGGTTAACGCCCTGGCCTAAAGCACCAGCATCCCATATGGGCACCAGTTCAAGACCTGACTGCTCCACCTCGGATCCAGCTCTCTGGTGTGACCTGGGAAAGCAGTAGAGGATGGCCCAAGTCCTTGGACCCTTGCACCCATGTGGAAGACCTGGAAGAAGCTCCTGGCTTCTGACTTCGGATTGGCACAGCTCTGGCCTTTGCGCCCATTTGGGGAGTGAACCATTGGATGGAAGATCTCTGCCTCTCCTCTTTCTGTGTAACTCTGACTTTCAAATAAATAAATAAATCTTTAAAAAGAAAAAACAAAACTTCTCTTTTAAACCAAAAATTCATCCAGTGAGTAAAAATCAACAAACAAATATAGTTCCTACGGGAGAATAAATAATATATTATCTGGTATTATTTCTTAGGCAATAATTCCCACTGAAGTATTGAACGAAAGATTACAAGATACTTACAAAATATGCTTTCTAGATCCTTAGAAAGACACAGAGAACTCTGAACATGGTCTACTACATGATTTTAAAATTGCACCTGTGATCACTCATGATGTAATTAATATCATTCAGAAATTTTCAAGATCGGGTCAGTTAGAGATTAGAACTACTCATTTGGTGCCAATTCAAAGGATGCCCTCTCAGAAGTGCATAATGTAAATTCTTAAGCCCTTAGGCTGGTGGCATTTTAAGTACTCTATGTAGTGAACTGCTGGCAAGCAAAGTAAGGTCACAGCACCTGGACATGTGGCTGTGTGCTTTGACACAACTATAGGCACCTAGATACATCTCTGGGGATTTGTCAGGACCAACCCTGCAAGTGAAAAACTAAAGGGTATGTCTAGAAATGCTTTAGAGAAAAACTACTGCTGCAGAGAAGAGGGAAGTTCTGATTGGTTCTTTTCTGTTCTGTCATAGGGCAGAAAAAATAACTTTCTGTGAACACTCAGAATACCTTTAAGAAATTCAAGAACTCTGAAGAATTTGAACAACACTTGTGACTGACACTGTGGTTTGAATATTGCAGAAGCACCTTTCAATTAGAGTGTGGTTTTATTTTACTGCTTCAACACTTCAAGCCAGATAAAAATAAGATGCTAAGCCAATTCATAGCTCAAAAGAAACCACCTAGGCTGAACTTCTTTAAAGTCCATCTGGCGAGCACTTCTAGTAGGTTGCAGAGGTGATTAAGTGGTGTTGGTGAGCAAATTAAAAAGGAAATTGAAATGAACAGCTTTGAGAAAGTTCCTTTTTATTCTCACAAAAGTATCTTTTAAAAACCCACAATATGAAATATTCACTAACTCTCCAGTTTTTTTGATCCAGTTGGATGTGTTATTAATAGAACTGATAGATTTTCTTTGGGTTGTAGAATTCTTATTATCCCAAAGGCAGTGGATGCCTGATGCAAAGAGCAAATACTAAGATATACATAAGCATTATTTACTTATCTATGAAGTTGATGAGTATGAAACAGAACTTTTGAAAAATCTCACAAGAAAAGCAGTATCATTATTTCATGCTTAAGCACCTCATGTATTCTTTGACAGTTGTGAGTACCAGGAGACGATAACCAAGCCTTTAGAATATGCAGTTTATTTTCTGATCTCTCCCCTTCCCACTCACAGATTGACCCTAGACCAATATAAAGAAAAAAAATAGGGAAAAGAAATTGCTCTTTCAAAGCATTAATCACTGATTTAAAATCTCTAACAAGTGGCATATGATAGCTCAGGCTCCAACTTAACTTGAAGAAATAAAAATAAAGGGTTGTAATAAAGAAATAATAGGAGGGTGACAGCCTTTTGATTAGAGATGACATGGGGAGTTTTAATGACGTTCTCAGGATAGTCAGTTGCCTTCATTAAGTTTTACATCATTTGTTAACTGAGTACCTTCTTATGCAAAACACAATTTGCAAGTAAAGAACATTTTAAAAATTAAGTGACCTTGTCCTAGCTCTCCTGCTTCCTTTCTCTGTGGTGACAGACAAATAATTGACCTTCTCAGACCAAGTCACCTCATCTGGAAAATATGGGTAAAGCTGAGAAATTCTGGGAAAATCAAATAAAATGTAATGTAAGAACTAGAAATCTAAAACTAAATGTAAGGTATCACTTGGCAGACATGATTTGGATTTAAAATCATATCTTTTGTAGTGGGAGGGCATATCCTTTGTAGTGGGAGGGCTGTGGCACAGTGGATAAAGCTGACACTTACAGTGCCAGCATCCCATATGGGTGCCAGTTCAAGTCCGGCTGTCCTGAGACTGTTTCCAAGCCAGCTTCCTGTTAATGTGCCTGGAAAAACAGTGGAAGATGGCCCAAGTGCTTGGGCCCCTGATGGGGAAGAAGAAGCTCCTGGCTCCCAGCTTCAGACTGGTCCAGCTATTTGGGGAGTATGGCCCTTTGGGGAGTGAATCAGCAGATTGGAAGATCTTTCTGTCTTCCTCTGCCTCTGTATAACTACCTGTCAAATAAATAAAGAAATCTTTTTATAGAAATCATATCCCTTGAAAATTAATAGATATAGCGTGTTACAGTTGGAAAACACCTATGAGTGCTCTAGCATCCTCATCACACAAAGATGTAATGTAAGTCCCTAAGAGCTGAGATAATAATAATACTAATATTAACTTTAAATGCATAGTTACATTGTGCCAGGCACATGACATCATCCCATGCCTTTCGTCAAAGATAACTTTAAAGTACAACACGCCTAGGTTCTCCCCTTGTACCTGCTTTCTTATACCTTTGACTACTCAATTCTTCTTCATAAATGCATCACAGACTTGGTGACCACCATTTTGACAGACAACAATTTTGGTGATGCTAATATCCCTAATAAGGAAATAAGCATTAAGCCAAAGTTAACAAAGTTAAGTCTAATCTACGAAGTGGCTTTGACTTATTAGTTATTAGCTAATTATGAAATTAAAATCACAATTTATTAACTACTGTGTATTTATCTAAACTAAATACAGAACACTTGCTTAGGCACAAGGGTAATAAATAGGGCAGATCTATGGAGCAAGCACCACTGAGTGGCCCTCCATAATCCAGATTGATTTTTCAACTCTGTATTCTTTGTCTCCTACTGTCAAGATTATCATAAAAACTAAGCAAATGTTACTAGACAACATTTCAAAAAGAAGTCAGTGATTTTTAAGTAAGAAGTTAAAAAGAAGAGGTACCCCCATGCAGATGAAAAAGTTAAAATGTCACAGTTTCAGCAATCACTGTCTCTAGAGTGGAGATGTCATAAGAGGCAAGAAGACATCTAAGCCTTCACTTTCCACTTTCACTATTGCCTGCAAAGCAGGTGTCAAGATCCCCAAAAACATTACAAGGGAAGCTTCCATGTTATTTCTGCCTAAATGCCCAATATATGGAACAACAAACCAGCTCATGAGAGGGTCATATTTTTTCTCTAATTTAAAAAATTTGGCACATTATTTTACAGTATAATCTTATTTTAGCCAGGATCCAATTTTCTTTCTTTTTTTTCCAGCTGAAACAAACTCAAGTTTACTGGCAGAAACTGAGCAAATAAAATTCCTTTTAAAATAAGAAACACAGAGAAAATTCTCATCCATGAAGTAGCTAACTATGCTAGGGTATGTAGTTCATGTGTGTGCAAACATCAAATCTGGATGAAATAAACCAGTATTTCTCCTCAGTTTTGCAAATTGATGATGCTTAGAGGTACTGGTTCTTCAAAGATGCCCATGTTCTTATCTATGAAAATTAGGAGGCTATTAACTAGAAGAGTAATGTTCTCAGCTAATGGCTATCAAGAGTTCAAAATCTTGTAGAAAAACTCTTGGCAAAGACAAAATCAAGCTTTTCCTCAATGTACTGCAAAGACAGTGTGAGTTGTCCCACAAGCCTCATACTCATTTTAAAGCTGGAGAGACAAGGTATGCCCAGTCTATTTCTCCCTCCTCTTGGACAAAAGAGGGTGGCACATGCAAGTGAGTAATCACACCCCACATTACTCAATAAAATTATGAATAAAGATGATATCTCATTGGATGACCAAGAGAGATTACAATTCTGAACCTCCTGAATATCCCTGAACATGACCAAAATGCCTGCCAGGATCATTCACCAACCAGGAAAAGTAAGGAAATTTTTCATCATCAACAGATGTAGATGCTAAACCAGAGATCCACAATAACGAATTGCAGGCAGCTTAAAGTTTTACAGATCTGTCTCCCAGTAATTTCTCAAAGAATGGACAGTATGACCAATCCACTGCTCAACACCTGAAACAAGCACAACCAAGCCATCCAGTCCCAAATAAGGAAAGAATATTTTCTTTCCCACCCCTTCCACAATGGATTTACCACCCAACCTCCAAATCAGTGGCCACTCAAGAAAAAAAATTAGCTTGCTTTTGAGGAAGGGAAGTCTATCATGTGCTATGCATCAAGTTAGATATAAATACAAGTTAGGTCAGGGTAAGAGTCTGTTGCCATCTTCATCCATACATTTTGAGTTTGTAACCCATGGTGGTTACTTTGAATCAAGCACTTAAGGGTGTTCAAGGCACACTGCTGGATTAATACAGTGAAGTGCAACTACAAAGATAGATTAACAGGACATTCTATGGAAGCATAGCCAAAGTTCACAAGACTTCTGACCACAGAGGAAATTGCTTTTTATTCAACTAAAATTGATTATAAATCCACCTCTTAAGTAGAAGATGCAAGAAGATTCCTAAAAGAAATCATGCTCTACTGTACTTTTCAATCTAATCACAAAGTTCCTTTTAAAAAGTAAAATCTATTTAAATACCCCTGAATCATAGTTTTCAAACATTAAGGATGACGTATTCACTCAATCCTGTTGAGTCATTTCCAGGTGTTAATAAGTACAATGGCATAAAAATTTACAAAAATGTGTCCTTCTCTACACGTTTCTAGAATGATGCTACAGGACCTCTGTGAATCACAATAATTTAAGTACTTGAATTACTTTAGAGAAAATGTCAAAGCTTTCTTTTTCTTTTTAAAAAGCTATTGGAAATTTGCTTCTTCACTCAAAAGAATATCCATTCTTTCAAATAGACAGTATTTCAGGGGAGCATACGGGTCTGCTATTTTGACCATGGAAGACATAGTGAAGAATTTGTCACTTGCGTTCAAAAGGAAGGCGATTATGTCACTACTCCCATTCAAAAATCTTCAATAGGTCCCTATTACTTACCAAATCAAGCACAAACTTCCCAGCCTGCTATTCAATGTCCTTCACAATATGGACCCAATCCTCCTTTCAAAAAAAAATAATAATTATGGAAGGCCTCCTATATTATCATAGCACAGTGGGGGGCAGGAGAGGGATGAGATGCTTAAGACATAGAAACTGTCCTCAAGAATCTTACAGTCAAGTAGAATAATAAATAAGTCTTGTAACCAATTACGATAGCACCAGGGGAACATGATATGTCAGAGAAACATGCACTGGGAGTTGAAAAGAGAGGAATTACTTTTGGCTAGAAGTTGGGAACCGGGACTGGTGTCAGGCGCTTAAGCCAGGCTCAGGACAGGTAAGTGCTTTTCCAATTTTACAACCCATAATTTCCCCTTCCCAGGTATAAACATAGAATTTCATTTTTGGGCTCTTCATCATGATGTCACTTTCACTGGGTCAATGCTGACCTATCTTAAAAGCAACTTTTAAATAAAAAAAATTTATAATGTTTACATAGTGTGAACTTACACATAAAATTACTGCTTTAAGTAAGTCACATCATTTAATCCCTATCATCCCCTAAATCTATTAGATTAGATATTATTACCTTTGTTTTACAGATGTAAAGTGAAGGATAGGGGACCATGACAAGTGACAGATCTGAGGAATTAAAGAAAGGCAAGCCAAATGACAAAGGCCACATCTTTACCCACTATGCCACACTGCAGTAGAAGTACTGTATTTCCAAGAAGAACTATGCATTATTCACCCAAGGTGCACCAAGCATTTCCACTTCAACAACTTTGCATGTACACATGGAATATTCTTCCTCCTCTTTTCTACTAGTTGAAGGATCAAAACTCACCACAAGGAAAAAGAAAAAACTCTAACTTATAAACTCCTCTGAGGGACAGACCCCCAAGTTATTCTGGGCTCTGTCTACCTCTCTTCTTGTCACATGTATTGTGTTAATTCTTTCTCCTCCATCTCTACTGCCACTGCCTTAATTCAAACCTCATCTGTCTCCTGCATTATGAACCCTTATTCTATATTTAGTCTTGCTTTCCACAAAGGTGTTCACCACATTCTACAAGAGTGGTTTTAAATTTTTACTGTCATCATAGTCTCTGTTTGCTTAAACTTCTTTAATGGGTTTCTCATACCTTAGAGTAAGGTTTCTAGGGAGGAACAGATTAAAAATTCAGATACATAGCACTTCCTCTGGAAATCCTGATTGTGTATGTCTGTGGTCTGCCTGGGAATCTGTATTTACATGCTCATGAGGAGTTTCACATCATTGGGAAAGTTTGGTAAATAGTGCTCTATAGGATTAACTAGAAGCTTCATCACACGGTAAACTCTTCATGTGCAACCCCTACTCCAGCCTCCCTTTTCACCATGCATTATCTGACACAAAGAACAACATCAGTAAGATTGCTAATGCACACAAACCATTTTGCTTCACACCTTTCAGCCTTTGCATTAGCTCTTCCACTTACTTCCCACACCTGTCCTATCTTGTTCACCTGGAAACGCCCATTGAAAACCATCAAAGCATTTTCAAACCTCCTTAGCTCCGTAAAGCATTCCACATGTCTTTTCAGATAGAATCACTCCCTCTTCTGAAATACCCTATGTGTTTAATAAAATATTAGACACATTTTATTAGATATATTAGAAATGTATTAGATACAATGTAAAATGTATTAGATACATTTTACTTAGTAATTTACTTAGTAAATAAGCACTTATTTATTCATAAATGCTTATTTACTTACTGTATAAACTCACTAAGGCAAAGGACCACATATTTGCTTTCTATCCCTGGTACCTAGGACAGTGCTTGCTATCAATTCTATGATCAATAATGTTGAAGGGAGAGACTATTCATTGAATTCTGCCATTAATCAGTCACCAAGCTAGATTTTTAAAACATCAATGTTAGTTTAATCTTAACAACTACCCTACGAGATAATTATGATCCCCACTTTACAGGTGAAGAAACTAATATTTAAAAAGACGGCTGCATGGAAGTTGCAGGGCAAAGAGAAGTATTCATATCCACCTGCTTCCAAAATTGCCATTCTTCTCGTATCAGGCTGCCTTCTTAAATATCAACAAGCCTGCCTGGACTTGTGCCTTCTAAAAGTGAGTATTTGCCATACATAAGAGCTATTTGGGCATTTGCTGTGGTGTCCTACTCCCCTTCATGGGAGGACAGTAAACCATAGAAGGCAAGGAACCTTGTGGTTTCCCTATGTTTATTCTCAGAGTGCCATGCTTGAGAGATTGAGAGCTTCCTGACTCCAGACAGGTATGTGTATCTACACATCAGCCTTGGTATGTGGCAATCTGTCCACCCAATGGTGGATTCCACAAGTTTCCAATAATCGATGACTTATCAACTTTTCTTTATCATTCACACTTCGTACATAGAAATGCTGGAAGTTTTATTTTAGTGGATGGCATTTGTTACAAATGTTAGTTGGAAGAAGATCTATGAAATTTTACACTCTCAGTCTACTTTTGAAAATCTTCTAACTTAAAGAAAAAGAATGCTTGGTTTTGAGGTAACTAAGTTTTCCAGCTTACAGGAAGAGTTAAGGAGTAAGTGTTTTAAGAAAATATTCTTTTTACTAACAGGTAATCATCTATGTATCCTGTACAAAATAATTAGAATTCAGTTACAAATATCTAACTGTAAAATTCCAATGGAAAATTACCTTGATTTCCTGGAATGATTTGGAATACATTTCAGGAGAGGGTAGGATGTCAGACCTGTAATGTTCTATTTTGAAGCACAAAAATCTCAACAGAAATTCTAGTTATATCATGGAGATGGAGAAGTTGCCCTGTGATTACAAAATGTACCTCATACTTAGTGAACAGAATAGTCTACTGATGTTAACACCACTACCTTAAGGTGTCCTTCATGTAAATTGTAGCATTCTACTATTCTCAGAATAAACTCTAAGATCTAGTTATTTTCTTGCCAAACTGAGAAGAAAAAAGCTCTCCTGATTAAATAAACAAAAAACCCAAGAAACAGAAGTATTATCTAAGTACACATTATAAATCAAAGAAATGAAAACATTCAGATTATACTCTTGTGCAGGCCCTCTCTACGTTAAAAGATAAAGTATACAAATAAAAAAAGACTCATGAATGTGAACAAATTCCTGGAGCCTGAATTTAAAATACCATCTAATTTAATCTCATTTTACTGGTGAACAAGTCTGAAGAGATTAAGCGACACATCCAAGGTCATAGAGCTAATTAAGGTCAGCAAAGGACAGAGTACAAGGGGAACAAAAGAACTAACAGTGACTAGTTTCAGGGAAATTATGTGCTTAAAACATGGAATTCTGCTAAGTAGAATCTTAAGGACAACCTTAAGTTTTTTCTCCACTTTACAGATGAAGGAATTGTATGTAACAAATAAGAATGAAAACTGGGATTTGAACCCATTTTCTCTGTCTCCTGGGTCTGTGTCTTTTTCAATGCAACCATAACTTCAGAGCACAGTCCCTGGACTCATAGTCCAACATTCTAGACAATAAGTCATGCAGATAAAAAAGAATTCACTGCAAGGTTTTACTTGCATCACCAGAGATAATTGTATTCGCTCAAAAACAAACTTTAAAAAGCTGGAGGACATGTGTAGGAAATCAACAAAACCACGTGGGACCAAAATATTCAAGAATTACTTCCAGGCCCCTTTACCTGTGTAGGAAGACCAATGACTTCCCCCAAGGTCAATCCCTTCCTAAAAAAAAAAAATACAAGCAAAATGGTCCCTGAGTTCATCACGGGAAACTATTTGCCACATTAAGCAATTTCCCTTATTAAATTCACCATTACATTTAAAGACAACTATATATACCTTCTTGTATAGATACCATAATGAAAAGAAACTCCATTTCCAAATTCAGACCATATGTACTTAATTTAAGAGAACACTAAAAGACGAATAAAGAAGATTCCATTTTAAGTATAGTACTTAAAATGAGAAACTAAACTGCAAGAACCTATCGATAGCTAAAAGAATTCTAAGGTGATCTGATGATCTACTTGAAGCAGTATTAAATACAACAAAATTCCAGTGAAACAAAATACTTTCATCTTTTATGGATGTAACAGAATTTGATCAAATGTATCAATAAGTTCTGACTAATTCATTTCTGTTCAAATACCAGAGTCAGTAAGTACAAAGGTTTGATCAATCTGTCTACCTTAGATAGTCAAAAAGATGAAATCTGAAAGAGGAAAAGATGAAACCTAGTGATCGAGTCATCAGGACACTGACTAATAATGCTGGAGAGTTGAATAAGTGATAACTGTACCTTTGAAAAGCTAGGAGAGAGAGACAGAAATCCAATACCATAATTACAACATAATGTGAAAACTAGAAAACGCCCTGGAGTGCAGAGAAGGAAGCGCTGGCCTCGTACCCCAGCAAATCAGGAAGGCTTCATGGAGGAGAGGCTATCAGGACTGGATTTTCATCAGTAAGAATTTCCTAGGTAGAAGAGAAGCCAAAGACACCCTCGCTCTGGCTCTTCTTCCGTTGTTTTGCTTTTCAAGACCTCACTTTGCATAAGCTGGGGAACTTTATCACTGAATAGCAGGGATACAAAGATGGCTCACTTTCATTTTAATAAGGAACTAGATTTCAGTCAAACTCCCTGGCTGCTTTCTTGCTGACCATTAGAATAGTAGTAAAACACAGTACTACTGAAGGATAAATTTTCATGGATAAAAATGGTTTTTATTATTGTCTGTTCTGACATCAAAATATTTTTCAAGACCAAATTAAGAACAAATGTGAACACAGAAAGATAAGAAATTATTCTTTTACTATTGACCCCACACCTTAAAAAAAATAATTTCCACAAAGTGTCTGCAGGTAGAACCAGGAAAGAAAGAAGAAAGGAGAAAAAATAACATGGCGTCATTACAGCTATTCTTCCGAAGCAAAGTAAAGACAATGAAAAGGAAAACAGAACACGTGTATTACAATGTATAGCACCATAAGGCTGTGTTTGACGCTCTGGAGGGCTTCAACAAGTACTGTTCAGCCAAAAATCAATTGAAAAATCAGCATGATAACAGAGCATGAGTTGCCCTATAATAGCCTTAAGATCCCCAAGGCTATGTGAGTCCCTTTCATCTGCCACACTGCCCGACTCTAGGGGACCTCAATGCCCCTCCCTGAGCACTGTGCCCGACTGTCTTCTACCTACTGCTTTGCTCCCCCTTAGAAGGGGTAACTGACAAGGACTGATGATGTTTTAAAGTGGTTTTGAGAATTTTTTTTCTTTTCTCCTTTATTCTTTATTTTTCTTGACATATGCACTCAAATTTATCCTATACTATCAAGCAGAGACTATTCCCATAATACTAGATGGCCAGACATAATCTGTGAATAATCTAATGAGTAACAGTTTCGTATTTGGAGTGCCTTAACCAACATACATTAAACTGCCCCTTAATAGAATCACAGTTCAGGCTTATGCAAATGTGACATGTCAGCAATTCACAGCATTGTTATAAATATACATATATAATTCATTCCAAGATTTCATCTCAATATTTCTTCAATGACTTCCTCACAATGTCTGGTTTGTTCAATTTATATTTCTGCTTGGCATTTGGTGCAAACCCCCAAAGATAAGATACATCTGTCCCTTAGTCACAAATCTTGGCACTTTTACCTTAATTCAATCGTGAAATGATTGGTTGAAATTACCTTGCTTATTAGCAGGATCTCCTCAAAATAAAACATTTTATTTCCAAACTTTCGAATTTGACATGAAATGTACCAACTCAGTAGTAACATATCAAAGCGTAAGGAGGACACATAAATACCTTGATCCATGCGAGGGAAAGAAACCCTAATTGGAAGTCAGCTTCCCTGTGATTATCAGCTTGTTTATGGGGAGGGAGGACTCTTCCGAATGGCACTGTAAATTCATCCCTGATTATGGCGTTAAAACCAGAGCTCATTTCCACACACTCCCCCCCCCAACCCACCCAATCCATTTTGTTTAGTTCTAAAGGGTTGTGCACTGTTTTCACAGAATGACAGTTTTTCATGCTTTGATTTTCTCCAGTTTCAAGAAAAATTAATCAGTTGCACAAGCCAGTTGTCAGATTTCACTTCCCTCATGGCAGAAAGCACACATATTCATTGTCTGCTATAAGAATAAATTTTAGTAATTTTTCCCCATGTCAATATGAATATTAGACTGACCCAATTAATATGAAATGCTTCTATGCTGCTGGAACAGACAGTGCTACAGAAAGAGCCATTTGCACAACCTGTTCATGATTATGGGCCATAAGGACACAAAGATGGCACACACATTTGTGGACCATCTGAATTCTTATACGGAGCGAGGAGGGGGAAGGGGGGCGGCATGACGTTAGCTTGACTGTCGTGGGTCATGTTTTTTAATCCAGAGTATTGGACATGTAACACAGCAACAAGAGCTGATCATTTTGTTTAATCACCTTTTGGATCTTTGCCAGATGGTCTCTATTGAGAGCGCTGCAAACAGAGAGAGATGAACTGCATCTAACACGCCACCAGAGCTTTCCCGTAAATGTCTGAGAACTGATTCCAACAAGAATTTAGTCTCACAGCAGAAAGGGATACATTTAAAAACTATGTGCATTAACTATACTTTTCCCCATAGAATCCTCACTTGGCATGAATAATTTACCCACTCTTATGCTAATGGGATCATGAAAGTATCCCTCTGTCTTTAGTGCCGCTATTCTCAGCTTTCAGTAATTACCCCACCCAGTGAAAATAACATGGCTTCTGCATTGAACGGCCAACTCGTACCTGACAATTAGAAAGATCATGGCTGACAGTGTCCAGAACTGGACAGAGAAACCCTTGTAGCCCAAAGAAGAGTAGCGCCATAAAGTAAGGATGTCTGTGGATGGGAAAACACTGGGGTTGGGAAACAGAGAGAAGGGCAAAAAGAAAAATTTTTCCATTGCCAAGCTTTTCTTTCTTTGACTTACCAAGATTATATTGCTCTTCCTATTATTGTGAAGAACATTCATGCCCAGATTAATTTTGAAGAAGAAAAAAAGCACTATCTAAGAAATAGAACTATAGTGATCCTTAAAGCACATCTGCATGAAGTGTTTATCAGAATTTTTTAAAAAGTCCATATAGTAGAAATCCCCACCATTTTCCTTTTTTTGGGGGGAATTATAAAAAGAGAGAGAGAGAGACCTCGGTTTTGACTTCTGTCCACAAAACTCCAAGTTAGGTAGTTCACTGTGTAAAAATTATCAGGCTAAAACATCTGGGAAAGAAAGCTATGAAACAGCAGGGAACGTGGCTGGTTTATTGTTTATCTTTTGTTTATGAGGCAGTATTCAAGTTTAATTACTACTCTAAATTAAACTCTAACTGGCATCAGGAGACATCCCTTTACATGACTAAGTTGGGAAAGGAAAAAAAAAACTAGAAATCCCAATTCTGGGTTTTTCAAGTAAGTTGATCCATATAGGAAGAAATTACTCAAAATTAACAGCAATTATAAAAAGCTTTTAAGCATTTATGGGTACCATTACATGCTCCTAGAGCATTTCTTTATGAGAAGAATTTGATTTTATTTCTAATAGTTACTATTCAGAAAGTCCTAAGAAAATCATCAGAAATTGTTTGCCTGTTTGCTGATGGTTCCAGGATGGTAATCTCTTCTACTTTATTTGGACAGAAAAAAGGAGAAAGAAAAGGCAATAGAAATATTCTACACACAACAGCTTCTTCTGTGGCAATAGTCAACCAATGTCTTGGAGAATTGTGTTTTATATATATACTTAGGGGGACAGAAAGGAAAAGAAATGTCATTGTATTTACCACAACAGTAAGTGACCAGTTTTAGATGAACTTAGCTCTAGGAAAATAAAAGTTAAAAGCAACTAGCAAAAGATTATGCCAGATGGCATCTGTCATATTGTATTTAGGGTTATTTTAAAGAGATTGCTGCCACTATGAAAACATTCCATTGACAGAGTTTTCCTAGACTGCATAAGAAATCCCAATAGAACATATTCAAGACCTACAATAAGTGGGTTTGAGGGTTTTCCCCCTGCCTTTAATATGTAACTGGAATATTTCTGTGGGGAAAATAGTTTTATAACTATAAAATAACTATTAAAAAGCTAGTTATAAAATAGTTTTATAACTATAACATTGTATTATGCATTGTCAACTCAAATGTGTACTATCCTTGTGGACCTTTGCTTTCCTCTAAGCTCTTATATTCACTATTCAGATTTTCCGAGATTTTGACACCATGATTGCTAAAGAACTGTATAATAAATAAACAGTGTCTAGTTACGGAATTCTAGCCCCACTGTCCAGAAGTCAGGCAGGGGCACCCGTGCAGGGGTTTGGTAGGTGGCAGAGTTGAGGTGACGTATGCTGGCTTCTACAACCTTGTGTTCTGAAAGCTCAGAGAGCTATCCATGCTAGAATGCTAATGTATTTAGGTTACACTGGGTCTGGCAACAGTATGGTTAACGTGCGTGTGGTGTGCAGTGTGAGCTCAGCAGTTACTGGGCCAACTGTCTCGGTATTTCTGGGAATCCTGCCTATTCACAGTGCAGGGATTGTTCAATTGCTGCAAAATGTACAAAATGAATTTTACAAAAATGAATTGTAAGGAAGGCCCCATTACAACGATTTTACAGCAAAGATGTCAACATCAATTTTTCTTTCATGCATAGCTAATGATTAAAACAGCATATTCCATTTGCCTAAGACAATTTATTTCATATTGGCACATCAAAATATTGAAATGCAAAGTTATCTTTACTCTACCCCTTTTATTCATTGCCGCTGAACCCATACCATTGTTCAAACCAGGAAAAATAAAACAAACTTGGCACGAAATACTTAAAACAAAGGCTCATCAATATTCTCCAATTTGTCAACATCTCAATTACAGCACTGGAAAAAATGTAAATTTCATGTGCTCTAAACACTGAGGGGTCTATTCTCTTGCCAATTCACATGCGTAACTCCCATCAGCGTTAATGGGAGTTACACAAACCCATCAATAATAATAATACTTTGTACATATATTGTGCCTTTCATCTAAGGCTCTCAAAGTGCTCTAGGAACAAGGGGGCTGCTTCCTCGTCTTTACTCTGGCAAAATACACGATGAAATACAAAGCAGCTTTTGACTCAGCAGGTACAGAATTAGGGACCCCAAGCCTTATTATCAAGCCCCATTTTACTGATGGGAAGCGAGACACAAAGAAGGCCAGTTACTTCCTCAGAGCACTGAGTCTGCACCCTAATTCTACCCTTGAAAAACCAGATTTCCTACCTCATTCTAATGTGACTAACAAGCAAACGCCCTCCTTTTGGCTGCTTTTAGCAAGAGAAATCAGAGTGAATGAAAAGTCTGGTTCATATTTATATGGTTTACTACTAGGCATGTGCTCTTTGAAAGATACAGCGAAGTCAGGTTTTACATTCTACCAAGTTCATTTCTTACAATATTTTAAAAATGTGATGGGTTTCTCCCCCTCCTTTTGGCTTACTGCACAAACATTAAGGAGGAAAAGATGACCTTTCACCTGTGTAACTGTAGCTGTTTACTATCAGGCCATAAAATAAGGTATTTTTAGGTTCCAAAGTAAAGATTTGTATGAATCAGTATAGTAAGAATATTCACAAAAATTATAAAGCAACGTAAATGCATGTATTGTTTTATAGCATATGGCTATTAAAGTTTAATTTAAAATGTGTATGAAAACATTGTATTTAGTACAATTCAACCCTATTTTTCCTGTTTATCATAATTTGTTTTGAAACTGAATCATTTTACAGTTTTCCATATGCCTGTTGTGCTAATAAATTCTAAATAAGCAAGAAAACTCTTTTCTAAACTGCAAACTTGGTTTCCTGTGAAACATTATAATATATTTAATACAAAGGACATAAATTT
Source organism: Oryctolagus cuniculus (assembly GCF_051225735.1). NCBI lineage: Eukaryota > Metazoa > Chordata > Mammalia > Lagomorpha > Leporidae > Oryctolagus > Oryctolagus cuniculus. The sequence continues at coordinate 60,250,583 of NC_142878.1, forward strand.
CCCTTGCAGGTTTTCCATTATACATCAACCCTAAGATTTAACCTAGGATAAGCATATGTGATTTCAGTCAATATCTCTGTTGACTTTGCCCTGAAGCAGATAATTAATCTTTCCCACTGAAAGCTGCTCTGGACAATTCAGAGGAACAAAATAACAAAATATCTTGAAAATATGCTTCAAAGACTAATATGGGTGGGCATGAATATGACAAAGTACACTCACGTCTGGCCTTCAAAACTTAAAGTCTGCTCTAAAACGCTGGAGTACTCTCACACATGTGTGTTCTCACCACTGATGCAGTAAGTCAGGTAGGAAATTCTCCAGGCCTAAACAGTCTCCATTTTATAGGAATCATAACATTTTCCTCTCCAACTTTAATACATTAAAATGACTGACTTCCTAGTGCTCCTACACATAAGCTACCATGTCCATTCGTTAATCCCACAGAGATATGATTAAAGGAACAAAATCCCACAGGGATCAAATCCTTCAACATGGGATAAGTGGGTGCGGCTACCCATGGCATAGGGGGTTTATGTGTATTGTTTTTACCCAGTGTATCAATCTCAAAGCTCTTCTGTCTCCTGACAAAAAAAAAAAAAAAAAAAAAAACACAACAACCAAACAAAGTAATGAAAATATGAAACGTCATGCTTTGCCTGTTGCTGCAACTACTCCCTGCTCCAAAACCCCAGGGTCTTCCCTCTCCCACCCCCTCTTCTCTCTGGCCCTTTCCTGCTATCTCTCTCGCCATAACTCAACTAACCCAACAGAACCAGTCAGTTTTAAATTTCAGTTGGGACCTTGGTGACCTGTTAATGAATCTACAGAGAGGAGAAAAACTCACAGTGTTGAGTTATGCCTGGTGTTGCTAGCTGACTTGGAGTCAGAAATGCTTGAAGCGTTAACGTAATTGCAAGAATGTGAAAAATGAAGCGCTGGGCTCCTGAGCAAAGTGAAAGGTCAAAGTGAGCCTCACACACACAAGAAGTCTCTGGAAGATAGCCTCATTAGACCATTAAGTCTGCTTTTCTCTTTCCCCACTTTTCTACAGTTTTTAAGGAGTTTTGTTTTTATTAATAGATACTTTTCACCGTTTGTGCTGCCACAATTTGGGACAGTGGGGAGGATGGAGTCACGGAAAGTTTTCCAGATTTCACCACATGGAGAAGTCCATCCCTGCACCAGGGAACCCTACAATTACAGTCATTGCATTGCAGATCCATTCAATCTATGGGCAAGTTTCCCTCAAAATGCCTTGCAAGTAAGTCCCTTTTGTATACAGTATAACTGATCTAATACAAACAATATATAAAACCTGAATAGAAACAATTCACGATTCCTTCCACAATTTACCTTCTGATAATATCATCTCTGTGTTACTTGCAGCTTGCTTAAACCTAGAATCAACTGAATGGCATCTCATCCTAGAAAATACATTTTTCTCGATTCTTCTAGAACCTCAGGAATCAAAAATCCATGGCCAGAGACTTGGAGAAGGAAAGGTGCCTATTCTACATCAACCACCTTTCAATGGTATCTGTATTTCCAGCTCAAGCTGTTAAACTGTCCTTTACTTGGAAGCCTGTCTAATGCTTAAATATTGTGGCCATAAACACAGTCATAATAGAGATGAAATAGACCTAGGAGATCAGACACCATCTCATGTAAAATATTAAAAAGTAAAATCTATACACTTTCCTGGCCCTCATTCAATAATGCCTCTTCCTTTGAATTATCATTTTAGCCATAGAAGAGTCACCCCTACAATACATAATTGTTCTCTGTGCAGCAGGTGAGTTTTAAATGGTAGAAGGTATTCTAAATTGCACCAGTCTTCCTCCACATCTACAGTTGTTGTCCCCATTGCCCTCTGGCTATTCTGTTAGGACTTGTGACAAAAGTCTCCATGTCAGTGGAACAGAAATGACGAAAAATACTCTTCTAAGAATTTCAAAAGCCATTTTTCCAAGATAAGATTCCATATGAAATTCCTGCAGTATTTCCAAAGTTATTAAGAACAGACTTTTGTATCCTATGTGCTTTTGAGGCACAATTGCTTGATTACAGAGAACTCCTAGAGTTGATATTACAAATAAAATATCCTGTCTATAGAATAATTCAAGCTACTGCATTACAGCAATGAAGTTGGGATGTCATTCCATTTACTTATACACACAGAAGTGTAGATAACCAAATTTGTAAAGGAATTGGCAGAACTAATCAATTGTGATTGTAATGCCTACTTAAAGATGAGAAGGCATACTTTGATTTAAGTTAAGGAAGTTAAGAAGAGGAAATACTGTCTTTCTAAATAGCAGCTGATTACATTCCCTAACCTGCCGTTCTCCTGTTCACACGGAGGCAGATGTTCTGATATCATAAAATACGGCAGTTATTTTAGTCATGCCTGCTTTGCACAAGGAAAATGCTTGACCTTTTACCTTGCTCACTGCTGTTGTCTCCACTCTGGGAAGCATGGCCCCCACTGGAAGGTCCTGGGGTGCCTGCTGAGTGGGTTGAGGTTGCATCATCGTGGTCTCGCCAAGATGAGGGATTCTGTCGTCAGATGTCAAGGAAGGAATTTTTCCACAGTTACCATTTCAGTTGTAAATGAGGAACCAAGAGGAAGGACACGGAGAAAGACAAAAAAAAAGTGTACAAATTAGTATTTGTGGAGCTGGGCATACTTACATGCCATGTTACACTGTGTTGTTTTTTCAGTCTTAAATTTTTTTTTTTAAAAGAGAAGAGATGCTTTATAACTTGATAAGGTGTTGATTACATAAGTGTACACACTTGTTAGAAATAACTGAAATAGGGCCGGTGCTGTGGCATAGTAGGTGAAGCCTCTGCCTGCGGCATTGGCATTTGAAATGGGTGCTGGTTCATATCCTGGCTGCTCCTCTTCCAATCCAATTCTCTGCTATGGCCTGAGAAAATAGTAGACAATGGCCCAAGTCCTTGGGCCCCTGCATGCACTTGGGAGCCCCAGAAGAAGCTCCTAGCTCCTGGCTTTGGACTGGCCCAGCTCTGGCCATTGTGGTCACTTGGAGAGTGAACCAGCGGATGGAAGACCTCTCTGTCTCTCCCTTTCCTTTGTCTGTAACTCCACCACTCAAATAAATAAAGTCTTTAAAAAAACTGAAATGTTTTATATAGGTATATTATATACAAATTTAAACCACAATAAAGATAATATTAAAGTTAAAAAAACTAAGAATGAAATAGTCTTTTTCACTTGTTATCTCAATTAGGGCATACTCTTCCAAGAAACAGGTCCCAGCGCTCTTGGATATTAAAGACTTCAGAACAGGAATGCCTACAAAATTCAACGACTCCCTAAAACAAAAAAAATCACAGGCTCCAGAATGTACGCTCTTTATATCTTTCAACTGTACTACTGTACTACCTTAAAACAACCTACATGAATTCTCAAAATCAGCAGCAGTTAACTGATTATATAACCAACAGATGCAGTGATATTAACCACCATATCAATACTGAATAAATTATCAATTTCTGTTTTAATTTACACAAACAACAATTTTTAAAATGAAACAAATATGAGTCACTAGTCATTGAGTAGGCTAGACAGGACTTTCACCTGAGCATCGTGGAGGCTTTACATTTATGCAGCAGCACTTTTTCCAGGAAGAGCCACTTGTTTCAAAGGACACGCAAGGTAAACCAAGAGTCAGAGCTCAAGCCACTTTGCTGACTATATTCTTCTCCTGTTTCTCCTCCCCTTTCCTGATCATTCCCAATACCCTGCTGCTGCTTAAAGGAAAACAGGAATTCTAATGTACAGGAAGGACTTTATCAGCACCACATGAAGGCAGACAAGGGATGGAATTTCCTCCGGCAAAAATGGAGAGTAGCAACAGTACACGAAACAAACCAGCCGTGAGGTCAGAGCTGGCCACTTGTCACCTGTATGCAGCAACTTCAACTAAGCCTACAGATCTGTTGGCAAGCAAATTCTTTGGGTGTCATAGAAAGACGGGAAAAGAATTAAATATACAAGTATATAAAAATATACTACTGCTTAAAAGAGGAAATGCAACAGAATAAAATTAAAAATCAGACAGATCCACACAAATATAGGTAATATATAAACCTCTTGGCCACCTGAAAGTAATCCTGTCATGTTGCCATTTTATACAGTTTATCAAGAAAAAAGTCTCCAGTCTGTCTTTTTTCCCAACAATCAATTCTATAATGTACGGAACACATAAAAAGTGTTACCAACATAAAACAGGAAACCCAGCTGAGGCAATACAGGTAAATAGCCTATTTGAAATAACAATTAAAAAACCACAGCCTTATTTTCTCCTCTATGGACCTGTTACACACTGATTTAAACTTAATATTTGGCATTTTTGATAGATGATGAAGTAACTCAGAGGTCTATAGATTAATAACATCTCTATCAAATAATGCTACTGGCGCTGCCATCAGGCAAGCAATTGATTCAAAGTGAAAACCCTAAGCAGAAATTTCCTGACTATAAATATGACCCAGATAGATCGCTCAAAGAAAAGTTTGAGAAACTAGATTAGGGAATGAAATTGAGTAAAATAAAATAAAAAGCAAGGTTCTCTGCTGCCTGCATGAAGACAAACGCATGTCTCTGAGCTCCGCTTTTATCTAAGTTAGAAACCACTCCAATAAGTTCAAGGTAAAGGGAAACGGAATACAGAGGCTCTTCAAGCTTTGCCACCTCTTCGTGTCAGCTGTTTGCTGGCTGGTAATCAGATAAACGGTAAGGAGAATTACTTGGAAAAATAAATAAATAATAGAATGGCAAGAGTTTAGTCCTGCAACAACACAGGCTACAGCCTTCTTTTAGAAAATGCCGTAAGTGCAACATATTTACCTAATCTAAACTTTTCAGTATACACAGCAAGCGATGTTAATTTTATGCACTGCAGGCTTTTTATTAAGCTGGCTGCTATAAACGCTCCTTACCCCTATGAAAATTACAATAATTAACCACTAACACCTCAACTATGTTTTAAGGTAAATGTCATCCAATAGTTATTATATAATCGTTCAAATGAAGCTAGAGAAAGTCTTTCTGTTTAGGGACTGTAGTGATTTCCATGGATCATGCAGGACTTCTACAACTGAACACACTGATTTGTCCCTATCAACCAAACCTGTGCTGAGCTTTAAAGTCAGCCCTCAGGAGCCAGTGCTGTGGCATAGCAGGTAAAGTCGCCACCTGCAGTGCCAGTATCCAATATGGGTGTGGGTTTGAGACCCGGCTGCTCCTCTTCTGATGTAGCTCTCTGCTCAGCCTGGGAAAGCAACAGAAGATGGCCCGAGCCCTTGGACCCCTGCATCTGCATGAGAGACTCAGAAGAAGCTCCTGGCTCCTGGCTTCATTTCGGCCCAGCTCTAGCCTTTGTGGCCATTTGGGGAAATGAATCAGCAGATGAAAGGTATCTCTCTCTCTCTCTCTCTCTCTCTCTCTCTCTCTCTCTCTCCCCTCTGCCTTTTCTGCCTCTGCTTCTCTGAAACTCTGCCTTTCAAATAAATAAATAAATCTTTTTTTAAAAAAAAGTCCAGCCTCATTATTTTATAATTCAGTGTATTACTTTCAAAGGTTTTCTGAAGGAGGTGATTTCTAAAGTAAAGCGGAGAAAAATGAGCTACACAAGCAAATATGACGTTAAGAGTAGCTGGTTCCTCCCTATATACTGGGTCTTGAGTTTTCCGACTCAAGCTACTAACTAATCTACCATTCCGCAGTTCCTCCATCTCTTCTCCCTCACCCCTCAAAATGCTCTCCTGAAAATGTGTCATGTTTATTTTCATAGAGTGTCTCATGTATTATGGTTTAGTTTTAAGGACTGACAAACTCAGGAGTCTCACATGATATCTATGTGACTTGAAAGAAGGAAGAAAAGGCAAATCCTTCCAAGTGCCAAGGCTGAGGAGCTACCCCAAGTTATCTGTATTCTCCTACCACGGTGATGTGATAATTTATAATGACAAATATCGATACTCTTGATAACAAAAAGCTGGTTGTCAGCAGCAGGTGCTGTGGCGCAGCAGGTTAAGCTGCTGCCACTTGGGATGCCCACATCCTGTACTGGAGTTTGTGGTTGGAGTTCAGCTTCCACTTCTAATCCAACTTACTGCTAATGCACACTCTGGGAGGCAGCAGATGATGGATCAAGTACTTGAGTTCCTCCCAGCCACATGGAATTCTGGGCTCCTGGCTTTGGCCTGGCCCAGTCTTGATTGTTGTAATCACTTGGAGAAATGAACCAACGGAAGGACGATCTCTCTGTCTCTCCCTGTGTGTATGTGCGTCACTCTGCCTTTCAAAAAAAAACAAACTTAAAAACAAAAACAAAACCTGGTCATAGTTAGTCATAGGAAATTGTAACCTATGTGAAAAGCTATAACCCATTACCCATAGTGCTGATTTTTTATCCTGAGATTGAAATATTTGTATCACAACTCCTCCCCTTCCCCCCCATCCTACCAGATAGTTTCCAAATTTACATCCTTCAAGAATAACTGCCTGGCTGTCTGCCAAATTACATGCAGAAGTTTAGTGAGTCCTGAAACCAAAGTGGCATACAAAAGCACGTAAAAACACATGACGTATGTAGAAAAACGAAGAGAAGGGCTCTCTGTGTGCATATGTGTGGATGAACACTCAGGTATATGCATTCCACAAGATGTATCCTGTCCTTCAGCCAAAAGTATCACAAAAGATGCCCGAGGGTAAGGAGTGAACATGTTTCTATTCCCAGTGGCTTTAATAATTGAGAGTCAAATATGGTCCTCTTCTTACTCTTACGTAATTGCGTTAAAGAGCAGTGTTACCAGGAGAAAAGCAGTGAATACTGAGTGGAGCACAATAGAAGGAGATGGAAAATAGATACAAGAAGCTAAGTCTCCAGGGGCAGTATTTTCTATTTGCTGGGCTACAGACTCACAGCTGATAATGCAAGTTGTAATTAATATAAAAGCAGGAGACAATATGGGCAGAGCTTGTAGTAGCAGGGCCACAGGAGAGCGCTCTGCTGCTCTCCTCGGTTTCTCATTTACACACAGCTTTCCCTAGAAAACACGATTCTGCCAGTGTTTTCTCCCTTGAAAGTTAAAAAGAAAAAATTGATTTCACACCATCATTGAATTTTGCTAAATCTAGAAAAGAGTACGGAGAGCACAGGAGTCTCTTGGTATTGGAAGCAAATTGTATGTGCACCTCTTCTGTTGAGGCTGCAGATATGGTAGAATTGTAATATTTTAAATCATTATGGCATTTGTGTGAGAGACTGCCTAGAGCAGAATATTTATTAAGTCTTGGTGAATTGGTGGTATTCCTCTTTTAACCGATTCTACACAGTATATGGTTCTGGCTTCTAAATAAATACAAAACAGGCATGGGGGGAGCAAAATGTATTAGACTTCAAGGAGAAAAAAGCCCAGACTTCATTCAAGTTATATCTGAAATGGGCTGATGCTCACTTTGGACCCCAAATGAAAAGACGGTTCAATGGATGTGGTACAGAAAACATTAGATTGGAATTAAAGCTCCAGGGTGCCACCTCTCACTGGCCATGTGACCTTGAGTAGGGATGTACTTCATTTCTCAGGGACTCATTTCCTTTATTTCTTTAAAATAAGAAGTTAGACAAGATAATCCCTAAGATCACTTCCACTTTTCATTCCATTATTAAAGACATTCACAAAATATAAGGGTAGACTTTAAAAATATGACGGGTCTTCAGAAACTATGAATGGATTTCAAATTTTTTGCGATAAAATGAACATATATTTTAATCCCATTTTCCACAAACTTTTTGAGGTGCCCTCATGCATGTTAGATTTTTCAAGAACCTACACAGCTGCATAACATCAAGTGAAAAATTATATATGAAAATGGAAAATGCAGTAAAGTAATTCTGGATATGTGCACACACAGTATCCTAGTAAATACACATAATGATATTTTAATCAGCAAATGAATTTGCTGAAAACTAATTTGACTCAATATAATTCAACAACAAAGGGAAGATATACTTGGATCGATATATATATATCATATATAACATACATATAATATTCAGTTATTTCTTACAACTTTATAGTGCTTTAATTTTTAATTAACATTATGCAAAACAATTTTTAAAGAACAAGATGCTGACTCTTATTATGGAGTATTCAAACCTACAAAAGTTAAAAATATTCATTGTATGATTTGAACAAATGTTGGAATTTCAGCTTCGTTATTCTAAAGTTGACATAAGAACTCAGGAGACCTATGTGTGCTTTCAGACTCTAGGCTCATTCTTTAAAAATGTAAATAGAGCCTGGGTCTTTCCCTTGTCTCCCCACTTTCACCCCTTTTTTAGGCTTTGGGAATTAATACAGGGGTCTTCAAAAAGTTCATGGAAAACATGCACTGTGAAAAACTATGCGTGGATTTCAAATGTTTTCACACCAAAATAAGCTTATCTTTTATTTCCAGTTTTCCATGAACTTGTTGAAGTACTCTCATATTTGGGCAACTCTCATGAAAGGAGTGACTACGATTTAGAACTGATTTTTCTGTTTAATGGAGCAGTTCTTAGAGAAGACAGATATATCTTGTTCTGTTGGTATAATTTCATATTATAAAATACCTCCTATAATATTCAGTATAACAAATATGAAAGTTAACTTAAAAATAATACTTATAAAACCTTATCATGATCTCTATGTGGTTATCAAGTATACCTTTTCCTAATTTTTATTCATCACAGTGACAATGAAAACATACTCCAACATACAACTTAAAAGACTTAAGAAGTATAATTACTCTTGATGGGAAATTAACAGGAAAGTTATCAACTACCAGGAAAGACAAAGCAACAACATCAACACCAGAAAACCCTGGCCCACCCCCCCTCCAGCCCGCCATGTGTCTCCTTGAGTTGGTGGACAGAGCTCAGAACTAGAACTTTTCCCGACTGAGTCCCCAAGGCCCTGGCTAACACACCCTGAGGTCTAATCATGCACTGGAACATAAGAAACTGTCGGACAAAATGAATCCTTCATGTTATTGATATTATTATCAAATCTCATTGTTTCCCTCTTTATCTCCTATAAAACAACCACTTAAACCTATCCCTCTCCTCACCATCACTCCCTGCTAATTTCTCAGGTAGTAATGGGATTTACATACAGGCACTTGCCTGTATGTTGTCAGGAATAAGATTCTGGAGATTTTCCCCTCTGATCTAACCTATTTTAAAAAACTGTATAGACATAAATAAATTTGCAGTACTCAGAAATGCAAAAGAAAACCTATCTTCATGTAAATTACTACTTTCAACCTAAAAATTAAAATAATTTTTCTTTTAGTAGAGCTGTTATCAAAACCAGTCAATTTTTAGGCACCTGCCATTAACTGTTAACAGATGTAATTGTATTTTCTTCCCTCTTAATTTTTTCAAAGAAAAAAAAATGTACCTCTTTATGACCAATAATTAGGAATAACAATATAATTGTCCAATTGTATGCACCACAAGCAAATAAAGCTTAGTTCAGAGAATATTTCAAACAAATATATTTCATTGGTCCAAACTTGATTTAGACACATGTGTTTATTTTCATTTCTCTGCACTGAAGATTTGACCCAAATTATGTAAAATAGATAATACAGCTATAATCTATTCAGAAACACTACAGATTAGGAAAAGCATGATTATTTCACAACAGTCTTCGAGTTAAAACTTTTTTAGCAAAAAAATTGTTTTTCTGGCATGTTTATTTTAAACATGATAAATTTGAATGTCTGGGAAATTGAACATGAACTACAGCTGGAAAGCAGAGTTCTATTTCCTTTGCCTATTATATATTTTTTTTCTCCACAGAATTCCAAAGAATATTGTAATAACTGATTCTCACCTATAACTACTATTATGTTACTATAAAAGTAGAAGATAAATATACAGTATATTAAAAACATAAGCATTCATTATGAATTTACCAATCACACAAAAATAGTAGCTTACACTGCATATCTTATTTTCTATTTAATTCCACATTTCCTCTTATCATTATGCCTATCATGTGTAAGTGTTAATAAAAAACGAACAGATTCAGTATCCTCACTGAATACAAGGATGTAAAGTAAGACTAGTATGGTATCTTAATATAGCTGTGTCATATCAGATTTTTATATAACATTATAAAGTGTGAAATTAGCATGATTTACTAAATATGAATATATAAAATTGATTCTTAAAAGCCTGTCAATAATATTTGCTTTTGATATTTATATCCATCCCTTCTATTCATTTATCTTTTCAAATTCTTTAATAAGAAAATCAAATGCTACATTGGGACCTAATATTTTACCCCGAGAGAATACTTCTCTATCCGCTTCCTGCTGCACAGAATTAGGTACTTATTCTTTCTTTTCACTCTTTTTCTCTTTCCACCCCCCCTTCTTCTTCTCTCTTGCCTGCTCCTTCCCTAAACACACACACACACACACACACACACACACAATGTAGCTTGATACCACTTAATAAGGACAGAGGTGTATGTGTTTTGGGGGTGTCAAACAGCTGTCACAAACTGTCACCTCCACAAGAGAAACCTTGGCACACAACAAATTAAACTACACTTCTTTTTTAGCTGTCATTATTCATAGCCAATAAGTTGAAATGCTCTCAGCATTTCATGTGCAAATAAAACCACGAGGAAGCTCAGTAGATCAGAATAGTGGGCCAACAGATAAAACAGAGAAAACAACACGCTGTCTGGGTCCTTCTGAAGTGGTTCATCATCACCCCTGCACTAGCGTTCACCAAATGAGATGCAGCCTGGGGCAATGTATTAAATATGCATATCAAAGCAAATGAAAAAATAAACCTGAAGATTCAAGTTGGACACATTTACATGCTGAAAATGCTCCACTCATACCACTTTTCAGGGAGTGCCTCTGTTTTCACTTTTTTGTGTGTGGCTGTGGAGAACGGGGGAGGGCAATTTATTAGAGAGGCTGCAAAGCACAAGAGGATTCCCTTTGCAGGGGGAGGGCTGGACATTAATACAATCAACACACCTATGCCTCAAAAGTATCAAGGATGGTGAAACCTCTCGAAGATTTTCTCTCAGGTCCTGCATAAAATACGAGTCTGTGGCAAAGCTCTCCATTTCCCACTCGGTGTGCTGGTGGAACAAATTATTGCTTCATTTCAAAACAAATAGCAGGGGGCTAAAGTAAAAATGTTATAGTTCAGATCTCCAGGAAATAAAAGGCTCTAAATTATGACGCCCAATGAGGTGGCAAGCCCTCATGGGCTCAAAATAAATCAGTTGTCATATTTACTTGATTTGGGGCCTGAAAGGGGAGCAACAAATGTTACAGTTGACTCTTTTATCCAAAGATGACTATTGCTAGATTATCAAAGCACTCTCCTCTTAGGTACAACTTCTTCCTTGAGTGTACATTTAAATATTAAAATAACGCCACACATCAGCATGGTCTAGCAGATAATACTCTAAATAGCCTAGTTTATCTTTTCTACATAAACATCAGCATACTCTAGCTCTATACAACCCCTGGAAAAACACTTGACAAGAAACTGATCTAGAAAACCAAGTGGTCTGGATCCCTAGAAATATCATGAGAAAAGTTTTCAGCAGGGAACTGTGAACCTCTCATTCTGTGAACCATGTAACTAGAGCCCAATAATGTGAATGCATATGTAATTGGGAAACAGAAAGCAATGAAAATCAACAAATAAGAACAACAAAAGCAAATATTTCTGAGAGAGTATCATGCCCCATGGACCATAACCACATGCTGGAGAATCACAGATCAGCAAATAAACTTCCTAGAGCTGCTGTTGCTGCACCCTTTTGATTTCATTTAACACACTGAGCATGCTAAAGGGCTCCCTACAGTTTCCTCCACTGGAATGGAAATAGGTAAGGGTAAACACCATAGGCTTCATTCTGTCTCAGAATTGGACATCCTGGACTGAGGTTTTAGTTTTCTTTCTTTTTCTAACTTTTGTTCTCGGGCGAGCTTCCCATATAGTACAAAAGTTAATGATTAAAATCTACGACAACATATTCTGAAAACTTTGGGGGTATCTCAATTCATCCCTCTTAATGCCCAGAAAGGGGTGTGGAGGGCCAAACTGCTTCGATGTTTGCTTAAATCATACAAGGCATGAAATTAATATTTCAGCCATGAAGTTATTAGACCACAGCCTCTATCACTTGGGTTGTGAGTTCAACTGAACGTAATCTATAGACTCCCTGTCCCCTACCCCCAGATTCCAGTTCCTATAAATAAACTGCTGTTCACACCCACTCTTTAACCTCGCCACTTTTGCCTTTCCTACCAGCTGCAATCTTTCTTCTCTTTGCTTCTTTTTCAAATTTTCAGTCTCACTACATATGCTTTTTTTTTTAAGCAGCAGACTCACTAGATCGGTTCCAAAATAGGATTAAAAACATAGAGAATAGAAAGAAATCTCCTTTCCTGGCCTGACATACACAGTCATCCCTTACTGTGCTTTCTGTCCTCATTCACCAACTGTTAAAGTGTTAAAATTCAACCACTAACCTATGGTTACTCAATCATAATTCCTTTCAGCTTTCTGTAATACATTGTTAATAATTGGTTCATCAAGGTTACTGTCTTTTATTATGAAGATGCTTCAGGCACTTGGCAATAAGTCCATATTCTGACAGTAAGTTTCTATACAGCAGAAATACTGAGATTGTTAACATGTTTGTTCACTACTTTTAGTTCCAATGCAGTATAATATTACTAATCATGGTCAGGACTGTCTTCTCTGTGATAGAATGGGAAATCAGCCTCCACTCCCCAATTCTCTTTCCTTGAGTCCTCCCCCCCGCCACGTCCTGTCTAGCTGACTGTTTTCCCCTGTTGTGCTGATTACTCAGAGATGAGAAAGCAGCAAAGACAATGGTCATCATAAAAACAGAGAACTTGCTATCACCTGAGTCTCCAAATCCAAAACTTTACACATTAAGAGCACAAATCACTCTATCAGCTCCCTGGTTTTGGAGGTCCAAGAAAGAGAAAATGAAGATGAAGAGGATGGCAGAGGTAGTGAGAAAGAGAGAAAAAGACATCAAAATAATTCAACTCATTTAAAAAGAAAACCGAGTCAGATATTGAAACAAGTTGTTTAAAAAAAAAAAAAATCATTTGCCCAGCAGCCTTAGAATGCCAAAGGCTAGCGGACTTACATGGTCAGCGAGATTTGTGGAGGAGCCTGAAAGTTCTTCGTGGTCTGACTTGGAGCTGCCGTCCCTTTCATCAATGACGAGGTCGATGGGCATTTTCCCCTTCAAACAGCTAATGTACCGGTGGCAAAAATTATCACACAGTTCGTGGACCTATAAGGAGGGTCATGTGTTGTTGTTGTTTATTTGTTTCATTTTTAAAGATTGAAAAGTATCAGGTTGCAAGGTTACATTTGGAAAGAGCAACAGTGTGAAGTCTTCCAAACTAATTCTAATTAAGGGGTGTAATAGTTGAAGGCAAGGAAACAATAGAGCGATTGTTGCTGCAGATATTACTCTCCAGAGACTTCCCCAAGAGCAACAAGTTATAATAGAGACAGAGAAGCAGGACTGGAAATGACTGGGTTCAGACTGGGAGTCCAGGGAGGAAAATCTGATTTGATAATAACATGAGAACACTGGAGCTGGGGACAGCATTCATGTTTGTGTTTCAGTAAGCCAGGAGTTTTCTATGCTTCCGGGGGGAAGTGACTGAGCTGGCAGAGCAGTGTGAAGACACCTCAGCAAGGGTGATTCCCTCTGCCTGCACCTAATGCAGACTCAGGGCGGAGGGTGAGCTGAGCTAATAGAGACACAAGGCAGGCTGAGTGTCCAGGAACACAAACAGCTTGCTGCATTTCAAAATAATCCTGAATGCCTTGCGGGGGAAAGTGTGTGTGTGGGGGGGGGGTGGAGGTACTTTAAAAGGCAAGGGGTTCACTCATCCTCTGAGCCCTTGAACAGAGGAGCGATTTGAAGGAAGGACATGGTAACATGCTCCACCTCTCTAGATGCTCAATCCCACACACTGGAGGTTTGCCAGATATATCCCGACTCACCCTGGACAGGGAAATGCCTACACCAGAATGGGAGCATTATTTCCTGCTTACCTTTTCTAATTCCAAAAGATGAAACCTTAGTACTTGTATTGCTTGTATCATCTGAAAGAAAAGTTCAGGAGTATGGAGTTAGGGCTCTTTGACTCCAGGCCCTGAGTGGGGGGTGGTGAGGGCACTGGGCTAGGGAGAAGAAACCCGCAGGTGGTCAGGCAAAACCCACACATCAAGAAATAGGCAGAAAAACCAAGCGATTACTGATCAGCTCTGCCTCATTGGCCACAGGGCGGGAAACTGACTCAACCTTAGCCTAGCAGTAATATCTCTCCCCCTGATGTTCACTGTGCTATTTATGTGTAAGGGCTGCTTTCCTGGGACCAGGCCTTCTTTCTCTGCCTGAGTCCTCTTCACATGTCCCCTCCCTCGACCTCAGGCCATTTTTTTTTTTTTTTAAAGTGGCTTCTCTGGATAGCAAGAGCTTTTCAGAACGGCGTACCCAGCGAAATCCGTCCTCACTAAAGAAGGAAATACTCCAGATGAATGGCGAGGCGAGGCCTTTGAAAGCGGATTTAAGTACTTTTAATATTGAAATCGTGCAAATTAGCAAAAGAATCGCACCTAAAAGTGGCCTGCGCTGGCCCGCCCCTCACCCCGAGCCAGCCCCTCACCCCAAGCCCGCCCTCCGTGCGCCCGCGGTTACTTCCTTCGGGTTAGCCGCCCGGGACTCCGCCGCCCGCCCCGGCAAACAGAGGAAATAACTCACTTCTCGCAGCCTACTCCCCGGGCCGAGACCTGGGAGTCAGCCCTAGCTCCCGCTCCCGGCGTCTCGGCCCCGCGTCTGCCCTCCTGGGCTTCGCTTCCCCCCCACGTCCATCCCTCCTTGGCTGAGGGCTCTAAGCTGTCCTCGCCCTCCTCCCTATCGCCCTGGGGCTCCAAAGGAGGGCTCTGGTAGAACTCTGCCAAGCCCTCGGGCAGAGTGGGCGCTCTGGGCACGGGAGGGGGCCGAGGCTGGGGAACAGGCGAGGAGCAGAGAGCCTTACCAAATTGTCCAGCTCTGGATTTGAGGAGAAAAGTGGCTTTTCGGCACGAACCTGTAAGAGGCAAGGGAAGCCAGCATGAATCACCACCCTTTTTAAAAGAAGAAATTCCCTATCCACGACCCACCTGGAGTGGGGACGGTGGTGGGGAAGAGGGGAAAGGGGTTTGGTAGAGCTCAGGAAACAAACTGGAGCCTTAAATTAGTGAGACCAGCTGTCAAAGAATCAGGGCCTCCTGACTCTGTCCTCGCCAAAGGAAGCCCAGGAACCAGCGAGCTGAGGCCGGGAACTCGGGGCCCCTGCTCCGGACCTGGAGTACGTCCCGTCCAGCGGTCCCAGGGGCTGCAGCTCTCCGCCTCCCTCGGCTCCGCGCCCCGCGCTGACCGCTCCGAGAGGCGCCCGGCTTCCTGGCCTCCAGGGCACTCCCTGGCCCCTCACGGCCCCCTCTCCCCAATTCTTGTTCAAGTAGCTGCAGGCGGGGGAAAAAGGCCAAGCCCCAGATTAGGAGCAGGTCAACTTTAATTCGAGGGTCGAGCCCCTGTATTCCTGGCTAGGGGGGGAAAACAAACACCCCTATTTATCTCCGCTTCCAATTCGCCTTCAGGCTCAGGGATGGGAGGCGCAGAGGGCGGACTGGGCCAAAGGAACAGATCGGGTGTCCCTGCCTTTTCCTCCTCTTTCAAGTGGAGCTCCGAGGCCAGGGAAGGGGAGCGAGGGGCTGCAGGAAGGTGATTGGGTCAAGAAGGCTGGACCTGCTTGGCGAAGACCGCGATGTCCTCGTTGAAGGAGTCGGAGGAGCAGACGTCTCCGCCGGCCACTCCGGGTTCCCGGGGCGTGCAGGTCGCCAGCTCGCACTTCTCAAAGACCAGAGCTAACAGAGGAAACAACGGGTGCCTAACGGGCAGCGCCACGCAGAGACACACGCACGGAGATGGGGTGCAGAGGGGAAGGAGCGAGAACTGTAATCAGCAAGTTTGGAGGGTTCGGATTCCTTCCATAACACAACAAGCACGCATCACACCGCACCACCCGTCCTCAGACAGCCCAGCCTGGGCCAGAAACCTCGAGGAAAAAGGGCCTGGGCCTTCCCCGGATCACAAGTCCCTCGGACTTCGGCAGGAAGCCCCCCAGCCCCTTGAGCCCGCCAAAGACAAACAGCCTCACCGGAACCCTCCTCGAGAGAGAGCAACCCAGGAGCTTGGGCGATGTGGATCCCGAGCTTGGTCCGGAACCCACTGCCCACCCCACAGCGGCCGCGGAACCAACCCCTACGACCTAGACCTGACCTCTCTCAGGAAAGGAGCACTCTTTTGGAATTAAAAAAGAATTGTTTTAATTCTGCGTTTCCAGGGGGGCATTTCAGACGAGGCCGCAGGCGGCACCTAGGTGCACACCAGAGTGACATTCCCTAACCTCGCCACCCCCCTGGTCTCATAAACTTGTTTGCATTACTTCTAGTAAAGGCCGGGTGTATGCGTGTGTATGTGTGGGTGGGTGTGTGTGTGTGTGGGGGGGTGATAATAGGAATGCTAAACGCCGAAGAGCGAAGAGCTTCCTTCCAAAGACCACATTTCTGCCAGCATTGCAGCAGACAAAAATAAATAAGCCGTGTTTTAAAACTTGCAAGTGTGCGTGCGCGGGTGCCTTTGTGTTCCTCCGGGCGGCCGAGCTACAACTCGGGGATGCTGGAGGCCTCTGGCTCTGGGCTCACTTGGGGTTTGACCCACTGTCCCCTCCCCTCGGCGTCCCGCCGCCGTCCGCACCTACCCCGCGCCGGAAGAGCCCGTGTGGTACACATGTGGACCGTGCAGCCCACCCTCCCTGAGTTCTCCAAGAATCCAAAATAATCTCCAGCCCTCTCCTTCACTCCTCCCCAACAGCGGCTCTGGGTAAGCCGCAGACGCTTCCACGCGGCCGCACGCACTTCAAGGTCTGCCCCCTTTATTTACAGAGAATTAAGAAGTGGGTGATTAGGACTTCCTGGCCGACAGAAACAGCCCTGATCCGAGCTCAAGCTGCATTTAGTGGCTCCCAGACCCTCGGTAGGAAACGAGAGAGAGAGAGAGAGAGAGAGAGAGAGAGAGAGAGAGAGAGAGAGAGAGAGAAAGTTGCTCCTCATCCGCAGGAAACTTTTCCCTTCGGCAAGGCCTCTGCTAGGGGGCCCGAAACGACCAGCTCTGCGTCCTACTGCCGAGAGTCCTGTCCTTGGGGAGAAGGCCCTGGCTCGCCTCAGAGGACTCTGCCACTTAGGATTGTGAGGGTTGGCGTGCCCGGGCCGGGGGAGTGAAGGGTCTCTGACACCCAGGGCACACGAGCAGGCCCGTCCACTGTCCCTTCCTAAGACAGGCGTGTCCCCCGCCCCCACGCAGAAATAACTCCCCACTTAGCCGCCCGACCCCCAACCCCCACAGAGACAAACACACTCTCGCTCTCGCACACGGCTAGCCGGGCCCGCCCGGGGGGTCGGTTTACCCATAGATCGCGTCCTTGTCCCGCTTCAAGGCGTCGTTGACAGCGGATCCCATACTGGCCGGCATGACATTGGGGTGCGGGGCGTGAGCGCCGTAGTGCTGCGTGGCGTGGAGCGGCGGCCCGTGGTTCAGATGGTGAACCGGGGGGATCGGCCGCGGCGCGTGAGGGTCTCCGTACATGGAAGCGGGAACCCCTACTCCGTCCATCCCGCCGTAATGGGGCAGCTCATCGTACTGTCAGGACCCGGCCAGAGGAAGGGGGCGAAGGCAGTGAGAGCAAGGGAACGAGGGAACCGAGGTGTGGGAAGGGGATAGAGATGGGAGCGGGAGAGGGAGAAAGACCGAGGGGAGGGGGGGAGGCAGAAAGAGAGAGAGAGAGAGAAGAGAATAAAAATAAAAACAAAGTCAGAAGGCAGAAGAGTACCAGGCACAAGTTGAACACACAGAAGCCAAACCAGCCGAAACAACGGAGCTGAAAGTTATGTGCGGGGAGGGAAATGCTTTTCCATCTTAAAACGAGAAAGTATGAACCAGGAGCAGCACGGAGAGCGGGGAGAGGAGGCGGAGAGGCCACGGGCTGCGGGGGCGCCGGGAGGCCCCGCGCCCGCCGGAGGCAGCAGAGCCGCGGCGAGCCAGCCAGGGAGAAGTGGAGTTAGTGTGCGGAGGAAGCCCCGGATCCCACCCCCAACCCCCCTTCGCCTCCTCCAGAGGATCCAATAAATCAAAAGGCGAAATGAAACAAAATAAAGAGAAGGAAAACGCTAATAATCAGGACGAGAACGCCGAGGACCAGGGAAGACCAGGGCCGGTGCCTCCCCGGGGGCAGGGAGCGGAGGGGGGGGGGAATAACGTGAAAGTTACCAGAAACATTATTTAGCAGCCGATTCCCTGTGTCCTTGTCAATTTCAGAGACAAAACAAGCAGCCCAGGCTAGTCTAGGCGGCGGCGCAGCGGCTGCGGCAGCGCGGCCCCAGCGGCGGCCCCGGCGGCGGCGGCGGCGGCGGCTCCTACGCAGCCCGTGCCCGCCCCGAGCCGCGGGAGCAGCGGCGGCAGCGGCGGCAGCAGAAGAACCGGGGGGAATCGCGCTGCTGGGGTAAAAGCTGGAGCCAGGCGAAAGCGTGTAACAATTGCACACGCACACACACAGCACTCACACGCACTCGCCGCCCGCCTGCTCGCACAGCGCTGGAACACGCGCGCCCAGACACGCACACACGCACGCACACACACTCGCACACACGCAGAGGCACGGGGGGGAAAGAAGCCGGTGGATAATTTTGCTGCTATTTTTTAAAATACTGGCCGCCATCATCAAGCAGCGAGCAGCAGCAGCAGCAGCAGCAGCAACAGCAGCAGCGTTGAAGGGAGAGGAGGCATGGGGCAGGCCCCTCTTAGGAGAGGATTTATATCTAGGTAAGTGTTGGAGATTTAAACCTACCCTTTGCGCCATCAGTCTGCGCTCCAATAAACTCCTGGATGTGTCGTATATTTAATATCCCAGTCCGGATAAGAAAGTGATCTAGGCTGAAGATTCCTTTTTTTTTTTCCAAACCAAGGAGACTTCTCCCAATTTTCCAATATGTTATTTTTAGGGAAAAAAAAAAAAGCTCAGGGAAGACAACGAAGAGTTTTTTTTTTCTGTGATATTTCTTCTTTTTCTCTCTTTTCCTCTTCTTCCTCCTCCTCCTCCTCCTCCTCCTGATCTTCCTCCTCCACCTCCACCTCCTCCTCCTCCCCCCTCCCCTCCTCCTCCTCTTCGGTCCTCCTTTCCCCCTCTTTCTCTTCTTTTCCCCTCAGTTGGAAAAAAAAAAAGAAAAGAAAAGAAAAAGAAGAAAAAGAAGAAAAAAAATTGTCAAGCCCCCGAACTGAAGGTTACGAGCGGCCCGTCAGCAGCCCACATGTAACCGAACTGTCGTGTTTCATGGCTTTTTGCCACTCCAGCTGTCAATCAAAGCCCGGAATGTCAAGGTAGTGAATGAATGATGGTTGATGATGATGAAGAGGAGAAATCTTTCAGACCCGTTTTTTTTTCTTCCAGTAAAACTCCGCGAGGGGTTTCTGTTTCTTGAATTTTTCCTCCCCCCTCCCCCCTCCTTTAAGCTTTGCCCCTGCGGTATCTGTATTAGGATCCTCTCTCGTTAAAGTATTGTTCAAAGAAAGCAGGGAGAAAAAAAATCAAGAAAAAAAATTGAATAGTTTGCAAAAGCTGGACTTCCTCCCCCCCTTTCCTGGTAGGTATTTTGTCTCTCCCTCTCTCTCTTGCTCGCTCGCTCGCTCGCTCTCACTCGCGCCCGTTCGCTCGCGCTCGCTCGCTCGCTCTCTTTCTCTCTCTCTGGGAGATGAGTGAGTGTCAGTAGGTGTTGGCAGGTTGGCTGCTGCCTGGCTTATAGAAGAGCCTCAGTTTGGCGGCGCGGGTCGGCGGCGGGAGAACGAAATGACGGAACCCGGAAGTCGTGGTGCCCATAGCCCGTCGTACGGCGGAGACACATCCCGGGAGTGGGGAGCGGGAGCGAGGCGGAGCGCGCCGCGCCGAGCCTCTGATACGCAGCGAGTGCGATCGGACAGCCCCGGCTGGGGGGCGGGGAGGCGGGGGCCGGGGAGGGGGGGAGGGGAGGCTGGGGCCGAGCGGACCCGAGCAAATCAGCGTCTGCCTGCTCCTCCGCGGGGCCGGGGGCCGGGGGGCGGGGGCGGGGGCGGGGGGCGGGTGTGCGCGCGGGAGTGCGTCCGCGCGCGCGCAGGGGCGAGGGAGCGAGGGAGCGCGGAGCGCAGGGCGGAAACTGCCGAGAGCCGCAGGGAAAGTACGGTACCGCCTCGCCGCTCTGCTGCTTCTCCACAACTTACTTCTAGTTCATTTTCCCATCGCTCCGGGCTCCGCCCTGACTGGGTCGTGCCGGGGACGTGCGGTCCCGCGCTCGAAGCTTTTGTTCCCCAGTCGCGCCGCGGCCCCCCGTCCGCTGCCCGCGGGGTCACCGCGCCCCGCGGAGGCGGCCTGCGCACCACATCCCGGGCCGGCGGGGCTCCGCCAGCCGCGCTCACCGCCCGGCTCCAGGGCTTTTAAAGTGGCAGTTTCTTCCCCGGGCGGATCCAGGACCCTCGTTGTCTATGTCTTTTTTTTTTTTTTTTTTTTTTTCAGGACCAGAAGACCGCAGCCTAACCCAGAGCACACTCCCTCCGAGGGGATCGGACGAGGGGCCACGCCGGAGAGTTTCTGGGGGCCGCGGCGGAGCCGGGAGGCAGGGAAGCGGGTGGGGAGCCGCTAGGTGACTGGCGGCGGCCGAGGCTACCGAGGCGGGAGTGCGGAGGAGCGCGCGGCCGCCGTGCGCCTCCGGAGCCGAGCTCCCAGGGGCCGGGAAGCCGGGGAGAAGGGGCCGCCTGGCGAGGAGGAGTGGCTGGCGCTCCCGGCAGATCTTTGTTGTGGTCGCCCGAGGCGCGGCGGCCGGGCCGCGGTACCGCCCGCTCAGGGTTGCATTAATGACACCAGGGCGCGTTCGCAGGAGGGCTGGCCCCGAAAGAACTTTTCCAAAAAGGAAAAGGAGGCGAGGTGGGGAAGGAAGGTAACTACCTCACACGGTCTGTGTGGAAAGTAGTTCTGGCCGGTGTCCCGTCCAATCCCCGCGCCGGAGGTGCGCCGGGCTTCACCTCAGCGCGCCCGGCTTGCCGGCCGCCGAGTGTCAATCACGCGGAGCCCGGAGCTGGGGGCGGGGCGACGGCCGCCCCGCGCGCACGCCGCAGCCCCAGTGCCCCCCAACTTGTCGCACTCGCCCTTGTTCACGGTCCCCGGCCACCAGAGCGCGGGGTCCTCCCTCCCTAACTTTGAACCGGTCCTGGAAAATAGTAGCGTATCCCGCGCGCGGCGGCGGCGGCTTTGACCCGACTTTCCTGCGAGCGGGGGATGGGGTGGGCGGCGGTGGGTCCGGGCAATAAAGTACCGAGTGTGCGTGAGCGTGTGTGCGCGCGCGCGCGTGTGTGTGCGCGCGCGCGGAGGAGAGGGGAGGGAGGTGGGAGTGCTTTTTTTTTTTTTTTTTTTTTTTGGCCCCCTTTCCAGCTTCTCTGCTTTCGGGCAACACAAACTAGGGTAAGATCGCAGCCTGCAGAGACTCCAAGCGGAGTCGGAGAAATTTGGCCTCGTTTTCCTAGGGCTGGGGAATGAGCTCCGGAGGTCAATAAAAGCCCTCCAAAAATGATGAATGATGGAGCACCTGTGATGATGATAGTGATTACCAGAGCAATTAAACAGTTTGATTAAATGAGCCATCATAACAATGATGTCTGCGGGAAATCGGCCTCCACATATAAAGAAAGAAAGTGCGGAGAGCCTGGCAGAGGCGCGGATAGCGCGACGCCGGGGAGAGGAGCTGCGCCCCGCCAGCTTTCGCCGGGGTGGCCCGTGCGGGGACGGCGGGCTCGCGGAGCTGCAGGGGGGACACGGTAGTCCAGGCTTGCAGCCCCAGTTTCTGCCCGGCTTCAAGTAGGAAACCTGAGGGTTGGGGGGGAGGGTCCTTCTCCCGCCACCTCCTTTTTTTTTTTTTTTTTTTTTCCTAGAAGAGCTCCAAGATTAAAAGTGTGCTTATTTGATGCTGGGTTGCTCGTCGACATGTAAACCAAGGTGAGTAAAATAGAACAGAAGACGCAAATGGCAAGAAAAAGTTGGTCTCCAGAATTGCATTTGAAGTGGTAGTGAAGGGAATTCAGTCGAGCCGGGACCGGGGAAAGAAAAGAGCCAATGCGGGCTCGCCGCGGAGCCGTTTCGACTTTGCAGTTGTGTCGAGGTTGGGAGGTTCCAGGTTTCCCGGTGCAGCGCCGCTGGCCGAGGGTTATGCTTCGGGTTTCGGTTTTTACTCTTCCAGTTGTTTTTAAACTTGGATGCTAGGCATTTACTGTCGCCAGTAGGATTGTGGTGGTTTGAACTGCCCTGCGAAATAAGCGTCAGTTACTTTCCTTTGTAAAAGAAGCCCGACTTCCCTGATAAAAAGCTGCTTTTGTGAAGACCAGCGTCGCGCGGCACCTTTGCCTCGCAGCGTAAACGTGCGATGTTGCCGCCTTTCTATCCCTGTGGTCCCCGCTTCTGTTTTCACAGTGATGCAGTGAGATCCCCACAGCCGTTATTTAGAGAAACTCAACTAGCATTTTTCTTTGTGAAAAGTTTCTTCCGTGGCAGTGCAACTGAGTAAAAAAAATTTCAGAGTGACGATTTTTATGTTTTCATGCAACTGTTAAGCTAATCCTGGGTTGTTTTTCCCGTGATAAGCTTGGATTTTGCTAAAGAAGAAGTGTATAAACTCCCTGCATTTCATCCTTTGGACTATGCAATAGGCATTTTTTTTAAAAACCTGACCGCCTTCCTTCCCTTTTCTTCTCTTGCATTCTCAAGTATTTTGTAACTCCTTTTACATTTTGTTGATCACATTAAAGCAAACAGGGGCAGCAATCTGGTTAGGTGTAGGAGGGAGAGAGAGAAATAGGACATTGTCAAGATACTGTTAAAGGAGAAAAAAAAAAATCTTTAATTCCAAAGACTTTTAGCTGATAAGTGCAAGTGTGTTAAAACGTGCAGCCCTATTGGATGAAATCTGTGTCATTTTAAAATTCCCCAAATTTCCACAGGGAGACACCAAATTTCTTGCTACTGAAAAGCATTCACTTACCCAGTCGCATGTCAGTTACGAAACTCATAGTTTTAAATAGCAGTTCCCAGGACACTCTTCATCAAGTTGGAGTTGACCCAGGGTATTGGTTCTTGGTCAGTCTGATGAATTCAAAGAACTATTACTTTAATCAGCCACTTGCTGGCGTTTTATTAATACAGCCAAGAAAAGCTCCTCTAACATTTAAGAATTTCCTGGTTTCCTCCCTCTGTCCCCGTTTTCCAGCCCAGTAGAAGCTGTTCCCAAGCAATGGGATGCCCATGCTTTCTGAGTTCCAGCCTGGTGGTACTTTGTTGAAGCCTGGTTCTCAGCTCGGCACTCTCATCCAGACTTCTCTGCTCTTACGTTTGGGGTGAAGGGAAAGTAGGTGGGGCAGGCCCGGGAGACCAGCATAGGGGTCTTTGGAACGGGCACACACCTCCGTCAACAGTCAGTTTCTTCTGCCCAGGCTGGAAATGGTTTTAACAGGCGGTAAAATTTCATCTTGCGGTGTCAAATTGGGGTCATTTTGGGGTTAGAGTTCTCAGTGTCCGAGAGGAGCTGTCCAGCTGCGTGGGGACTCATTAACTGCAAAAGATCTGTTTCAGTAAAAACAATTCAAAGACAATCAGAAGGCTAAAGACCCTCTACAAATTGCATTTTACAAGTGCCCCAGAACAAATATGGATGGTGAAGCCTATTTCTTCAGAATCCCAAATCAGCTACTTAGCTCTGGAGTGGGGGGTGGGTGCACTGCATTAAAAAGGAGGTGAAAGGGAGGGGGCCGAGCGAGTGGGGTGAATGGGAGGGGGAATAGGGCCTCTCAAATTTAAGAGTCTGTTTTTAATCACCTCTTTCTTACTGAGGCATCCCTAAGACTTCTAAAAACTTCTTTTTAAAAAATTTTTTTCCTTTTTTGACCCAATGTGGAATGCTATTATAGGTAACATTTAAGATTGAAAAAGAGGAATTCACTACAGTTCTTTAATTTAAAGGGCATTGGCTTTATGAAGAGTGTTTAATTGGAAATGAGCATTTATGAACCCAGACTCTATTTTAGGTGAATTTGCGCACGCTCCTGAAGGTGCTTATGTGGTTGGTAATTTTTTGTTTTTATTTTTGGTTTGGAAAGTTGTAGACTGTCAGCACAGATAACCCCAGGTTCCTCAGAACTGTGAGGTCCAAAGTGAATTAAAGTCGCTGGGTTAAGTCCTTTTTGTCTTACAACAGTTAGAACAATCGCCGCCTTGCTAGAGGAGCAAATAAATCCAAGCTTAATCTTGTTTGTAACTTTAATGTTTTGATTTGGAATATTTTGTGTTAAATAGATTTTCTCTGTGTATGGGGAGACTCTAGTGGTTTGGAAGAAACATGTGGATTACTACTTTGATTTTTAAAATGATTCCTTCAGGTACAAGATGCCAGGGTTTTGGGGGATAAAACCCAATCAATACCTAAAAGCAATGTATCATTTGAAAGAAGTTTTATTTCTTGCATTACTGAACTGAGCAAATAAGAGGTCAAAATATTTTATTCTCTCTCTGGACTCAACCTCTGTCACCGGGTCTTCTCTCCATCTGCATCACTTTCCTTTGGGGACTAAATGAGACAGTCGGTGGATTTCCATCGCCTAGCTCTTTTCTCTAGCTGACCAGGGTGTATGTATTTCTCAGTTGTTTTTCTAAGAGTTTGGTTGCGGCTGTGCAGAATCAGCCTGGAGCCCAGCACGGCTGGGACAAAGGCGGAGAGGGTTGTCTTCTGCTCCCGACCTGCAGGCTGACAGTTGGAATTTTTGATATATATTTTATTTGGCGTTTCCAATAACGTGTTTGTCTCTCCTTCCCCACCCCTCGAAGCCATCTATTACTTTTAAAACCTCTCTTCTCCGTAAACCCCAGCTCATCCTTGTGAACTGTTCTTGACCTCCCCAGCAGTGTAAACCAGCAGCTCTGAGAGTTGTCCCAGGGAGAATTACACTCACTTCCTTACCTGTTAACTTTGTTCACGCTCTTGCTAGCTGGGATCAACAGAGGAAAGGGGACTTTTTTTTTTGTTTGCTTGTTGGTTGGGCCTTTTCCAACGTAGACTTTCTATCATCTCTTTTCCTCCCCAGATTTAACCACAAGCAAGCATCCCGTAATTTTTTGTTAATAGGCTGGAGTGGAATCATTGTACTTTCTTTCCTTTTGCCCTGTCTTATTTCTTATTTCTCTCAGTTTTAGCTGCTTCACCGTCTCGCAGAAGGAAAGGATTTCAATAAATAGCCCTCTAGCGCTATCTGGCGGGGCTCCAAACGCGAGGCGCGCTCGCTCTCGCAGCGTCTGCCTCTTCCCGCGCTCTCTTCCTTCCTCTTTCTTCCTCTCTCTCTTATCTCTTCAGCGGTCTCGATCCGATTTCCCCCTCTTCGCTGCTCCTTCAGCCCCTCTCCTGGTTCCTACTGCCATTCCAGGGCAGACGGCTTGGGACGACCCGGCCAGCGCTGATAACCCCGGCGACGGGGCTCTTCCTGGGCCGCCACCCTTGCCGAGCGTGGGTCGCACAGAGCCTTCGCCTTCGGCACCTTCACGTTGCTTACCGCGTTGTGTGAGCCGCGGCGTCGCGGCTGGCGGTGCGTTAGAGGGCCTTCACTCTCACTGCATTTGCAAAGTTTGCGGGAAGGAAATCAGACGCTGAGATCCCTGGAGCCCAGCTAAGTTTTAGGTCACGAGGCCGAGCCTCAGTGAGAGTTTGAGGAAGGGTCGGGGCTCCACAGGGGTGGGAACAGCACGGCGCGGCGCCTGGCCTTCTAGAGCGAGTCCGAGTGGGGCTGCGAGCGGTTCCCACGGCCCGGTCCTCAGCTTACAAAGGACTGCTGGAGCTTGAGTCCCGGGCCTGGCCCTGCAACCCCCGCCTGTTAACCAGCTTTATCCCCTGCACTCCTTGCCTCCCCACCCAACACCAGATTTGCAGAGGAGTGGCAAACAGAACTAGGCGCAGGAATGCTCCCTGGACACCCCACAGGGCAACCGTCAGGCTGTGGGGGAAGCAGGCACTGGGGCTCAGTCCTTACCAGCCACCTCTTTCTTATTTGTGGAATTTTTTTTCTTTTTGCAGTAACCTGTAAACATAACAGCGGTGAGTAGGGAGGTCAGAGAGGATGAGGTGAACAGAGATTCAACTCGAACTGGGTAATTTAGATTGGCACTAGCGTTGTACCCCAATTCTTAAAATTCCCATTCATTCTTATTCTCCCCCCCCCCCAACCCCCTTTAGAGAAATATCCAGTCTTCCCTTTGAGCA
Source organism: Oryctolagus cuniculus (assembly GCF_051225735.1). Lineage (NCBI taxonomy): Eukaryota > Metazoa > Chordata > Mammalia > Lagomorpha > Leporidae > Oryctolagus > Oryctolagus cuniculus. The sequence continues at coordinate 60,277,117 of NC_142878.1, forward strand.
AATCTCTACCATCTAGCTTTTGAAGCGCTGAGAAGGACTGGAGGCCGGAGGGAAAGTTGTGTTTGTGTTTTTCTAAGATTTAATTTTGACTTTTGCAAAGTCAAAGTGAGCACCCTATCCCTAACACAGACCCAGTAGGCGGCTACTTCAGGTGAGGGGACCTCAGCTTGTGGTATCTGTGGTCAACTAGACAAAGACCCCTTCCTGAGTCGGGAACCTGATACCTACCCCCTTGGCAAAAATAGATTAGATAGGGGGAGGAAGGATGACACAGTCTTGGGCACTGTTCCCCAAGAACTGCCTCCCCTCCCCCCTTTGCTGAATAAAGCAGGGATCAGGTGTAATTAATTGAGGACAGTTATAAGGTCATCATTAGCCAAGGTACAAATAATTGCAGCCCATTTTTACTTAAAATTGACCAGCCCCAGAGTGATAGATCGATTCGGAGTATAAAAATGATGTATCAAAACATCAATGTCGATTATTTGAAATATTGTAGTCGAATTTTTTTTATTGCTTCATCGGTTAAATGTCTGAAAGTGCAGTGTTCAAACATATATTTATGTTGTCAATACTGTCAGAACTGTCAGTTTTACTATACCGGATCTGTACTACATTTCGCATTTGCTCATTTACATAAAATGCCCACCCTAGGATTTCCCCCCACTTCCACCCCATCCCTGGAAAATCCGTGTCAGTTTCTTCAAAGGATTCAGCAATCTTTGCCTATGCTAGAATGTGCACTGCCTCTTTTACTCGATTTTCCACGTCGGATTACAAGTCTTTTTCACCGTTTCTAACTTTCAAAAAGATTCTTCCTCCTTTCTCCTCAGCTCTGCCTACCCTACCCTCTTCGAAATGGTATTAAAACCCTTGGAAAGCGTCAGGCTTAAAAATCCACATCCCAGCTAACAGAGCTTTGTATTTAGCGTAGGAAAAAACCGGGAAGTCCCGACTTAGCTTACCTCCGAAGCGGCACTCCCGCAAACCCGACTTCAGGGTTCTTAGGTGCGCCAGGGTCCTCGCTGCAGTCTTCCGGGAAAATGAATTTGGAAATGCAGACACTTTTTCATTCTTTTTACTTAAAAGCCACGATGGTAGAAAAAGTGTTAATACATACAAATGATCAGCACGTTTTTACCTTTAAAAGCTTTTTGAACTCAGTCGAAAGACACAAGTTGGAAACAGAATTGACAGTTTTAATTCTACCCATTTTCACCTGGCACGTCAGATCAGAGGCAATCATTTATTTTATGGGATGTGGATGGGAAAGGTAGATATAGAGCTTGAATTCACTGGAGTCTCTGTCCAGGGAAATAGTAAACTAATTGAAATAAATCCATTCTAATTTTATGTTTTTTATTTTTTATTTTTTTTTCAGGATTCTCTCCAAGTCTGAAAAGGAAAGACAGGGCCACTTCGTGACTAGCTGTAAGGACGCGTTTTCGTTTTCATAACACTGAGGGAATTGGTGTACACCATCTAATGTATTTAGATTAATCTATTTGGACTTTAAAAGATGCTACACATACACTGATAACTTGGCTTTATGCTGTCAATTCCAGCATTTAAAAAAAAAAAAAGAAACCAGAAGCCAGCTGGGAAGCTTTTCCATACCCATTCTTGGCTCAAACAAACTAAAGTGCAAAGCCCAAGAAAGTTTGCAGCGTGCATCTGTACGTTTTCGGGCGCGCGTTTATAAACATCTTCAGCCAGTGTTTGCATGGTGCCTCCCTCTAGCCACACACTCGAAGGCAGAGGCATCGAGGGATCGCCCCCAGAGAGCAGTGTTTACTTAGGTTTTTTTTTAATCTCTCCGCCATGTATGACAAGTGTTACTTCAAGAAATTCATCAGCCTTCTACAGGATACTTCCAGTTTTGCTGTAATGATCTGCAGAAGACAACTGCCATCGCTTTCTCACATCCCAAGGTGTTGCAGGAACTCGGAGAGGGAGAGAGGGGAGAGTGGCTGAGCCGCTTAATTACCGCGGGGGAGGGAGGGGCGCAGGCCGCAGAGTGGGCGATCGAGGTCCGCTCCGGGCCGCGTACCTGGCACCAGAGCCCTGTCGCCTCTATGCGAATATTTTTGGAAAAGGTTTTTTTTTTTTTTTTTTTTTTCTTAATGCCTTTGGGGAGAAGTGATACCCTTGTGTAACAATTAGCTCAGACAATAAAAATAATTGGAAAATCAGTTGGAATTTCTGAGTTTTTAATTACGTTTAATTTTGTACTAAGCCGTAAAATTACGAATGCCCCTCAATTAAACACGCGCCTCTTGTAAAGCGTTTAACAACAATTATTCCTTAATCAGTCTGAATGTGAGTCACAAATGGTGCTTTTCCACATCAAAGGGACGTCCTTCCACGTTACCTTTTAGTCATAAGTAAGAGGATTAATTCCTATAATTAGAGGGATAAATATGTGCATAAATATCTCTCTCACTGTCTCCTTCAAAACACACACTTTCGCTCTGTGAGAGACGCGGCCGGCTCCGGGAGGGTGAGTGCTTGTAATTGTCCGCCTTTGCCCAAAATTCTTTTCGCGGGCGGGTGCGCACAGGGGCGCACACGGCGCGACGCGCGCGACCAGGACCCCCACCGACTGCGGTGCGATGCTCCCGGGACTGCAACCCATCTCCCACCCCTGCCCCAGCCCCGCGCAGCCAGAGTTCCCTTTCACGTCCGTCCTCTAGCCCAGAGGAGCTGGGGGTCCCTGCCCGGAGCCAGAGCTCCAAGTTGACTCTTCAGGCTACAAATAAAAATTGAGCATGACCTTTGAAAACTCCTGTGTGAATATCTCATTTACCTAATGACTTTATGTCACCTAGGAAGAAGGTCAATTTCCTCTTAACCTTTTCCCCCGCTGCTGCAGTAAGCATTCTTCCCTAATCAATGGTGGCTGGAATAATCAATTCCCATTTTATGATCGCTGACAAACTCCATCTCTGGGCGGGGTGTCGGCGCGGCAGGACTCGCTCGGGCCGGGACGGAGGGCTCCTCGGGTACGCCCAGCTCCGCCCGGCGCCAAGGGAAGCTGCTCGCTCTTTCGTCGAGTTCAGAGACCTTGGCAAACTTCCCTCCCCCAGCCGCCGGCGTGACTTCTGAGTTGTCACTAATCCGAACCTGATATTCACCAGAGCTCCTTCGGTCACCGACAACGCTCCCCGCGGCTGCCGGGGCCTCCCACCCGCCCCTCCCCGGCGTGTTTTCATTTCAAAGTCTGCAGGCAGGGATTGCCCCGACCCAAAAATGTGCTCGCTCTCCTCTCTCTCTCTCTCTCTCTCTCTCTCTCTCTCTCGCCTCTCGCTCTCTCGCTCTCTCGCTCTCTCGCTCTCATTTACATTTTAAAAAATATTTTTGCTTCTTCAGCGTGGATCTCAGTTCTCTCTCTGTCTCAGCCTGGCTAACTTTGCATAAACAAAGCAACAACAGAAGCTCCGAGTGGGTGGATTCGTGCGGGAAATGAAGGCAGTGGATCGAGTTTCTCTCCCCCTCTCTCCTTTCCCTTTCTATCTCATTTTTTCCTCCTTTTCTTTTTACCTTCTTCCTCCTCCTCTTACCCCACAATACCCAATTGTCCTAAGGCATAAGTCACATACCACTTTCCCACTGTGTAAGTTCCTCAACCCTTCCTGGATCTGAGGACATTACTGGGCAAATTACTAAAGTCAAGACGATTTGAAAGTGAATGTGAGGTAAGTTCATCGTTGTTTATCTTTGTGGGGTCTCCATCTGAGCCCCTCCCTCATGCCAGTCTCAGAAGGCAGAAGTTGCCTTCCACGCATAAGGGGGCCTGTGAGGAGGACTCCTCTAACCTGGCTCACCAGCGGGTCCCTGGAGATTCTTTCCCCACACTGGACCTTCACCCTGTCCCCGTCTGAAAAAGCCCTGGATAGCTAGGGCTCAATGAAGCAAAATCACAGTTCTTGGAAAAAGATACCCTGTACCCTGGTTTTTGGAGATTCCTTAAGAGAATTCAATCCCACAGTATTGAATTGATCAGATAAACTGAGCTCCTCCCTGCGACTTCTCCTGATGGTTTGTTCTTGGGCCAGCTTTGCCTGTGGTGATAATCTTTGAACAAGTCATTAAATTGTCTGGTTTCTTAACTCAGGTACCTCATTATTTGTAGACAATATTTAGCTAACATTGGAAAGTTTGGGGGCATTTGGTGTGGAAATACACCTTGGGAATCCCATATCAGGGTGCCTGGGTTCAAGTTACAGCTCTGCTTTCTGCAGACCCTGGCAGGCAGCAAATGATGGCTCAAGTAATCGGGTCCCTGTCACCTATAGGGGAGACCCAGATTGAGTTCCTGGCTTCTGGCTTTGGCCTGTCCCAGCCCTGGCTGTTGGGGACATTTGCGGAGTGAAGCAGTATATGGGATATTCTCTCTCTCTCTCTCCCATTCAAATGAATAAAATAAAAATAAATAGAACCTTTTTAAAAATGGGAAACTTTTTAAATATTCAAAGAAAAATGTAACTCTTATGCTTTTTAACCCCCACTCTGCTGTTAAAACAAACAACATTGGAGTCCACAGTCTGGACTCAAGGCTCACCCACACAGGCTCTGAAGTCCTTTGAGTAACAGAGGTAGCTGATAGATGACACCACTCCAGCTTGCCAGAGACTCAGGGTTGCGATGCTTGGATGCTTGTGGTGGGCCTGAAAATGCCAGAGAGCCGGTGAGAGCAGGCCAGGGTCAGGACCTGCCCCAAGAGTGCTCAGTTCTAGTACGGTCATTTCCCTCTTGCTTCATACCAGGAAGTACTCCTGCAACTCTCACTAAGTTAGATTGGATTTAAATGGGCATCAAGTGTTGGTCTAGCCCTGAGTCACAGTTTATAGCACTTTGGCTTTTAGACTTGTTTCATATTCCCTTATAGACTTTCTTGGAGCACAACCTGTTTGTAAGTCAGGAAGTGCTTGCACAGGAACTCCTCATTACTAAGGGTCCTGAGTGGGACTTTTATCTCTGTCTGACAGAGGAGCAGACAGATTGGGGATAGGCTCCTTGACCTCAGATAATTACCACAGCCTTCCCTGTTAAGCAACTTTAATCCTCACATGAAGAGTAATTAACAAGCACTGACTACTCATTCTATGAGAATTTCCTTCCCCATGTTCATCTTAAGGGCCCTCACAGGGTTATTGAAAAATATGTTTAATACTAGTTTTTAGTTTGAGTTTGCTTAAACATCTTGTGTTGTGCTCACCTCTTCTACTCTGCTGGAATGCGGTTAGCATGGTCCCCGTCTGTATTCTAACCTCAGCATCTAAGATCAGAAAATCCAGTTGGTTGATCACTCCCTTTTCCTCCACCCCAACCCCAAGCAGAACTCTAAGTAGCTCATTCTTAGTCCATGTGGGAATTCATCCCAAGACCCCCAGTGGATGTGGAAATCATGGATGGTACTGAGCCCTGTACAGCTATGTTTTCTCCTATAACACATACCTACAAAACATTTTAACTGATAAATTAGGCACATAAGAGATTAATAGCAGTAACTATTAAAAAAGAAAAATGGTAATCATATGGTACAGTAAAATTTATTTAGAAGTTATGAATTATGCAATTCTAGAATTTTCCATTTAATATTCTAGACCATAGTTGGACAGGGTACTAAAACCATGGAAAGCAAGACCTAGGATGGGGTGGGGGGCCACTGTACACTAGACTACTCTGTGGAAAAAGGAAAACCATTTAATTTTGCTTAAGTTGGAGAGCATGTCAGAAGAATGAGATTTTTAATAGCAAAAAATGCTATTCTCTCCCTTTGTCTAACCACTTTTTCTCTACAGCATCTTGTTCAGGATTATAGGTCAAGACTGCATTTCAGGATATATACCACAGCAGGAAGAATGACCACACAGATCACTAGCTTTTCAAAGCTGACTGAAGGCTCTGCAGAGCTCGAGAGACATCTCACTTAAAAAGCACAGTGGAGCCAGATCACTCTTAAGTCTGTTTCTAATCCTAGGACAAAAAAGGATTCCAGGAGCTGAGAAGCACTCAGGAGTCCATACTGAAGTCTACAGGAAGAGGCCAAATCCTAGCTGTGTTCTGTGCTTACTGTGTATTCTTAAGTAAGTCCCCTAACCTTTATAAACCCCAGTAAACTTGTGCATAACCAGCATAGTAGTAGTTGAGATTAATGGGTATCTTCTTTCGGCCCCTTCAGATTCACTCTTGATTTTGATTATCCTGTTCTGTGGCCCTGGAGGGTGCTATAGATGGTTTCATGGTGCTGCCTTGGCTCACGTTTCCTGTTGGGTTGCCCAGGAAGCAGGGTGAGGTGTGCTGTTGCTCCAGTTCCCTGTGGGCTAGCTGCTTCCCAGCAGTGCTCCAGCAGCCCTCCTCCCAGAGTCCTCTTTCTGTGTTCAGGTAACCACGTCCCTCTCCATTACTGGCCTTGGGGCACTGCACAATCCCTTGTGGTTTCCTTACACCTTTTTAATATAGATCCTTTATTAAGCTCTCCTCAAATTACCCAATTTGATGTGTACCATCTGTTTCCTGCTGGCTCCTGACTGATACACATTATAAACATGTTTGGAGGATAAAAATTAAATGAGATAATGCATGTAAAGTACACAGTGCAGTGCTTTGCATATAATAAAAGCTTAATAAATAGAACTTTTGGTTCTTTTTTTTTTTAATGATAACACCTTTCCCATTTTATATGGAAGAAATGGAGACCCAAAGCAGTCAGGGAATACACTCAAAGTACCATTAATTCAAATTGTAACTACCTTGGGATCAAATCCCTAGACTGCCAACTCGAAGTTCACTGCTCTTTCTACAGTATCCAGTTGAGCAAATGAAATCTGTTTTTTCATGGATGTTGGAGAAAGGGCTAGGTAAGCTGCAGACAGAGGTGCAGGAGGTAATAAACATCGTTTCGTGTACCACTGGGTTTGTCTCTGCCAAGCTACTGCTTAAATAAATCATGCTGTAGTGATTTAGGATCCAGGGCTTCACTAAGAATAGAATGAGTACGTAACAGGGGAGTAATGCATGCTTGACAGTTTAAAAACAAATTTACAAGCATGTAATTGTAAGTTTTACCAAAAAACACAATGTTTCCAGGACATATAAAGTATACCAGAATTAATTTTTAAATATAGTCTGATATTTAGATTAACATCATAGATTATACATGAAGTTAATAACTCTCTAGAATTTAATACTGTACTATGAACTCATACAGAACCAGAGCACCCAATCCTATCCCATAGATGTTCTGCAACTTGACAACAACAAAGACTTGATGGAAACTGTTCAGTCATTAATTCCTACTTTTCTGTCATTCAGAAAAATATTTATTATGTTGCAGGAACTCTCCAGAAACTCTTATACAAAGATCAATTAAATACATTTTCTGCTTCAAAATGTTTAGAGAAGAAAATACAGAAAGGTATATGAAAAGATTTTGGTATGAACAATGGTAGCAATAAAAGGCTACATTGGGCTCTAAGGAAAGGTTGAGGAATAGGGGGCATGGTAAGGTAGAGAAGGCTTTGCTGGGTTAGAGCTAAGATGAACAAGGAACAATGTGCCTCCATCCAATTACATCTTACCCTTCTAGATCTTTCTAAATTATTAAGTCAATTTATTAATATTTAGCTTTTACTAATATTAGTAATAAAAATTTAAAAAGCACATGTTAATATTGTGTCTTCTGGTTTCTTGACCATTTTCTGCCAATCCATTAGTCATATCCTGATACATTTCATTTCTCACTCCATTTAAAGAATTAAAATATGTACCTCTGGGGTAGGCATTGCGGCACAGGTTAAGCTGCCACTTGGGACAACCTCATCCTATTTTGGAGTGCCATTTCTAATCTTTGCTACTCTGCTTCTGATCCAACTGGATGACAAGCCTGGGAGGCAGCAGATGATGGCTCAAATACTTGGGTTCCTATCACCCATGTGGGAGACCTGGATGGAGTTCCTAGCTTCTTCAGCCTGGTCCAGCCCTGGCTTTTGTGGGCATTTGGGGAGTGAGCCAGCAGATGGAAAATCTTTCTCTTCTCTGTCTCTCCCACTTTCTCTGTTACTGTGCCTTTCAAGCGAATAAATAAACAACCATAAAAATAAAGAAATGTACTTTTTTGTTGTTGTTTTACAAGCAACATATTCTTATTAAAGAAAATATGGCAATGCAAAAAAGTAAATAAAAGAAAAATCTTTCATAGGTAAAGTACCCAAACACAACTGTCAAAATTTTATGTATTTCTTTATATTTTTATGTGAATAGTTCTTTTTATGCAGTGGTAATTGTACTTTGCATAAAATTTGCACCCTAATTAAGTATTCAAATTCTTTATGGCTATCAATTTCAATAGATGCCATAAATTAAATTAAAATTATATTTCACTTCCATCTTATTGTTATTGGTCACTAAGTTATATATATTATCATTTTTATTTAAACTTTTATAATGATAAACATTGTTGGTCAAGAAGATTTTTTCAAAATGCAGTGTTATTTTCCTAGAAACTACTGGGTTGGATTCTTGGGAATAGGCTGAAGGCTCTGAACATATTTAAGTCAAATTTCCAAAGCCTCTTTTACTTTTTGAACTTTATATCATGATCTCCATGACAGTCTTCATCTGGATCCTGTCCTTTTCATTTCTTAAATAAAGATTTATTTTATTTATTTGAAAGGCAGAGTGACAGAGAGAGACACACAGAGAAAGAGATCCTCCATCTGCTGGTTGATCCCCAAGTGGCTGCAATGGCCAAGGGTGGGCCAGGCCAAGGCCAGGAGCCAGGAACTCCATCTAGGTCTCTGACACGAATGGTAGGGCCCCAAGAATTTGGGCCATCATCCAGTGCTTTCCCAGGAACATTAGTAGGGAGCTGAATTGGAAGTCAGCAGCAGAGACTCAAACCAGCTCTCAGTTAGGCATTGCAAGCAGTACCTCAACGCACTGTACCACAATGCCAGCTCCTGTCATTTTTGATTCTTTGGTTGAATAGTCCATTTTTGAAGGTAGAAGTGCTGAGCATACCCAGTTCACAGTTATGTTCTGAACTTCAGTTATGAAACTGTCCATTTTCTTAAACTCATGCCTTTGATGGTAACTAATTTTTTCTCTTTTTCTTTCATTCCTTTCTTCTCTTCCTCCTTTCTTTACAAATTGCTGAGAAGTCTCCAACTACTCTCATCTCTGTCCTTCTCAAACTTCTTTTGTTCTTTCTCCAAACCAAGGATTTCTGGTATGAGCTTCCTAATACTATTTTTCTGGGCGATTTCCCATCTGCTTAGTCATAACGTATTCTGTTTTTAAGAATGACCACTCTCTAGCTTTTTTTTTTATTTGAGGCAGAGAGAGAGAGAGAGAGAGAGAGAAGAGAGAAGAGGAGAGGAGTGATCACTTCCATCTGCTGGTTTATTCCCTAAATGCTCAGGAGCCAAGAACTCAACCTGGGTCTCTCACATGGGTGGCAGGGTCCCAAGTACTTGAGCCATCACCTGCTGCCTCTCAGAGGGTGCAGTAGTAAGAAGCTGGAATTGGGCATGGAGCCTGGGGTCAACCCCAGACACTCTGATACGGGCATTCCAACTGGCATCTTAACCACTAGACATAATGCTCCTCTCTTTACTTTTGTTTTTAGTAAAATATTTTGTTATAGACAGCATATCTGTAACATCTTTACATATTTTTCCCAACATATCTTTCTCCCAAGTCCTTTTGTGTTCTTTTTTTCCTGGTAACAATATACAGTTTATGAGGGTGCAGTGGATTGGCACCATATGATTCATGATCTGCGGGTGAAACCTGAAACACTTTCTCTGGAACTCTTGATTTGGTAAATTTGTGATGAATCTGATCTGTGTAAATGAGAGACTACACCTTTTGTTTTAGTCTGTAGTCTGCACCCGGGCCTTCAAACTACTGAGCAAAAAATATCCCTGTTGAATTTGTAGTGGTTGTTCTGTTGGGAGGCAGCCCTCACTAAACCTCCAGCCTGAACGTCTACATGGGGCTGAAGCTGTTACAAAGTTCACTACTCAAAGGAGCATTTATGAGTCAGTCACCCAGCTTAAGAAGGGGAACAGGGTGTATCCCCATGTCTTCCTTTGTCTTGTGCTTCTGCTTCTTTCCCCTGAGGTAACCAGTATCCTGAATTTTTATTAATAACTTTCCTATGTATGTATTACTGAACCTTATGTATTTTATGTAAACTATGTTATATATAATCATGCCACATATATTATTGACATAGATTAACTTCCCTACATATACACAACACGCAGTGAGTTGACCCTCTCTGACTATGGGTTGTACATCTGCATATTCGACCAACAGTCTATTGAAAATATTTTTTTAAAAATTGTGTCTGCAGGAAGACATCGTGCAGCACTAAGCTGAGCTACACACAGCTTGGGACACCTGTATCCCATGTCACAGTGTTTAGGATAGTCCTGACTCTGCTTCCAATCCAGCTTCCTACTCAAGCACCCAGGAGACAGCAGGTACTGACTGAGCACTTGGGTCCCCACCTCCCATATAGGAGACCTGGATTGAGTGCCTGGCTCCTGACTTTTGCCTGGCCCAGCCTCAGCTGTTGTGGGCATTTAGGGGTGTGAAGCAGCAGATAAAACATCTCTGTTTCTGTCTCTATGTCTCTCTCTCTCTTTGCCCCTTTCTCCCTCTCCCTGTCCCTCTCCCTCTCTCCCTGCCTTTCAAATAAATGAACTTAAAAAAATGTGTCTGTACTGAACACAACAGAGCTTTTTCCTTGTCATTATTCCTTAAATAGCATAACTATATAGCATTTGTTTTATTAGTTTTTATAAGTAATTTAGAGATGATTTAAAGTACACAAAAGGATATGTACAAGTTATATGTGAATACCATGTTGCAAATACTTTCTTCCAATTTGTGGCTTATTTTTTTTTCCTAAAGATTTATTTATTTATTTATTTGAAAGGCAGAACTGTTACAGAGAAAGAGGGAGATACACACACACACAGAGCGAGAGAGAGAGCGAGAGCGAGAGAGAGAGAGAGAGGAGAGAGAGAGAGAGAGAGTGAGAGAGAGACAGAAAGACACAGATATTTTCCAACTGCTGGTTCACTCCCCAAATGGCCTCAACAGTCAGAGCTGGGCTCATCCGAAGCCAGGAGCCAGGAGCTTCTTCCAAGTGTCCCACATGGGTGTAGGGACCCAAATATTTGGGCCATCCTCTGCTGCTTTCCCAGGTGCATTACCAGGGAGTTAGATTGGAAGTGGAACAGCCAGGACTCGAACCGGCACCCATAAGGGATGCTGGCGTCACAGACGGCGGCTTTACCCACTATGCCACAGTGCTGGACCATATTGTTTTAATTTTATTTGAAATGTGTTTTGATGAAAAGTTTTAAATTTTGCTATAGTTTAATTTATCAGTAATTGCACTAATGACACGATTTTTTTCTATTTTGTACAAATGATTGCTTTATATTCTAAAGTGATAAAGATGTTCTGCAAAATTCTTTAACAAATTTGAGTGTTTTTTTCTCTTTTTTTTTGTGTTTGATTCTTTACCAATAGGGAACTGACTTTGCATTAGGAATGAGGTAAGAATCCACTTCTGTTTCCTCTACACAGCCAGTCAGTAACACAACTCCATTGCTTCCTCTCTCATATATCAATTTGTCTATGAATTCTTTGGGTTTTCAATCTGGACAATAATATGGATTGCAGAAAATGGCAATTTATTTCTTCCTTTATAATTCTATGACTTTAACTTCATTCTTTCCTTTTCCCTCCCTATTTCCTCCCTTTCTCCCTTCTTTCCTTTGGTTTCTTTCTTTTTTCCTTTTCTGGTCTTATTCCCTTATCTAGAACACTGTGTCCAAGACAACAATGAACAGAAGCATTCTTCAATCATGGGCATCTTATCTCATTCCTAACTTGAAATGAGTTTTTTAGCATTTCCCCATTAAGGATGCTATTTACTGCAGTTAATTGATAATAATCTGCATCAGATTAAGGAAGCTACCCTCCCCCAATGCCTCCTCTGTTAAGGGCTTTTCCAAAAAAATGTGTGTTAAATTCTGTTAAGTGATTTTTCTATATCTAATAAAATGATCATTTTTAACTATTTATTGTGGGAAATTTCATTTATAGTTTTTCTAATATTAACCAGTCATGCTTCTGGGGTACATCCAAGTTTATCATGATATGATATTTTGAATAGGTAGGTTTAGGTTAATATTTCATTGAGTATATCTGAATTTCTGTTGATGTGAATGTTAGTTACCACTCCTTCTTTTTTCTCTTCTTAATTCTTTTTCATCTTAGCCTAATTTTGGTAATGAGCTTATATTGGCCTTATATAATGAATTGGAATTAGGGAGGGTTTTCCTCCATTTTGAATTAGTATATTTTTTGAAATTAGCAGTTACTTAAACATTTGATAGAATTTACTTATAAAATAATATGGGATTTCTTTTTAAGAAAGATTATCAATCACTGAATTAATTCTTTAATATTTATCATGCAATAATTCAGTTCTTTTTTCATTCATATTTGGTAATTTTTTTAATATTACTATCATTTTCACCTAAAATTTCAAATTTTTACAAAAGTCCTCTAATACTCTGTTTTAAATATCTGTGGTATCTATTTACATGTTCCCTTTAACACTTATTGAGTTAGATGTTTAGATGGCTCTAATGATTATCGTTAGAAGAAAGAAGACATCATGGAAAGTTTACTTGGATGCAATCTAATATTGTCCCTTTCCTATTGATCAGTTAAGTGTAAGGATTTCAGATGATGTTTCATATATGGTGGACATGCACTTGGTTTGTACATATTTCTAAAAAGGAATTCTAAAGAAATATTTTTAAGGGTCCTATTTCAACTTTGAATTGAATAGAAACCTTTTAAAACTGAGTTAATTAACTATACAAGGAGACTTTTACTTTGAATCACTTGATATCTAAATGTCAATCATTGTTTTTACTGTGAGACAGAGAGGGAGAGAAAAAGAGGAAGAGAAAGAGAGAGATGATCAGGTTGTGGTGATTTGAGAAATTCACCTGTGTGTGTGTGAACCCAACAGAATATGTATCTATGAAAGGCAAATATTTTATGGTATTTAAAATATATAGGCTTGCTTGTTCTCATAGCAGTATTTGGAAAAACATTACCAGATTGATTATTTTCACTTTAAAAATAGCAAAGTAGAGGTGTTGAAATTTTTTTGAGGGGAGGTACCACAACAAATTGAGGTAAGAACTTGAGAATTAATTTATTGGTGTATTCCTAATTTAAATTTTTGAAAATATTCTAAAGGAAACTCTTATGAATTTCTCCATTGTTATATCTAGGGTTGATATTTATTGTACTGTTGGATGGACAGAAGGACTTCTCATTTAGCCAACTGTAAATATACTCCACGTGATACTTGGAAGACCACAGTCACAATGGCCAGCAACACCAGTTGGCTGAGTCCCAGCATAGGAGGTCTAATAAAAAAATCACATCAAAATCACTTATTTTTACCACTTCTATTCTAGGTTTCAGAAACACAAGAGGACATTTTCTTATTGCTGTACAGAAATCTACAGCAAGTTACGCCAGTAAATTCACTTTCTATATCTTAAAATACACACACTAGTTTAAAAAAAAACATAAAGCTAATATGTGATATATAGCTGTATCCTCATGGAGATAAACTAAGCAACCAAGGGCCAAAATTATAAATTAATTATAAATTTAGTGATATTTTAATCCATACATGTTTGTAAAGCCCCTTTACCTGAGAGACAGGCTGGTACTGTAGAAGTGATCCTGGCCTGGCAGTCACACAACTTGCTTCCAGTGGTTTGGTCCCAGGCACGTCTCTGGCATCATCTCTGATGACCCTTTAGATAATACCTCAGCATGTTTCCAGATCTGTGGTTCTACATATTTGAAGGCAATAGATAATTACCTGGTCTCTTCTCTCATTGCCTATTTAAAGGAGTACTGGAACTACAATCCTGAGAGCTCCTGATAAAATTAAATGATGGAGAAAGGTAGTAGATAGAGGAAGACTGAACTTTTTTGTACAATGAGAAGTTCATTGTTGGAATTTTAGTTGGGCATTACTTATTTTGGTCATAAACCAATTATCTAGGTCATATAACCAATTATCTAGGTTTCTAAGAACTAAAGCAAAGTGGAGTTCTTGTTCTTATATATGAAAATGAAACTTCAGGAAATGAACTATTTTTAGGATATATATTGAAATTGATCAGGTAGAAATAGGACCATAAAAATCATAAAACAAATCACAAATTTTCACTTAGATTCCATGATACTGGTGGTGCCAGTCTACTTTAGGTTATAATTTTCTATAAGGTGAAGAATGTAAAGTTGAGGTTACATTTTGAGTATTGAATTCTGTAACCTGAGATGAGGTTTCAGGAGAAAGACAGAGGTGGCATTCTTGCCCTGAATTCTATTCCTACAAAGAAAAAAAAAATGACATTTTGTGGGTTCTGCTCATTATTTAGTAGATTGGAAGATTTGCTATGAATCTACTTCTATAATAAAAGTCACACTGTGGCAACTGGCCACATCTTAGAAAAGGCAGCAGGGGTTACAACATGTTTATATGTTCCTGTAACCTGGGACACTGGACCACTCTTTAGGTCATCTCCCTGAATAGAGTGCTTTTGGCTGCAAGTAACAGCAAACCTAATTCTGAACAGCTGAAGCTATAAGGAAGTCAAGTTAGGCCATTGGCAAGAGTGGTGCAGGCTCCATCTCTCTTTTGTGTTTGTTCTCTTGGCTCCTCTTTTATGGGCATCAGCTTTGTCCTCAGGCAGTGCTGGGGTGCTGAGACTCCTATTTTCTCGCAAGCACACAGAAAGGAGGAGAGCCTATTTTTCTTTCTCTGGATGGGCTGTGGAAGAGGTGTACCAAAAAACCAAAAAACACACAAAAAAAGGAAATCCCCAGCAGTTGTTTTCTCAGTTCTCATTTATATGACTTTATGGAGGGCCTCGCCAGGGTTCCTGCACGAATCCCTGCTTAGGAGCCCCAGCACTAGTACTGGAAGCAAATGCTTTAACTGTTACTGATACACCATGGAGGAGACACAGAATAGATTCTGAGAAGATACGCTTCACTAACTTTAAAATACAGTCAACTAGAGACTAGGCACAACTTCTGGCAAAAACTGAGTTTTAGAAATAGTTGGTCCATAATCGGTATTCACTACCTGCCAGCCAAAATGCTAAGCACTGCATTTGAATAATCTCATCTAATTCTCAGAACAGCCTAAAGTAGACACTATTATTGCCTCTGTTTTCCAGATGAGGAGATTGAGGCCTTTGTGAGCAGGCAACTTGCTATAATCTACATAGCAAGTTAGTAGAATCAAGAAGCATGATGTTTGAACATTTGCTCCTAAGAGTTCTCTCTTTCTCACAAAGGGGTCCTCTCTTTTATGTGCCAGAGATCAGGATATAACAACCCATTTAGTGCTATGTACAACAATAGCGTCCTGTGGAGGCGTCTCTTTCATAGATGGCATTGGAGCCTGTGATCATTGACTTTCACAATGGAGGAACAATAATGACATCAACAATCATGAAGAAAATTATAAAAATAGGAACACATGAAATGTCCTTTATCTAAAACAGATTTGTTTAAACATCATAGTACAATAGGAAATTGTTTTTCTAGTAATAAAAATTCGGGTTTCTGAGCGAAAAAAAATGACAACAAAAAAGCTTAGTTAGCAGTTCAGTAGGTTTTGGAAGGAGATTGTATTACCTGCGGGAATATTGAGAAATCTGTAAAAAGATAAATGTGTTACTGGCTAGAAGGGATGAGCTGAGACCTGTGTTTGTCCTTTGTGCACAGAATCACTGAATGCATTTGGGGACAACCTTGTTGTGTAATGGGAGGCAGTAGGTGATGATTTCTTTACAGCTTAAAAGGCAGTTTTGAAATTGAACATGATGCAAACTAAGGAAACCCACAGCTATTACCTTGTAAATGCTATTAGCTGTTTTTCTATTTTAGCTACTGGCATGAAAACATAAAGATTTGAACAATTTTTTGGCAAGGCAGGGCATTCAACTGTTTAGATTTTCTTAGAAATCACAGTTGAGTCCAGAAATCAATTACAAAAGAGATGTTCTTTACTCCAACTTTTTTTTTTTTTCTTTCGGTATAACACTTTTCATTTGCCCCTGAACAGGTTTTGCAAGAAGAAACTCTTGAGTATTCCATAGGCAGGTGCCTCCCTGCTCTGCTGTTGTGGAACTTCAATCACTTGTGACATGCCTGCAATCCACTAAGTCCTGGGTGTCTCCTTTAGCTATCATCATGTGAAAGACATCTCAAAGAGTTCTTTGGTGCTTGTGAGCATTAGGTTTCATTTCTTGCATTCCACAATGTAAGTGGAAAAGATGATCCTCACTGACATAAAGGGCTCAATTCTGCAAGAACTTTTTGTTTTTCCACCAGGAATAATCCTCTCTTTCTTTCTTTTTTGTGTAAGACTCAAGTTCACCTAAACATTGTTGACTCTTCTTAGAGACACCTAGTCCAGCAAAAACTAAACCTAGCCCATTGAAATTGACATCAACTATCAAAAGCTTGGCTATGTTTAATAATATAGATGTTTGTAGAATGACTAAACTTGCTGAGCAGCAAAGTACAGAGATAATGTGCTGAGATCAAGAAGAGTCAACCATCAACCACTCTTGTCATTTTTAAATAGACTTACTATGCTTTTAAAAGAGTATTATTTCAGTAAAACAATCCACAAATAAATACAAAACAAAAGGGCAAATGTAGAGACATATTGCAAGTAAGCATGCATACCAAAAAGGTAAGTGCAAATTAGATTTGAATATTCATGAGTCACAAATCATTGACAGTTTGAAATAATGCAAAACAGCTTTATAAATGAGGTTAAGGCAAGGGACATCAAAGAAATGCATCGCTAAATCAATAGCAGTTTGATTGTGCATATACTTGTAAATTGCAGTTACAGTGTTTGTGACATGGGAGGAAAAATACTGTGTATCTGATGAAGGAGGAAGACACATAAATATTCCTTTTGTGTGCTGTATTTTTGCAGTTTGTTATGCACTTGGAGACCAGCCAGGTAGAAAGTGGTTGGACATCATATTTCCCACCCAATTCAGAGTTTCCTTCTCAGAGACAGTTTCAGTCCTGAGATGGAAGAAAGCTTGTTTGCTCTGCTAAACAGAACTTAACACACAATGATTGCTGAAGAGTTGCTCTGAAATAAAGATTAGTGTCTGGTATACATGACTTTAGAGAATGGCTTAACCTTACATCCCTTCATGGTAGTGTCACTTCCATTGGCGAGCAGATTGTCTTGGTGAATGTTTTTTTATTTAGAAGGTGACAGATGAATGAAAAGTATGAAGGGGCCGATGCTGTGGTGCAGCGGGTTAAAGCCCCAACCTGTAGCACCGGCATCCCATATGGGGCGCCAGTTCAAGTCCTGGCTGCTCCACTTCTGATCCAGCTCTTTGCTGTGGCCTGGGAAAGCAGTGGAAGATGGCCCAAGCCCTCGGGCCCATGCGCTTATGTGGGAGACCTGGAAGAAGCTCCTGGCTCCTGGCTTTGGATCAGCTCAGCTCTGGCCGATCCAGTCATCTGGGGAGTGAACCAGTGAATGGAAGACCTCTCTCTTTGGCTCTACTTCTCTCTGTAACTCTGTCTTTCAAATAAATAAAATAATTCTTAAAAAAAAAAACAGTTTGAGAACAATTTGTAAGAATAGTTTGAAATGTAATTGAAATCAAATTGATTTCATTTTGTTGAGCTAGTATCTAGTTACTAATGTGCTGTTGGTTCTCCTGTACCCATAGTTTTATGGGGCGTTAGTATATGTGTATACCACATGTATACGGAGAGAGATTTGAAGTGGCAGAACTTACAAATTAAAGACTTGTTTGAGGTTTGCTTTAATGCAAAAAAAATTCCCAATTAATTTTTCTGAGAGGCTTATATTTGGGTTACTATCTGTAGATTATGAAGTATTTCTCTGGCACTGCTTTGCAAGTCATCTTACCGTGTTCTGTCTGCTTTCTTGGATGGCTGATGAAGTTTGTGACATCATGTGAAAATTATAGCACTAATTTTGGAAGATGCTGGGGGACTGTGGTCTGTTAAGAAAATTAATCTATATTTTCTAGCTAGGCCATGCTTTAAGAAAGATATTTAGGCCGGCGCCGTGGCTCACTTGGCTAATCCTCTGCCTGCGGCGCTGGCACCCCGGGTTCTAGTCCTGGTTGGGGCACTGGGTTCTGTCCCGGTTGCTCCTCTTCCAGTCCAGCTCTCTGCTGTGGCCCTGGAGGGCAGCGGAGGATGGCCCAAGTGCTTGGGTCCCTGCACCTGCATGGGAGACCAGGAGGAAGCACCTGGCTCCTGGCTTCGGATCGGCGTGCAGCTCCGGCTGTGGCGGCCATTAGGGGAGTGAACCAATGGAAGGAAGACCTTTCTCTCTGTCTCTCTCTCACTGTCTATAACTCTCACTGTCTATAACTCTCTCTCTGTCTCTCTCTCTCATGTCTAACTCTGCCTGTCCCCCCCCCCAAAAAAAAGATATTTAGATTTTGAGGGTAAAATCTAGATGAGGCATAACTAGAAAGAGAGACTTTTCCATTGTCTCCAGTTCCTTGCTTGTTAGGAAAGAAGCTAAAATTACCTGTGTTAGTAATAATCAAGAATATCCATGAATTCCAAAGCAATGGCTTTGGTAATTTTTAAGGTCTTTACATGAAATTCATGATCATAATTTGTCTGCATGGATTCAGGTCACATTTAGCATCATATTTGTAAACTCTTTTTAAAAGACAGAGTGACAAAGATGGAAATTGATGAGACAGAGAGAGAGACTGAGAGAGAGATCTTCCATCCTCTGGTTCACTTCCCAAATACCTACAACAGCCAGAGTTAGGCCAGGACAAACCAATATCCAGGAACTCCACCTGGGTCTCTCACATGGGTGCCTGGGACCCAAGTACTGGGGCCATCATCTGCTGCCTGCTTGGCACATTAGCAGGAAGCTGGATTAGAAGTATAGAGTAGCGGCCGGCGCCGCGGCTCACTGGGCTAATCCTCCGCCTTGCGGCGCTGGCACACCGGGTTCTAGTCCCGGTTGGGGCTCCGGATTCTGTCCCGGTTGCCCCTCTTCCAGGCCAGCTCTCTGCTGTGGCCAGGCAGTGCAGTGGAGGATGGCCCAAGTGCTTGGGCCCCGTACCCCATGGGAGACCAGGATAAGTACCTGGCTCCTGCCATTGGATCAGGCGCGGTGCGCCGGCCGCAGTGCGCTGGCCGCGGTGGCCATTAGAGGGTGAACCAATGGCAAAGGAAGACCTTTCTCTCTGTCTCTTTCCCTTTCTCTCTGTCTCTTTCTCTCACTGTCCACTCTGCCTGTCAAAAAAAAAAAAAAAAGTATAGAGTAGCTGGGATTAGAATCAGGGAGTCAGATCTGGAATGCGGAAGTCCCAGACAGCTGCTTATCCCACTGTGCCACAATACCTGTCCAATAGCTAAATATTTTTTGACTCTCAAAAGTTGTTGACTCACTTGATCTTAATAGGCAAGTATTTTAATTTCTCCTTTCAGTAAACGTTTTGTCATGATATAGTATAATGCTATTTAAATTATCCAAATTTCTTTCAAATTGTTCCGTCACAACCCCCTCTCTCTATATATGTATATATAAAATATATATGCAAATACCTATCTTTCTTCCTTTAGAAAAATATATTTCCATTATGTCATAGTTTCTAAACTTTTTTTAAAAAAGATTTATTTTTATTTATTTGAAAGAGTTACAGAGAAAGAGAGAGAAGAAGAAGAGAGAGAAGTCTTCATCCGCTGGTTCACTCCTCAAATGATTACAACAGTCAGAGCTGAGCCTATCCAAAGCAGGAGCCAGGAGCTCCCACATGGGTGCAGGGGCCCAAGGACTTGGGCCATCTTCTGCTTTCCCAGGCCATAGCAGAGAGCTGGATCAGAAACGGAACCAGTACCCATATGTGATGCTGACACTACGGGCCAGGGCTTTAACCGCTGCACCACAGTGCTGGCCCCATTTCTAAACTTTATACAAAAGATTCATTTAACTTATTTATTTCAACGGTAGAGTGACAAAGAGAGAGAAGGAGAGAGAGAGGGAGAGAAAGAGAGATATCTTCAATCTGCTTGTTTGCTCCCCAAATGCCTGCAATATCCAGGACTGGCCTAGACTAGAGTCAAGAGCCTGG
This sequence comes from Oryctolagus cuniculus, assembly GCF_051225735.1. Taxonomy (NCBI): domain Eukaryota; kingdom Metazoa; phylum Chordata; class Mammalia; order Lagomorpha; family Leporidae; genus Oryctolagus; species Oryctolagus cuniculus. The sequence continues at coordinate 60,297,381 of NC_142878.1, forward strand.
AACTCCCTCTGGGTCTCCCACATGGGTAGCAGTCGCCCAAGCACTTGGGCTATTGTCTGCTGCCTTTCCTGGTGCAATGACAGGAAGCTGGATGGGAAATGGAGTAGTAAGGCATCCAACTGGCACTCTGATATGAGATGCAAGTGGCAGCTTGATCTACTGTGCCACAGTACTTACTCAACTTTGATCAAGAGGCTAATTTACAACATCTATATATTTACTGATATTGCCCAAGTCTTTCCTTATGTGTATGTGTGTGCACGTGCATTTAAATTAATCTTTAAATTAAAACATAACATACTGGAATATCCAAAGGATCTAAACATTATTGTGCTCCTTTTTCATACTCCATGAGAGGAAAGGCATCTTTGTTTTTTTCTAGGTTTTTAAACTGGGGGAAATAATACACTGAACTTTGATTTTTAAGTAGAAAAGTGCCTGACCAGTCAATGTCATCACTGAGATGAATTTCTTTAACCATCCCCGTCATCTAAGGATCAAGAAGTTAGAGGCTCTGGGAGCTGTCATTTCTGGTAATTCAATATCAAAATGAAAAAAAACAAGATAGAATAAAATAAAAGACTTAGCATTGATTCTGAATTACTTAGCAATAAATTACTGAATTCCAATGAATTTTTGTCTTATCATGAAAAAGAAACAGTGTCTCTCTATACTAAGTGTCACCTTGGGAAACCCTTGGACCTCTTGCTCATTTTGCTATGTAAATAGAATTAATTTTATCTTGAAAGAACAGTGAAGTGGCAGTTAAGGGACTTCTATTTCCTATTCTGCCACTAACTGGCTGCTAGGCTGCTAGGAACTGGCACAAGGTATTTCAGATTCTTTGGCTCTCTTGTTTCTTCGATCATAAAAGAAGAGGCTCCTCTAGAGGCAGCAATTTTCAAACTGTGCCTCTGGTCCCAAGGGCTGCAGTGAACCAGCAGGAGGAGGGAAAATAAGTTGGAGAGACTCAGGGCAAAGACTTGCCACTGTTGTTGTTTCTCGTTTGCACATTGACTTTGATTTGAGGAAAGGGAAATGACTTAAAAAGCTTGATAGTCACTGAAGTTTTAAAAGTGGTTGCTAAGATTTCTTATGGCATGATAATTCTGATCTACAATCTATTTTCTTCTGTAATAATTCTATTGAATACTGTAGTGACAAGAATGGTCATGCTCTTGCCTTTCAAGTAGGGGCTATAAAAAGAATTCCTAAAACCTTAGAGAAGGGAGGCCCAGAAAACACAAATTGGGAGGTGAAGTCCGGGTAAAATTTTAACTGAGCTCATATGTGATATATGTGAAATCAAGACAACTATTGAACATGGTATTCACACCTCTCAGTCAGGCCATCCTTCCCCTGGGTGGCAAGTTCCAGGAATACCATTATATTGTATGTGGCACAAAACAATGTCTTTGTATGTAGTTGAGACATGCATTTCACACTTGGCTACATCAAGTTTGGCTTCTTCACCATTGGCTAACAGCCACTGCTCTTTCAAGGTCTACTTCACAGATCCTCTGTCACTACATCTTTTCTTCAGGAAATTAGTCACCCCCTCCTCTGTGGCTTCAGAGCATTTTGAAATTTACCTGGAACACTCTTGGCCTTGTGCTATAGTTCATGTTCTTGTTAAGTCTTAAGCTTCAAAGGCAAGGGCTGGATCTTAGTTATATTTGAATTCTTGATCCAGTACAATTTCTGGGACTTTGAAATATTCCAAATGAATGTTCTTTGAAAAAAAATGAATAATAAATTCTTAATGAATTACCCATACAAACAATAACATTCAAGTCATTTTCTTTCAATACCTTGATAAAAGAATATAGCAGACCTCTTCTCCCCAAATACCAGGGTATTTCTGAAAGTTCACAGAAAACAGAATTAAAAGATAGGTTTATTTGGTTGCAAAGAAATCTTGAAATTCATGCATAATTTTTTTCATAATCTGCATTTTTCATGAACCTTTCAAAGACCCATTTTATACACAGATTTCAGAATTTTTTTAAAGATTTATTTATTTATAGACAGAGAGAGGGGTCTTCCATCCACTGGTTCACTCCGCAAACGGTTGCAACAGCCAGAGCTGGGTCAATCTGAAGCCAGGAGCCAGGAGCTTTTTCTGGGTCTCCCACATGGGTGCAGGGACCCAAGCACTTGGGCCATGTTCTAGTGCTTTCCCAGGCCATAGCTGAGAGCTGGATTGGAAGAGTAGTTGCCAGGACTAGAACTGATGCCCATATGGGATAGTGGTGCAACAGGCAGAGGCTTAACCCACTACACCACAGCACTGGCTCCTAGAATTTTTTAATATCAAAATAAATTTATCTTTTAATTGCATTTTCTGTGAACTTTTGGAAGTACTCAAATATATTCAACCATTCATTTTAATGCAATAAATATTGAGCCGATTGTGTGTTATCCTCCACATTTAAGGGTGTCATATATAAACGCCTTGGAGAGAACAGGGGAGTTAGTAAGAATTATACCCTTCATAATTAAAATCTGAGATGGTACATGATTAATGGGATTTCAGCAGGTAAAAATATAGAATGGAGGTGTCGTTGTTTGGTGCAGGAATTAAGACCCTCTTTGGAAGACCCTGTTCCATATCAGAGTTTCTGGTTTGAGTTCTGGCTCTCCTGTTTCAGATCCAGCTTCTTGCTGATGTGAATGAATCCTGGGAGGCAGCTCAAGTACTGGGTCCCAGCAACCCATGTAGGAGATTCAGGTTGAGATGCAGGCACCTGGCTTCTCTCTGGTCCAGCCCTTGCACTTGTGGGCATCTGAGGAGTAAACTAGCAGATGGAAGATCTCTCTGTCTGTCACTTTGCCTTTCAGATAAAATTAAAATCACAAAAATATAAATTAAAAGAAAATACAACATGGATAAACACAAGGTAGTGCATTGTAGATGAAAGGGATCTTCATGTTATGTGAAGATAATTGCATATTAGATATAGGAAGATTATAGATTTTACAGTAGTGTAGTAGAAGCCTGGAAAATTAGAATACTTAAATGCTGAACTGAGGAGTTTAGAATGGCTAGGGAAACTTGGAACTCATGAAAAGGGAAGCTAAAGAAGAAAAACTCTGGTTTACAAATCTTAGTCTGGTAGTGCCATGTAAATTAACTGAAAGGCAAACTTTGAAGATGGGAAAATCAATCCAAGCAAAAGGTAATCTGAGGACTTAATCTGAAATCTAACAGTAGAAAAAGAGAATGAAAATGACAGTAAGATCAACTAAAGAATAAGAAATTGAAAATATTTCTGAAATAAATATAAGATATGGAAATGATATTATGACAAAGGTTATTATACAACACATCAATCTGCTAATATTAATTTAATCACTTTTGATGCCTTTAAATTATTTAAAATATTAAATTAATTATTAGTAATATTCATGTTTATTTTTTACAAGATGGTAATATTATTCCTAAATATGTCACACTTGTCACACTTGCCATTAGGTGATCAATCTACCAAAAGTCTTATTCGCAATTCTAACAACTGATGCTTTAAATATCTCATTTTCTTATTTTAGGGTTCAGTACTAAAATATTTCATAGCAACTTTAAATGGGATTCAAAAACATCCATACTGATAACATAACTTTAGGATATTCTGACTTTAGTACAAAACTAAATACTTAATTTCAAAAATAATAATAAACTAGCTTTTGTTGGTAAATTATGACTTAGACATACCTCAATGCTGAATGAATATCTATCTAAAATTGCAAAAAGCTACTTCCAGGGTTGATGGTATTGATACAAGTTACAAAGATTGGATGTCCTGGAATACCAGGGGCAGAGAGAGGTTCTGGAGGAGAGAAGAGAAACAGGCACATCCTTGGTACTGGTTGCTGCTCAGTAACTGTAGAACTGGATTCTGCTGTTAATTGTTGGTGGCTGGGTTGGAGTGCACTCTGGCAGGCAGGAGAGGGGCGGGATGCCTCAGGGTCTTCTGGGCTCCCTGTCTCTCACTTTCTCCCTCCCCTCCCCCAGGATGCACTCTCTACTCTCTGTAGGCCCAGCTCATCTTCAGATCTCTGAGACAGGGCCAGTGGAGTGCCTTGGTAATTTGAGGATTCTCTGTTAATAATACACTCAGAAGTTCAGTAACCAGTTATCTAGATTTTGATCCTATCTATTGGGGGGGGGGTCATACAAAACTCACAGATAAAAAACAAAAACTACAAACCTCTGGAAGAGGGATTACAACATATTTTCTTAGAAATCCTTTCTGAAATCCAAAATATTTCAGTCTGATTTGAAAACATCATTTATTAAAAGTGCTGTTTGTGGGCAGAGCACTATGCAAGATTTTATTGATATTTGCTGGCAAAAACATTCTTATTCTCCATAAAATTTTGATTTTTTTGTAATTGAATGAGAATTATATAGTGTAGATTGAGTCAACAGTTGTAACTGATCAAAATTGCTTCTATATGTCAATTTTCTCAAGTGTTTTATTGATTTTCCTAAGCAAATAATCCTCAAAGTTCCTAAGAGGCATTTTTATCATTAAAAAAAAAAGAGAGAGAGAGAGAGAAGCAAGGGACTGATTAACACAAAATTCAGTATGATGTTGTCTGTGTAGGAAGGGAAGGAAGAAGGAGAGGCTTGGGAGGAGCTCAAAGTTCCAAAGATATTGGTAGTTTCTCCAGCTGGATATGGTACACAAAGATGTGCACCTTATTTATTTACTTACTAGTGTTTTTGAATTTATGCGAAAGATTGTATTTTGTGTTCAGTTAATGTTTAATAAAATAACTTAAAGAAAACATTTGTAAGACATGGTGCTAGAAAAAGTAATGAGTCCATTATTTTTAAAAATATTAGGGTTATGGAACTAAGCAATTGATTGAGTTTTCTGTTTAATCTAGAAAACAGCTTTAGATACAATAGGGAAAAGGGAAGTACAAAAAACAAAAAAGAGACCCAAGTATAGTGATAAAGAATTTCAGCTCCTCCAGTGACTCCTTGCCTGAGTGGGGCCAGCTACACAAACAGGAACACCGACTCCTGTCTTACCCTGAAAGACTCTTGACAACCGGCATGGGGGTGTGTGCTTGAAATGGCTTTCCCCAGAGCTCAAATCAAAGCCCAGGAACACAGACACCATTTTCTCTCAAAACTATAGATTAATATTTACTGACTGATAACGACGGGTACAAGACACAGAGTGACAGAGGGCTGGACTCCCTTGTTGAGAACACTCAGTGGGAGCACCAGTAGGGTCTATTTGCTCAGGGATTCAGTTTAGTGGCATTGCTATCTGTTTGCTTCTACTCTTCTATTCAATCTTTGTTTTTCTTTTGGCAACCCCATTTACTCTGAATATTTGAAAAAGTGCCCTAGGCTTCATTATGAAGTGAGATCCTAATTCAGGGAGAATTAAAAGAAAACTACATGCCTTGGGTACATTCATGACTTTCAGTCTCTTGAAGCTGAAATGGAGTTGAGTCAGTAGCCTAAAGGTGAAGCCTCTAAATCCCTTTATTGCCCAAACCCCTATAATCTCTTTGTTTTAACAGAGTCTACACAAGAATGGTAGCAGAACTTCCCAGTTAACATGTCAAGAAATCTCTACCTCAGATAAGAATCAAGCTCTTTGGGTTTACTCACTGCACAAAATATTTAAAACCTAAGGAGGCCATTTAGGGGTTGTTTATTTTGATGATCAGATAGATTCGTTTGTTTTGTAAAAGCCACATGCCCATTTTGCCTTCTTGGGGAATTTTTGTTCCAGAACCCTATCATTATTTGCTACCAAACTTCATATCTTTTGTTTGAAGCATCTAAAAATAAAAATAGTTGTTTAAATAATTTTATCTTGAGCTTAATTTGGTAATTATCACATCATATTTGTCAATATAATGACTGAATCAGATGTGACCCAGACATCATTTTAAAAACCTTCTGTAACCTTTCCTATTATTTCAAGTTATAGTAGCTACACGCAACATCTTGATTGGATCAATAAGAAACAAAAATGTACTCTCCTCTGTCATTTCAAAGTCATCTATTAAAACAACTCAAATATAAAATTCAACTGTGGTGGAATACAAATAGAACAGAATAATGAGGCTTATGTTTAGAAATGCAGAGAGCATTTTGGAAAGTATTTTAGGAAGAATTAATCTAATTCTTACTATTAATATTCTTTCATCCTTTGATTTTCATTCTTGGACATGTGGCTGTCATAAAGAATTCTAAAGATTCATATTCCTTTCTCTCTCTCCCTTCTTTCCTTCTCTCTCTGTCATTTTCATGCTGACATACCTTCCTGTACAATTAAACACCGTAGAGAACCAGATATTTTTCCTCAGACAAATGAGGCTGATGTGAATTTCAGAAATGATATAGAGGACCCTGGAAGAATAACCCTTGAAATAATAACAGGTTAGGTGAATTCATATTTAATTAGGTTCTTAGTGAGTATGCAGTGTATTATTAATGACTACTTATTTACTCAGAAACCATGTTTGTTTTTGGCAAATTAATTTGATGCCATGATTTAGAATAATTCTTGGATTACTTTAACTGCTGTGAAGGTACTAGCAAAGTTGTATTACATGTTCTGTTTAATCACCATTGCTAAGGCTACACAGAAATATGTAAAAATGGTTAATTAATAGCATTTATTTTGCCTTTATTATTCTCCCAAAGTTCTAAACATTAGAAAATACCATTGAAAAGTGAAAAACCGTTACATATGGCAGGAACCCAAAGTTATCTTTTGCCATCATTGTAAAGAATCCTGTGCATTTTATATATCTTGATATCCTATGTACAGAAAGTGACATCTACTGGAGAAAGCAGAACTGAATATTTACTTTCCAAACTATTCTGCTAAACTTCCAGGCAAGTTGTGCTATCCTCAAGATTATTCAAAATATACAAAGCAAAGGAAGCTTTTGTTTGTTTGTTTGTTAATTTAGTATGGTATAAAGGCTGGTTTGTTTTTCTTATTATTTTTTCAGAAGATGCCCCTTGGAGCAGAGTGGCTTTGGGGCCCTCACAAATTATTTTGTAAGAAACACTGTTGAAGACGTCGAGAAAACACCACTCTAGCGCCTTCCCTTCAGGGTGACACTGTGATTTCACAATACCACCAGTCATCAAGTGAAGAGGACTCCACCTCAACAGTTAGTCTGAACATATATGTGGAAAATGTGTAATTCTTTGAATGGTCTGAAACTAGGAGTTATAAAACAAAACATGGGATTAGAATACATAATGTCTCACTGGTGAAAAGTCAGCTACTTTATAGCCTAATAACTTAAATTTACTCATTTTAATAAAATGTGTGCCTTAACTCCATGATCTAGTTGGACTGCTGTTCTTAGAGCATTGGGGGATATGACACAGGTGTTTTCACTTGAGGTCAACACTAGGACATGACCTAGAGCACTGAGAGACAGCGAAGACCCCAGCTTCATTCTTGTGACAATACTCTCCATTCTTCAAGTAATTGCTTTCTCTCAAGGAGGACAAAAGCCTTTTGCATCTTAATGGAAGCGGCTATGATAGTGATTTTTAAGACTTAAAATGTGTGCATAGCTACATTTGACTAGTTTGTGCATATTCTAAGACAATGGCAGTGACTAGAAGTCCTATATTTTCCAGTTCTAGCCTATTACGTATGTGGTATTTCCAAAATGTCTTCCATATTTAGTTTTGCTGTATAATCCTCTGTAGTTTAATGTCATATTTCAGCTTTTAATTTTTACAATTATTTTGTAAACTTTGATTGCATGTTTACGTAATAATGCTCTTGCGCTCCCTCTGCTGGTCTTGCTAATTAACAAAACCAGTGCCCAAGTAGTCCTGCTGGGCATCAGTGAGAGTGAGCACATGACTGATAAGATGGACTCTGTTCCCTGTTGGAAGCCAATAAGAAACTCATGTTGAGTGGCTGCCGTATGAAAAAAAAAAGAGGCCAAAAGAAAATGTGCTTGTAGATTGTGAAAACGAAAACAAAAGCATGATTATTTTTATATTTAGAAAAATTTCAAACCAGTGGACAGTTCACACATCTTAAGAATATGAGTATCTTTTCAAACATCAAAATCAGTTATCCATACTTTTTAAAAATATGTATGAATTTGGAAAAGGCAAGGAACTTTGTATATCAATTTTGTATCTCCATGTTCACACACTGCAAGATCAAATAAAAGGTTATCTGGCTTTGTTGGTAGGACTCTGAACCTGGATTAGATATACAGCTGTCCAATGGATCAGCCTCCCACAACCTAGAGTTCCATTATGGAGTTACAAGGAGAATGACAGCACTTGGCAAATCCCAGGCCTAATCATAGCACAGAGAAGTGACTTTTGGAAGGTACATTACCAAGCAATTAGGACCCATTTAATAAATTACCCCTTACGGAACACTTTGAACCCTAGTGGTCTGAAGAGGTTAATGCACCTCTCACAACTGAGTGCTACTCACTTTCCAGGGGTAACTTCAAGGCCACAGTTAATCCAAACCTTCTTCTTATCATTGGCCTCTTACTCTTGAGGCACTTCTGTGGTCTGGCATCAGTGAGCCCACACACTTGCACTTCCCCCTGTGCAGGTCACATGCCTCATTTTCTTACAGCTGCATTCACTGGGCACCGTGCTCATGAGGCCGAAAGACTTTGTGCTGTACATTAACTTCCCCTGGCTTTCATGCTGCTCATTGGGAATCTTTCTGTTTTCTTTTTTGTAGAGTTTTAATTTCTGGCTTTAGTTTAAATGTTACATCTGATGTAAGATACTCTCGTCTGAAATTGTTGAGTAGCAACCACATTTTAAATGAATTGAATACACAGAACTAGATTTTGGGATATTATTAAATTTGGAAAAAAACCACAGTAGATATATACTTGTAAACTAGAATCTTAATTATGGGTAGACACTAAAAAATTAAAATATAGCTGCAAAGGAGCTTTGATACTAGAATATAATTAGTTTTTTAAGGTTTTATTTTAATTTAAATTTAACTTGAGTTTTTGGAATGAGAAGTTTGATGAAACATTGAGCTCTTTCTCTGCTATGGCCTGGGAAAGCAGTAGATGATGGCCCAAGTCTTTGGGCCCCTGCATCCACGTGGGAGACCTGGAAAAAGTTCCTGGCTCTTGGCTTTGGATTGGCCCAGCTAGAGCCCTTGCGGCCATTTGGGGGAGTGAACCAGCGGATAGATGACTTCTCTCTCTCTCTCTCTGCCTCTGCCTCTCTGTAAATCTGCCTTTCAAATAAATAAAAAGTAATCTTCAAAGAAATCATTATGATTTCCAACACATTAATTGAATGCTTATTCTATCCAGAGTTCTGCTGAGAGCCCAGCAGTATGAGGTGGCCTATGGTTTGTAGAAATATATAAATGTGTTGTGGAGCTAGAATTCAGGTACATGGAAAAATGACCACAATGAATGTGGAAAATTACAACAAATACCAATTTGTATTCACATGGAAATTTCTGATGGAATTCAGAGAAGGAAATGGCATTTCTATTCAGAAAGGCTCCATGGAGACAATGAAATTTCCTCAAGCCTTTTGTTAGGATTCTGATAGGCAAGCTGAAAAATAGTAAAATAATACATGGTATCCCAACATTGAGAAGTAATTAATGTTGCTCTCAGTTATGTCTGTGAACATACTTTATGGGATATGTTTGGGAGGCAGCTTTGCAACACAAGTCATCAGTGAGGTTTATGGAATGCTGTAATTTGCTTTACTTTCAGTACAGATAGGCAAGGAATAAGACAAAAACACATTTTTAGTGAAATAGTGTAATACAATATGGAAAGTATTGCCTATTGTCAACTTGATAGAATATATTTAAAGTTTTTAAAAGCTAAATACAACTATGAAATGCCAAGAAACTTTTTCTCCCGGAATACTTAGTGATTCACTGGATGAGTCATTCCTTTCAAAAATTTCTGTTCTTTTCATCATACCTTGGAAATTTTCCAGATTATAAACTGTGTTTTCTTACATACCTATATGAAACAAAAACCATGTTTGGAAATCCAGCCATGGCCTGAATCTAGAATATTATTGCAGTGTGGGCTTACATGAGCTGCGTCTTTTCCGATGGTGCTTGTGCCTTGATTCTTATCTGAAATTATCAGGTTTGCACTATGACAGTATCTTCACCATGTTCTAGTTTTGAAGGTCTGTGGAAAGACCTGAATATTCTGTAGCACACTAGATGTGGTCATGCCGTGGAAGCCCACTTTCTTGATTGCGTCTCATTGTGTCTTGAAAGTAACTTTGACTTTTATAGCACAGTTTCCAAAGTGTCTCACTGCTTTTAAAAATATTTATTTATTTATTTTATTTGTAAGAGTGATAGAGTGGGGTGGGGGGAGAGAGAAAGGGAAAGAGAGTGAGAGATTTTCTATCTACTGGTTTACTCCTGGATGGCCACAACAGTAGGGACTGGGCCAGGCCAAAGTCGGGAGTCAGGAACTCCATCTGGGTCTCCCACACGGATGGCAACACTCAAGCATGTGAGCCATCTTCTTTTGCTTCCCAGGCACATTAGCAGGGAGCTGGATTGGAAGTAGAATAACTGGGGCTCTGACCAGCACTCTGATATGACATGGGTTGCAGGCTTCCCAAGTGTGGCTTAACCCACTGTGTCATAATGCAATGCCCTCTATCGTTTTTTGTTGTTGTTGTTGTTGTTGTTGTTTTTTATTTTATTTTTTTTGACAGGCAGAGTGGACAGTGAGAGAGAGAGACAGAGAGAAAGGTCTTCCTTTTTCCATTCGTTCACCCCCTAATGGCCACCTCGGCCGGCGCACTGCGCTGATCCGATGGCAGGAGCCAGGTGCTTCTCCTGGTCTCCCATGGGGTGCAGGGCCCAAGCACTTGGGCCATCCTCCACTGCCTTCCTGGGCCACAGCAGAGAGCTGGACTGGAAGAGGAGCAACCAGGACAGAATCCCGCACCCCGACCGGGCCTAGAACCCGGGGTGCCGGCGCCGCAGGCGGAGGATTAGCCTAGTGAGCCGTGGCGCTGGCCCCTCTATTGTTTTTTGATCACTGAGAAGTACACATTTTAAAAAGTAAAACCCCACTTTTAGTTGTGATAGTGAGATTGCATTGCTCTCCAACCATGCCTAGAAACACCTTAATCTGGTTGCTAATCCAGAAGCAGGGCATGCCACTTGTAAATTTCCCTTTTATTTTGTTGCCTCTTGCATTATTCATGCTAATAGCAGAGAAGCTTTATTAATACTTGCCCACAACAGGCATCATTCCATATACTTTGAGGGTTTAAATTCTGGGATAAACACAGTAGTAGTAAAAGTAGCACAAGCAAAAGGAAATCACACTGTTGCTTTTTCTGTCTAAGATTTCTAAATGCATCCTAACAGTCCATTAGTAAATTTTTACCAAGTGCTCACTGTGCTTGAGCATTGCCTCCCTGAAACACAGAACTCTAAGAGGAGTTCCCTTCCTCTCAGAACCTGAAGATTAGCCAGGGAAGCACTGACATACAGGAGGAGCCAGCCGATGGAACTGCACTCTATAATGACATCTCAAATAGTGTGGCACAAATCATTCAATCTACAGACATGCGCTGCGCAATATGGCAGGCACTTCACCCATGTGGCTATTGAGCACTTTAAGTGTGGTTATTATAAATTTAAAGTGCCGTAAATGTAAAGTATATACTGGCTTCTAAAGACAAAGGGAATATAAAATCCCATTAATAATTGAAAAATATTGGTGACATGTTGAAATAACAGCTTAGTTATAAAAATTGAGTATCCTTTATCTGAAATACTTGGGAACTGAAGTGTTTCAGATTTAGGACTTTTTGAGATTCTGGAATATTTGCACATACATAAGGAGATATCTTGGGGATGGGACCCACGTGTAAATATTAAATTCACTTACAGTTTACATATAACTTATGCATATAGACTGAAGTTCATTTTATATGATATTTTAAATAATTTTGTATGTGAAACAAAGTTTAGTGGTGTGGAATTTTCTACTTAGAGTATCATGTGAACACTGAAAATGTTTTAGATTTTGGTGTATTTAGAATCCCAGATATTCAGATTAGGGATGCTCAATCTATATTGTGTTACACAAAAATTCTAATAAAGGGGCTGGTGCTGTGGTGTAGCTGGTAAAGCTGCCGCCTACAGTGCTGGCATTCCATATGGATGCTGCTTCAAGTTCCGGCTGCTCCACTTCCCACCCAGCTCTCTGCCATGGCCTGGGATAGCAGTAGAAGATGGCCCAAGTCCTTAGGCCCCACACCCACGTGGGAAGACCTGGAGGAAGCTCATGGTTCCTGGCTTTGGATTGACACAACTCCCGTCATTGTGGCCAACTGGGGAGTGAACCACTGGATGGAAGATCTCTCTCTCTCTGTGCCTCTCCTCTCTCTGTGTAACTCAGACTTTCAAATAAATAAATAAATCTTAAAAAATGCTAATAAAACAGATTTCACTCAGTCTTAATGTTTTCCACTTTTTAAAACCAGGCTTTAGGAAATTTAAAATTACAGATGTGACCCACATTATATTTCTAATGAACAGTGTTGCTATAGAACTTCAGAGAATGTTATTTAGCAACAAGTGTTGAAAAATTTGAAAGATTAGAAGGAATAGATGAAGTCTCAGGTGGGTCTGGAAGGGCAGGTAGTATTCAAATTAGAAAGTGAGAGAAAGGTAAGTGTGTACTTGGATAGGAGATTAAAGGAAATGAACAAGTATAGGATGGTAGGTGTTGGGAACCTAAAATTTATTTGAAGTAGTAGTAGTGTATTTGGTTATTGTATGAAAGATGATAAGTTCTTAGCATTATTTAATCTCATAATAAATATAATTAGCGATCATTGATTGCTGGTGAATTTTGCAAGCAAAAAATATCATTTACCAGGGCCAGCACTGTAGCGCAGCGAGTTAACTCCCTGGCCTGAAATGCTGGCATCCCATATGGGTGCCGGTTCAAGACCTGGTTGCTCCAGTTCTGATCCAGCTCTCTGCTATGGCCTGGGAAAGCAGTAGAAGATGGCCCAAGTCCTTGAGCCCCTACACCTGCATGGGAGACCTGGAAGAAGCTCCTGGCTCCTGGCTCCTGGCTTCGGACCAATGCAGCTCCAGCCATTGCGGCCAATTGGGGAGTGAACCAGCAGATGGAAGACCTCTCTCTCGCTGCCTCTCCTCTCTCTGTGTAACTCTGACTTTCAAATAAATAAATAAATCTTCAAAAAATATTTGCCCACGACAATCATATGAAGCGAGTTCTACCATATTTATTTCACCGACGGTAACACTAGGACTTAGGTTGGCTCTGTGATTTAGTGAATCTTACACAGCTAGAAAGAGATTGAAACCATAGTGTGTCTGATCTGAATCCCAAAGCCTGTGCTCTTCACCCCACCACTGGAAGCAGATTTACCATGAAGTTAGTGAAGCTGGATTCCTCAGGTCCCACCTGTGTACGCATCCTTCCATGGGAAATGCTCAAGTGATGTGCTCCCAGGCTCATATGCTTTTGCAAAATTTGCCAAGTGAAGCTATTTTAACCATAATCAACCCTAACTAGTCTCTGTTTCTACTCCGACTTGCCGCAGTCATACTTCCCCTCCATGTCAGACAGTGTTGGATTAACCTTTTTGGGATTTGGCTAAAGGGAAAGTTTGGTTGGGTTTAAGCTGGGTTTAATACAGTCTGGTTTTAGTGAGTTATTTATGTGTGTCACACTCACTTTCACTAAAGTTCAGTTTCTTCCTAGCCCTGCGAAGAAGGACTGGCTACCAGGAGTACTCTTACTTTCTGTTCCACCAGCTCACTTGGGGTCTTGACCAAAAGTACAGAGCCGGTGGTCATACTGTAAAATCTATTTGTCTTTTGGTACTAGATAAATGTAAGTTCATGGAAGGACAAAAAGACTTTAAATGTAAAAAGCCAGAACTGGGGGCCGGCGCTGGGGCATAGCGGGTAAAGCTGTTGCCTGCAGTGCCAGCATCCTATGTGGGCGCCAGTTCTACTCCCAGCTGCTCCTCTTCCAATCCAGCTCTCTGTTATGGCCTGGGAAAGCAATAGAAGATGGCCTAAGTCTTTATGCACCTGCACCTGCATGGGAGACCCAAAAGAAGCTTCTGGCTCCTGGCTTGGGGAGTGAACCAGCGGATTGAAGTCCTCTCTCTCTCTCTCACTCTCTGCCTCTCCTTCTCTCTCTGTGTAAATGACTTTCAAAAAAATAAATAAATATATTTTTAAAAAGCCAGAACTAGTTTGTGGACAGTCCTTCTAATCCCCACCAGTGAGAAATCATCAATAGAGAACTTGATTCTCATTGAAACCCAGTCAAAACAGAATATGCTTGATTAAGCACCTTATAGAATTATAAAACAAAGTATAATCACTTTGCATTTTCATGTAAATCATGTAAAATGGAAGAATTCCTGTGTTGGTAGACACAGCCTATAAGAAGAATCCAAACAATAAGAATGACTATGTGAAGTTATCTGTTTTTTGCATCCTAATGTATGGAACTTTGTTTTTAGTGTATCCAACACACCTTGATCTGGTGGCATCTGGTGGTTCAAGATGATGTCACACTCAAAATGGCCAAAGACAGACCAAGTTTTTAATCAAGTGCATTGTAAGAAAAAAGAAATTAATTTTCTTTTCTATTATAAATTCACTGTCATGAAGAAGTATGCAGCCAAAGCATGGTCTTTAGAGGAGGTATCAGGTGGTTAATGAATAGAAACATTGTATAATTTTCTGGACGTTGTGACGTACTTGTCAACTTTCATGAACTCTTATGGATTTAAGTTGACACTGAACACTTTTTCTTACAGACAGCCTTCTAAAGAGATAGGATACGATTCAGGCACCGTAAGACCCAGATTCATTCTTGGGCTGTACTGGATAGCTTCACAGGAGCCGCAGTGGGTGCTGAGGAAGCAACTGTGATACACCTGGTTGATGCTGTAGTGCAACAGGTTAAGCTGCTGCCTGCGGCAATGTCATCCCATATGGGTACCCGTTTGAGTCCCTGCTGCTCCACTTTCAATACATCTTCCTGCTAATGCGCATGGCCAAGTTCTTGGACCCCTGCACCCATGTGGGGGACCTGGAAGAAGCTCCTGGTGAAGTAGGCAGGCATACAGGTTAAAATTGATCAGATTTGTGAACTGAAGACCATGCCCCTGTGTGGCCTCATTCCCCTACCTGGCCACACTGGGGTGCCCACCAGCCAATCAGGTTAATTAACCACTCCCCTTTGGAGTGGGTTAAAAGCCTAGGGCACAGTGTGCCCCGGCCCTGCTCTTCTTCCTGGCCTCTTGCCAAGACAGGGCTTGCTGTAGCCCTGCTCCTCCAGGGTGCATGGCCTTTGGGCCATGTGCTCTAGGCTTCCTGGCCTAGATGCTCATCCACATGGCTGGTTCCTGGTGCTTGGTATGAACCCCTATTCACCTCTCTCCCCTAAATAAAGCTCTCACTCTCTTACGCACTTTCTTACTAAATAAAAGCTTAAAACGTACCATGCTGCCTCGTTTATCTGTGCCGGTATTTGGAATTCTTCTCTAAATACTAGGCAAGAACCCTCTTGGGCTTATTAATATCGGGGATTTGGTAATAAGCCTGTGGTGAAATCGTAAGGCACCCCAAATTCTGGTAGCGCATGTGGCACCCCGGATAGCATTTCTAGGGAACTTTAAGGGGCCACAATTTAGTGTAGATTTTAGGGGGTCTTTTCCGATTTCACTGGCTCCTGGCTTTGGCCTGGCCCAGCCCCGAAGAGAACCAGTAGATGGAAGATCTTCTGTTTTTCTCTCTGTAACTCTGCCTTTGAAATAAATAAATAAAATCCTTTAAAAAAAGTTTATCTAAGTAAACAAATTTCATGTATTGTCTATATACAGATAGGAACAGAGTGATACTTCACACCCTACCCTCCCTCCTGCCCAGGCTCCTATACTTCCTCCTCCTTCTTCTCCTATTCCTCTCAATTTTTACAATGATTCACTTTCAGTTTACTTTATACACATAAGTTTAAACCTACACTAAACAAAACCAAAATCAAAACCAAAACCCTAAAGAATGTGTGGAAGAAGGTCTCTATTATGCTGTTGATTCTTTCAACTTCCCATCACAAGAGTGTGTCCTGACACCAGGCTCCCCATTTGCAAGTAGAGAAAGCAGAGCCTGCACAAATGCTACATTACACACCTTAACTTGCACAACAGAGGCTGATGGTCACATTCATCACCATCACCTAGATTAAACTGCTTCTTACAGTGTAGTGTTGTTGCAGCAAGATCATGGCCAGTAGGATAGAGAGAGAGAATGAATGGGGGAGGGTGGGAAGAGGGGAAGGGAGTAAATGAACATTTATTGAGGGCCTTCTTCTGTGCCGGCCCTAGGTTATTCACCCTCACATGATTATCTTAGTTAATGAATCTTCAAATGTCTGTGATATATAAAGAAATATCTATGAGGCATTACATTCTTATTACCTGATTTTATGACTTTGCCAGACATGTCTGGGCTGCTCATAAACTGAGAATAAAGGTAGAGAAGGAGGGCTCTAGAGTCACACTAGAAAGTTCAGATGGATGGAATTATGAAAAAAAGTCCCCATTTCATTGAACAGTGCTGTGGAGAGGATGTTCCCTCGGAGTACAGATACTTCCCGCTCCAGAGAAACATCACTGCAGCATACAAAATAGGGCTCAGATTTGCAAAAAGCAGAGCTTTGACACTCATTTAGGAAAGCAATTTAACAGATTTAGAAATATGCATCTTGTTAATCGAAGTGAGGTGAAGCAATAGTTCTGATTCATGTTTCTTGCATCTTCATGTGTGTTTCTAAATTTGACATCTTGCACTGGGAGTTACATATGATATTTTAAACTGCCAATCGTGTCTCTTAGGATTCAAGAGTCCATGCCTTCCATGGAGCACTCATGATTGCATTTACTTGCTGGGTCATACTATTTTTTTGGTGACCTTTATATTGAGAAAATGACTGGTCCATATAGGCCTCTCTGTCTGCTTGGCGTCATCTGAGCCAGGAGCTCCCAATACACATAGAGAAGATAAACCTAATCCGTAAGCACATCTCCTATGTGCGTGATGTTGCATCTGTACAGAGTAGATATGAATTATATCACTCCCTGCCCCCACTCCAAGCCACTGCTTCCTAGCGTGGCTTTCTTTGGAACAGACCTTGGTATCAATATTTTCACACTGTGGCGTGAACTGCTTTCAAATATTGCTTGGTGACCTCACTATACCATTCTCTTTCTTGTGAGAAATTAGTTTCAAATATCATCAAAGCTTTCATGGCACGCTTTTCTTTAAAAGAACACAAGGTACTTTTTGCAAATAATACACGAAATCATGGGTAAGCACCACAATGCAAAACATTCTGAAAGTCTGAACTTGGACTCAGGGGAGAAGTGTTGAAATGCAAAGCGTTTGCAGCTCCATGGATTCTTGGTCTGACCAGTTTCACTTCTCTGGGGGCTTCTCTGGAGGCTTGTCTTTAATGTGAGAAGACTACACGTAGTAAATACATTGGTGGGGTGATGCTGAGCTTGTTTCAACTTGAGGTGCCACCCTCAAAGGATCCCTTCAGATAGTGCCTGACAAAGAATTGGCACCTGGTGGCTCTTGCCCTAAGGGTTCTCCAGGACACTTCAGAAGCAAGTAGCCACACCAAAATATTTACCTTGAAATAAAGGTTATATTTGTCCATATCAGTGTATATTTCTGACAATAGAATTTCAAAAGAAAGTAATTTTTTAAAATGTATTTTTTGTGTGCCTTTCTGGTTAAGATGTCCTTTTACAAACATAGGGCCACCTACACAAAACTGTTATGGATTTAATCAATTTCTAACTTGCTGGATGGGCAAGTTTAATACAAACATTTGAATGGTTCAATAATCAGGAATAATTATCAATGAAATTTGAGGTACCAAGAATTTGGGGTGAATTTGATCAATGAAAGTTGCCCAAGAGCTTGGTTTCAGCATGGTAGGTTGAAGTCATCCAAAATGATGTCGTACTGTATCATATTCAATTTATTAAAATTAAAGCCACTTATTGCCAAGGAAAATTCTGAGAAATTGAGTGACAATAAATCTTGTTCACTGGCATCAGATAGAGTGCTGACATTGGAGAGCACCATGGACATTTACTGAATTAAATATCAGCATCTAGTTTTTCATAAAAATTTCAAGTGATACATTTCAACCACGACACTTTCTGGAGCTTTGAACACTGGAGAAAAAGAATTATTTATTATTAATTTGTACATTAATAATGTAGGAATGTAAATATTTTGAATTTTTCATTGTCTCAATTTTGTACCAAGAATGAAAACTTTAAACAAGTGCAGCTAGGAATAGTTACGCCTTGTTCCGTGACAGTTTACTCCAAGGATTATTCACTGAAATTGACGATTTCTGCCTGGTCATGTCTGATGCTCCTTCTGCAGGTTTCAGAATTACTCACTGCAACTCTGGCTTTGTGATAGAACAGGCTTTTCCCGGTTCTTGGAAGTTTTGCATTTTGTGATGCAATCACAGTACTTAATAAGTTTTGATTCAGTGTGTAGAAAGGAGAGAAAGTTTATCAAAAAAGCAAAAAACAAAACAACTTGCTGATATATATAATCATTTTTTGAAAAATAAGAGTCCTTCACTAATCAAGTGATAAAATTACTTGAAATTGAGTAACTTGATCATTCTTAATTATTTGGTTTATAAGTTTACTGCTGGTTTTGTTTCTGTTCAGTTTTCAAATTTTTTTGGGCAGAAACCAAGGCCATTCTGGCATAATGGCCAATAAGTGGCTACATGTACAAAGAAGAAAGAAATGGGTTACTGGCACACATCTTTATGGTACGTTGCTGAAGTTTTATTTTCATTTCTTATCAAAATTATCAAATAATATCAAATTTTATTAACTCTGATTTGACTGCCTAGCAGTTATACAGTATCTTTTGTAAACTGTGTGTACTGGAGTATTAAAAGTAAAATACCTAAAAACAAAGCAATACCAACTGCTTCCAAGTTTATGATCTTGTATCTGCCATTTATTTATGATTAGCTACCAGAGCTGACACCAGATTCCCTTCCTTTGGAACCAGTTTACTGCTCTTTGTTTTCCTGTTTGAAGTGGAGGAATTTAAGTGCAATGGGTCTGTTTGGACTTTTGAAAGAGTTATCTTATCAATCTGAAAATAATTTGTTTCTGAAGTCCAGGCATCAAATAAAGGTGGATCCATAGATCAGGTGACTTGAAGTCAAGAATGTTGGGATGGGTAGCAATGCGCCTTATTAAACTGGTGAACATAAACTGATAATTGTTTGGAACTACAATTTACAGCTCATTTAAACATGGTAGAGTTCTGAAGACTTGAGTTTAACTTAAAAACATTTCCTCAATGATTTGTTCATTGTTAATGCTCAGAAAATGTTAACCACTACACTCAACCTTTTTAAAAAGTTGGTGTTCTTGGGCCAGAGCTGTGGTGTAGTGAGTAAAGCCGCTGCCTGCAGTGCCAGCATCCCATATGGGTGTCAGTTTGAATCCCGGCTGCTCCACTTCTGATCCAGCTCTCTTCTATGGCCTGGGAAAGCACTAGATAGCCCAAGTGCTTGGGCTCCTGCACCCATATGGGAGACCCGGAAGAAGCTCCTGGCTGCTGGCTTCAGATTGGCCCAGCTCTGACTGTTGTGGTCTTCTGGGGAGTGAACCAGCAGATAGAAGACCTCTCCCTCTCTCTCTCTCTCTCTGTCTCTCTACCTCTGTAATTCTGCCTTTCAAATAAATAAATAAATCTTTTTTAAAAGGTTAGTGTTCTTTTAGAAGATTTTTGTCTGTTATTCCTCAAATAGGAATTACTTTTTCATGAGAAAGGTATTATAGAAATTAAATCTCATTCCATTTCAATTTTTCCACCTAAGATCTTCCATTGTGCATGTAGTTCTTTCTACTTTGCTTTAAAAATAACTATTTACTCTTTCCATAAGGGCATTAATTTGGATATTTTATTTAGCACTGTTCTCAATTTGATCCCTATGGAATCCCATTGTTCCTAATTTGATGATGCATTGCTAATGGTTGCTTATTATTTATAGTCCATCAGCCAATTTATGAATAGTCCTAATGTGACAGAATCTTATCAATGTCTCTTTTTATTTGTTTCCAATCAAAATCATAGGAATGTAAGGAAGCTGCTTATAACAATCTTTATTAATAGTCTTCATGGTATATTTTATAAAGAAGATAATATATTTGTGCCATTTTTGTTTGCTTACATGTAAAATTATGTTAATGACATTTATGCACATGGAACAGGTTGTTTTATTTGTTAAATAGGAATATTATGTGTGGGTCTTTGGTATAGTGGTTAAGATGCTGCTTGGGACCCCCAACCCCCCATGTCAGAGTGCTTGGGTTCAAGTTCCAGGTCTGCTCCTGATTCTAGCTTCTTGATAAAAGGTACCATAAGAGGCAGCAGGTGATGGCTGCAGCTACTAGATCCTGACACCCATGTGGGAGGCCAAGATTGAATTCCCATTTTTTGACTTCAGACTGGCATAGACTCAGCTGTTGTGAGCATTTGGTGAGCGAACCAGCAGATGGAAGGTCTCTCTGTGTCTCTCTTTTTTTCCCCTTTGTAATTCTACCTTTCAAATAAATAAATAAAATATAAATAAATACATAAATCTTCAAGAAATTTATTTATTTATTTGAAAGGCAGAATTACAGAAGGAGAGAGAGAGAAAGAGAGGGAGGAAGAACAAGAGAGAGATCCTCCATTTGCTGGATCACTCCCCAAATGGCTGCAACAGCTGGAGCTGAATGTATCTGAAGCCAGGAGCCAGGAACATCTTCCGGGTCTCCCACATTGGTGCAGGGGCCCAGGCACTTGGGCCATCTTCCACTGCTTTCCCAGGTACATTAGCAGGGAGCTAGATTGGAAGTGGAACAGCCAGGACTCAAACTGGTGCTCATGTGGGATGCCAGTGCCACAGGTGGCAGATTAACATGTTATGCTGTAACACCAGCCCCAATAAGTAAATCTTAATAATAATAACAATAATAATAATAATAATAATAATGGCATCTCAGTGTGAGGAGACAAAGGACTAATAGGCAGTTAGGTTGTCCAGGTGGGAAGGAGGAAAGGGGAATCTATTTAAGAGGGTACAAAATGCTTCTCCTGAAAAGCTACCATTAGCAAGATAAAAATGCCGAATCCCACTCCCAAGTTTCCAGTTTCTTTCACAAGAATAGCAAGGAAGTAGGGATTCTACCTTTCTGAGTTTTTGTTCATGAGAATAGGAAGGAGAAGTTGCCAGTCACATCTTTTTGTTTTATCATGAGCAAGCTAGACAGGATAGACAGCATTACAAGTTTGGCCTTTGATGGGTTTTGTCTCCACCTTCCGTTAGCTGGTGTTCTGTACTCCCACTCCCCCAAACTGTGCTTAAGACTCCACTTCCACTGGTTTCCTGGGCCTGCCTCTCTTTGAGCCCCCCTCATGGCTGCTGCAGCAGGTTTCTGACTTAAGTGAATCTTACTTTGCTCACTGCCTTGTCCACGTGCAAATTCTTTCACGTGAGACAAGAACCGAGGACGCCTGTCTTCACCTCCGTTTCACCTGTAATATCGGAAGCACCCATGCTGTGGGTTCTCACTCCCTCAGTTATCCTTGGATTTCTAGCCCCCCCAACCTTCCCTCCTCTTCTGTCTCAGTTTCCTCAATATTCCAATGAAAGCTTTCTGAATCTTTGATGAAAAGTGCTCGCTTAATCTTTCAATTTACAAAAGTTTGAGGATCTGATCTGGAACCACGGTTGCTCATTCATTTCTGCAATGTCTTACGTGGTTTCTAGTCTTTGCCAATCTTGTAAAATAACCCTTATACAAATCACCTATGGCTTTATTTTTTTCTAGATTATTTTACTTAAAAGACTTTTTATTAATATGAAATACTAGTACATTTTCTTATGGAGTGCAATGTAATTCTTTTAGAAAGCTTTTATTTAATAAATATAAATTTCATAGGTACAGCTTTAAGAATAAAGCAGTTCTTCCCCCCATACCCACCCTCCCACCCCCACTCCCGTCCCACCTCCTACTCCCTCTCCCATCCCATTCTTCATTAAGATTCATTTTTAATTATCTTTATATACAGAAGATCAATTCTATACTAAGTAAAGATTTCAACAGTTTGCACCCACACAGTCACACAAAGTATAAAGTACTGTTTGAAGACAAGTTTTACCATTAATCTCATAATATAACAGAGGTCCAGGGGCCAGTGCTGTGGCGCAGTAGGTTAATCCTCCACCTGTGGTGCTCACATCCCATATGGGCACCAGTTCTAGTCCCAGCTGCCCCTCTTCCAATCCAGATCTCTGCTGTGGCCTGGGAAAGCAGTGGAGGATGGCCGAAGTGCTTGGTCCCCTGCACTTATGTGGGAGACCTGGAAGAAGCTCCTGGCTCCTGGCTTTGGATTGGCCCAGCTCCGGCTGTTGTGGCCATTTGGGGAGTAAACCAGCAGATGGAAGACCTCTCTCTCTGTCTCTCCCTCCACTGCCTGTAACTCTACCTCTCAAATAAATAAATAAATAATTTTTTTTAAAGAACAAAGGTCCTACATGGGGAGCAAATGCACAGTGACTCCTGTTGTTGATTTAACTATTGACACTCTTATTTATGACGTCAGTGATTACCTGAGGCTCTTGTCATGAGCTGCCAAGGCTTTTGAGTACACAAACTGTCATTATTTAGACAGGGCCATAAGCAAAATGGAAATTATTTTCTCCCTTCAGAGAAAGGTACCTCCTTCTTTGACGGCCCCTTCTTTCCACTGAGATCTCACTCACAGAGATCTTTCATGTAGGCCATTTTTTTGCCACAGTGTCTTGGCTTTTCGTGCCTGAAATGGGCTTTTTAGCCAGATCCAAATGGCTTAAGGACTGATTCTGAGGCCAGAGGCGCAATGTAATTTTAAAGACTTATACATAGCATAAGCTAATCAATACAGGCAACCAACAGCCTTTCTGTTTCCTTTTTTTTTTTTTTTGAGACTTCCAGTTCCTCTCTTCAAGTTCTTTATATATATTATATGTATAAATATATAATATATTATACATATAATATACCTTTGTGAATTATAGTTACCCCACTGTGCTATGGAACACTAGAATTTATTACTTTTACCTGACTGCTTTGGTACCTCTTTGGCTTTTTCTTTTTTAAGATTTATTGGAGAGGGAGAGGGAGAGGGAGAGGGAGAGGGAGAGGGAGAGGGAGAGGGAGAGGGAGAGGGAGAGGGAGAGGGAGAGGGAGAGGGAGAGGGAGAGGGAGAGATACATTTTACACCTGCTGGTTTACTCTTTAAGTGGTTGCAATTGCCAGTTTTGGACTATTCCAAAGCCAGCAACCAGGAACTCTATCCTGTTCTCCCCTATAGGTAGCAGGGCCCCAAGTACTTGGGCTATCATCTACTGTCACCCAAGCATATTAGCAGGGAGCTGAATTAGAAGCAGAGTAGTTGGGCCTTGAACCAGCACTCTAATACTGGGTGCCAGTGACACAAGCAGTGGCTTAAACCTGCCGTGCCACAACACCATTCTCCACCCATATAGCTTTTATGGATGGACTGTAGGGAGGTAAATATGATGGAGTTGAGGTTTTTTAAAAAAATTATTTATTTTCACTTGCTTGAGAGGGAGGGAGGGGTGGAGGGAAAAAGAGAGATTTTCCATCTGCTAGTTCACTCCCCAAATGCCCGCAACAGCTGAAGCAGGGCCAGGCTGAAGCCAGCAGCCTAGAACTCAACCTGTGTGTTCCATGTGGGTAGCAGGGACCCAATTACTTGATCCATGGTCTGCTGCCTCCTAGGATCTGCTGCCTTCCTAGCAGGAAGCCGTGTTGGAAGAAGGCTGTAGGACTCAGACCACACACTCTTTTACCTGATGCGTACATCCCAAGAAGTGCCCCAACCACTGAGCTGAGCTGAGCTTTTGAAATGCTAGCTGGAATGATGTGCTGCTTAGGATTGGGGAGAGAGTGCTACATTCATGCTGCCGTGCAGCACGAGTTGTTCTTTTTGCAGGAAAATGATGGAGTTTCTTCAAAACCTCTCAGTCCTGGAATTCTTCATGGTAAGTCCAGATTATAGATTCCATATTCACACAGAGAAAACTGTTAAATCTCCAAGGCGAGATATAAATTTCCTGCCCCAGTAGCCAAAAATCCCACCAATTCCTAATATCAACTGGAGCAGCAATAAATGAATTGTTTTTCCTCTAAGTTCTAAGATCTGGGATAGGAGTGGGAGGTTCATGACTCTAAGAAATCTGGAGGAAATTACAATGACCCCTTGGCTCTGTGAATTTACACTGATACTGTCTTACTATTCCTTGTGTAATGGAGGTCATTCCCTATCCCCCACTTTGTGTGAAGGAGGAAAGTATCAAGGAAAAGCTTTAAATTACTCAACAACATGAAAACTATTCACTGCACATCCTCTGCCACAAATAAGCAGCTGTGCTTGGAATCTGTGAGAAAATGAGAAAGGAGTTGAGGAATGAAAACCTTAATGAATTAAATGAAATAAAAGTCTAAGTGCTATGAATTCAAACGTAACACGGATCTCAGCAAAGAGCCACGAGGATGATTAAAGAAAGAGGAAATTTTCTGTGTTTCGGAAGGTGGCTAGACAACAGACACAGAAGACAGCTTGATGGAAGTCTTTAGCTTTTTGAAGACTATAGCGAAATCTGCCAACTAATAGGAGAAAGGGAGGTCACACTGTGAAATTAATAGCCAGTAAATTTAGAACAAATAAAACAGAAATGCTTTTGCACAGCATTTAAGCAGCCTGTGGCACTGGCGACGGCAGGAGGTCAGCGAGTTAAATGCTATCGAGCCAGAATTAAAGAAGAGCAGTGTAACATTGTCATTCCCACCATCATCATTTGTAGTTAGTTGGATGACGATCCGGGTGACTTCATCCTTTGCTTTAGAATTTAATTATGATCGCGCTTTGTGGAAAGCTAATAAGGATGTAAGACAAACAGTGAGAGTGGAAATAGATAAGGGCCCCTCTCTGTGAGCCCACACTTCATCTAGAACACAAGGAAAATATTCAATGATCCTAACAACTGCTGAGTTACAAAGTCTGGCAGACATGTGGGTGGTCTGAACCTAGAAGAGTTTGCTCATTCCAACATCTCACCCTCCGGTAGGGCAACATGCAATGCTCTTGTTCAATTAGAACTTCTTTCAATTTACAAAATCTGTTTGAAGAGGGAGATTTTTATTATTCTGTTCCTGCAAGTCCAATATGCAGTAAATCATTGTGTTCTTCTGATCTGTTAATCCTAGCTGAGACTCCACAAACAGTATCTTTGGGTAATAACGGGTTTCTGGGTTTCTGGGTGATGATGCTGGTTCATGGTACTGCACCACGCTGCATAAGCTTAGGAGCACCTGCACTTCAAATGGACCAAAGATATTCTAAGATCATGAGTTCATCAGATTTTGAAGCAGCCAAGTCCTGCTCCTAAATTGAAAAATGAGTGACTCCACAAAATGAGCTTCTTAGAAATATTTATTGATTTGAAAGGCAGAGTGACAGCAAGAGTGGGGGACAGGGCGGGGGGAGAAAGAGAGAGAGAGAGAGAGAGAGAGAGAGAGAGAGAGAAGAATCTTCCATCCCCTGATATACTCCCCAAATGCCTGCAACAGCCAGGGTGGCCCAGGCCAAAGCCAGGAGCTAGGGGTCAGGGACTATAGTACTTAAGCCATCACCTGCTTCCCAGGATGCCCGTTAGCAAGAAGCTGGAAGCTGGATTGGAAGCAGGGTAGCTAGGACTCAAACTGGCATTCTGAGAATATGGGATGCAGGCATCCCAAGTGGTGGCTTAACCCACCACACCACAATGCCTGGCCACAAAATGACTCTAGTTGTGACTTTCCATTTTACTGATGGCTATAATCAATGCCTAGCAGTTGCTGATTACTGTTGCTTTTATGCATTGGTGAAGACCAGAAGGATCTGTATGTCTCTCTCTTTCCTTCCCTACCCACAGCGTATTACTGTCAGGTTGAGTTAATGTTCTACTAAGAATTACTTGGTGTGATGGAGAGGTAAGAAGATAGGGACATTTAATTCTTCATTAATCTCTTCCTTGCCATAATTAGCAAAGGTGTAAATATTAACACCTCTGTTTTTAGACATGAGCTGAAACTATCACGCATGAACTCACTGCCACGGAGGTCACATTCTTCAAAAACAATGACACTTGACCATTTCACCCAGCATCTTAATTTGTTCCTATTTTGGCTGCTAAGCATTCTGCTTTTCTGCTACTGTAATATAAACAATTGAGCTCCATTAGTTGGTCCTATTCTCTCTCTCTCTCTTTTTCTACTATCATTAGAATTCTTAGGTTGAAATGAAACAATGTGTTTTTTCTGTTATTCTTTCTCTCTCTTTTCTTTTTAAATGCAGTTGGCCTTTCCCTCCACCCCCAATATATATATTTTTATTTTCAGTATTTTCATTGTAATCATGGTTATAATTGACAGCTTTATAATATGGGAGGGGGGCACAGTTGAGGTCTCTTTCTCTTTTCAAACACTCTTTTGGATCCACAGCAATGGCTGTTTTCCTTTGTTTCTTTGCTGTCTACGCAGAGGCAGAAGATCAGAGAGAGTTCCTGGCGGTGGTAGACTATTACATTCCATTGTAACTAGTAGTTTACATAGACGGTGCAACTAAGTATTTCGTGAAAACAATTGAAAATGACTTTTCCTTTTCCTGTGCAAATCCACTGTTTTCATAAATCTGGGGGAAAACCTTATGGTTTTGAAAACCTGAAATATTTGTATCTGCTTTTTAATTGTTGATGTGCTGATGTCAAACCACTATGCTGGATATTTTTAGTACCTATCCCCATGACTGATGGTGTGTGTAGAAATCAGAAGTAAGGGTATCACTCCTGGCAGAACTGGAGTGAATTAGAAATTCCGTTTTCAAGACATTTTAAAATATTCACTTTTTAACCTTCTTTAAAAGCTACCTCTCACTGTATTTTGCAAGGGTGGGGATTTAATGCATGATGCCTACACATGTGTACATAATATTCTCTACCTTTTGTCTTTAATATTCCTTGGTTTTTAATTATTAAAGATAAGTATTTGAATTATAAATATTCTAGTTATACAGGAATAGGCAAAGCAGGCATATACCCTCAGGCAAAATTCTTCCATTATCCATAATCCTTCTGCCTCCTGCCTCCATTTCTCTGCTTCCTATCTTTATGTCGCCTCAAAAAACACACAGAGGCATTCTTTTAAACCAAGCATCTCCTCCCCACTTAAACCACAGAAATCCCTTCTCAATATGTATAGGGGCCTTTTCCTTGAAGTGGGATGTCATACTTGTCCTAAATATAATAAAGTGCTATCTTCAAGGCATTTCTGCATCCAAAACACTCCCCAGAAACCTGCTGAGCCCTCCCATCTAGCCAGTCTGAATGTCACAAATCATAGCCCAGCAACTGCTTTATAGTGAATCATTAACATTGTCAGGAATGACTTGGCAGAGAAAAAAAGCTTTCCATTAGAGAACTGAGGGAGAATATACAAATGACAGCATTGTCATTCCATTCCTATTGTTTTAGAAAGCTCAGAACTGATTAATAAGAGTTTATTACAGAGGAAGATGAGTGTGTATTTCAATATAGAGTACACGTTGTGTTAGGTGTTTTCCTCTTCCACTTTAGAGCTTCATTTTCTTTTTTTTAAAATAAGTGTTGTTTTCAAAATCATGCCTGCAGAATTGAGGGAAGTTTTAGAGAATGAATGAAGGTGTCACAAATGGATACATAGATTTATGCAATATAGCTGACCTGCTTATTTATAAGGGAAAAGACATGTTTGTGGTCCCTTGCCTGAGATTTCAGTCCTTCGGATTTTTTTTTGCTCAGCAGAGAATGCTAAAAAGGTAAGATCTCACACCAAATATGGGCAAGGATGGCTTCAGATGAGTCTTCCCTGTCTTCGACGATGGTCCTTGCATCACTTTCTGAAGTTGGAGAGTAGGTTTTAGAGTCATTTGTTGCTTGTGTTTATCAGAGCTTACACTCTCCAATGTTGGAAGAGCTAACCGAGAGTTGACTGCCTGTTATTCCTTTGTCTCCTCGCCTTGGATTGACACGGGTAGTGGATACAGTGGTATGCTACCCAGATTCCTGCTGGGATATAGGCACTCATTTCTCTAGGGGCCAGAGTATTTCTTATCATTGTCTTATTGCAGAATCCTTTCCTATGAACTGCCCTTGGCTGAAGGCAACTTTATTACCCAAAGATAAAACCATTTCTAGGGCCAGCATGAATCCAGCAACTTAACCATACTTCTAGCTCTGATCTTTCTAATGGGCAGTCCCAGCTTCAGAGCTCTACATAGGATTTAACCCTCTGCTGTGATTACATTACAAATCAGCATCTCTCTGACAAGACCTGATTCTTTCACTCTTTTACACACGTCATATCTGGGAGTATTCTCTGATAAACCACCTGTATACAGTCTTCAGGCTCAGGGCTTATTTTTTGGGACATTCAACTTACATTGCTTCATAATGGGGATGGTTCTAGGTGGCTGGTTCCAAACTGGGCTTCTGGAGTTGAATTACCTATTGGCTGGCTAGAAATTAGGACTCCATCACTGGTGGAGATAGCGAATTAGTAGCTTTGGAATGTGACAGTCACATAAAACTTTTACTGATGTAGAATTGTGATGAGATGTCAATAGAAAAGAATGCGTTGCAAGGTGCAATGTCTCAGTTGTTTGAGAGTTTAGCAGTAAATAGTATTAAAGAACTATAAAATTGTATAGCTGTTGCAAGCTGTCCATGCATTAGAGAAGACTTGAAAAGGCTGAGGGTGATTAATCACCAAATTAAGGTAAAGTATAAAAGCCAGAGGGCCTCATTGGTAGCACTTAAAGAGCCCCTCTTGCAGCCAGAGAGAAAATAAGCTGAGGATTTGTTCCTGGGCTCTAAAATATGAGGATTATCTCCAAAGTAGTTTGAAGTTTTAATATTCAAGTTTTTGCCAAGATTCAGGCCCTGATTGGGAAGGAGTGGGACTCAGGGTCAGTACACTTTAATGTCTTGATTCATCACTGAGCCATTTTCACAGTCGCAGAGTATAAGGGGACTTCGAAAAGTTCATGGAAAGGTGGAATTAAAAGAAGTTTATTTTGGTACAATTTTTTTTGAAATCCATGCATAGTTTTTCATAAGAAAATTTTTCATAAATGTTTAAAAGACCACTCTTGGCCGGCGCCGCGGCTCACTAGGCTAATCCTCCACTTTGCGGCGCAGGCACACCGGGTTCTAGTCCCGGTTGGGACGCCGGATTCTGTCCCGGTTGCCCCTCTTCCAGGCCAGCTCTCTGCTGTGGCCAGGGAGTGCAGTGGAGGATGGCCCAGATGCTTGGGCCCTGCACCCCATGGGAGACCAGGAAAAGCACCTGGCTCCTGGCTCCTGCCATTGGATCAGCGCGGTGCGCCGGCCGCAGCGCGCCGACCGCGGCGGCCATTGGAGGGTGAACCAACGGCAAAAGGAAGACCTTTCTCTCTGTCTCTCTCACTCTGTCCACTCTGCCTGTCAAAAAAAAAAAAAAAAAAAAAAAAAAAAAAAAAAAAAAAGACCACTCTTGTGCATAGATTTTCATTCTTTTGCACTCAAATAAACATATTTTAATTCTATTTCCAGGAACATTTTGAAGTATCTTTGCATGTACCTGGAATGGACTTTCATTGGTATTTGGTAGAAACTCCATATTTATTCCTTTGTGGAATTAGATCCATATTAGTAGGGAAATTCAAGTAGAAGCTGTTGAAACTGCCTTTCTTCCTCAACAGTAGACCAAACAAGAAATGATACCATACATGACCCACCTGGGGTCATGCGTTGTGGCGCATTGGGTTAAGCTGCCACTTGGGATGCCCACATCCCATATCAGAGTGCCTGGGTTTGAGTCCCACCACTGCTTCCAATCTGTCTTCTTGCTGTTGCGTATCACGAGAGGCAATAGATGATGGTTCGAATACTTGTGTCCCTGACACAAACATTTAAAGAATTTAAAAAATGAATGCCACCATTAAAGATCTAAATGACCCATGGGTGATATTCTTAATTGAATTCAGCATTCTGGCCCTAATAAATGCAGACTGATCCTGCGAGATGACACTGAACTACTGAAAACTCAACTCAATAAACTTTCCGTGCTGTACCAATCATAGTATGCTCACCAAATCAGATTTACATGGCCTCAAGGACATGCTACTCAATGATGCGTCTGAATGGTGTTTATTCCTATGAGGAAGATGAAACAGAAGCAATTTTCATTCACGTGGAGTGGATAACAACATATATCGATTATCTTTCCCCAGAGACATGCCAATTTTCCTGTTCTGAATTATCATATAGTCCAAAGGGACCTGAACTCTCTGGACATGATGCAGAGCATCACATTGGTTTGCTGTATCACTGGCATCATGTTAATTAAACAGAAGAAGAAGAACTAGCAAGTATGTTGTAAGCCTTGATAAAACACATACCCTCCAGAGGATGGGGGCAAAACACCACCCTTGCCTGTGAAGAGAGACAATTCAGAAGAGGTTTTAAGGGGACCAGTAGTCTGAGGGATGTCAGGACATCTCCAAATTAAATGACAAATGATTCCATCTTGTAGACCTCAGCATACCCTGCAGGCCCTTTTGGGGCCTGGAGATGTCTACATCACACTTGTAAGTAGTGTTCAACCCACCCACCACCTTACACAGAAGGTGTCCAGTGACGAGTAGGCCTGTGGACCAAAAGCTGCTCCACAGCAGATCCAGGCTGCAGCAGACCAATACTTTTGCGTGTGCCATGTGACCTACCAGACAGTCTGATATTAGAATTATCAGTGGTGGAAGAAGATGCGGTGTGGAGTTATGGCAAATGGTGATCAGAGAATTGCAACATGGAACCCATGTTCTGAAGGCGCTCTGAAAGAGCACCATGAAATCTGCAGCAGAAAATTAGAGAGCACTGGAAAAAGTGCATTCCCCTGGCCCTCACATTGACCATGGGATGTCTGTGATCAAGCGACCAGAAGTGCCCATTGAGATCTGACAAGCATCAGGCCACTGAGTTATAAAGTCAAGTGATCTTAGAAGCAATTCTTTATGAGATGGAAGTACTACATTTGTGGTGAGAAACTGGCAGAGACAGAGGGCACACATGATCACACTGCTTGAACATGTGCTCCATAGCCCTGTGACTCCACCACTGTTCACATTGGTGCCTCTCTCCTAGCTCATGCCCAGAGTAGCTGGGGTGACCCTTTTGGCTACCTGATCAAGATGGAGTAGGCTACATTTGGCTCATAGCTCAATATATAAGTGCCTACTAAAAACTTAAAGATGCATTCTGGACATACATCCTATGAGAATGGTCACAAGTTACTGGAGATATTTAAGAAAATATTTAAAAACTCAGAATTTTTTTTTCACTTTGAGGCAACATATGTTAATGCTAAGAAATGTTGTATTCTCTCTGCATATTAAGTGTGGTAAAGGAAGCTGGTTTGATCAATATGTTTTCTACAAACATGTATATTATGTATATGCTGTAAATTAAATTTATCACCTCCATAAAAGGCAATTGTACCACGTTTTGCATACCTAGCTGTCCATGGTGATGAAAATATATTGAGCCATAAGTGGTTAAGCACAATAACAGAGTACCACCCCATGTAACACTCAGCTAGGCAAAGGCAGACAGAACTAATCCGATGTGACACCACCGAGCCCTACATCACCATCTTGCTCTTGGCAGAATCCCCACTGATGTCCACATGCGCTTTACTACAGCAAGGATGGCGGGCTGGAGTTCACGGCTCTGTCTACTGAAATACATGTAGGGCAGACTTTCCTCCTTGGGTTCCCTCCTATTTGAGCATTTTAATACGAATTTTTAGTGGGATGGAAGTGTATCCTGGATGAAAACAAAAGAGAATTTCAAGTGTCACAAGTACATGATTTTATGCCAGGGTAATCCATTGGGCTGCATAACCACATTTTTCAATATGGTTCTCAAATGTGATATAGGGTACCTAAAAGACTTCATATGTACAGAAAGTTATCACTTAGATTCAGTCAACCTAGAAATGATTTTAGTCAGAGTACTGGCTCTACAACATTCTGATTTCAAAGCAAAGACTCAAATCAATGGCTCCTCCTGATATTTCCAAAAGTATTTGAATGGTTCCTATAGTTGGAAATAAAACATCCTTGAATGACTATTAGAAAAAAGTAAATTTTTCTTACGATCTTACAAGGACCAGATTTTTATTTATAGGGAATTTCATCTTTTTAAAAGGTTTTATTTCCAACTATAAAAATGTCCATGATATATACAATTAGGGAAATAGAATTCAGCCACTCACTATATTATATAATCTTTGGGAAATGCTTGTGCTACAATGTAACCTGGAAAAAAAGAACAGAAAAATGGATATATAATACATATAGCATATATTGTAACTTATGTGACCATTTCCCTACTGTAAATATGTATGTACTTTCTAATTATTCACTGATTAAACATTGTGATGAACATTTTTATATATAATATTTTGAAATCAGATGCACAAAGAGAGAGAATCTTCCATTTGCTGCTTCACCCCCTAAATGGTTGCAACAGCCAGGTCGGGGCCAAGCCAAAGCCAGGAGCCAGGAGCTTCCTCTGGGTCTCCCATGTGAGCAGTAGGACCCCAGCACTCGGGCCATTCTCTGCTGTTTTTCCCAGGCCATTAGCAGGGAGCTGGATCAGAAGAGGAGCAGCTGGGACTCAAACCAATGCCCGTATGGAATGCCTGCTGTACCACAACACTGGCCACTTGGTATAATATTTCACCATACTTTGGGTTATGTTTGAAGAATGTGGAAAACAACTAAGTTAGGGGTGTGGGCACTTTAGTGTTCTAGCAGTTTTACAGTTCTTTCATACATTGTTTCCCTGAAACAATGAAAGTATGACAGTATTTATTTCATCTTACATAGTGGAACTGAGAGTCTGAAGTATAAAAATATAGGCATCTTGTTTTATTTGCTTGTTATTTATCCAAGTTTTTCCTGAAATAAATAATACACATATACTCACAGAGTTGCTAGCCAAAAAATTATACTGAGCAGAATTAAGTACACCCCCTCAAGTTTACCCTTCTTGAAGTAGCAGAAATCTGTCTCAATTTAATATCATATGCTATTTTATATACATACATATATATATACACCAGTTTTTGAAGACAATGCTTTGTATTATCAGTTGTGAAATATTATCCACTGAACAGAAGAAAATGAATAATAAAAAAATAAGCTCTCAAAAAACATGATTTGGTTACAAAATTCTCAGTTATTTCTGCCCACTGCCTCTCCTCAGTCACATCACTCACAAGGTGTTTTATTTCCAACGAAGACAAAGTAAGGGAGATGAGAGCTGACACGGTGCCACAATGGGGTGAGCCACTCCCTGAGACATGGGCATCCCATGTGAGAACTGGCTCAAGTCTTGGCCACCCCACTTCAGTGCAGCTCCCTGCTAATGCACCTGGAGAGGCAGGGAAGAATGGCGCAAGTGTTTGGGCCTCCTCTATCCATGAGGGAGACTCAGGTAGAGTTCCTGGCTCCTGGTTTCAGGCTGGCCCTGCCCTGGCCGTTGCAGCCATTTGCACAGTGAACCAGTGGATGGAAGATCTCTCTCTCTCTCTCTCTCTCTCTCTCTCTCCTTCTCCCTCTCTATGTAAGTCTGCTTTCAAAAAAAAAAATCTTTTATGAAAAAGTAAGGTAGACAGAGGAAAGAAGGCTTGATGAAAGGAAAATCTGATTTTGAGTTGATTCTTCAATATCACAGATAAAAACGAAGGGAGGGCCGGCGCCGCGGCTCACTAGGCTAATCCTCCGCCTAGCGGCGCCGGCACACCGGGTTCTAGTCCCGGTCGGGGCGCCGGATTCTGTCCCTGTTGCCCCTCTTCCAGGCCAGCTCTCTGCTGTGGCCAGGGAGTGCAGTGGAGGATGGCCCAGGTGCTTGGGCCCTGCACCCCATGGGAGACCAGGAAAAGCACCTGGCTCCTGGCTCCTGCCATTGGATCAGCGCGGTGCGCCGGCCGCAGCGCGCCGACCGCGGCGGCCATTGGAGGGTGAACCAACGGCAAAAGGAAGACCTTTCTCTCTGTCTCTCTCACTGTCCACTCTGCCTGTCAAAAAAAAAAAAAAAAAAAAAAAAAAAAAAAAAAAAACGAAGGGAGGTAGAGGAAGATAAAGTTCCTTCAGCTCTGAGCAAAAATCTGTTGTATTCTCTTTAGTTTACTATTTACAAGCTCCTGTTCCTTTCCTCTTTTGTTTCCCTTCCACTAAATATATTGCTAATTTTAGGATCTGAAGAGCCTTCTCTCATGCACTATTTAGCACAACAGTGAGTCTACATGGGGGGACCAAAGCAGATATATTTTTAAGCTAGTGGAAAGATATTTACACAGTCTTCCTCAACTATAAGCTCCATTTGAAGCAGCAATTTCTGATACATCTGGTGCCTTAATCTACCCTGGGTAGATTCATCCGACTGTTGTGTTGCTGTCCTTCTGGTTCACATTTTGCAATTTATCTAATAGTTCTAACATGAAATAATAAAATATTTAAATGAAGCTAATAAATTGAGAATTCCAAATGTACGATTCTCTTGCATCACACAATATCTCTTACTGTACAGACAGTCTATGGACATTTTAAAATGAGAGCTTAAATTCGTAAAGTTCTAGGGAAAATTGAGCAACTGACCAGCCTTCTTTGGCACTCACGTATTCCCATGAACCTGCAATCACGGGTTTTATTCAGTAATTCATTTTGTAGGTGGCCATCAACTTCTAGGGCTGATGAAAGGATGCCATGAAAAACAACCAGACACCACGAATAGAAGCTGTGATTGTGCAGAGCAAACAGAGGCGGAGACTCACCTGTAGGGCACAAGGTGAGTTATCACCAGGGCTGGCTAGTTTGTGCAACCCAGTGAAAAATTAAGATGCAGAGCCTTTGGTTTGGAAATTATTAAGAATTTGGAGATGGGGATGGCATAGCCTTAAGTCAGGAGGGCGGTTCCCTGGATATGGTGGTCTGTGTGGCTGCACAGGTCACACACTGGTGAGGTTTCTCTGATCATCACCAAGGTTAAAATACTTGGATTCCAGAAATGTCAGAAGATATTTTTGTCTTGTTTCCTTATTTTTTTCCATTTTAAAGGGATCTATGATCATTTTGTGAATGTAAAGATAACGATGTGCAAGGTAAAACTTAGTGGTCTTGCTCTCTCTGCCTACAATTCCTATCATTCTGACATAACCTCAGAGTGGAGGGTTATAGGAGAATCAATTCCAGAAAGCTTGCCTTTATGGAATGGAAGAGGTTTTAGTTTTTTTGCCCAGCACTAGCTAGTGTTAACATTATTGATGTGCTCTCTTCAAACCATTTAAGAGAGTGCCCTATTAATAAGAAAAAGGTGTCAGTTTGAGACAGAAACATAAACATATGCTGTAAGCATCTACTAGGAAAATATACAATAATGAATGTTACACAGCCATCTGTAAAATGCATAGAAAATCACAATTAATGCAGAGAGAAGGGGGAAGGTAGAGGAAATGAAATAAACCTACAATTACTCCAGAGGCATCTACACCCCTGGCATTTTGACTCATCAGAGTGAATCTTCAGGAGGTTCTCAGGGGCTTCCACTTAGCTTCCAGGAATTAGCAATGGCCACAGAAATTAGGAGCAATCATCGGAGATTGGAGCCTCTTGCAAAAAGAGCAGCTCCAAATGAGGCCCATTGAACTAAAGAAGATAATCTTTTGTCTTCTGTTTTCCTGAAAGGATGTTATATTTATAAACTAGCTCTAAAACAAACACAAAGCTCTGTGAGTGTTGCTGTGGGAAAGAGTGGGATCTTTGACAGATTCTCACTACTGGATCATACTTCTTGGGTTAACATTGATTTTCAGATGGGATGATTTTCGCAGTGTTGTATGATGAAAGAAAAGCCTTATTCCACAGAACACAGATTGTGGCCCTCATACTAAGTGATTTCATGATTCTGGAAAGGCTCATTAACATCTACCACATCAATTACATGTGTATCTCACCCATTGATAAAAGTCCAGAATCCTTCAACAAAAACATTTCCTTAGAGGGGCAGGCATTGTGGCTCAGTGGGTTAAGCCACCACCTAGGATGTCTGCATCCCATATTGCAGTGCCTGGGCTGGAATCCTGCCTCTGCTTCCATTCCAGCTTCCTGCTAACGTGCATCCTGTGAGGCAGCACATGATGGCTCAAGTGCTTGGGTCCCTGCCACCCACATGGGAAACCTGGATGAACTCTCTGGCTCCTGGCTTCAAACAGATTGAGCTCTGGCAGTTGTGAGCATCTGGGCAGCAAATCAGCAGAAGGAAAATCTCTCTCTCTCTCTGCCTTGTCTAATTTGTGCAAAATATTTTGCACAGTGTCACTATAATTCCAATAACAAAGGTCCATTTTAAAAACACTCTCTTAAAAGTCATGTTTCCCTCCATGGTATGCTTTTTAAGGGTGAGATCCAATGTCTAATTGATAGAAATTTCTAAGGAGATTCATGTAAAACATCTAATGACTTGCAGTGTTATAGGCTGCAAGCTATCTCATTTGGAAACATATAATCAGAAATAAGCACTTTGCTCGTAAATAACCTAACGCTTTTTTGTGGATTTTGTTTCTTTGACTCGATGAGCTCAAGTGTAGGGCCTGTGCCATTGCACAGAAGGCCTGCCTGCCGAGCTGGCAACCCATATAGTGCTGGTTCAAGTCTTGGCTGTTCTTCTTTTGATCCAGCTTCTTGCTCATGTGCCTGGGAAAGCAACAGAAGATGGCCCAAGTACTTGGGTCCCTGTATCCACATAGAAGACCTGGAAGATGCTCCTCGCCCCTGGCTTCAGCCTGGCCCAGCCCTGGCCATTGTGGCCATTTGGGGAGTGAACCAGCAGGTGGAAGATTTCTCTATTTATTTATTTTTTAAAAAAAGATTTATTTATTTATTTATTTGAAAGGCAGAGTTACAGAGAGGCAGAGGCAGAGGCAGAGGCAGAGAGAGAGAGAGGTCTTCCATCTGCTGGTTCACTCCCCAGATGGCACAACGGCCGGAGCTGCACCGATCCGAAGCCAGGAGCCAGGAGCTTCCTCCGGGTCTGTTCCTCTGGGTCTCCCACGCGGGTGCAGGGGCCATCTTCTAGTGCTATCCCAGGCCATAGCAGAGAGCTGGATCGGAAGAGGAGCAGCCGGGACTAGAATCGGTGCCCATATAGGATGCTGATGCTTCAGGCCAGGGTGTTAACTCGCTGCGCCACAGCGCCGGCTCCATCTCTCTCTCTCTGTATTTCTGACTTTCAAATAGATAAATGAAGTCTTTTAACAAATGAATTCATGTATACTCCTTAAAGTATCTGAAAAACTTGAGTCAGTGGTTGTTGAACTTGCTTGGAGAATGGATCTGGGATCCTCCCTGACTGTACTTTGGAATAAATCATTTGCCTCTCGAAGCCTCAGTTTTCTGCAAGTATAAATGATCACCTGTTGTGCATCCCTTCAGCTATTATACCGAGCAAATTAGGGGCCAGCACCTGCAGTGCCGGCATCCCATATGGGTTGTGGTTTAAGTCCCAGCTGCTCCACTTCTGATCCAGCTCCCTGCTAATGCACCTGGGAAAGCAGTGGAGGATGGCCCAGGTACTTGGGCCCCTGCACTCATGTGGGAGATTTGGAAGAAGCTCCTGGTTCCTGGCTTTGAATTGGCCCAGCTCTGGTCGTTGTGACCATTGGGGGAGTGAACCAGCGGATGGATGATCTCTCTATCTCCTCTCCCTGCCCCCAAGGCTCTGCCTTTCAAATAAATAAATTAATGAATAAATCTTTTAAAAAAGTAAACTAAACAACATAGATAAAAGAAATTAAAATGTGTTTAAAGTACAATTGTTTGCATATATTTGTCAAGGACAAGCTTTAATCCTGCACAGTGGTTTTTTTTTTTTTTTTTTTTTTTTTTTTTGACAGGCAGAGTGGACAGTGAGAGAGAGAGACAGAGAGAAAGGTCTTCCTTTGTCAGTGGTTTTTATGACAGCTCAGCTAATTCTTCTGAATGCTGAGATATTTTACCTTCAATCTTGGGACTTTTTCATATAAAAATAGAGATTAAGTTTTTCTTTTTTAAAGGGAATTTATCATTATCAACTTCAAGGTTTTTATATTATCATCAATTAAATTTAGAAAGTATTTATTTTCATTTTATTTGAGGGACAGAAAAAAGAGAGTGATAAAGAGATCTTCTAATTGTTGGTTCACTCCCCAAATGCTTGCAACAGCCAAGGCTGGGCCAGATTGAAGCCAGGAGGCCAGAATTTTTTTTAAAGATTTATTTTATTTATTTGAAAGATGGAATTACAGAGAGAGGTAGAGACAAAGAGAGAGGTTTTTCCATCTGCTGGCTCGCTCCCCGGATGGCCGCAATGGCCAGAGCTGTGCTGATCCAAAGCCAGGAGACAGGAGTTTCTTCCAGGTCTCCCATGTGGGTGCAGGGGCCCAAGGACTTGGGCCATCTTCTACTGCTTTCCCAGGCCATAGCAGAGAGGTGGATCAGAGGTGGAACACTGGGACTCAAACTGACACCCATATGGGATGCTGGCACTACAGGTTGATGCTTACCCTACTATGCCACAGCACCGGCTCCTAACGCTAAGTATTTGAGCACTGCTTATAAACATATCCTGTTTACAGATTTAAGTTAAAACTCAAGTCCAATTTAAATTGAAATTAAGTTACATATTGAAATACTGACACAAACTAATAAAATGATCAGCTGAAAGGACAAGGATTTCTTTTTTTGGACAGATCTCATAGGAAAAGTGCATTTAAAGAACTTAGATTCATTTTGCTAGAAACCTGTATTTGTCAGAAAGAAAGCAAACTCTTCCTCTAAATTTTTGTTTACTTATCTGTTTGAGAAGCAGAGAGAGCAGTCAACTTGTGGTTTACTCCCCAGGCCCTTAGGCCAAATCTGGGAGCTGGGAATTTTTTCAAACAATTTTAATTTATATAAGGTGAACAAATTTCATATACACAGATTTAGGAGGGGAGCTGGGAATTTAATCCGGGTCTCCGATGAGTAGCAGGGCTCAATTATTTGAGCCATCATTGCCGCCTCCCACGGTCTGCATTAGCAGGAAGCTGGCGTCAGGAGCTGGAGCCCCGAAGCAGTGCTTTATGGGATCCTACTGTAATTAATATAACATACTAGGTGTTTTCAGCTTGTTTTGACAAAGTCAGTGGGACTTGTTAAAAATCATTTTACCCTACATCTAAGCAAACACACATTCCAAGGATGTTGGCACAAGACACTAACTATCCACTTAAAACAAATCTTCCCATCTGATTTTCAGAGGAAAAATGGAAACTGTCATATTTTAAATCCGTCCCAGAACATTTTCCATGAGTTAACACACTAAATTGTCAACTCAGGAACAAACAAACAAATACCCAAGTGGATTTGAACAATTGAATCACTGCATGGTTTCCAGTGGGTGCATTCTTCTCTCCATGCCTGCGTTATAATGAAGTGGTTACAATGGAAAGAAACCTGGAACAATGGCATAGAAGGCAATGCTAAAATACTAATGAGAGGAAAAACCCAAGACAATCTGTTTAATAACCTCATATCCATTGTTCACATCAGAGTGACAAACAGTATAATACGGTAGAGCTCTGTGTCCTCTGGCTGTCCAGCACTGCCTCCACACTTCTTTACTGTGCCAGAACTACTTAACCTCTTTTTACAGCCCTCACACACATTAAGTCGACAAGGGACGGAGAAAGCCTGCCATTGCAGCACAGGAAAAATAGGAGAGTGGCAAGGAATTGGGTCAGACTGGTCGAGGGACAAAGATAAGTCTTTGATTAGACATATAAAGGGTATGACAGATAAGTGCTATAAAAGGCAGACATTTTGGTTTTTAGTTATATGCTTATGCATTAATCAATGTTGCCAGTTCTGTCTGCCCCATCCTCCCCACCCCGCCAAGTTTCAGGCTACAATAGTGTTGTTGTTGTGTTTAAATCTCCTAATTGGACTCAAGGATCATTATAATAGGACATTTGAATTAATAGAAACAAATAAAACAGATAAAGCTAAGAAGATGACTACAATTTTGGTGGGTATGCAAAGCCCTCTTGAGAAATGTTGCAGGGCTCAAGGGCAGAGGGCTTGTCAATTGAGAAAAGATGCATAACTGACTCAGCCATTCATCCATTGCATTGTTCAAAAATACCAGGGGTCAACAACCTACCTACCTATAGGGCATAAGGGGAATGCATAATGCATACATTTTGCTAGGTATAAAATGAAAGGCAATGCAGGGATTCCAATTCTATCCACGATAGACTAGCCTCTCATGGAACAAATACGGAAAGCTAAGTTAAAAAAAATAGTACACACGTACACACAGAGGAAATAACTGTTTGGAGGCATCAGAGCAACTGAAACATCCAGGACAAAAGGAAATACCTTGAGATGAGCAAGACTCTATCTGCTGTTAGCCATTTTGTAGGCTAATGGTAGAATTAGTTATTTAGGGCTAGGGAGTCTGCCGATTCCAAGCACAGAGCATAATGGCTGAACTAAAAGCCTTAGCTTAGAGGTTAATATAGCTGTGGAGACAAACGTCAGGGCTTAATGTGACAGAGAATGCCAGGACTTAAGGGGCCAAGTTCCCCTTAAACTGCAAAAAGTGATCTCATGGTTTACACGGAATTTAGGGACATTTGTAATTCTGAAGAGGTGGTGAAGCCAAATGCTAAGAGGCCAGAAAACCAAGGAGAAAGCAACTGTTGAGAGGTAAAAAAGCCAAGAAAAGATTTGGCAATCTCAGTGTCCTTGGGAGACACCATTGGGAATTTTGGAGGGAATATGGAAGAGAGGCTATGAGATTCCCTAGGGCTTCCTTTAAAGCCCCCTGAGGGTCTATGTGCCAGGACTGAGAATAAGTAGAAATACACAGCTCTGAGTGTGTCATAGTAATCTCCCCATACTTGGTCTGCCAGAAGATGACATTTCTCAGAGAAAATATTACCTAGGGCTTTTATAATTGTTCCTACAAATTATGTGATGATCAAAATTACCATGAATTCTAGAGATAGGACCACACACCAAAGCTCAAAAACAAAAATGAACATTAAAACCAGAGGAATAGGATATGAAGATGGAATTGTCATATTGGCATTAAAATAATTATGATTACTATATTAAAGACAATAAATGAAAAGACATAAAATTTATTATGGTAATGAAATTAAAGAAAAAACAAGGGTGGGTGTTAGACATAGCAGTTAAAATGCTGCTTGGGATGCCTGTGTCCCATATTGGAGTACCTCGCTTTGAGACCCTTCTCTGCTCCAGGTCTAGCCTCAGGCTAATGCCCAGCCTGGGAAGTAGCAGATGATGGATCAAGCACTTAGGTATCTGCCACCCATGTGGGACACCTGGTTTGAGTTTCTGATTGCTGACCTGGGCCTGGTCCAGCCTTGACTGTTGAAGAACCATATGAGGGACAGATGTTGTGGTGTAGCAGGTTAAGCTACCACCTAGGACACTAACTCCCCATACTGAATTGCCAGTTAGAGTCCTGACTACTCCACTTCCTTTTTTTTTTTTTTTTTAAAGAATTATTTATTTATTTGAAAGTCAGAGTTACACAGAGAGAAGGAGAGGCAAGCAGAGAGAGAGGTCTTCCATCTGCTGGTTCACTCCCCAACTGGCTGCACCTGCCATAGCTGCGCCGGCCAGAGCTGCGCCAATTCAAATCCAGGAACCAGGAGCTTCTTTCTTCCAGGTCTCCCACATGGGTGCACAGGCCCAAGGACTTGGGCCATATTCGACTGCTTTCCCAGGCCACAGCAGGGAGCTGGATCAGAAGTGAAGCAGCTGGGACTTGAACTGGCACTCATATGGGATGCCAGCACTGCAGGCAGCAGCTTTTACCCTCTATTCCACAGTGCTGGACCCTACTCCACTTTCAATTCAGCACCCTGTTAATGTGCCTGGGAAGCAGCAAATGATGGCTCATGTACTTCAGTTCCTGCCACTCCCATGAGAGATCTGGATGGAGTTCTTGGTTTCTAGCTTTGGCCTGGCCCAGCCCCATCTGTGTAATCATTTGCAGGAGTGAACCAGTAGATGGAAGATATCTTTCTCTCTCTCTCATTCTGTCAAGTAAATAAAGGAATCTTTTTTTTTTAAAATAAAAAACTATGTATACTATAGTGAAGAAAGTCCTAATATTTTTGTAATTAGAGATTCCAAATGAGATAAAAATGGGACTAGATATTTGATGATTCACTGGGCCAGATTTTCCAGAAGTACTGGAAGACATTGAGCAATAGATTCTAGAAACTCTGCAAACTCCAAGAAAGCCATCCTTAGATGTGTTATAGCAAAAATCCTGATAAGCAGGGCTAAAAATAAGATTTTTAAAAGCATCTTTCTCAAAAGGACTCATAAACTTCACAGAAATAATAGCTGACTCTCCAAAAGGAATCAAGAACCAGAAGAAAGGACATTATATTCAAACGACTGGATAAATTATTAATCTCAAATTCTGTGTCCAGAGAAAGCATTCTTCAAAGAGTTTTCTTCAGAAAAACTAAAAGAAAAGAATTCATCATCAGAAGGTCTACACAAAAAGATGTAAAAAGGGAGATTCCTGGTTAGGTAGAAAAGAATAACAGATTGAACAGTGAGAACACAGGAAGAAATGAAGAGCACCAAAAAAGATTAGCAGAAACTCTGAATGAATACTGACTTTTAACAGTGATAATAACAACATTATGTGGCCTTTAAAATAGAGGTTGGTTGATAATATGTAACCATAATAGCATAAAAGGAGTAGGGGATAGAGTTAATGGTGCAATTTTAGTATGGTAAAAATGCCCAAATAATTCAAAAGAAAATAAGAAGTAAAGAAAATGAGACAGATAAAAAATAAATATTAAGTTGTTGGATTTAATGCCCAATATACCAATAATTACATTGTGGGGAAATAGACCATACTTAAAAACCAACAAATTTATTTGAAAAGGATAAAGAGCAGAGAGAGGTAGAGAGAGAGAGAGAGAGAGAGAGAGAGAGAAAGAGATTGATCGATCTATATGCTGGTTCACACCTCATATGCCTGCAATAGCCAGGGCTGAGCCACACCAAAGCCAGGAGCCAAGTACTCCCCTGGGGTCTCCAATGTAAGTGGCAGGGACCCAAGTACTTCAGGCATCATTTGCTGTCTCCAAAGGTGCCCTTGGCAAGAAGCTAGATTGGAAATGTAGGCATGACTCAGTTCCAGGAACTTAAACCTGGGATATGGGCACCCAAATGGCAGCTTCATCCCACACGCCCTGATGCCTGATCTGGACTACATGGTTTTATTAGGGTACTTAGGCTTACAATGATGAAGATTGCTAGATTGGATTAAGCAAAGAAACAGACAAAACACAATTACAAGTCTGATAAAAAAGGCATCTCTTAAACATAAAGGTTTAAGAAAGGTTAAAAGCAAAAGTACAGAAAGATATACAACATACCAGTACTAATTAAAACAGAAGTGGTGTGGGTCTACTCATTTTAGATAAAATAGATTGTTACATTTGTGTTACTGATTTCCAGATTTATCGCACTCTGATTAAAAAACAGTGCAGGGCCGGCGCTGTGGTTAGGATTAACACTAGGTTAATCCTCCGCCTGTGGCGCCGCCATCCCATATGGGCACCGTTTCTAGTCCCGGTTGTTCCTCTTCCAGTCCAGCTCTCTGCTGTGGCCAGGGAAGGCAGTGGAGAATGGTCCAAGTCCGTGGGCCCCTGCACCTGCATGGGAGATCAGGAGGAAGCACCGGGCTCCTGGCTTCGGATCTGCGTAGCTCCGTCCGTTGCTGTCATTTGGGGAATGAACAATCGGAAGGAAGACCTTTCTCTCTGTCTCTCTCTCTCTCTCACTGTCTGTAACTCCAACTGTCAAATAAGTAAGTAAGTAAATAAATAAATAAATAAAACATAGTGCTCAAATTTTGGGGAACTTGCTTTATAATTATGTATATACTTAATGTGTGTGTGTGTGTGTGTACACGCATGTGTGTATTTCTGAGG
This sequence comes from Oryctolagus cuniculus, assembly GCF_051225735.1. Lineage (NCBI taxonomy): Eukaryota > Metazoa > Chordata > Mammalia > Lagomorpha > Leporidae > Oryctolagus > Oryctolagus cuniculus. Next base: position 60,341,716 of record NC_142878.1, read on the forward strand.
GGTCTTCATGACTTTATGGAAAAATTCTGAGAAAACTATGCATAGATTTCAAATGTTTCCAGGAAAATAAACTTTTTATTTTAATTCCATTTTTCTCACAAATCTTTTGAAGCCCCTTGTATAAGTATGTCTGTGCTTAATAATCTTGCTCTGCCTGCCTGCCTTCCTTCCTCCCTTCCTCCCTCCCTCCCTCTCTCCCTCCTACCCTTCCCTTCTTTCCTTTCTTCCTCCCTCCCTCCTACCCTTCCCTTCCTCCCTCCCTCCCTCCCTTTCCTTCTTTCCTCCTTCTCTCCTTCCTGCATTTCAGAGAAGTCTGTTGACTTCTACAATTCTAGTTATGGGTCATCTATGAGGGTACATCAACGGTTTATGCTACCAATGTATAAAAAAAATACATACATGTTATTCTATCATAAACTACTGAGATGTTGAGGTTATTATTAAGTGGCATAACCTTGTGAAAGCTAACATGTAGCAAAGGACATATCCAGAAAAATATTCTGCAGATCACTGAGAAAAATGAAAACAAGTCAATTAAAAATTGTGTAAGACTTGAATCTCATGAAAGGAGGATATCCAAACGTCTAACAAGCAGATAACAAGTTGTTCAAAATGTGACCTAAGTGAAAACTAAATCATATAAATATATTCACCAGAGTGGTTAAAATAAAATTTAAAAATCTGTCAATATCAAGTGTTGGCAAAGATATAGAGCAACTTTAATATATGGTGCCAATTGGAGAATAAATTGGTGTAATCACTTTCTAAAACTTCTTAGTATCTGCATTAACATGTGCACTGCCCTGTGACCCAGCTCTTTGATTCCTGGGGCTACACTCAATAGAAAATGAGTAAAATGTATAACAAAAGATACTTATAAGAATATCTACTGTAGCATTGTGTATAATAGCCCCAAAGGGCAAACAGTCCAAATATTCATCAGTGTCAGACTGGATATATAAATTACAGTGCATTTGTTTGAGGAAGTGCTAGGTAGCAACAAAAAAGAAGAAACTACCATCAAGCACATCAACATAGATGAGTTTCCTAGATTTAATTTTGAGGAAGAGGGACCAGATGCATTTTGTATTTTATATGTTTAATTTAAGAACGGGCAGGTTGACTTTTGAGGATAGAAACTGGATTAGTGGTTGAGTGCAGTAATCATTGTAAGGAAGCATAAAAAGTGTTCTTGGGTATGGGTAATACCTATATTTTTATCTACATGGTTATATGGTGTATTCATTTATTAAAAATTCATTGTGCTGTACACTCAAGATTTGCACACTTCACTGTATGGTATACTCAAAATTTTTACAAAAGGTAGGAAGGCCTATTAAATGATGGTATTTGGAAGATGGGTGTGTATGTACCCTTTCTAACTCAAGCCCTTTGAAATAATTCAAATTGGACAAAATGAAACAAAAATATTTTAAGCAATAAAATCAGCTTACATACTTCCTGCTTAAGGAATTTTACTTTATTCTGTAACAACTAAAAGTTGAGGATAATTTTCTCATTCATGTAAAAATCATATTAGGCATAAAAGTAAGATAATACATAAATAATTTATAATGCCTCCTATTTGATATTCAAAACTTACATTCTAAGAAAATATTCAATGGTAATAGGTCTCCAGTGATACTAACAATTGAGTGTGCACAACACTTTATTCTAGAACTGTATTCCCAGTAAATAGAGAATCAGATATAAGATGCATTCTAAATATCGAGGGCAAGAATATAACTTCTGTGAGGGCTTTTATTGTGTTCTGCTGTATATACTACTATATGCCAAGTTTCTAGAAATTTGCCTTGTTTATTGTAATACTTAATAAATATTTACTGAACTAACATAAAATTGGATAATTCCTTTATTTAGCATGAATTATTTAAACATTGCAGTGCGACTGTCTCTTTATATTCTTTAAATGTCCAGTTATAAAAATAAGCTGCAAGATACTAATTTCTGCTATTAGAAAAGTTGTGATGTTCTAAATATTTTGTCATTTATCCAGATCTTGCTTTTTTAACATAATATTATTTTTGAGATAACATATTTTTAATTTGTATTCTAGTCAAAGGCATAATGCTCCACTAACTAAAGAGCTCAACAAATAAAAACTAATAAGATCATAGTTGAGCAGGAAAATAGGCAAGGGCTATAAACAGCAATCATATGAAAAGATGTTCAGCTTCACTCATATAAAGTAAATTTTAAAATAGTCACAAAATCATTATAACAACAGTGGTATACAATTCTCAAGACCTTATTTGACAAATATTTAAAACAAAGATTTAAAGTTTGACAAAACACTGTATTTGTAGCAAAATGAAAGATTACATTTTGATTTCAGAGAAATTTAGCTCAAATATATTCAACAATGTATTCTTAACCACTGAATCTGACAGTTTCTGAATAAAGGCTGTACGAAATAGTTCACACGGTTTTACAAAATTATGACAACATTCTGTGCTAATATAGTAAGTTGAATAAAATTGTCAATGTACCTGGCCAAGGAAGTGAGTGTATGGTCTGGCAAGAGAACAGTGTGAATGAGTTTCTTCATTCAAAGAAAAAGCTGACCTAGAGATGGACTTTGAAGAGCTAGTAAAATGTGGGATGTCACAGAAAAGGGCCAAGGGTGCTTACCTTACCAGGCAATGCCGAAATGAGGCTATCAATATTAGAGGGTGCACATAGGAAACACAGCAAGTTTGTCACAAGCAAGGGGATGCCAACTATGAGCGTTTTTTCACCTTTTCCAGCATAGCGTGGCTATTACTCACCTTGTTCAAGTACTGATTCTGATGCCGTAGGCTTGGTTTGAGTCCTAGGTATTGCAATTCTAACAAACTCCAAGGTGACACAGATGCTGCTCATCTGTAGATGCACTTGGTGTAGCAGGAGTCTAGAATACATAAGAAGATGTTGAATTTGATATGATAGAGAGCAGAATTTTTGAAGGACTGGAAAGGGAAGAATAAAGGTAGATTATAGTACCAGTAAAAACAACAATAATAACAAGAACCACTCATTGACTTTTTACATGAATTATCTCAATTCTTAATGTGGTTGGTTATAGAGGAACCATCAAGTATCCAAAAATATCAATGTAAAAATCAAGGGTGAAAAATAGAGACAAGAACTTTATTAAAATAAAGTAAGGTTGGCCTATGCTGCAGCTCACTAGGCTAATCCTCCGCCTTGCGGAGCCGGCACACCGGGTTCTAGTCCCGGTCGGGGCGCCGGATTCTGTCCCGGTTGCCCCTCTTCCAGGCCAGCTCTCTGCTGTGGTCAGGGAGTGCAGTGGAGGATGGCCCAAGTGCTTGGGCCCTGCACCCCATGGGAGACCAGGAGAAGCACCTGGCTCCTGCCATCGGATCAGCGCGGTGCGCCGGCCACGGCGGTCATTGGAGGGTGAACCAATGGCAAAGGAAGACCTTTCTCTCTGTCTCTCTCTCTCTCTCACTGTCCACTCTGCCTGTAAAAAAAAAAAAAAAAAAGTAAGGCAGAGTGGACCAAGAAAGTAAAGAAAGGCGTAAGGTGCAGTGGCTTGCTCTGGGCTTTGTTTTGGAATCCCATGTCAACATTAAGGTATCCACGGTAAGGGGTTTCCCTGATGGTTTGCAATTGCTTTAAGCTTGCAACATCCTCCTTTGTATTCATAGAAATCCAAGTCATATAATGGCTTCCTAAAGAAAAAGACTAAATCTACATTGTTCTCTTTGCCAGCATGTTCTACCTAGCGAGTTTGTCTCTGGTTTGTAATTACGTGGTTTGAGAGTTTGAGTTCACTCTAAGGACTTGAGATCAAAAGGAATACCACAGAGTATACATTAGTCACTTGCCAATTGAGCTAGAGTACCAGGCCCTTGTCTCACAAGACAGAATACTTTGCAGTCTGTAGATAGCCTAAGAAATATGTAGAAATTTGAATATAAAACAGGAAAACATCTCCTAGCTTCAGCTGTGGTGACGAACAGCTTGGCTGCAACTTAGGCGGTTGAGTGCCAAGTGCTGCTACTAACCACACTACTCTTTTATGAATTCAGGGAAATGTTAACAGTAGGACTGTTTTAGGATAGATGACCTTCCTTGTCAACACTATTCAGAGGTCAGTGTCCTTGGGGAAGAGGATCTAAGGCCAGATGCATGTAGGATATGCTCTCTGCCTCTGCTTAATTTTCTATTGCTAATATATGACTTTTCAACATGTGTTTATACAGCTGTCCGAGGCATGAGTGCTTTGTGCTGCAAAGTAGGAAATCTAGGCAGAAAAAGAAATCATCTTTCAAAATTAGGTAGGAAAAGAATATTCAAATCGGTTAGCATACTTTATGAAAGCAAAATTTTAAATTCAGCTAAAGCAAATATATTTTGCTCATCTTGAAATGTTGTCAGTGTCAGCTGCATAAAATTGTCAGATAAAGAGGCCTGTAGGAGAATGAGAAGATCTGCTCATCTTCTCATTTTACCTAAACAATTAGAAATAATTTTTGCCACAAAGCACCAAGTTATCATTATAGGAACTGTGGAAAATAGGCAGCTGCCACGGCTCACTTGGCTAATCCTCCACCCGCCGCGGCACCTGCACCCCGGGTTCCAGTCCCAGTTGTTCTTCTTCCAGTCCAGCTCTCTGCTGTGGCCCGGGAGTGCAGTGGAGGATGGCCCAAGTGCTTGGACCCTGCACCCGCATGGAGACCAGGAGGAAGCACCTGGCTCCTGGCTTTGGATCAGTACAGTGCACTGGCCGCAGCGCACGGGCTGTAGTGGCCATTTGGGGGGTGAACCAACGTAAAAGGAAGACCTCTCTCTCTCTCACTGTCTAACTCTGCCTGTCAAAAAAAAAAAAAAAAAAAAAAAAAAAAAAGGAAAAAAAAAGAAACTGTGGAAAATACCCATGTGCAGGAGGGAAATAATCACCCACAGTTCCACAGTTGAGCTAATGTTTTGGTGTGTGTTCTTCCAATTTCTTTTATATGCATACATTATTTGCTATTGTCATAGCTGTTAATATCTGTTAATGTGAGACCTACTTGTGAAAGTTAACACTGCATCATTTCATAACAGGACAGATGAATCAGTCCTTCTGGGGACATTTCTTATTTCGCAATTATCAAGAATTTCATCCTGAAGGCTGAGAGGCAATGGACAATTCTACTAAGTAGAATAAACAGCCCAGGAAACTTAGATTTTTCTTTAGTGTTAAGACTTTGCATGTAGTTCAAAACATTTATAGAATTTGCGTGCATTTCTATCAGACCTTCAAAAGCAGATTGTATTGGGAGGGAGTGAAGATATTTTTCTTGTGGAATATCTCAATGTATACAGAAATTCCAATCAGTAAGGTAAATCCAGTGTTTGGTGCAGAAAAAAAGAACTGGGATGATTTTTTTCCTTCTCTTTACTTGCTGCTATTATGCCTTAAATTATAAAAAATTGAAATATGGATTAATATATATTTTGCATAAAATAAAATAGTTTATAAAATTACATATAAATTATATAAAATAAAATTCCACTAATTTTTCTGACAGGTTTTGGAAAATTTCTAAACCCTTATAATCACTACCACAATTGGTATATAGGAGAATTCTATTACTCTCAAAAGTTCCCCTTTTGGGCCAGCATTGTGGTGTAGTTGGTTAGACCCTTACCTGCCACACCAGCATCCCATATGGGTGCTGGTTTAATTCTTTGCCACTCCATTTCCAATCCGGCTTCCTGCCAATGGCCTGGGAAAGCAGTGGACATGGCCTGAGTGATTGGGACCCTGACCCACGTAGGAGACCTGGGAGAAGCTCCCAGCTCCTGGCTTCAGCCCATCTCAGCCCGGCCCTGGCTGTTGTAGATATCTGGGGAATGAACCACCTGATGGCTGATGGAAGACCCCTTCCTTCCTTCCTTCCTTCCTTCCTTCCTTCCTTCCTTCCTTCCTTCCTTCCTTCCTTCCTTCCTTTTCTTTCTTTTTCTCTCTCCCTCTCCCTCTCCTTCTTCCTCTCCCTCTATCTCTGTAACTCTTTCAAATAAATAGATAAATCTTAAAAGTTCCCCTTTGCTTGCTTCCAACCTTTCTCTATTTTTTTTTTTAAGATTTATTTTGTTTATTTGAAAGACAGAGTTACGAGTTACAGAGAGAGGTAGAGACAGAGTGAGATATCTTCCATCCACTGGTTCACTCCCAGATGGCTGCAATGGCTGGAGCGGTGCTGATCCGAAGCCAGGAGCTAGGAGTTTCTTCCGGGTCTTCCACACGGGTGCAGGGGCCCAAGGACCTGGGCCATCTTCTACTGCTTTCACAGGCCATAGCAATGGATCAGAAGAGGAGCAGCTGGGACTAGAACCGGTGCCCATGTGGGATGCCGGTGTTTCAGACCAGGGCTTTAACCTGCTGCGCCACAATGCTGGCCCTTCCAAACTTCTCTCTCTCTCTTTTTTTTTTTTTTAATTTTTTTGACAGGGGAGTTACAGACAGTGAGAGAGACACACAGAGAGAGACAGAGAGAAAGGTCTTCCCTCTGTTGGTTCACTCCCCAAATGGCTGCCACGGCAGGCGCCATGCTGATCCGAAGCCAGGAGCCAGGTGCTTCCTCCTGGTCTCCATGTGGGTGCAGGGCCCAAGCACTTGGGCCATCCTCCACTGCCTTCCTGGGCCACAGCAGAGAGCTGGACTGGAAGAGGAGCAACCGGGACTAGAACCTGGCACCCATATGGGATGCCGGCGCTGCAGGTAGGGGACCAACCAAGTGAGCCACGGCACCGGCCCCTCCTTTCTCTTGACACCTCTAGCTCAAGGCAATCACCAATCTGCTCTCTAATTCTACTGATTAGTTTTTCCTGTTCTAGAGTTTCATGTAAATGAAATCATATAGCATGCGTTCTATTGTGCTTCACTTCTTTTGCTCAGTGAAATATGAGTACTTATGATTCATTAGTTTTGTTTGTGTATTAGTTTGTTATTTTCTGTTTCTGAGTAGCATTCCTTTGTATGCATGTTTCATTGTTTTTCCATCCACTATTTGAAAGCTATTTAGGTTGTGCTACAGAATGAATGTGTTGTTCCATTATGGTTTGAACTCATGTAGACATTTAAACTCCAAAACTTTATGTTAATGGTGTTGAAAGAGTGGCAACTGTACCCAATTATGATGTTGAAGCTGGGGTCCTTGGGAACAGATTGGAGAGAGAATGGCTTGGATTGGATTAGGTCATAGAATGGAGCCTCAGGACTGAAGCACGATGGCTTTATAAGGAGAGACCATATGATTCATTTTCAATTATCTTTATATACAGAAGATCGATTTAGTATATATTAAGTAAAGATTTCGTCAGTTTGCACCCACACAGAACATAAAGTGTAAAATACTGTTTGAGTACTAGTTATAGCATTAATTCACATTGGACAACACATTAAGGACAACACTGGCCCCAAAGACCTAAATTTAAGACCTGAGAATATAAAGTTGCTGGGAGAAAATTTAAGGAAAATACTCCAAGACATTGATGGAAGGGATGACTTCTTGGGCAAGACCTCCAAAGCATAGGCAATGGGAGAGGGAGCAGGAGATGGGAGGGCTGTGGGTAGGAGGGAATTTATGGGGGAGGAAAAGCCATTGTAATCCATAAACTGTACTTTGTAAAATTATATTTACTAAATAAAAGTTTTTAAAAAAAACAACAGGTTAAGCTACTGCCTGCAACACCAGCATCCCACATGAGTGCTAGCTCAGGGCTTGGCTGCTCCGCTTCCGATCCAGCTCCCTGCTGATGCACCTTGGAGGGCAGCGGAGGGTGGCCCAAGTGCTTGGGCCCCTGTGATCCACATGGAGGATCCAGATGAATTTCCTGGCTGCTGGTTTCGGCCTGGCCCCGCCCCAGCCATTGCGGCCATTTGGAGAGTGAACCAGTAGATGGAAGAACTCTTTCTCCCTGTGTCTCTCCCTCTCTCTGTCACTCTGCCTTTCCAACAAATAAATCTTTTAAAATAACTAAATAAATAAATGGCAGGTCCTTTCACTGAGAATACAAAGGTGTGATGTGGCCTGACCAAAGCCATGCCATGAGTTCAAAAATTACCACCACAGAATTCACTGTTTCTAAAGTTATATGTCCCCTATATTCTTTTTTTTTAAAGATTTATTTATTTTATTTGAAAGGCAGCAGAGAGAGAGAGAGAGAGAGAGTTTTCCATCCGCTGGTTCGCTTCCCGGATGGCCTCAGTGGCTGGAGCTGCGTTGATCTGAGGCCAGAGACCAGGAGCTTCTTCTCGGTCTCCCACTTAGGTTCAGTGGCCCGGGGACTTGGACCATCTTCTGCTGCTTTCCCAGGCCACAGTAGAGAACTGGATCGGAGGTGGAGAGCTGGGACTCTAACCGGCACCCACAGGTAATGTGGGCACTGCAGGCAGCAGCTTTTACCAGCTACGCCACAGCACCAGAAAAAAAAAAATCACACCAACAGAATGAACAAAAATCATATGGCCACCTCAATAGATGCAGAGAAAGCATTTGATAAGATTCAACACCCCCTCATGATAAAAACCCTCCACAAATTAGGTGTAGAAGGAACATTATCACAAGCTGACAGCCAATATTATACCGAATGGGGAAAGGCTGAAAGCATTTCCCTTCAGATCTGGAACAAGACAACTTTCACCACTTTTACTCAACACAGTATTGGAAGCTTCAGCAAAGCAATCAGGGAGGAGAAACAAATAGAATATCAAAATTGGAAAAAAGGTAGTCAAATTATACATGTTTGCAGATGACATGATGTTGCACATGAAAAACCCTAAACACTCCACTAAAAGGCTGTTAGAATTGATAAAACCAATTCAGTAAAGTTGCAGGTTACAAAATAAACATACAAAAAAAGTAGCTTTTTGTATGCTAATGATGAACTCACAAAAACAGAAATCAAGAAAGAAATCTCATTCACAATAGCCACACATAAAAAAAATCAAATATTTAGGAATAAATTTAACCAAAGAAGAGAAAATCTCTATAATAAAAATTAACAAATATTGATGAAAGAAATCATCAAGGACACAAATGCTACCTCTAAAATAAATAAATAAATCCTTTAAAATTTTATGCTTATGAAAAAGTTAAAATACATTAAATATTTGATAAAGATTTAAAAATGTGATTTTATTTGTTCTCCTAGTTCTATATTCTCTTTATTGCTCTGATCTACGATACTGCTAAATTACTGTTCAGTGAAAAATGCTGTAGAAAACCACACATCCAATTCAACATGATTTTATGTGTTCATTTGTCTTTTTTTAAAATTTATTTATTTATTTGAGAGAGGTAGAATTACAGATAAGAGATGATAAGACAGGGAGAAAGGTCTTCACCTGCTGGTTTACTCCCCAGATGGCCGCAATGGCTGGAGCTGAGCTGATCCAAGGCTAGGAGCCAGGAGCTTCTTCCAAATCTCCCACGTGATTGCAGGGGCTCAAGTACTTGGGCCATCTTCCATTGCTTTCCTGGGCCATTAGTAGGGAGCTGGATTGGAAGAAGAGCAGCTGGGATACAAACTGGCTCCCTGCTGGTACTGCAGGCAGAGACTTAGTCTGCTACACCACACAACACTGGCTCCAAAGACCTAAATTTAAGACCTGAGACTATGAAGTTGCTGGGAGAAAATTTAAGGAAAATAATCTAAGACATTGATGTAGGGGATGCCTTCTTGGACAAGACCTCCAAAGCATAGGCAATAAAAGCAAAACTAAACAAATGGGACCATATCAAACTCAGAAGCTTTTGCAAAGCAAGGGAAACAATCAATAGAGTGAAGAGACATCCAACAGAATGGGAGAAAGTATTTGCAAACCACCTATTAGGCAAAGGATTAATATCCCGAATATACCAGCAACTTAAAAAGCTCAACAAAAAAGCCACCAATCCAGTTGAAAAATGGGCAATGGACTTCAAAAGACAGTTCTCAAAAGAAGAAGAAATACAAATGGCCTGCAAACATATGAAAATGTGGTCAACATCACTAGGCATCAGGGAAATGCAAATCAAAACCACAATGAGATGCCACTTCACTCCAATCAGAATGGCTAAAATTCAAAACATAGAGAGTAAAATATGGTGGCAAGGATATTGACAAAGGGGAACACTTATACACTATTGGTAGGAATATAAATTAGTTCAGCCACTATGGAAAATGGTGCAGAGATTTCTTAAAAAACTAGAAGTAGATTTACCATATGATCCACCAATCCCACTACTAGGTATATACCCACAAGACTTGAACACAACATGTCAAAGAGATACCTATGCTATTCACAACAGCCAAAATTTGAAACCAACCAAGGTGTCCATCATCAGATGAATGGATAAAGAAAATATACATATATATATACACAATGGAATATTATTTAGCTATAAAAAAGAATGAAATTCTACCATTTGCAGCAAAATCAATGCAACGGGAGAATATCATTTTGAATGAAATAAGATGGACCCAGAAAGAGAAATACCACATGTTCTCCCTTATATGTGGGAGTAAAAATTTAAAAAACAAACAAAAAAAAAAAAAAGAAAGAAAAAGGAAATGTCTGTGTATATCAGTACTGCTGCAAACATAGTTTTATAAAACTTTGTTTTATAACTTTGTCAAACCAATGGTTAAGAATGCTATACTATTAGTTTTTTTTTTTGGAAAAGATTTATTTATTTATTTATTTATTTGTGGGGCAGAGTTATAGACAGCAAGAGGGAGAGACAGAGAGAGAAGTCTTCCATTTACTGGTTCACTCCCCAAATGGCCCCAATGGCTGGGGCTGGGCCAGGCTGAAGCCAGGAGCCAGGAGCTTCTTCTGAGTCTCCCACATGTGTTCAGGGGCCCAAGCACTTGGGCTATCTTCTACTGCTTTCCCAGGCCATAAGCAGAGAGCTGGGTCAGAAGAGAAGCAGGCGGGACCATATTGGATGCTGGTGCCACAGGCAGTGGCCTAGCCTACCATGCTACGGTGCAGGCTCCATTACTGTAATTTTAATGATCTGATATATAAGTAAACCTTAAAGTTTACTGTAAATGGGTGAAGTGGTCATTTTCCCAATTCGATTACTGCATACAGCTAGTGTTTGTATTCCCACTAAATGGCAGTCTTTTTGATTTTTACTTGTTAAACTTCTTATTTAGCGAAGTATTAAGCCTTTTTACTGTAATATAATTTTAAATATGTTATCTCAAAACAAGAAAACAAAGGGAAAAAGAAAGGGTGGGATGGAGGGAGAAAGGAAGGGGATATAATTATATTCTTAGAATTGTATCTAATGGGGCTGGCACCATGGTTAATCCTCCACCAGCATCCCACATGGGCGTCAGTTCTAGTCCTGGCAGCTTCACTTCCAGTTCAGCTCTCTTCTGTGGCCTGGGAATGCAGTAGAAGATGGTCCAAGTCCTTGGGCCCCTGCACCAATGTGGGAGACCCGGAAGGAGCATCTGGCTCCTGGCTTCGGATCGGCACAGCTCCAGCCGTTGTGGCCATCTGGGGAGTGAATCAGCAGATGGAAGACCTTTCTCTCTGTCTCCTTCTCTCACTGTCTGTAACTCTAACTCTCAAATAAAATAAATAAAATCTTTTTTTAAATTTATTTTTATTTTCAACAGGCAGAGTTAGTGAGAGAGAGAGACAGAAAGGTCTTCCTTCCGTTAGTTCACCCTGCAAGTGGCCGCCACGGCCAGCGCGCTGAGGCCAGTGCACCGCACTGATCCGAAGCCAGGAGCCAGATGCTTCCTCCTGGTCTTCCATGTGGGTGCAGGGCCCAAGGACCTGGGCCATCCTCCACTGCCTTCCCAGGCCACAGCAGAGAGCTGGACTGGAAGAGGAGCAACCGGGACAGAATCTGGCGCCCCAATCGGGACTAGAACCCGGTGTGCCGGCGCTGCAGGTGGAGGATTAGCCTAGTGAGCTGCGGCGCCGGCCATAAATAAAATCTTAAAAAAAAAAAAAAAGAAGAATCGTATCTACAAATCACATTGAATCTATTAAAAACTAATTAAAACTAAATTTAAAAATATATTTGAAAAAAAAAAAAAGCCAATTATCAGTGCTCATCTTGTGGCCCAGCAGGTTAAGCCACAGTAGTCATCCTCTATCAGAGTGACAGTAAAGTCCTACTTACTCTGCTTCCAATCTGAATCCCTGTGCCTGGGAAGAAGCAGCAGATGACAGCTCACTTCTGTGGGAGACAGGAGTGTAGCTCCTGGCTCCTGGCTTTGACCTGGCCTAGCCCTAGCCTTTGTGGCCATTTGGAGAGTGAATCAGTAGATGAAAAATATTCTCTCTCTCTCTCTCTTTTTCTCTTCTTCTTTCTACCTGTGTTGCCCTGCCTTTCAAAGAAAGAAAGAAATATTTTGAAAAGAATAAAGTTAATTATCTCCGAAAGATCTTTTCAGTAATTCAATCATTTATTTTTGTCCACAGAGCTCTCATTTCTAGTACTCTTCATTCCTTTGTGTAGATCCGTATTTCCATCTGATATCTGTTACTTTTCAAGTTTTATCCTTTGCAAACCTCAAAGAGACTTTATGTCACCTTTGCTTTTGACAAATATTTTTGTTGTCTATAGAAACATTTAGAAGGTTGCTGTTTTCAGTACATTAAAGATATTCCTCCAATGGTGTCTGACTCATTTAACAACAAGAAACTGGCTGTTAGCCTTATCTTTTCTTCTCTGTGCCTTACCGCTACTGTGGCTGCTTTTAAAATTTTCTCATTAACACTTTTTTTGAGCAATTTGTTTATAATCTATTTTGATGTAATTTCTTGGTGCTTGGGGTATTCTGAGATTCTTGGATCTTTCAGTTTATAGTTTTCATCAAATTTAGAATTTCAACCATTATTACTTTGAATGTATTTTCTTTTAATATTTTATTACTTTTTTGAGATTACATTTTAATTTACTTTATAGTCAAAGACTCAATGGCTCTACTAAATAAAGAGTTCAACAAATAAAAAGTAAAGACCATAGATCAGCAGGAAAATAGACAAATCTATAACAATAATCACAGGAAGATGTTCCATTTCATTCATAAATACTTTAAAATAGTTACAAAATCATTACAACTATAATAGTAGATAATTCCTATCAATTTTCTTGACAAAGTTTGACACAACACTGTGCAGCAAAACTGATACACATAGGTGTATTTCTTAAAGTATCTTTAAAAGTTCTTAACTTTAGCTCCCACATACAAGAGAGAACATGTGGTATTTGTCTTTTCTGTGTCTGGCTTGTTTCACTCAACATGATGTCCTCCACTTCCAAACATTTTTCGGCAAAACAGATTGCTTTCTTGAACACTAACATTACATGTAGGATACCATGGACTGAGATAAATAGTATTTATGCCCAGAAATGGCTGAGTCTCTTCTGCTAGTTGATTAACGGTACAGCTTGCACCAATGTACTCATCGGTTAAGGTGTGTTGGTGTATTGCTGCTGTTGTTGCCATGATTATCTTCCTTTTTTTTTTTATTTTTTGACAGGCAGAGTGGACAGTGAGAGAGAGAGACAGAGAGAAAGGTCTTCCTTTTTGCCATTGCGGCCGGCGCACCGTGCTGATCCGATGGCAGGAGCCAGGTGCTTCTCCTGGTCTCCCATGGGGTGCAGGGCCCAAGCACTTGGGCCATCCTCCACTGCACTCCCTGACCACAGCAGAGAGCTGGCCTGGAAGAGGGGCAACTGGGACAGAATCCAGCGCCCCGACCGGGACTAGAACCAGGGGTGCTGGTGCCACAAGGCGGAGGATTAGCCTAGTGAGCTGAGGCGCCGGCAAAAAGCCATCTTTAAGTAATGTGGACTACCTTTGGGTCTCCAGTTCTAAGGGGTTTTATGCTCTCCTGCTAGCCCACATTGAGCCCTAAAAAATTTATTAAAATTTTAATTGAAATCTTATTTACTTCTCTGGTGCTTAACATTTCTTTGCCTTATTTTCTGCTACAATTGCACCGGTGACCACCTCTTTCCTCCTTAGGAGCTATTTTCCCTTAGATTTCAGGCTGCTTGGTTGCTTTGTAATGGTAGCTCTCTGATGGGTACAAGACAATTGATATTTTATGGCCTTGCAGCTTTATGTTGGGGAGGTAGGATCTGCTTTCAAAATCTGCATTTTAAATATAATCTCATGGATATACATGTCTTTAAAGACTTACTAAAGTATTTGGTACACAGAGCTCTCTGGTTCTATTCCCTGGACTGTGCTGAATGCATGTTTCAGAAAAGAAGTTCATGACATTCTACAACATTTATTGTGTGAATGATTTGGGATGGTAAGGATGGGCAGACTTTTTCTAGACTGTATTCAACTAGCTGTGGTAAGTTTGAAGTATGAGGAATATTACCAGAATAGCAATTTATTGGCATAGAAACAATGTACTTTTGGGTACAATGATATTTTTTGCATGCAAGAAATCTGAGCATTGAAATCCTGTTTCAAAACATAGTAAGAATTGTGTCATTGGGAATGAAGTGACAATGTTACTTACATATATGTCAAATTAACCTTGAAAACAAATAAAGTATTTACCAATGACTCCAAAGAGGTAGACACTATGCAAAGAGCTAAAGAAGTAAAATATTATAGTCAACAATTTATTCCCAAGCAATAGACACAGTATACTCATATATGCCAGATATTCACTCTTCAGTGAATGGGACTGCACTATTATTCCACTGAATGGTGATGTTCTTGGAAAAACAATTTTCTCTAAAATATTAGCAAATTCTTCTGTTTAACTACATAATTTAAATGTTCTTATTTTTAACTCTAACGTACCATGATATCGTTACATTTAGCAAGGGGTGCGTGCTGTGACACAGAGGGTTAAGCATGGCTTGAACACCTACATGCCACATTGCAGTGTCTAGTTCTCGCCCTGACTGTCCTGCATTTCTAATCCAGCTTCCTGCCAACGTGCCTTGGAGGCAACAGGTAATGATACAAGTGCTGGGGTTCCTACCACCCAAGTGGGAGACGGGGGAGTTTCTGGACCCTGGTTTTTGCTTGGCCTTGCCCTGGCTGTTGCAGGCATTTGGGGGCGGGAATCAGTAGATAGAAGTTCTCTCTTTTCTTTATGTCTCCCATTCTTCCTCTTTGTCATTCTGGCTTCCAAATGAATGAACGAATGAATAAATAAATAAATCTTTAAAACACTTCTGTTGATCATTAACTTAATATGATAAAAGTAAATTTATGCCATCTTTTCAGGAAAATAATGGATTGATTATTTTGATTGTTTTGATTGATTGATTGTTTTAACAGTGCCTCTAATACTTAAATGAAGTTCTGAAGGTAACATCTAAATGTGACTTTATTTTAATCCTTATCTGAAAGTGTATAACAGAATAATGTGAGACAATACAAATTATGAGAGGAAATAAGATGTGCATTAAATTCAATATATGAGTGAGGAAAATATTAATTCCCAAATATTGAAAAAATTCTTACTGGCATCAGAATTACTAATTTCACTGTTTTGTGACTTTTAAACATTGTGAGCAAAGCAGAACAAGGCGACTTTTCTTCTAGCATCACATCAAGTCCTGCAATGAATAACCACTGAACTCTCATAGCATTTTTATTTAAATTATTTTTTCAGAAAGTTAACTTTTCCCACCCCCTCTTCCTTCCCCTTCTCAGTTGTCTGCCCAGTGTGTTAGTGAAGACTATTTTAGAATTGGCCAAACCAAATAAGACAATAAATTGAAGTTTGTTTAATTGTTTTGTAGATTTCATTAATCTTGCTCATTTTGAGGCTGTCATTAATTATTTTTAAATATTTGAGTTAATTGTATTTATCATAAATTAGACCCAAGGCCTAATTATGCATTCTCGTTGAGGATGCAATTAAAAATGTGAAACGAAACAAAAACAACAGCTAGGACTTCTGCAAACTCAGCTTGCTTCATTTTACAAAGCACTGTTAATAAAATCAACACAACCAATTTGCATTTCTGAGTGGATAAATAGACATCAGAAAAAGAAAGATTTTCTTTACCATTAAAGCTAAGTGAAGTAGGAAACAAAACGCCCTTTACAAATCTAAGAAAAATGTTCTCTTCAGACCTCTCTGCAGAATTCTGAGAGTATATATATATCTCAGAAATGTATTTGATGCCATGATTCTAAGCATGGAAATTGGTTGTGATATGATTCCATGAGTAAAATATTTATAAAATGAGTAAGATGAAGTTGTCTCTCACCTCTCAAATGCCCACACTATTCCCCACTTAATGTGATAACCAGCCAGCAACCAACTAAATAAACTAGTTCTACAAATTTTGGATATCTGTCTGGGAGCAGTGCTGCTCCACAGAGGTCCACAGGCTCAAGTTCACAAGGACTGAGACCAGGCAAGGCTGACAGCACAATCTGGAACTCAGAAAGCAGATATACCCCCAGTGACTGACTTTTCAGTTCTTGGAAAGCTGAACTTAATCTATGGATGAGGGAAACTGATAAAAAGCCTAATATATACCACAGAACCTCAAAAAAAAGTTCAACAATTCATAATCTTGTATATCTCTAAAGGTGGATGTGAAATTAGGGCTACAGCAAGATAGTACAGAACTATGTTCCAAGTTGAATCTATTCTGAATAAGACTCCATTCTTAGCCATTTATTTTTACTTTGTTTCCAAAATCTTTGCAGGCATGATAGAACCTTCTTGTTTGGAACTTGTGAGATTCTTCTCTGGGACTCCCAATACCCTAAGAGGAAAGAAATAAGATACTGACTTCATGGTGTTCCGACAAAACATCTGAGCCAGACCATCAAACAGTGAAATCCACTATTTCTCTTTTACAAAGCCCCATTCTTGAGCTCCGAGGCAAAAAACCAACCTCTAAAGCTCTACTCTCAGACGTGAGGGTGAAATCAAGTACTATTACACATTTGAGGAGAGGCCTCAGTGTGAAAGCTGGAGACACAAATAGGCAAGCTAAACATGCAATGTGGGGGAAGAGAACCAGGCTGGGGAAAGAAAAGCTCAAAACTGGTCATGGTTTCCTCACAAAGATGAAATAGTGAATCCTTGGGTAATAAGAATAAGGTGCTATAAAAAGAGACAAGATGGGTAACTGAAAAGCAAAAATGTGAGAATAGAAATGAAAAAAAAATTTGAAGGCGAGATGAGGAAACCTCCAAGAAAGGGGACCTAAAATGTAATGAGAAAAACCACCTGACTGAAAAGGTGACAATTGGAGCGTCTCTTCAGGAGCTCCAGAAAGTGAAAGCAGAACAGAGAAGTGAAAATTATCCGTTAAATCATTCAAGAAAATTTCCCTAAATTGAAAGTCTTTCTTGGTGTACTTCTGGTCCTGTCCAGAGGAGGCTTTCAAATAGTTACATCCCCTGGGTCCTTAGGGAACTTTTCATCAAGAAAAATTTCCAGGGACAAGTTAGAGGAAGCTAGGGCAGCTCTCACTCCTCTTACGCATTGGAGAGTTGGACACTCACACAATTGTCCTTTTGAAGCCCAAAGGACTAACCTGGAAGGCTTTAAATCATTCTAATCTGCTCAGAGTTGAGCACACTGTGTAATAACATGTGGTGGAAATTTAGTAAATGGTCATCAACTTGTGTTACTCCATGTTAGTTTCAAACTCTGCCCAACTGGGAGTTGGTCTCAAGGGGCTTCTGTATTCTGGACATTAGTTTCTGCAACTGCAGCTTAAGTTGAGAGAGATTTAAGTTTAAAATATGCTTAGGAATGATAGCATTTTCTAAATCACACAGGAATTTTTATAGTTGCCGATAATTTTTTTCTGAATTATACTTTACATGAAAATTTTTACAAAGGTATACAAATTAAGTGACAACTTGTTAAAAGGAATAAAATTATATTGAATTGGATATGCTCCAGAAATTCTAGGCTATGTGCACTTGCCTTGGGTTATAAATGCAAATTTATTTCATTATAATTTTGTTCTACAATCAGTGCAATATGCATAAGCAAATTGAATAAAGCTGGACTCTGATAAACATCAGTTTTGATTGATGGTACCTGAGTTCCTATATTCTGTTGCACTTTTTTTTTTAAAGATATATTATTATTTATTTGAAAGGTTGAGTTAGAGAGAGAGAGGGAGAGAGAGAGAGAGAGAGATCTTCCATCCGCTGGTTCACTCCACAAATGGCCACAACAGCCAGAGCTGGGCAAATCCTAAGCCAGGAGCCAGAAGCCAGGAGCTTCCTCAGGTCTCCCAAATGGGTTCAGGGGTTCAAACATTTGGGCCATCTACTAATTTTTCCCAGGTGCTTTATTTAGCAGGGAGATGGATTGGAAGTGGAGTAGCTGGGACTTGAACTGGAGCCCATACGGGATGACGGTACTGCAGGCAGTGGTTTTACCTGCCATGTCACAGCACTGACTCCTGGCTATACTTTTTAAAAGATGGCCCTATTATTTAAATCTATCTGTCAAGATTTAGGTCATAAACATAAACTTCGACAATGCTGAGTAATATTAGACTACTACGTCTCTGTAAGACATACTAAGATAGGACTATGTATTATAGAGAAAAATAGGAAAAATAATATCTTCTGGGTGCAATTTGAAAATTAAATACATATAAGACTATGACTCAGAGTAAAAACAGTTTAATTTTATAATCTCATCATAACAATCTGAATAAATTGGATACTACAAGACCACAATATGCCAGTTTAGATCACTTTGATAAGGTGGTGCCCTGACATGTTTCCTATCCTTCATTATTGCTACTGAATTTATATATCACTTTGTATTAGTCTGGATCTTTCCCCATGCTTATTTTATGTGGTAATGATAATTTGTGTTCTTGGATATGAATTAGCCTTGGGATATTAAATCCAGTTTGGGCTGGAGAACTCAGCAAATCAGACCCACTTTTGCACACTTGAGATTCCAGTTTTTGCCATTTCATATAATTATGTGGTTTAGAGCATATGAGAAATTTCTCATTAATACTATATTTTGGGGGCCAGTACTGTGGTGTAGTGGGTAGGGCCGCTTCTGTAGTGCCTGCATCCTATATGGGCGCCAATTCCAGTCTAAGTTGCTCCATTTCCCATCCAGCTTTCTGTTATGGCCTGGGAAATCAGCAGAAGATGGCTCAACTGCCTGGGCCCCTGCACCTGCATGGGAGACCCAGAGGAGGCTCCTGGCTCCTGGCTTTGGATCGGCCCAGCTCTGGTCATTGGGGTTGTTTGGGGAGTGAACCAGCGGATGGAAGGCTTCTCGTTCTCTCTTGCTTCTGCCTCTGTAACTCTGCCCTTCAAATAAATAAACAAAAAAATCTTTAAAAAATTCTATATTTTGGAGGTTTGGAAAGCCATCAAATGTTAGTATTTTTCCTCTGAAGTAGTATTTCTATGGCTTTTTTTTTTTTTTTTTTTTTTTTTTTGTAGGCATAGCTACAGTTGGCCAGCCAGGTACACAATGCTGTGAACGCAGAGTTAGAGATCTGTACTTTTAAGAATTCAGGCAAGGAGCGTTTGATTGCCATTCAGGTACATTTAAGCTTCTTGTCCTTGCAGGTCATCCAGGCCCCTGGCCTGCAGTCTCCTTCAAATCTCTCTACTTGCTTGGTGCTTCCCTTTCATTTAGGCTCATTTTCAGCTTCCTTGGTGCTCAGAGTCCTTCAGCAGTGGTTGCATCAACTGCTGGAGATGAAACATGCAACAGAAATTTTGTCCTACTTAATATTAAATTATTCATTGAACATGATGAAATAAAGATTAGGAGAAAACACTCCTACCCTGCCTAATAAACACAACGCATATGTTTAAAATTATTTGTACTTCCTACTGGAAGTACTTCCTACTGGAATCTTAAACTGGATGGGGTTCCCTGTGCAGAGAACCGCCCAGTTTGGTACAGTATCTTTTCTGGTCTCTGTGTTAAATGATCATGTTTTATTTGAAATGACACTCACTGCATCCTGTGTCTTTATAATGTAATTCTCTCTTTTCTTGATTTCCTCCCATCTCTCCTTCTAGGACTATTTTATTTTTTTTTAAATTGTTTATTTGGAAGGCAGAATTTACATAGAGAGAGGATGAGAGAGAGAGAGAGAGAGAGAGATCTTCCATTCGCTGGTTCACTCCCCAATTGGCTGCTGGGTTAGGCTGAAGCCAGGAGCCAGGAACTCCATCCAAATTTCCCACGCAGTTGGCAGATGTCCAAGTACTTGGGACTTCTGCTGCTGTCTTCCCAGGTTCAGTAGCATGGAGCTGGAATGGAAGTAGAACAGCTGGGACTCGAACCAGCACACATATGGGATCCTGGTGTCCCAGGTGGTGGCTTTACCTGCTATGCCACAACGCTAGGCCCTCCAGAACTATTTAAGAAATTACTATATGCAAAGAACTACTGAGGTACAACCTTTGTTGTTGAGGGACTTACATAGGAGTACAGGAAACAGATATATGTGAAAGTAATTATAAAATAACATAAACTAGTAACATATGGATAGTCTTGTATGAGCTAAACATCCTACTAAGATCACAGAAATTCTTATATAATACTCAGAATTAACTACAGGATAGGTTAACATTGATTCTATTAGAAAAGATGAAGAATGGGACTGGCGTTTTGTTGCAGTGGGTTAAACCTCAGTTTGTGATGCCAACATCCCATATTAGAGCACAGATTCATGTCTTGGCCAGTCTACTTCGAATCCAGCTCCTTGCTACTGTGCCTGGGAAGGCAGCAGCAGAAGATCCAAGTAGCTGGATCTCTGCCACTCATGCAGGAAATCTGGATGGAGTTCCTGGCTCCTGGCTTCAGCCCAACCCAATGGCCACTTGGGGAGTGAACCAGGGAATGGGAGATCTCTTTTGCACTGTCTCTCCCCTCAACACCTGTAATTCTGCTTTCAAATAAATCTTTTTTTAAAAGGATGAAGAAATAGGCCCAGAGACTTTGTATTTTGGGCCTAGGATGAAGGAACTAGGTTTTCTGGCTTCAAGACACAGGGATTTTTGTTCAATGATCCATAATCTTCACAAAAGCAAAAATGTAAATTAAAGGTAACAGGCATCCTAAAAGTGTACAATTCAAATTCTGTGGGAGTGAAGAGAAGGAATTTGGATAGATGGGGACTGTGGAATCAGGGACAGTTTTTGGAATAGTCAGAGATTGAGTTTTTTTTTTTTTAATTATTGCAAGAGAGATAGATGGAAAGAGATATTCACCCCCTGATTCACTCTCCAAATGCCTGTGATGGTCCAAGGCTGGGCCATCTCAAAGCCAGAAGCCAGGAACTCAATCCAGGTCTCTAAGAAAGGTGGCAGGGATCCAAGTACATGAGCCATAATTTAATTCCTCTCAGGTTGTGCATTAACAGGAAGCTGGATTCAGAAGCAGAGCTGAGATGCAAACCCAGGTACCCAAATGTGAGATGTAGGCATCCCAAGGGATGTCTTCATTGGTGTGCCAAATATCTGCCCCAACTTTCAAACATTTTAATATGATAAAAAATCCAGAATATTATAGACAATTTAAAAAAAGACTTGGAAATAAAGGTCTTTTTTCAGTAATAGTAAAAGATCTAAAGATATGGAAGTCTTCAGCTTGGTGAATGAAAGGTTAACCTATTATCGATGTATTAAAATGTATAATGTTATTGAAATGGGAAAATACAATCTACTTCTACTTTTAGGTCTCTACATGTTCAATAATAAGTTTAAAAATGCAGACAAGAGCTCAGAAGTTGATGTTAGTAAAAATTTCATTTATAAATTTGAAAAAAATCAAAAAACTTTTGAGAATAAGAGGTCCAGTTCATAAGACTCTGTAGAGACTGGATTCATTTTTATTGTGGTAGAGGAGTAGAGGGATGGTATCTGGTTCTTTGAACTCTTTACCTAGTATAGAGTTAAACTTATGTGTACAAAGTTCATTGAAAATAGATCTTAGTAAAAAATAAGAATGGGAATAGGAGAAGGAGGAGGAAGAAGGGTGGGAGTGCGAGTGGGAGGAGGGTCGAGTGTGAAGAATCACTATGTTTCTAAAGTTGTATTTATGAAATACATGAAATTTGTATACCTTAAATAAAAGGTTTCTGGGTAAAAAAAAAGGACAAAAATTTTTACCCCCCCCCCCCAAATATATAGCTTTTCTGCCCAAGAAGGCTGCCAAGGAAGCATCATTATTCTCTCTTCCTAATGTCACCATGTTTAATTCGGAGTCTCTTAAAGGTACTGACTAGCTGTAGAGGTGTTTCATTGGAGGGTTGAGTTTTGAAGCAACCGAAGAGGGTTTAAGGACCAATGCTGAGTCATGGGATGCTCACGGACTGTGTGGTAATGAGAGATCCAAACACTTAGTGCTCTAAGGGCTTTAGGTTTGTCACCTGTGCCATTGTGGAGGAGGTGGAAGTAGCTATGAATGTAAGGTCACACACGATGATGGGAGTGTGTGGAACCAGAAAGAGCTATCTCAAGGGAAGACTGGGTACCCACTCAACTGAAAAGGTCTTTGTTGGTGGCACAAAACAAGACCCTGAAGAACATCACCTTGGAGATTATTTTGAAAAAGATGGAAAGAGTGAAATGATTGAGATCACAGACTGACCAAGGAGTGGCAAGAAGAGCAGTTTTGCTGTTTAGAGCCTTTGATGACCGTGACTCTGCACACAAGACTGTCATTCAGAAATGCCACACTGTGAATGATCACAACTTCAAAGTAAGGAAAGCCCGTCATAGTGAGAGACGGCCGGTGCTTCATCTAGCTAGAGAGGGTGAGTGGTTCTAGAAACTTCAGTAGCAGTCATGGAGTTAGTTTTGGTGGCATTGAAAACTTTGGATGTGGAGGAAATTCAGTGATTGTGATGAACTTGTCAGCAACCAAGGTGGCGGTGGATAGCATGCATTTGACGCTAGAAATGCTAGAAATAATTTTGTAGGTGGTGGAAACTGTAGTGCTTTTTGTCTATTACAAAAGTCAATCTTAAAATTTTGGATCCATGAAGGGAAGAGACTTTGGAGGCAGAAGACCTGGTCCCAGTGGTGGTAGAGGCCAACATTTTGTCACATCACAAAACAAAGATGGCTATGTTGATTCCAGCAGCAGTAGTAGCGAAGGCAGTGGCGAAGGGTTTTGCTTACTGCCAGGAAACAAAGTTTATCAGGAGAGGAGAGCTAGGGAAGTGACGGGGAAGCTATAGGTCACAACAGATTTGTTTTTTTTTTTTTTATCTTTTTTTTTTTTTTTTTTTTTTTGACAGTCAGAGTGGACAGTGAGAGAGAGAGACAGAGAGAAAGGTCTTCCTTTGCCGTTGGTTCACCCTCCAATGGCCGCCGCTGCAGCCGGCGCACCGCGCTGATCCAATGGCAGGAGCCAGGATCCAGGTGCTTTTCCTGGTCTCCCATGGGGTGCAGGGCCCAAGCACCTGGGCCATCCTCCACTGCACTCCCTGGCCATAGCAGAGAGCTGGCCTGGAAGAGGGGCAACCGGGACAGAATCCGGCGCCCCAACCGGGACTAGAACCCGGTGTGCCGGCGCCGCAAGGTGGAGGATTAGCCTATTGAGCCACGGCGCCGGCTCGGTCACAACAGATTTGTAAACTCAGCTAGTAACAGTGGTGAGAGAGGCTAGTGCTATACAGAAGACACAGTTTACACAGTATTTATGTCAAAAAGTTGAAGACCATATTTGTGACTAATTATAAAATAGGTTAGTTTCTTTTCTGTGGAAAGTATAAAGCATTCCAACAAAAGGTTTTGCCTTGTTTTGTACCCACGCTATTGATTGCTAAACATAATAGTCTGACCATGATGCTGAATACATGTGTCTCTGTTAAGTCATGCTGTTTAAGGTAGTCTACACTGAAGCCATATTATGAAACCTCCCCAGCAGTGTGAAGTTAGAATTCCTTTATGGTGATGCCAAATGCTATTTGAAATTTATTCACAATCTGCTTAGGTGGAGAAACCATTGTCTTCAGTAACCTTGATCTAGTTGAACTGACAGCTACTATTGTGATCTTGTGAAGTTCGCCATTAAAAAATTCACTCAGGGGCTGGCATTGTGGCATACAGAGTAAAGCTGCCACCTGCAACACCGGCATCCCATATGGCTGCTGCTCAACTTCTGATTCAGCCCCCTAATAATGGCCTGAGAAAGCAGCCAAGAGTTTGGGCCCCTGCACCCACGTGGAACCTCCTGGTTCCTGGCTTTGGCCTGGCCCAGCCCTGGCTACTGTGGCCACTTGGGGTGTAAACCATTGGATGGATGATCTCTCTGTAACTCTAACTTTAAAATATACTTTAGGGGCCGGTGCTGAAGTGTAGTGGGTAAAGCCACTGCCTGCACTGCTGGCATCCCATATGGGTGCCAGTTTGAGTTCCCCCGCTCCACTTTTTTTTTTTTTTTTTTAAGATTTATTTGTTTGAAAGTCAGAGTTACACAGAGAAGGAGAGGCTGTTTGGTTCACTCCCCAATTGGCCGCAATGGCCGGAGCTGTGCGGATCTGAAGCTAGGAGCCAGGAGCTTCTTTCAGGTCTCCCACATGGGTGCAGGGGCCTAAGGACTTGGGCCATCTTCTACTGCTTTCCCAGACCACAGCAGAGAGCTGGATTGGAAGTGAAGCAGCTGGAAATAGAACCAGTGCCCATATGGGATGCTGGCACTGCAGGTGGTGGCTTCACTTGCTATGCCACAGCGTTGGCCCCATGCTGGGCATCCATGTGGGAGACCCAGAAGAAGCTCCAGGTTCCTGACTTCAGATTGGCCCAGCTCCGGCCATTGTGGCCATTTGCGGAGTGAACCAATGGATGGAAGACCTCTCTCTGCCTCTTCCTCTGCCTCTCTGTAACTCTACCTTTCAAATTAATAAATAAATTTTAAAAAATACTTTAAAAAATTATATCTGGTAACCCTAGCAATATATCTGAATTTAGTAATGGTACCAGATAAAATTATAGCTGTGATTGAAGTTTGTGTATTATCCACTATCATGTGTAATCAGTAAATGATTTAATTCACTTAAAAAACTGTATAAACACACATATAATATTCATATTTATATACACACATAATAGTCAATTGATTATATGATATAAACAGGAATAAAAGAAGTTGTTTATTAACTATGTTTTCTTTAATTAGTTCATTTTTATGTTGATTATTTAATAATTTAAAAATCAGCAATACATAAAAGTTCAAAAGCAATGAATGTGTAAGTTGGGGGCTTATGAATAACAAGAACATAATACTCAGCATATCTCTCATTAGAAAATAAGAATGATCTGTTTTTCATATGCAATTCATGAAATTTTTTATTATTGTATATTTCTAGCATATACAAAGACACAAATATAATTACTCCGCAAGTATAATTATTCCATATGTTCACATCATCAAATACCTCTAAATGTCAAATTCATATCAATATTGTGTCTTATATCTTCTACATTTTTATTTTTAGATCCATATTTTAAGGGAAACATCATATATTGTATTATTTCCCTTGAAGCACTTCAGTATATGTTTCTAACAGATGAGAGATATTTATTTATTTTTATTTATTTGACAGGTAGAGTTATAGACAGTGAGAGGGAGAGACAGAGAGAAAGGTCTTCCTTCCATTGGTGCACTCCTCAAATGGCCGCTATGGCCGGAGCTGTGCCAATCCAAAGCCAGGAGCCAGGTGCTTCTCCTGGTCTCCCATGTGGGTGCAGGGCCCAAGCACTTTGGCCATCCTCCACTGCACTCCCGGGCCACAGCAGAGAGCTGGACTGGAAGAGGGGCAACTGGGACAGAATCTGGCGCCCATATGGGATGCAAGCGCCACAGGCGGAGGATTAACCAAGTGATCCACGGCACCGCCAGAGATATTTATTGATGTGCCACAAAAAGAACGGGTTATCACATCTAACAAAGTTAGTAACATCTAATACTGAGTATATACTCAAATTTCTTGACTTGTTTGGAAAATATCTTTTTATATTGGTTTGTTAAAATAGATCCAATATAGTTGGTTTGTTAAAAAAGATCCAAACAATACTTAAGCAAGTACACTTTATTTGGTTGATGAGTTCCCTTAAGCCTCTTTTACTCTACAACAGATCATCCTCTTCTTAAATATTTATTTGAAGAGATGTCATTAGTTCTGTGGATTATTTCGTATTTTGGATTTCGCTGATTATTTCCATGTTCTGTCAAATAACTTGTTTCTTTATCTTCTGCATTCCATAAGTGGGAATAATATGTACAGGTTTCATTATATTCAGTTTAAAATAACAAACTTTCTTATAGGGGCTGGCACTGTGGTGCAGAGGGTTAACACCCTGGCCTGAAGCACCGGCATCCCAAAATGGCGCTGGTTCTAATCCCTGCTGCTCCTCCTCCAATACAGCTCTCTGCTGTGGCCTGGGAAAGCAGCAGAAGATGGCCAGGTCCTTGGGCCCTGCACCCGCATAGGAGACCTAAAAGAAGCTCCTGGCTCCTGGCTCCTGGCTTCGGATTGGCACAGCTCTGGCCGTTGCTGCCGATTAGGGAGTGAACCATCAGATGGAAGACCTCTCTCTCTCCCTCTCTCTGCCTCTCCTCTCTCTGTGTAACTCTGACTTTCAAGTAAAATAAATACATCTTTAAAAAAAACCTTTCTTATAAATGCTTGCAAAAGGCAATTTTATAGTTATGCTAAAGAATTATTTGGTGCTTGGGGCCAGCGCCATGACTCACTTGGTTAATCCTCCGCCTGAGGTGCCGGCATCCCATATGGGCGCTGGGTTCTAGTCCCGGTTGCTCCTCTTCCGGTCCAGCTCTCTGCTGTGGCCCGGGAGGGCAGTGGAAGATGGCCCAAGTGCTTGGGCCCCTGCACCCACATGGGAGACCAGGAAAAAGTTCCTGGCTCCTGGCTTTGGATCAGCGCAGCTCCGGCCATAGCAGCCATTTGGGGAGTGAACTGATGGAGGGAAGACCTTTCTTTCTTTCTTTCTTTCTTTCTTTCTTTCTTTCTTTCTTTCTTTCTTTCTTTCTTTCTTTCTTTCTTTCTTTCTTTCTTTCTTTCTTCCTTCCTTCCTTCCTTCCTTCCTTCCTTCCTTCCTTCCTTCCTTCCTTCCTTCCTTCCTTTCTTCTTCTTCTTCTTCTTCTTCTTCTTCTTCTTCTTCTTCTTCTTCTTCTTCTTCTTCTTCTTCTTCTTCTTCTTCTTCTTCTTCTGGACAGGCAGAGTGGACAGTGAGAGAGAGAGACAGAGAGAAAGGTCTTCCTTTACCATTGGTTTACCCTCCAATGGCCACTGCGGCAGGCACACTGGGCTGATCTGAAGCCAGGAGCCAGGTGCTTCTCCTGGTCTCCCATGCGGGTGAAGGGCCCAAGCACTTGGGCCATCCTCCACTGCACTTCTGGGCCACAGCAGAGAGCTGGACTGCAAGAGGAGCAACCGGGACTAGAACTGGTGCCCATATGGGATGCTGGCACCACAGGGGGAGGATTAACCTAGTGCGCCACAATGCGGGCCTCCCTACCATTTCTTTTCTTTTTTTTTTTTTTTTTTAACTTTTATTTAATGAATATAAATTTCCAAAGTACGACTCATGGGTTACAATGGCTTCCCCCCCATACCGTCCCTCCCACCCACAACCCTCCCCTTTCCCACTCCCTCTCCCCTTCCATTCACATCAAGATTCATTTTCGATTATCTTAATATACAGAAGATCAGCTTAGTATACATTAAGTAAGGATTTCAGCAGTTTGCTCCCACACAGAAACATAAAGTGAAAAATAATAGATGATTTTTTTTAAATGATGATGAAATCAGATCAGACCTATTGTCATGTTTAATCCCAGTGAGAGTCAAGTTGGGAGTTGATAATTTCTTTTCTTTTTTTTTTCTTTTTTTTTTTTTTTTTACAGAGGATCAGTTTAGTATACATTAAGTAAAGATTTCAACAGTTTGCATCCACATAGAAACACAAAGTGAAATATATTGTTTGAGTACTCGTTATAGCATTAAATCTCAATGCACAGCACATTAAGGACAGTGATCCTACATGAGGAGTAAGTGCACAGTGACTCCTGTTGTTGACTTTACCAATTGACACTCC
Source organism: Oryctolagus cuniculus (assembly GCF_051225735.1). Taxonomy (NCBI): domain Eukaryota; kingdom Metazoa; phylum Chordata; class Mammalia; order Lagomorpha; family Leporidae; genus Oryctolagus; species Oryctolagus cuniculus. The sequence goes on from NC_142878.1 coordinate 60,369,778, forward strand.
TGTTTATGGCATCAGTAATCTCCCTATGCTCCAGTCATGAGTTTCCAAGGCTATGGAAGCCCTCTGAGTTCTCCGATTCTTATCTTGTTTAGACAAGGTCATAGTCAAAGTGGAGGTTCTCTCCTCCCTTCAGAGAAAGGTACCTCCTTCTTTGAAGACCTGTTCTTTCCACTGGGATCTCACTCACAGAGATCTTTTGCCAGAGTGTCTTGGCTTTCCATGCCTGAAATACTCTCATGGGCTTTTCAGCCAGATCCAAGTGCCTTTAGGGCTGATTCTGAGGCCAGAGTGCTATTTAGGACATCCGCCATTCTATGAGTCTGCTGAGTATCTCACTTCCCATGTTGGATCACTCTCCCCCTTATTTATTCTATCGGTTAGTGTTAGCAGGTACTAGACTTGTTTATGTGCTCCCTTTGACTCTTAGTCCTTTCATTATGATCAATTGTGAACTGAAATTGATCACTAGGACTAGTGAGATGGCATTGGTACATGCCACCTTGATGGGATTGAATTGGAATCCCCTGGTATGTTTCTAACTCTACCATTTGGGGCAAGTCAGCTTGAGCATGTCCCAAATTATACATCTCTTCCCTCTCTTATTCCCACTCTTATGTTTAACAGGGATCACATTTCAGTTAATTTTCAACACTTAAGAATAACTGTGTATTAATTACAGAATTAAACCAGTCATATTAAGTAGAACAGACAAAAAAACTACTAAGAGGGATAATGTATTAAGTTGTTCATTAACAGTCAGGGCTATGCTGATCAAGTCACCATTTCCCATAGTGTCCATTTCACTTCAGGAGGTTTCCTTTTTGGTGTTCAGTCAGTTGTCACCGATCAGGGAGAACATATGGTATTTGTCCCTTTGGGATTGGCTTATTTCACTCAGCATGATGTGTTCCAGATTCCTCCATTTTGTTGCAAATGACTGGATTTCGTTGTTTCTTACTGCGGTATAGTATTCTAAAGAGTACATATCCCATAATTTCTTTATCCAGTCTACCGTTGATGGGCATTTAGGTTGGTTCCAGGTCTTAGCTATTGTGAATTGAGCTGCAATAAACATTAGGGTGCAGACCGCTTTTTTGTTTGCCAATTTAAATTCCTTTGGGTAAATTCCAAGGAGTGGGATGGCTGGGTCGAACGGTAGGGTTATCTTCAGGTTTCTGAGGAATCTCCAGACTGACTTCCATAGTGGCTTGACCAGATTGCATTCCCACCAACAGTGGGTTAGTGTCCCTTTTACCCCACATCCTCGCCAGCATCTGTTGTTGGTAGATTTCTGCATGTGAGCCATTCTAACCGGGGTGAGGTGAAACCTCATTGTGGTTTTGATTTGCATTTCCCTGATTGCTAATGACCTTGAACATTTTTTCATGTGCCTGTTGGCCATTTGGGTTTCCTCTTTTGAAAAATGTCTATTGAGGTCCTTGGCCCATCTCTTAAGTGGGTTGTTTGTTTTGATCTTGTGGAGTTTCTTGATCTCTTTGTAGATTCTGGTTATTAACCCTTTATCTGTTGCATAATTTGCAAATATTTTTTCCCATTCTGTCGGTTGTCTCTTCACTCTCCTGACTATTTCTTTTGCAGTACAGAAACTTCTCAATTTGAGGCAATCCCAATAGTTGATTTTGGCTTTGACTGCCTGTGCCTCCCGGGTCTTTTCCAGAAATTCTTTGCCTGTGCCAATATCTTGAAGGGTTTCTCCAATGTTCTCTAATAACTTGATGGTGTCAGGTTGTAGATTTAGGTCTTTAATCCACGTTGAGTGGATTTTTGTGTAAGGTGTAAGGTAGGGGTCTTGCTTCATGATTCTGCACGTGGAAATCCAATTTTCCCAGCACCATTTATTGAATAGACTGTCCTTGCTCCAGGAATTAGTTTTAGATCCTTGATCAAATATAAGTTGGCTGTAGATGTTTGGGTTGATTTCTGGTATTTCAATTCTGTTCCATTGGTCTATCCATCTGTTTCTGTACCAGTACCATGCTGTTTTGATTACAACTGCCCTGTAGTATGTCCTGAAATCTGGTGTTGTGATGCCTCCGGCTTTGTTTTTGTTGTACAAGATTGCTTTAGCTATTCGAGGTCTCTTGTGTCTCCATATGAATTTCAGCACCATTTTTTCCAGATCTGAGAAGAAGGTCTTCGGTATCTTGATTGGTATTGCATTGAATTTATAAATTGCTTTTGGGAGAATGGACATTTTGATGATATTGATTCTTCCAATCCATGAGCATGGAAGATTTTTCCATTTCTTGGTATCCTCTTCTATTTCTTTCTTTAAGATTTTGTAATTCTCATTGTAGAGATCTTTAACGTCCTTGGTTAAGTTTATTCCAAGGTATTTGATTGTTTTTGTAGCTATTGTGAATGGGATTGATCTTAGAAGTTCTTCCTCAGCCATGGCATTGTCTGTGTATACAAAGGCTGTTGATTTTTGTGCATTGATTTTATACCCTGCTACTTTGCCAAACTCTTCTATGAGTTCCAATAGTCTCTTAGTAGAGTTCTTTGGGTCCTCTAAATAATCATGTCATCTGCAAAGAGGGATAGTTTGAGTTCTTCCTTCCCAATTTGTATCCCTTTAATTTCTTTTTCTTGCCTAATAGCTCTGGCTAGAACCTCCAGAACTATATTGAATAGCAGTGGTGAGAGTGGACATCCCTGTCTGGTACCAGATCTCAGTGGAAATGCTTCCAACTTTTCCCCATTCAATAGGATGTTGGCCGTGGGTTTTTCATATATTGCTTTGATTGTATTGAGGAATGTTCCTTCCATACCCAGTTTGCTTAGAGTTTTCATCATGAAAGGGTGTTGTATTTTATCAAATGCTTTCTCGGCATCTATTGAGAGAATCATATGGTTTTTCTTCTGCAGTCTGTTAATGTGGTGTATCACATTGATTGTCTTGCGCACATTAAACCATCCCTGCATACCCGGGATAAATCCCACTTGGTCTGGGTGGATGATCTTTCTGATGTGTTGTTGCATTCTATTGGCGAGAATTTTATTGAGGATTTTTGCATCTATGTTCATCAGGGATATTGGTCTGTAATTCTCTTTCAGTGCTGCATCTTTTTCCGGCTTAGGAATTAAGGTGATGCTGGCTTCATAGAAAGAATTTGGGAGGATTCCCTCTTCTTCGATTGTTCTGAATAGTTTGAGAAGAATTGGAGTTAGTTCTTCTTTAAATGTCTGGTAGAATTCAGCAGTGAATCCATCTGGTCCTGGGCTTTTCTTTGTTGGGAGGGCCTTTATTACTGTTTCAATTTCTGTCTCAGTTATGGGTCTGTTTAGGTTTTCGATGTCTTCCTGGTTCAATTTAGGTAGGTTGCATGTGTCCAGGAATGTATCCATTTCTGATAGGTTTCCCTGTTTGCTGGCATACAAGTCCTTGTAGTAATTTCTGATGATTCTTTTTATTTCTGTGGTGTCTGTTGTTACGTTTTCTTTTTCATCTCTGATTTTATTGATTTGGGTCTTTTCTCTTCTTTTTTTAGTTAGTTGGGCCAATGGGGTGTCAATTTTGTTTATTTTTTCAAAAAACCAGCTCCTCGTTTGGCTGATTTTTTGGAATGTTTTTTTGGATTCAATCCTGTTGATTTCTTCTCTGATTTTAATTATTTCTCTTCTTCTACTAGATTTGGGTCTGGTTTGCTGTAGGTTTTCTAGATCCTTGAGGTGAATTGAAAGCTCATCTATTTGGTGCCTTTCCAATTTCTTGATGTAGGCACCTATTGATATAAACTTTCCTCTTAACACTGCTTTTGCTGCGTCCCATAAGTTTTGGTATGTTGTGCTGTTATCCTCATTTACTTCCAGAAAGTTTTTGATTTCTCTTTTGATTTCTTCTATGACCCATTGTTCATTCAGGAGCATGTTGTTCAATCTCCATGTGTTTGCATATGCTCTAGGGATTCCTGAGTTGCTAATTTCCAACTTCATTCCTTTATGGTCTGAGAAGCTGCATGGTATGATTCTAATTCTTTTGAATTTGCTGAGACTTGCTTTATGGCCTAGTATGTGGTCAATCCTAGAGAAGGTTCCATGTACTGCTGAGAAGAATGTAAAATCTTTAGCTGTAGGATTGAAACTTCTGTATATATCTGTTAGATCCATTTGGGCTATAGTGTCATTTAAATCTACTGTATCCTTGTTGATCTTCTGTCCTATTGATCTGTCTATTTCTGAGAGTGGAGTATTGAAGTCCCCCAGTACTATTGTATTGGGGTCTAAGTCTCCCTTTAAGTCCGTTAACAAATCTTTTAGATAAACCGGTGCCCTGTAGTTAGGTGCATATACATTGATAATTGTTATATCTTCCTGTTGAATTGATCCCTTAATCATTATGTAGTGTCCCTCTTTGTCTCTCTTAATGGTTTTTGTGGTAAAGTTTATGTTGTCTGATATTAAGATTGCTACGCCCGCTCTTTTTTCATTTCTGTTGGCATGGTATATCTTTTTCCAGCCTTTCACTTTCAGTCTGTATGGATCTTTGTTGGAAAGATGTGTTTCTGGTAAGCAGCAAATAGATGGGTTTTGTTCCTTAACCCAATCAGCCAATCAGTGTCTTTTAACTGGACAGTTCAGGCCATTCACGTTCAATGTGACTAATGATAAGTGGTAACTTTGCCCTGCCATTTGCCAAAGATAAGTTCTAATATATGCTTTGAATTCCCTGTGATCTTTTGCTGTGAGGTTTCCTTCCTTGGTTTCTTTCCTTTACCTTCTTTCATATTGATGACCATGTTTCTTTGTTTCTGTGTGTAACACATCTTTAAGCATCTTTTGCAGGGCTGGACGAGTGGCGACAAATTCTTTCAATTTCTGTTTGCTATGAAAAGTCTTTATTTCACCTTCATTCACAAATGATAGCTTTGCAGGATATAATATTCTGGGCTGGCAGTTGTTCTCTCTTAGTACCTGGGCTATATCTCGCCATTCCCTCCTAGCTTGTAGAGTTTCTGATGAGAAGTCAGCTGTGAGTCTGATTGGAGATCCTCTGAGAGTAATCTGACGTTTCTCTCTTGCACATTTTAGGATCTTTTCTTTATGTTTCACTGTGGAGAGTTTAATTACAACGTGTCATGGTGAGGATCTCTTTTGGTCGTGTTTATTAGGGGTTCTGTGAGCTTCCTGTACTAGGATTTCTCTGTCCTTCTCCAAACCTGGGAAATTTTCTGCTAATATCTCACTAAAAAGGCCTTCTAATCCTTTCTCCCTCTCCATGCCTTCAGGAACTCCTAGAACCCGAATGTTGGGTTTTTTAATAGTATCCTGAAGATTCCCGACAATGTTTTAGATTTCTAATTTCCTCTTCTTTTCTTTGGTCTGACTGTATCCTTTCCTGTTCTCTGTCTTCTAAGTCCGATATTCTCTCTTCTGCTTCACCCATTCTGTTTGTAAGGCTCTCTATTGTATTTTTCATTTGATCTATTGAATTCTTCACTTCAGTCACTATCCCAGTTTCCTGTTGTACTAGTTGTTTCGTTTCATTTTGATTCCTCCTTAATATTTCATTTTCACGAGAGAGATTTTCTATCTTGTCCATTAAGGATTTCTGTAGTTCAATAATTTGTTTTTGAGAACTTCTTAATGTTCTTCTCAATTTTTTGAGATCTGCTTCTTGCAATTCTTCTATCTCATCATCTTCATAATCTTGAATTGGGGTGTCTTTTTCATTTGAGGGCGTCATGGTGACTTCATTGTTTTTATTACCTCGGTTTTTGCGTTTGTTATTTGGCATATTGGAGATTATTGGTTTCTTCACTGTGGTGCTTTTTCTTGTTATACTATGACTCTAGATTAAGTGGACTATCTGTTTTTGATGGAGCCTTAGGGCTTGAGATGGGTGTGGCCTGAGAGCTCTGTTTGGTGTGCCAAAGGTGACACTCCCAGGTTAGGCGTGGTAAACCTCTCTCTCTTTCTCTCTTTCTTTTTTTTTTTTTTTGATTCAAAAGGGAAGTTATTCTGCACAGTTGAACGAAGTTGAACGTAGTTAGCAGGCAAATGATATACCCACAGGAGCCAGAGATTGGAAGCTCTTTCCCAAGGGCCACACAGGGATTCTGTTCGGCCCTCAGAGTGGGCTCAAATTCTCCTTCAGTCTCCCACTGGGTTGCCAAAGTTATGGAATTGTAGCGTCTCTGGAGAGTGCTCACGTGAATTCCGTGAGTTCTCTCCCCCACCGTCTCTTTTTTCACAGTCTCAGTTCAGTAGCACCACAAATTTGCTAGGTCCTAATCTTCTGTTAATTCGCCCCACCCAGAGTCAGGTTTTTCTGCTAGGCTCAGGGCCGGTGCAGACCTGAGGTCGCTCTGCTTATGACGTATGTCCAAGATGGTGCCTGCTCTTTGTCTTGCTCGCCCTTGGGAGGTGAGTGGAGAGAGAGAAACCCGTGTCCATACCAGTCACCTTTTTTTTTTTTTCTCTCTCTCTCTCTTCCAGCTAGCCTGGTGAACTCCCCCCCCCCCCCGGGGGTCGTTCCCTCTAGTCTCCTCTCTCCGCTTGCCTGCCGGTGTCTCGGGCTATTGAGGTTTGGCTCACCTCGCGTTCCAGCGCTGGTGTGTTGAGTCTGCCGCTGGTGTCCCGAACTGTGGGCTCCCACGCTCTCCACGCAGGTCCGCTCCCCTTCCAGCGCCGATGTGTGAACTCAGAGCCCTGGACGTCCCAAGCCTGCCTGCTGTTGTCTGTGTGGCATGCACTCCCCTTCAAGCACTGGCGCGCAGATCCTGGGGCTTCCGCGGCTCGGTCCCGCGGCTCGGCTTCCGTGCGGTGGGCGACCTTGTTCTCCCAGTAGGTCCTCCGATTCACGGCCACTTGGTCCAGAAGAGTTTCCTCTGCAATATTTTCCTGGTTCTTTTTTCTGAGGCTACCGTAACTCCCCTTTTATTAAACTAAATTTTCCCGGACTATCGGCGTGCGCCCTCACTATTCCGCCATCTTGGCTCCGCCCCCCACCATTTCTTCTTGAACAAGGACATGAAGAAGTTGACAGCCAGGTGGATGCCGCACATGACACCATTGTCTATTATCCCACATGACCAACAGCCAGGACCAGACATAGAACCTGCTTCACCTGAAACTTCACTGTGGACCTCACCTCATTGAATTGGCCACCATAATTTCACTGTGTCAGCAGGGAAAGGAACTTATTTAGATTTGGGTTCAGGATTTGTGAAATTAGCTTCATCAGAGGCTCTGAAGTCAAAAGGCATCATGATTCTTGGCCAGTTTCTTGAATAGCTTCCTATTCACATAGAGTTTCTATAGCACCTTGATGTCCAGGTGGGATATTCACAGGCTTGGCCACACTGCCGTGCTAAGGGTGCCCTAGAACACATTTAGAACTTAAGTCCACATGGGTGGACTTAAACCTTTTGGCAATCCAGAAATGTCTGTCCTTCTGAGATTCACAGCCCTTCAAGCTGATCTGCAGCTTCACTATTTACAAATATTTCTGGTGCTTATGCTGGTTCCTTTGGAGGCTTTTTGGCACTGACTCCTACAAAATGTCACAAGACTTTATTATTATTATTATTATTATTATTATTATAAATACACAGTTATTCTTAAGTGTTGAAACTTAACTGAAAAGTGATCCCTGTTAAATATAAGAGTGGGAATAAGAGAGGGAAGAGATGTATAATTTGGGACATGCTCAAGCTGACTTGCCCCAATTGGTAGAGTTGGAAACATACCAGGGGATTCCAATTCAATCCCATCAAGGTGGCATGTACCAATGCCATCTCACTATTCCCAGTGATCAATTTCAGTTCACAATTGATCATAATGAAAGGACTAAGAGTCAAAGGGAGCACATAAACAAGTCTAGTATCTGCTAACACTAACCGATAGAATAAATAAAGGGGAGAGTGATCCAACATGGGAAGTGAGATACTCAGCAGACTCATAGAATGGCAGATGTCCTAAATAGCACTCTGGCCTCAGAATCAGCCCTAAAGGCACTTGGATCTGGCTGAAAAGCCCATGAGAGTATTTCAGGCATGGAAAGGCAAGACACTCTGGCAAAAAGATCTCTGTGAGTGAGATCCCAGTGGAAAGAACAGGTCTTCAAAGAGGGAGGTGCCTTTCTCTGAAGGGAGGAGAGAACCTCCACTTTGACTATGACCGTGTCTAAACAAGATAAGAGTCGGAGAACTCAGAGGGCTTCCATAGCCTTGGAAACTCATTACTGGTGCATAGGGAGATTACTGATGCCATAAACAGGAGTGTCAATTGGTAAAGTCAACAACAGGAGTCACTGTGCACTTACTCCTCATGTAGGATCACTGTCCTTAATGTGCTGTACACTGAGGCTTAATGCTATAACGAGTACTCAAACAGTATATTTCACTTTATGTTTCTATGGGGGTGCAAACGATTGAAATCTTTACTTAATGTACACTAAACTGATCTTCTGTAAAAAAAAAAAAAAAAAGAAATTATCAATTCCCAACTTGACTCTCACTGGGATTAAACATGACAATAGGTCTGATCTGATTTCATCATCATTTAAAAAAAATCATCTATTATTTTTCACTTTATGTTACTGTGTGGGAGCAAACTGTTGAAATCCTTACTTAAGGTATACTAAGCTGATCTTTTGTATATTAAGATAATCGAAAATGAATCTTGATGTGAATGGAAGGGGAGAGGGAGTGGGAAAGGGGAGGGTTGTGGGTGGGAGGGACGGTATGGGGGGGGAAGCCATTGTAACCCATGAGTCGTACTTTGGAAATTTATATTCATTAAATAAAAGATAAAAAAAAAAGAATAACTGTGTATTAATTACAGAATTAAACCAATAGTATTAAGTAGAACAGTATAGTCTATTCTTTATCTCATAAGTTTTATATTTATATCACAATTTCTAAGTAATTTGAGCTATTTTACATAGGTTATTGATTTCCAATTTAAATTATGTGGTCTGAGAAATCTCCTGTAGGATTTTATTCTCTTGACAGTGTTTTTTTTTTTTTTTTTTTTTTTTTTTTTTTTGACAGGCAGAGTGGACAGTGAGAGAGAGAGACAGAGAGAAAGGTCTTCCTTTTTCTGTTGGTTGACTCTCCAATGGCCGGCATGGCCGGCGCCCTGCAGCCGGCGCACCGTGCTAATCTGATGGCAGGAGCCAGGTACTTCTCCTGGTCTCCCATGGGGTGCAGGGCCCAAGCACTTGGGCCATCCTCCACTGCACTCCCTGGCCACAGCAGAGAGCTGGCCTGGAAGAGGGGCAACCGGGACAGAATCCAGTGCCCCAACTGGGACTAGAACCCGGTGTGTTGGCACTACAAGGAGGAGGATTAGCCTAGTGAGCCGTGGTGCTGGCCTTGACAGTGTTTTACATTTGTTTTATGACTCGGCATAAGCTATTTTGGCTAACATTTTCCTGTGCACTTTGAAAGAATTTGTATTCTGGAGTTCTTGAGTAGAATGTTTTATAAATAATGATTTTTCCAGTATGGTTGATATTATATTTACTGATATTTATGTTCTAAAAGTCTATTGATTACTGATATTGTTATTATTGCTTTAAATTGTCAATGGTCCTAAAAAGAATTCAATGTATGCACATCCAAATGGATGACACAGTATTAATTCTACTTGAGATTTACTAAGTTCTTTGATATGGGGATTAACATATTTAATAATTTTAGAAAATTCTAGCCATTATCTCTTCAAAATAATTTTTTGCCCCATTCTCTATCTTTACTCTCTTTTTTGTATGTTAGTTATACATATGCTGGATGATTTGATATCACTCAATAAACCTTGAATTTCTTATTCAGTTTAAACTTGTTTCCTCTTTGTGTTTCAGCTTGGATGACTTCTATTTTCCTATTTTCCAGTTAACTGATTTTTTCTTCTAATGTGTCCAGCATGCTCTTTTTGATCACTGAATGGATTTTGCACCTCTTATATTGTTCTACCCCATCTATTTAGTTATTTTTTATAATTTTATATTACATATGAAAGTTTCAATATCTTTTTTTTTTTTTTGACAGGCAGAGTGGACAGTGAGAGAGAGAGACAGAAAGAAAGGTCTTCCTTTTTGCCGTTGGTTCACCTTCCAATGGCTGCCGCGATCCGAAGGCAGGAGCCAGGTACTTCTCCTGGTCTCCCATGGGGTGCAGGGCCCAAGGACTTGGGCCATCTTCCACGGCACTCCCTGGCAACAGCAGAGAGCTGGCCTGTAAGAGGGGCAACTGGGACAGAATCCAGCGCCCCAACCGGGACTAGAACCTGGTGTGCAGGCACCACAAGGTGGAGGATTAGCCTAGTGAGCCGTGGCACTGGCCTCAATATCTTCTTGCACCAAGTTTCATTAGATTCTGTAACACATTTATCAGTTATTTTAATGTTATTGCCAGCTAAATCTAATATATTGGTCATCTGTCAACGTCTTTCCATTGCTTGTCTTTCCTCCTGTTCATCATGGTTTTCTACTTCTTCATATATATTAAAATTTTTATTCTATAACAGTCATTTTGTATCAAGAACAGTTGAAGTGATTAACACAAGGCATTCCCCTCGACTGTACCCTTCCATCTACTAGGATGGTGATGAGTCATTGTTATCTATATTTGAACTGAACATAGGCATTGTGAAAAGAGTTCACTGATGGCTTCAAATATTTTGCAGTCAAGATCAGCACTTTTTTATCTTAAGCAGGGCTTGTGATATACATAATGTTCATTCTCCAGAGATACTGCCATGTTTTAAAACTAAACATCCAGCCGTTTGATTTACTGAGGATTAGTTTTGCTCTCCAGACCCGCCCTGCTTTTCTGCACCTGAGAAACACTCATCTGTCTTGCTTCCTTAACCTGTTGGTGCAGCCAAGGTATTTCTGAGCTCTCCTGCCCTGCTTCCAGCCTTCAGTGGGCTACAACCTTCAAATAAGTGAAAGGCACTCTGAGTATCTGGTGCAACTCTGGGACAGTCTCTGACCTACTCATCTCCTCTTCCCACTCCTCACCACCTGCAGTCTACAGTGTCTTCTGTCTTGCACTATGGGTAAGGTTAACTGTGCTGGAGCCATCTCTCTCTCAGTTCTCTATTCTTACTCCCAGTGTTAACCATATTGTTCCAGTGTACTTCATGACAATCTTGTGGGAGAATTGGTGGGTGGGTGCTGATTCACTCTGAGACTAGGGATCCTTGGGGATGTAACCTGTCATACTAACTCTCATATTCATTGGAAGTTGAGCTGATTTCTCCTTACTGCCAACTATGGAAAATAACTTCTTCCTTCCACTTCTACTATTCTTCCAACAGTAAAAGCAGTCATATGAGTCTCTTTTAGGAAGGACCTGTCCATCTTAGAATTTAATTCTCTTAGGCTTTTGAAAATAATTAGCTCTCTGATATGTTTAAAAACTATCACTTTATACTATTATCTATTTTGGCTTGATTTCTATGGTGGGACTATTTCTATTGTTGTTGTAAAAAAATTACTACAAATTTAGCAGTTTAAGAAACACCAGTTTGGAGACAGTGGTGTGGTATAGTGAGTTAAACTGCTGCTTGTGATGCTGCTTTCCCACATCAGGGCATTAGTTCTAGTCCTGGCTGCTCTGTTTCTGATCCAGTTCCTTGTGATTGTACGTGGGAAAGTAGTGGATGATAGTACAAAAACTTGGACCCCTGCCGCATGGTGAGACCCAGATGAAGTTCCAGGTTCCTGGATTTAGCCTGGCTCAGTCCCTGCCATTGTGGTTATATGGGGTGTGAACTCATGGATAGATCTTTTTCTCTTCTACCGCTCCCTCTGTCTCAGTTACTTTACCTTTCAAACAAATAAATGTTAAAAAAAACTCATAAAATTTATTATTTTAAATTCTAGAAATCAGAATTCAGTAAAAATAAAAATAAACAAAATGAGTGAAATGAATTTTACAGGGATAAAATAAATGTGAGAGCAATGTTGCATTTTTCTGGAGTGTCTACTATGCAGAGGTTCCAGAGACCAGGATAAGGACAGCTTTGAGGTGGTGCATTGTTAAGTCTATTACAAATGGTCTATTGCAATAGTCTAACATAAATTGCAGATCAGGAAGGACATCACTTAAAAATTTGTTTATATCTTTCACAAACAAAAATCTTTTAGAGGTAATGCAAATATTCAATAAGAGAAGGTGAAGATGAAGAGATCGAGGATATGCCAAAATGGAATTCAGAAATTACTTAGAAGTAATTAGAAACAAATTCATGAACTAAATACAAAGTGCTACCAAGAAATTGAGATATTAGAGAAGTCAAAATGAAATACTACAAGTGAAGAACTCAATATATCAAATAAAAATGCAGTGGAAAGCATTGAAAACAGAACATGTGAGACAGAAGAAAGAATATCAGAACTAGAAGACAAATTTCTGGAAATATTACAGTCAGACCAAATAAAAGAAGAAATTAGAAAAGTAAAAAAAAAAACAAAAAACCACAGTTGGAGAGCTATAAGATTCTATCAAATGACCCAACATATGGAGTTCCAGAAGGCATGGAAAGAGAGAAAGGATTAGAAGGCTTTCTTAATGAAATAATAACAGAAAACTTCTCCAATCTGGAGGAAGAAACAGACATCCAAGTACATGAAGTATACAGAACTCACAATAGACATGACCAGAAAAGATCTTGCCCATGACACATTGTACTAAAACTCCCCACGGTAAAACATAAAGAAAAGATCTTAAAATGTGCACAAGAGAAATGCCAAATCACATTCAGAGGAAATCCAATTAGACTCACTGCAGACTTCTCAACAGAAACTCTACAAGCAGGAAGAGAATGGCGAGATACATTCCGAGTCCTAAGAGGAATAAAACAGTCAATCCAGAACATTGTACCCTGCAAAGCTTTCTTTTATTAATGAAGGAGAAATAAAGATCTTCTACAACAGAAATGTAAAGAATTTTTAACTACTCACCCAGCCCTACAAAAGATGCTCAAGGATATGCTATACACAAAACCATGGAAAAAGGAATATCACTGCAAAAGAAGAGGAAGGCAGAATGACCCAGCAAAAATACAAAGGAAACCCAAAATACAAAATTAGGACTATTTATAGAAATAGGACAAGACACAGTTAGTACTTAACAATAGTCTCCCAGAATTTAAATGGTTTCAACTCCCCAGTTAAAAGACAGAGACTGGCTGACTGGATTAAAAAGGAAGACCCACCTATTTGCTGCCTACAAGAAACACATGATACCAAAAAAGACGCACACAGACTGAAAGTGAAAGGATGGAAAAAGATAATCCACGCTAACAGAAACCAAAAAAGAGCTGGTGTGGCTATTCTGATATCAAACAAAACAGACTTTAACACAAACTATTAAAAGAGACAAAGAAGGACACTATATAATGGTTAAAGGATCAATAAAAAAGGAATATGTGACTATTATAAATGCATAAGTACTTAATTATAGCCACCTGCTTATCTAAAAGAAATGTTAAAGGATTTAAAGGGAGATATAGACTCAACTACAATAGTAACAGGGGACTTCAATATCCCACTTTCAGCAATGGACAGATCAAACAGACAAAAATTAGCAAGGAAACAACAGAGTTAATCGACACTATAAACCAAAAAGACCTAGCAGATATTTACAAGAGTCTTCTACCCTACAGCCACAGAATACACATTTTTCTCACCAGTACAGGGACCTTTCTCCAGGATTGCCACATGCTAGGCCCTAAAGCAAGGCTCAGCAAACTCAGAAAAAATAGAAATAATAAATGCATCTTCTTGGACCACAATGCAATGAAACTGGACATCAGCAACTCAGGAATCTCTTGACATATGCAAACACATGGAGACTGATCAACATCCCCCTGAATGAACAGTGGGACACAGAAGAAATCAAAAGACAAATCAAAAAATTTCTGGAAGCAAATGAAGACAACAATACAACATATCAATAAACTTATGGGATACAGCAAAAGCAGTGTTAAGAGGTAAGTTTATAGTAATTGGTGGCTGCATCAAGAAATCAGAAAGTTACCAAATTCATGAGCTTTCAATGCATCTCAAGGATCTCGAAAAATAACAGCACCAAACCCAAAACTAGGAGAAATGAAATAATTAAAATAAGAGAATAAATTAACAAAATTGAAACAAAAAATTACAAAAGATCAGTGGAATGAAGAGCTGGTTTTTTGAAAAAAACAAAACAAATGAAACAAAACAAAATTGAAACACCACAGGCCAACTAACCAAAAAGAGAGAAAATTTAAATCAATAAATGTGAGATGAAAAAGGAAATGTAACAACAGATACCACAGAAATATAAAGAAACATCAGATATTACTACAAAGAGCTGTATGCCAACAAACTGGGAAACCCAGAAGAATGGATAGATTCCTGGACAGGTACAACCTATCTATATTGAGCCATGAAGACAGAAAACCTAAACAGACCCATTACCAAGACAGAAACCAAATCAGTATAAAGACCTTCTCAACAAAGAAAAGCCCAGGACCAGATGGCTTCCCTACCAAATTCTAGCAGACATTTACAAAAGAACTAACTCCAATACTTCTCAAGTTATTCAAAACAATTGAAAGGGAGGGAATCCTCCCAAATTCTTTCTATGAAGCCAGCATCACCTTAATTCCTAATCCCAGAAAAGACTCCATAGAGAAAGAGAACTACAGACCAATTTCTCTGATGAACATAGATGCAAAAATCTTCAAAATTCCGGCCAATTGAATCCAACAACACATCAGAAAGATCATTCACTTAGACCAAGTGGGATTTATCCCTGGTATTCAGGATGGTTCAACATTTGCAAATCAATCAATGCAATACATCACATTAACAAACTGCAGAAGAAAAACCATATGATTATCTCAATAGATGCAGAGAAAGCATTTGATAAAATACAACACCCTTTCATGATGAAAACTCTAAGCAAATTGGGTATAGAAGGAACATTCCTCAACACAATCAAGGCAATCTATGACAAACACATAGACAGTGTCCTATTGAGTGGGGAAAAGTTGGAAGCATTCCCACTGAGATCCGGAACCAAACAAGGATGCCCACTCTCACCATTGTTATTCAATATAGTCCTGGTAGTTTTAGCCAGATTCATTAGGCAAGAAAAAGAAATCAAAGAGATTTAAATCAGGAAAGAGGAAGTCAAACTATCTCTATTTGTAGTTGACATGATTCTATATGTAGAGGATCCAAAAGACTCCACTAAGAGAATATTGGAACTCATAGAAGAGTTTGGTAAAGTAGCAGGATATGAAATCAGTACACCAAAATCAATAGCTTTCTTATACACAGCTAATGCCATGGCTGAGAAAGAGCTTCTAAGATCAATTTCATTCACAATCGCTATAAAAAAATAAAATACCTTGGAATAAATTTAACCAAGGATGTCAAAGATCTCTACCAGGAGAATCACAAAACATTAAAGAAAGAAATAGAAGAAGCCACAAAAAAAAAATGGAAAAAACTTCCATGTTCATGGATTGGAGGAATCAATATAATCAAAATGTTCATTCTTCTGAAAAATAGTTTACAGTTCAATGTAACACAATCAAAATACCAAAGACATTTTTCTCAGATCTCTAAAAATGATACTAACATTCATTTGGAAACAAAGAAGAACTTAAATAGGTAAAGCAATCTTACACGACAACAACAAAACCCAGAGGTATCACAATACCAGATCTCAACTACAGGGTAATTACAATCAAAAGAGCCTGGTACTGGTACAAAAACAGATGGATATACCAATGGAACAGAATAGATACCCCAGGAATCAATCCAAGCATCTATAACCAACTTATATTTGACCAAGGAGCTGAAACCAATTCCTGGTTCAAGGAAAGTCTCTTAAACAATGGTGCTGGGAAAACTGGATTTCCATTTGCAGAAGAATGAAGCAGAACCCCTACTTCACACCTTATACAAAAATCTATTCCAAATGGGTTAAAGGCCTAAATCTAAGACCTGATACCTTCAAATTAGTAGAGAGCATTGGAGAAACCCTGGAAGATATAGATACAGGGAAAGTTCCTGGAAAAGACCTCAGAGGCACAGGAAATAAAAGCCAAAGTTAACAAATGGGATTATATTAAATTTAGAATCTCCTGTACAGCAAAAGGAATAGTCAGGAAAGTGAAGAGGGAACTGACAGAATGGGAGAAATTATTTGCAAACTAGGCAACTGATAAAGGATTAATAACCAGAATACATAAAGAGTCAAGAAACTCTACTACAACAAAACAAACAACCCAGTTAAGAAAGGGGCAAAGGACTTAAGCAGACATTTTCAAAAGAGGAAATCCAAATGGCTAACAGACACATGAAAAAATGCTCAGGATCACTAGCCATCAGGGAAATGCAAATCAAAACCACAATGAGGTTTCACCTCACTCCAGTTAGAATGGCTTTCATACAGAAACCAACTAGCAACAAATGATGGCGAGAATGTGGGGAAAAAGGTACCCTAGTCCACTGTGAATGGGAATGTAAACTGGTAAAACCACTATGGAAGACAGTTTGGAGATACTTCAAAAATCTGAATATAGTCCTACCATATGACCCAGCCATCCCACTCCTGGGAATTTACCCAAGGGAAATGAAATAAGTAAATAAAAGAGTTATCTGCACCTCCATGTTTATTGCTGCTCAATCCACAATAGCTAAGACATGGAATCAAAATGCCTGTCAATTGAAGACTGTATAAATAAATTATGGGATGTATACTCTATGGAATACTACACAACAGTAAAAAAAATCCAGTCATTTGCAACAAAATGGATGAATCTGGAAAACACCACACTTAGTGAAATAAGCCAGTCCCAAAGAGACAAATACCATATGTTCTTCCTGATATGTGATAACTAACAGAGCATCTTAAAGGAAACCTATAGAAGAGAAATTGACACTTGGAGAAGCAGTGACTTGAACAGCCCTTGTCTTCACTGTCAAGGAACAGTTTTGTGTGTGTGTGTGTGTATGTGTGTTCCTTAAATTGATTGTTTGAATTCTTTACTTAACATAGAATTAATCATATGTGTATAAAGTCAAGTGAAAATAGACCACAGTAAAAAATAAGAGAGGAAGGAGCTGCATAGTTCTGTATACATTCCTATGGACTTACTTCTAAGGGTACAGCTAAAAACTTGTCATGGGACTCCAAAGTCCATTAAGCTGGGTGGTAATAATGCCATCTTAAGTGTTAAAGTGATCATATTAAGTGTTAAATTGATCACAAGGATAGGATTAAGTGTTAAAAAGATTGTAGTAAAAATAATACCAACTGTCTGCTAACAACAATACATAGAACCAAAAAGGAGAGAATGTTTCCATATGGGAAGTAGCCCACACAACTTACTCATAGAATGACAATCACTATAAATAACACCCTGACCTCAGAATCAGCCTTTAAGGTATTCTGGTATGGCTGAAGAGCCCATGAGAACATTTCAGGCATAGAAAGCCAAGACTGTGGCAAAAAAAATTCTACATGAAGGATCTCTGTGAGTGAAATCCCAGTGGAAAGAAGGAGCCATCAAAGAAGGATGCACTTTTCTCTGAAGGGAGGAGAGAACATACACTTTGCTGATGGCCTTGTATAAATACTGATAGAGATTGTGGACTCATAGGCTGCCATAGCCTTGGCAGCTCATATCAAGAGCCACACATGATCACTGACTTCATACATAAGACCGTTAATTGTTAAATTAACAACAGGATTCACTGTACACTTACTCCCCATGTAGGATCTCTGTCCTCACTGAGTTGTTCTATGAGAATTAACCACAAAAGCTGTTCTCAAACAATCTTTATATTTTGTGTGTATGTGTGCAGATTATTGAAATCTTTGGTTAGTACAGAGTTGGTCTTCTGTGTATAAAGTTAATAAAAAGGAATCTTAATGGAGAATGGGACTGGGAATGGGAGAGGAAGGAGGAGGTGGGGTGGGAGTAGGGGTGAGAGGGCGGGTATGGTGGGAAGAATAACTATATTCCTTAAGTTGTACTTATGAAATTTGTACACAATAAATAAAAGGTTTCTTTGGAATAAAAAAAACCAGTCCATCCCAATGGAAACCCAAAGGAAGCCATAGTAGCTAACCCATATCAGATAAAATAGATTTCAAGAAAAATATTGCAAAAAGGCAAAGAAATTCACTTTATAATAATCAGGGATCACTTTAACAACAGGGCATATTACTGTAAATGTATATGCAGTGCTAGATCACTCAGTTTTATTAAGCAAATATTTCTAGATGTAGAGTTAGAGCAAGATTATAATGTAATAATAGTGGCGATGTTAAATATCCCACTTTTATCAATGGTTATATCATCCAGACAAAATATCCACAAAGGGATGGGCATTGTGGGACAAGGGGATCAGTTGCTGTGTGGGAAGCTCACATTCCATATGAGTGTTAGTTTGAGTCCCAGCAATTCTGCTTCTAATCCAATTTCCTGCTAATGCTTATTGGGAGGTAGCCAAAGATGGCTTAAATGCTTGAGCCCTTGCCATCCACGTAGGAGATCCAGATGGATTTCTGGGCTCCTGGCTTCAACGTGGCCCAGCCCTGGCTGCTGCAGGCAATTAGGGAGTGAACCAGGGGATAGATGATCTTTCTGTCTCTGTTTCTCTGACAAATAACAAATAATAATTTAAAAAATAAGCCAAAGAAGCATCAATGTTAAACTTTGCTATAGATCAAATCAATCTACTGACAGAAATCCATGGAACATTCTATCCAACAGTTTCAGAATACACATTCTTTTCATCAGCACATGCAATGTCATATAGAACAGGTCATATGTAAGGCTAAAAAACCAACCTCAACAGGTTAAAAAAAAAGTTGAAATTATAACGTGTGTTTTCTTTGGCCACAATGGAATAAAACAGAAATCATCAACAAAAGAAACTTCAGGAATTACACAAATGCATATGCATAAGGACTGAATAACTTGCTTCTGAATAATTAATGAGTTGTTAAAGAAATCAAAAGGGAAATTAGAATATTTCTTGAATAAAATGAAAATGGAGACATATAACCAAAACATATAAGACACAGCAAAAACAGTAATAAGAGGGAAGTTAATAGCAGTAAGTGTTTACATCAGAAGAATAGAAAGATCTCAAGTAAACAACCTAATTAAGCAGCTCAAGAAACAGAAAAATCAAGAAAACGATCAAACCCCAAAATTAGAAAGAATAAAAATCATAGCAGAAAAAAATGAAATAGGGACTAAGAAAACAAAGCAAAAGATCAATGAAATTAAGTGTTGTTTTAAAGCAGATAAACAAAATAAAAAAATCTTTAGATTAAGCAAGAAAAAAAGAGAAGACTCAAATAAAGAGGGATTAAAAAGGAGATATTATAGCTGGTTATACAGAAACACAAAGAATCATACCCTAGCAGCTGTATATTAATGTATTGGAAAATCTAAGAGAAATGGATACATACAGTATATCAACGCTGAGTCATGGTAAACCCCAAAAGACAAGTGATGAGTAATAAGATTGAATAAAAATAATAAAAAAATCTCCCTACAAGAAAAAGCCCAGGACAAAAGGCTTTACTACTTTTTTCCAAACATTTAAGGAAAAGCTAGTACCAACTGTTCTCAAATCACTCCCCAAAACTGAAAGAAAGATAATATTATCAAACTCATCCTATTAAGTCCAGTATTACCCTGGTACAGAAATCATATAAAAAAGAAAGATAGAATGAAAAATTTAGTTCAATCTCTTTAACGAATATATATGTAAAAATTGTCAGAAAAATGTTAACAAATTGAACCCAACACCACATCAAAAAGATCAACCACCATAATCAAGTGGAATTTATCCCAGGGTTGTAAGGATGGTTCAACACACACAACTCAATAAATGTAATACTTGGCATCAACAAAATGAAGGATAAAACTCATATGATCATCTCAATAGGCAGAGAGAAAGCATTTGATAAAATTCAAAATCCATGCATGATTAAAACTCTAAGCAAATTAGGTATAGAAGGCCTATAACTCAATATAATAAAGGATACATATTACAGACCCAAAGGAATCATCACATTGAATGAAGAAAAGATGAAAGCATTTCCTCTAACATCGGGAATTAGACAAGGATGTTTACTGTCAGCACTTGTATTCAATATTGTATTGGAAGTCTTGGCTGAAGCAATTAGACAAAGAAAGGAAACAAAATGTATAGAACTATGAAAAGAGGCAAATTGTTCTTGCTTGCAGATGATATCATTCTATGTATAAAACACCTGAAGACTCCACCGAAGGACTATTAGATCTGATAAATGAATTCAATAAAGTTGTAGGAAATAAAATCAATATATAAAAATTGAAAACATTTTTATATCCCAATAAAACCCACTGAAAAAGTAAATCATAAAATTAGTCTTATTCATAATAATTACAAAAATGCTTAGAAATAACTATCCATTTATGTGAAAAACCTTTACAGTGAAAAGCATAAAACATTGATGAAAGAAGTTGAAGACACACACACATGCACACACACACACACAAATGGAAGATTTCTCATGTTCATGGATTGGAAATTCATGTGGAAGCCCAAAAGACTCCAAGCAACCAAAGCAATCTTGAGCAAACAGAACAAAGCTGCAGTCATTGTAATACTAAATTTGAAGACATTGTACAGAGTTATAATGACTGATACAGCATGGTACAGGCACAAAAAGAGACACACACACAACAATGGAATGGAAAAGAGGTCCCAGAAATTAATCTATGTATCTACAGTCAACTGATGTCCAAAAAACACACTGTAGAAAAGACAGTCTCTTTGGGGCCAGTGCTGTGGTGCAGCAGAAAAGCCATCTGTGGCACCAGCTTCCTGTATGGGTGCCAGTTCAAGTCCTGGCTGCTGCACTTCTGATCCAGTTCCCTGCTAATGTGCAATGGAAAAATGGCCCGAGTCCTTGGGACCCTGCAAACTCTTGTGAGACTCAGAGGAAGCTCCTGGCTCCTGGTGTTGAACTGGCCCAGCTCCGACTGTTGTGGTCATCTGGGGGAGTAAACCAGTGGATGGAAGATCTTGATCTCAATCTCTCTCTGTAACTCTGCTTTTTAAATAAATAAATAAATCTTTAGAAAAAATGCCAGTATAGGCAACTAGTTTTTTTTTTTTTTATAACATAACAAAAGAACAGGCAAAAAGAAAACAAATCTGGACAAATGGGATTACATTAATAGAAGATACTCCTGTATAGTAGAGAAAACAATCAACAGAATGAAGAGACAACAGAATCAAGAGAGTAGAAGAAAGTATCTGCAAGCTATTCATCTAAATCTGATAAAGGATCAATACTCAGAGTATATAAGGAACTCAATAAAACTCAATAGGGGGCCAGTGCTTTGGCATAGTGGGTAAAGCTGTCGCCTGCAGTGCTGGCATCTCATATGGGTGCCAATTCTAGTCCCAGCTGTTCCACTTTCGATCCAGCTCTCTGCTATGGCCTGGGAAAGTAGTAGAAGATGGCCAAAGTCCTTGGGCCTCTGTGCCCACACCAGGGTCCTGGAGGAAGCTCCTGGCTCCTGGCTTTGAAACAGCTCAGCTCTGGCTGTTGTGGTTACTTGGGGAGGGAACCAACAGAATGGAAGATCTCTCTCTCTCTCTTTCAAACAAAACAAACAAAACAACAAAAAATTTCAACAACAACAACAAAAGCCGAACAATGCAGTTAAGAAGGTGGCAAAAGGGGTGAGTGTCATGTTATCACGGGTTAAACTACCATTATGATGTTCACATCCCTTATCAGAGTGATAGAGTCCTGGCTGTTCTACTTCTGATCCTGCTTCCAGCCAGTGCACCTGGAAGGCTGTGAATGATGGCCTGAGTACTTGGGTCCCTGCTGCCCACATAGGTGACTTGAATGGAATTTCTGGCTCCTGGCTTTGGTCTGGTCCAGTCCTGGGTGTTGTGCATATTAGGTGACAGAACCAGCAGATAGAAGACAGCTCTCTCTGTCACTCTGCCTTTCGAGTAAGTAAATAAATAAATCTTAAAAAAAAGAGAAATGAGCAAAGGATGTCATACCCTTGAGCCAGGAAAGAACTCAGAGCGCAGAATCCTCAGCCTGGCTGGAAACCTCTTTACTCACAGGCTGCTGTTCAGGAGCCCACGTGTGTGTGAACACTCAGACCCTCGATTTGACTATTGTTGTTTGCAGTCAGATTTTGTGAGAACTCCTTGAGCTTCTATTTTTTTTAAATTTATTTTTAAAAAAATTTATTTATTTGAGAGGTAGAGTTACAGACAGAGTGAGGGAGAGACAGAGAGAAAGGTCTTCCATCTGCTGGTTCACTCCCCAAACAGCTGCAAAGGCTGGAGCTGGGCCAATCAGAAGCTAGGAGCCAGGGCTTCTGCCAAGTCTCCCCTGCGGGTGGAGGGGCCCAGGCACTTGGCCCATCTTCTACCATTTTCCCAGGCCACAGCAGAGAGCTGGATCGGAAGAGGAGCAGCCAGGACATGAACCGGTGCCCGTATGGGATGCTGATGCTGCAGGCGGAGGCTTAGCCTACTAAGCCTTAGCGCCGGCCCCTCCTTTGAACTTTTAAAGAAGGGAAGGAATAATGGGGTCCCAGCCACCCAACAGACTGGCTATTTCCCAAGATGACCTTGGGCTTCCAGCTAAAGACCCTAGGAAGGTGAATCAAATCCTTTTCTTCCCTGGTTTTGATTTCCAAATTCACTCGCTTTTATTTTTTCTAAGAACTATAAACTCTGGGCTGGCGCCGCAGCTCAATAGGCTAATCCTCCGCCTGCAGTGCTGGCACACCGGGTTCTAGTCCCAGTTGGGGCACTGGATTCTGTCCTGGTTGCTCCTCTTCCAGTCCAGCTCTCTGCTGTAGCCCGGGAGTGCAGTGGAGGATGGCCCAAGTGCTTGGGTCCCTGCACCCGCAAGAGAGACCAGGAGAAGCACCTGGCTCCTGGCTTTGAATCAGCGCGGTGCACCAGCTGCAGCACACCAGCTACAGCGGCCACTGGGGGGTGAACCAATGGAAAAGGAAGACCTTTCTCTCTGTCTCTCTCTCACTGTCCACTCTGCCTGTCAAAAAAAAAAAAACTGTAAACTCTGGCTATTTTTCATATTCTCAGGACCCGTGGGCAGAGAAAGCTTGATGATCTTAGAGCAGGCCTTGGCCAAGAAACCACTGCACTGAGTGTGCTGCTGCGTCCAGACAAATATATTTATATACACATCCAAATTTGAAGACAAAATGTGTTTCTTTAGGTTTCAAACACTGTAACAGATGTAAAGCAAAGCTAGAAACCTGTTGGGAAGTTCTTAACAAACGAATAGGCATTTCTCAAAAGAAGAAATCTAAGTGGCCAACAAATATGGAAAAATGCTCACTCTTACTAGCTATCAGAGAAATGCAGGTGAAAACCACAATGAGATATCATATTCAAGTTAGATCGGCCATTAGAACAAAGACAAAGAAAAATAAAGAACTCACACATGCTGCTGAAGATGTGGAGAAAAGGAAACCCTTATACACTATTGGTGGGGAATGCAAATTAGTACAGCCATTTCAGAAAACAATGTGGTGGCTTCTTAAACAATTAAAAGTAGATCTATCATATGACCTAGCTATATGGCTTTTGGATATATATCTGTAGAAAATTCTATCAGAATATTAAAGAATTCCCTCTGCTCCTGTATTCATTGCAGGAATATTTGCAATAGCTGACGTATGGAGTCAACCTAGGTGTCCATCGAATCGATGGATTAATGCTCACAGGAAACGTCTTCACTGCAGTGGAAATCCTGAAAAATGCAGCCAAAGGGGGCGAACTAGAGATCATTGTGTTAAGGGAAATAAGCCCGATTCAGAAAGACAAATGCCACATGATCCCTCTCATATGTGGAAATTAAAAATAAAAAATAGTTGATCTAAACTTGGAATAGTAATAATTATAGATTTCAGATGGTGATGGGTAACAGACAGAGAGAGGTTAGATAAAGGGTACCAGAACATAGATAAAAGTAACAGTTTCTAGTGTTTCATAGCATAGTGGGCTATTATAGATCACAGTAATGCATTATATACAGAACTATAGGAGAGACACTAGTTAGGCTCCAACATGGAGGAAGGGTGGGGAGGTGGACTGCTGATGGCCTGATTTGATCAATTAATGTGTCTGTTGAAATACTGCAGTGTGTCCCCATAAATGTGTACAAGTATTACATGTTAGCAAGAAAAGAAAAAAAATTTCATATGCATGTATTTAAAAACAAAAGAGTGAAAATAGAAAATGAGAACCAAAAAGTGCAATAGCAATGTCAAGGTTGAAGGTTTCCTGATGGAGCATGAGAGTACTTCAAAGTTTCATGGAAAATGGAATCAACAGATAGGTTCATTTTAGTGTAAAATTTTTTGAAGTTCATGGATATTTTTCATAAGATGCATTTTCCAAGAATTTTGCATGGATTTCAAGTATTTTTGCAACAAAATGATCTTGTTTAATTCTACTTCATATGAACTTTTTGAAGGACCCTCATGCTTACCAATTATAGTTTGTCACTTTACCTTGTTGGAATTGTAGTTTGTCCTTATTGATAATCAAACATGTAGAAGTTCACAGAGTTAGGTGATATCTGATTGGCACTTGATGCTTTATCTACTTGGCTGAGATTTCTCACAACCCAGTTCAGAATCAACACCCTCACAAGGTGGAAATATGTCTAATGCTTCATTTTTCTGACCCCTGTCTCCACAGTAGTTGGCCCCAGAAGAATTAGTCCCAAATATGATTTTATGTATTTGTCATCAGAATAATCTCAGAACTTCGTATACAAATCTTCCCTTTGTGGGCAGTTTTATCTCTAATGAGTACCTATCCAGCACAATTATTCACTTCAGTGCACTACATTTTGGAACTACTCATATGTGGTTTATAAATAGCTAGCAGAGAACAGTGGTTTTGGTCTAATAATGCCTTCTGTTGTAGATGACACTAAGTACCCTGTTATTCCTACAAAAATAAAGAAGGTACCTCATATAAAATGTTAATTCCAGCCCATTATTATTAGCTTATCCAATGGGATAGGCTTGAGACAACGTGGTACTTAAGTAGAAGTATGAGTAGCAATTATACTTTAAGTTGTCCCGTAATTAAAACAAAATCTGTACAATAGGGAGCATTCTCTATAGTAAGTTTACAACGTTTCTTGCAGGTTTTTTGTTGCATTCATTTTTAATATTTTGAGTAAAAGGTGACATGAAATGATTGTGTGGCATCAATTTCAAAGCAGAATTGAAATTGATGTATTGCTTTTACTTCCTTTCTTTCCTAGACAAAGTCCAGGCACAGGAGCCCAGCACTTCCAGCCGCTCATGGGTCACGTTGGGCAGGCTGCAGCACATAGATATAGCAATCTGCTTGGCTGCTTCCTGCTACCCATTGAGAGTGAAGGGCTGGGTCTCAGTGGGTTGAGAACTGTGCACCCACGCTCTGCTGAATGGTGTGATTACAGCAGGTAGGGGGCTCGGGTAACCGAGAACTTCGGAGAGGTGGGAGTCCAATATAATGGGATATGTTATTTATTGAAGTTTGTGGGGACACACACTGTAATTGTATGCTTGGTGGAATGTCTGATTGTTGTGTCTTTCATGCCCTCTGGAGGCCAGCCCCCTGTGTAAGTGATAACCCACTGGAGCTTTTGTTGTGAGTGCAATTGAAACATATGAAATGAATAGCAACTGATTAATTGAAGCAGGCTACATTTTTGGAAAACAAATCAAAGTGATTTGCATGAATCACAATTTGTTACATAATACATTTTGAGGGCTCAAATTACCTTTTTAAAGCCTAAGACATACATATACACAGTGGAACAAACAGAAATATAATAAACTGGGCTATAACTACATAATTCACATTGAATACTGGATGCCAAAACTGATGTGAAACA
Organism: Oryctolagus cuniculus; assembly: GCF_051225735.1. Lineage (NCBI taxonomy): Eukaryota > Metazoa > Chordata > Mammalia > Lagomorpha > Leporidae > Oryctolagus > Oryctolagus cuniculus. The sequence continues at coordinate 60,395,733 of NC_142878.1, forward strand.
AATGATTTTCCAATAAACTACTCAGGCAGAGCCATATCTGTTCTAAAATTTCAATTGAATATTATTTATAATACCAATAATTCTTCATGATTGTTAACCATGGGATGATGGAACAATTTGCTTTACATTATTAGTTTGGGGGGTTTGTGTATTCCCAAGGTGGGAACCAATTTGTGGCTGTGTCCCAGAAGATAGGGAAAATAAATAGTAAGCCTGAGAGAAGTACTTGTAGGAAAACTTTTAGGGCTGAAAGTCAGTTTTGCCTTTTTCTAGTTTTCAATAAAAATTGAACTAGTAAAAACAATGTTGTCAAGATTAAAGGCAGACATTATCCTCATCCTAATGTTTATAACAGATTTTAAGAGTAATTCCCTTAATGACTTTTCTTATTATCTGTATTAGTCCTATGATTAACTAGACCATAGAAAAATGAAATCAAGCAATTTCAATGTTTCTTGATAACTATTTTGGTATTCAGTTATTTTTTATTTTCTCTCTGTTTATATCTCTTTCTGTCTGTTCCCCATCACCATCTGAAATCTATAATTATTACTATTCTAAGTTTAGATCAACTATTTTTTATTTTTAATTTCCACATATGAGAGGGATCATGTAGCATTTGTCTTTCTGAATTGGGCTTATTTCCCTTAACACAATGAAAACTCTGGTTTTACATATATATATATGTGTGTGTGTGTGTGTGTGTGTGTGTGTATGCTCACACATGAAATATTGTTAGAAAAAAATATAAAATATACAAAAGTATTCCAAAACAGGACTATATCGTATGTTTCTTTATAATTTGTTCTTTTATATATCAAAGATGTGAAAGACTTTTCCATGTTAATATATTTATATTTACATCACCATGGGATTCTTTGCTTATTTAACCAAACATTTGTCATAATGAATTAGGTTTTATTGTAATAAACAAAATGTCAAACAACATCCAGCTACATAAATCTAAAAAAATTTTAATAACCTCATTGGAATAAATTCCGAGAAGTGAAATTGTTGAATTAAAGTGTATGCTGATTTTGAAGGCTTTGGTTGCAACACCACCCTCCAGTAAACTTACATCAGAAGGCAATGCCTCATTTTAAGTCTAACGACTTTAAACTACAAATGCAAACTTGCTTCTCTAGCATATTGGATCCTCTTCCAATTCTTCCTCCACTTGCCTTCCTTTCTTCCTGTCCTCCTTCAACAGATGAATAGCAAAACAAGTCTGAGTTTTAATTGTGAAATCTTTCCCACTTAACAGAAGTTTACTTATTAAATGAGGAATTTAAATAATTTCTAGCCTGTATATTAATTCATTCCAGGAAAAGGAACCTTAATCTTTACAATTGTAGGAGTCTATGTTGTCATTTCTGTGTTTGCCATCTTGCCTCTGTTACTGTGTCCATTAAGGAAAATCAATATATAGGTTTTAAGTACTTCATTTCTTTTAAAAGCAAATGAATATACTATAAAGCTCTGAGACTCAATTTTTGATTACTGAATGTCTAAAGAGAACACTAATCATTACTAAGTTGAGAACAGAATAATTCAAGGACTCTTTCTCTCAATTCTCTAGTTCTTGTGAACTAGAGGTTCTCCCCCAGGACAGCAGCATGCATCCCAACGGCTATTGACTTGAACCTCATGGAAGCTTTTAATCTCTATCTTTCATAGATGTGTTTTTCCTTTTCTTTAAAAGGATATGCTGAACATTTAAAAAATACCTAAACAAGTCAAAGTAAGAAATTTGAAGGGGGGTCAAAATGTTTAGGAAAAGCAGATAATTGGAAAAAATAATCTTCATAGCAGAAAGCTAGAATTTGGGAGCTTTAGTTAATAAAAATTAAAAAGTTTCAGATAAATTTTCTATCTATGTGGCTAGATCATATGCATTAGGAAAAGCACATTGATGAGTTTCTGTTTTTTCTATGTGTTTTAATAATATGATATTCCAAGACAGGTATAGTATTGATGGCTGTTTTATTTTTAGCATTGATGATTTTTAATAAAAGTGTAACTTTCCTTAATTGTTTATTTATATGTTTATATGCATGTAATCCTAACATATGACTATAAGTGACTAACTTTTTTGTCAATACATTTTCACTTTAATGATGTAGACATGCTGGGAAAATAAATTTCTCTTAATTAGCATGGCCCAAGGCAAAATAGTGACCTAAATGGGATTGATCTTTGGTATCTCCCTAACTCCATTTTCTTCATTCATTATTTGAAAACATTCAGCACACATAATATTCTAGACATAAGATAGGAATAAAATTAAACTGTAATATTCCTAAATTTAAAAAGTTCTCAATTAGCCAGGAAAAAGGAGGAAAACTGGCATGGGTTCAAGAGGCTTCCCGAGGAGATAGCGACTTGTGCAACCATTGAATGTAAGGAGGAGTGTGATGCTTTTGAGGAACTGCAAGGATTCCATTAGAATTTTTTTTTACTCACTTTATTGATGCTATTAAGTATATCCTAGGGCTACTCAGGGGTGCGAATTGATGTGGGCTCTCCTGAAGCAGGGGACCAGGATCAGAACTCTTATAGTTTTCCTTGTTTCCTCATGAAAATTGTTCTCAGTGTAGCTATTATAGGGAGAAAACTTCTTTGCATGAATACTATTGACTACAAGATACTGCACATGCTGTTGCCTTTCTTGGGGGTAGCCATGTCCAAAATGAAGATCAGTGCTTAGTGGAGGAAATCTTTAATGCTGTCATTTTGGGCAACAATAGCAACCCTTTTCCAGAGATACTTGGGGCATTTCAAACTGTTCCACATAGGCAACCATGTATTCTGGCTGCACGTAGCCTAACTGTATTTGAAAGAAATCTTTGTAACAGAAAGCTTTAATGAAGAAAAAAAAAACCAGTATATCCAGTTGTGAGTGACAATGGTGCCATGTGAATTTGCTGTAGCATTATTCACAAATCTATAGTAACAACATTTCCCTCTTCACTGGATTACCTTGCTAAGTATAGGCAATCACCACTAATTTTGGTGATTCTTTGGACAGTACATTTCTTGAGATATGTGTGAGTGTGCGCCATCCAAGACAACTGAATAATTGCTATAGTAGCTTAAGGTCTTAGTTCCCTATCTCATGAAACATTGTGGGTTGGCTGGCATGTAACACACCTATGAGTTAAGATGCTTCTTTTTGTAGATCATGGGGTTTGGCACTGACAGATCTTCTGGTTTTGGCTTAGGCTTGTTTTACACATTATTGGGGATTAAACTTGTTGGTGCCAGTTCTATCTTTTCCATCAGATGCTCATTAATAAAACCCCAGATGCCCATTATTCATCATATCATAACGACAGTTAATTCACCTACAGTTTTACATTTGATAACTTCCTCAATTTTGTTTATTGGGTTACTTGGAATTTTCCATCAATCAAGGCATCTCAGGTTTTGGCTCTTCTGAAAGAATCCATTTGTGAGACATATATTGTAGATCAGATGTACACAAGTAAAAATAAATGTAGTATTCGATTTCAGCTATGACTCCTGTCTGCTCTGACTGAAGTGGAGGGCACAATTTGATCACTCAATAGATTCTTCTCCAAAATAAGGAAATAAAGCAAGGCAGGCAATGCGCAAACCTAACCCTGGGAAAACCGTGGTGTCCCCTACAAGGTGCCTTTACTTCAGCTTAGCTTTCTCAAAACTCCAGTGATGCATAGTGCCATGGGAAAACCTTTACATTCTGGGAGATGTTGGAGGAATGTTTGCGGCAGGCAGCAGAGTGAGGCAAAAGCATCAAGAGGTCTGAGCATTTGGAGACTTGACTCGGGTCTGATACTGAGTAGAGATCTTTTGTTCCTCATTTTTAAGTCCTGGCAGTTAGGATTGATGTTCTCTTTGGATCTTTCCAGCTCTTTAATGTGATCACAGCCTGCTGGTGAGAAACCTTGAGGTTTGCGGAAATATCCTGTTCATTTTCTTGGCCTTGCTACAAATATTCCTTGTTTCCAGTTACCCGATTAAAGAAATGCATTTTTCTTTTACTCAAAATAACTGAGTTCTCATTGTAAATTGAGTCTTAAATTCATGCTCTGTGTCTCTTCTCATTGTGACATAATTCACACGTGTGCGCGCGCACACACACAGTAAGGACTTGAAAAAAGTGAAAACACTGGTGGTGCACATTTTGCTTTTTTTCCCTCAACTGCTATTATCAGGCAAGCTTACAGCTCGCTCAGAGTTAGAATATTCCAAGGCAAGAGAAACTCAGCAGAGGACACAGGCTCAGGCTGACCTTGTCTACAGTGCAGGGTGAGCTGTCTTAGCACATAGTGACTGGGCTGTAACTAGAGCGATGTGTGCTCATTGGACCGAATCAGCAGGCATCCTCCTGGTTCACATATCTTCAAGGTCAAGTAAATAAGTGATTCCTACAGCCTCAAACTTCTCCTTATGCCAATATGCTCCTGGGGTACTAAGTAGGTCACAAAAGGACCCAGGTAATAACTCATTTCAGATTTCCAGGTTGCTAAGAGTCCCAGTGGTTTTCCTGTGTATGGCCTACATTCTCTTCAATCTTTCTGGGCTATTTCCCTTCTAAGGTCTTGCTCTCAGATCTGCATATATTTACATGTTTTATGCTGCAAGCTTTTTAGCTACAAATTATATAAAATAGAGGTCAGCCCCCTGCCAATATGATTTTACTTCCCCCCCATTTGCTTACTCTAAAAAAATAAATAAAATCATGAATAAGAAGAATTAAAAAATGGAGACATTTTATAGAGATCTTTTATCTATGACAGTCAGGACAATTTTTGTTTTAATATTGTTGCCTCAAGAGCAGCATTTTACCTCCAACTTCTGAGGCACTTCGCTCCAAGCAGGTTTCACTTCCACTGTACAGCGCAGGAAAAATGACTTACGATCTCTTCCAGTCAAGTTGAGTCTCACAACCATATAAAGACTCAAACACATTTTTGGACATTTTTAATTAAGTTACTCATAGTACAATCTGGGCTTATGACTGTTCTCAGCTTGATTTTTGTTAGTAAAGTTATGGTCAGTGAAAATCCATTGGTCAGTTCTTTTTGCCTTCAGTGTCTTTATGGTTCTTTTTAATCATATTTCTAGAGCGACTTTTTTTCTTCTAAACTTGTGTTTAGCTTAATATTATTATCTACCCATTTTAACTTAAGTGTGCATAGGTTTGAGAATGAAGAAGAAATACTAACATTTTATAAATTCAGTAAAATTTCATCTGCTACAATTGTTCTACTACTTCATATGACACACGTGTGTAAATTAGAAGCAGCCTCCCTTTCTTCAAGTTATTTTCCTGCTTCATGCAAGAACAATAGTCCCAATAAATATGTAATGTCCTAATAAGACATATGTAGTGACTGTGAATGGTTGTCTCAAGTGTTGCCCAGTACACAGTCTGTTCAACCCTATGCAGAAGATGCTAAGAGTCTTTAGCTTTACCTAAAAATGCTGTTGATCTAATCACAGCCATACACTTTCAACAAAGGAATACCATCTTCATAGATCAACTATGATGGCTGAAAGCTTGAAACTCATCCTGAAGCTTGGTAAGACATAATGATTCACTAAGACTGAAATGATTACTAGCTGGAGTAAGAAAAATGATTCCTTCTCTTTGGGTTGTAGTAATAAGCTCCCTTACCCACAGAGAAAAAGCAGACATGAGGCCAACCTTTTCTGAAGAGATTGTCTCCAAAAAAAGTTAACCCTGATGTTGGAGAAATCTGAAACATAAATCATGTGCTACAGTGCATGAATACTGGGCACACTGCAATCTGCATATGTGCAGTATTTTAAAATACATCTGATGATTAATAAATCATCCATGTGCAATGACATATGGATATCAGACAAGTGGTTCTTTGACTATTGCTAAAATCTGCAGAATAAAATATTAGCATGTTTCCAAGGCTTGATTCACATGCTATTTCCAAAATCTAAATGACAATGGATCAAATGTTTACCCAGATTAAAGGTTTCAGTGAATCATTCCATTAATTCTCAGAAAACCATAATGGGACTCAAAGGTTATGATCTATATTTAATCACATTCTAGTAATATCCTATTAGTCATCTTTTCATTAGGGCTTTCTGGGATAAAGGATAAAAAGACTCCCCATTGCCTAGACTGGAGGATGAAACCCAGGCTCTTTCAGAAGGCATGCAAAATGCCCCTGGCCAAGATTTCTCAACGTAATTGTGTGGGTGAGGAGCTTGGGATCTCTTCTGAGCAGGGGTCTTCAGAACCTGGTCCACGGCTGTGAGTTAAAAAACAAAGGAGAGTTAATGTCTGTGTCCTAGGTGAATGTATGCTCGGGGATAGGTGGGGTATTGGATTACTGACTCTGAAGGGGGCAGTCTTAATGGAGAGGAGGTCAAATGAAGGGAATGAGCTTTGGAGGCAGCCTCCTGTAAACTTTCTGAAGGATGAAACACAGTCTTTCAGCGGTGTGTTTAAATTTTTGGACACTTATCTCTTCAACACTGTCTCCCAGTTTCTCCCAGTCGCTGTATTCTAGCTAAACCACTCTATGTTCCTCTTTGCCTTGAACATTTTCCCCATCAACTTCCAATTTGTGAACATTTTCTATAGGAACCTAGTCAAGCTCTGCTTCTATCAATTTTTCCTTTCTCTAACCGTAGACAAACTTTGATGACAGCATATATGCCAAAGCATTATCATTATTTGTAGCTTATCTCTTCTTGCAGATTGCTGGCTCACGGAAGGCAGGGAAATCTTTTAAATTAGTCTATAGAACCTAAGGTTCTGTTAAAATCTTTGGAATAAATAAATAAATATTATCATTACTTACATCTACATTCTGCCCTTCTACAAAAAGAACAGTTTCGATTTTGTCATTGAGTCACAAGTATTTTTGAGCACTTACCAGGTTCCAAAGACTCATACTTGCAGGTGTTTGGGAAGAAGGCAATGGCATATGTATGAGCCACAGACTTTATCACTGATGAAATGAAAACTTAATGGAGGAAACGATAACTATTCATGAAGTCAGTAGGAAAAACGGAAGGTGGTATTGACTTGTTTGTGTAAAGATCAAGAGAGTAGTGGGTAGAAATCTCAAGTGAGGCATATGAGTATGGTATGAAAGAAATCCTTCCTGGTACTACCTTACTACTAAAGCCTTCTCAGGGAGAAGACAATGAAAGAAGAACTGGATATCAACACTGGAGTGAGAGTTTGGGTACTTAACAAGGTAACAGTTGAAGTTTCTTCCGACAAGCCAGAAGTTTTTTGTAACTGACACAAGGGCCGCATTGGGATAGGCGTTGGTGCTGCTCCAGAAAAAGTGAGACCATGAAAATAGGCTCCATCTCTAGGACCTGGGTGTCCTGGCGTAAGCTACTGGGTTGTTGCAGAGGTTCCTGATGTCCTCATTTTCCAGTTTCCTTGAGGCAATAGTGTTTGATAATTTTCAAATGAAGACACAATTTTCCAAATATAATCTTTGCTTTTTTCTTTTACATTTTTTTTTTTTGACAGGCAGAGTGGACAGTGAGAGAGAGAGAGACAGAGAGCAAGGTCTTCCTTTGCCGTTGGTTCACCCTCCAATGGCTGCCGCTGCCGGCGCGCTGTGGCTGGTGCACCGTGCTGATCCGCTGGCAGGAGCCAGGTGCTTCTCCTGGTCTCCCATGGGGTGCAGGGCCCAAGCACTTGGGCCATCCTCCACTGCACTCCCTGGCCACAAAAGAGAGCTGGCCTGGAAGAGGGGCAACCGGGACAGAATCCAGCGTCCTGACCGGGACTAGAACCCGGTGTGCTGGCGCTGCTAGGCGGAGGATTAGCCTAGTGAGCTACGGCGCCGGCCTAATCTTTGCTTTTTAATGATCAAAATAGCATTGGGGTTAATTCATTCTTCTTGTTCTCAAATAAGATGAAATAAGGCTAAATTGCTAATCAGAATTCCACCACCTTCAGTATGCCTTTGGTAATTAACATCACCGGCCATGGAATATTTTAGTCATTATCTTGGAGCTAATGCAAAAGTCACAGGAAGATTAATTTCTGATTCTATAACCTTTCATTTATATTTTAACTTAACAAAATAGTTTTTGATTTTCCTCACAGTTTGTGGACAATTACCTTATTCTGAGGTGATCCTAAAGTGAGGGGAAGGGATGTTACCACAATCGTAGGGTTAAGATTCCTATCATTTTGTTTTGGCTCTGGCATCACAGGAATAATGGATGGGGAAGCCAGAACAGAACTAAATACTTTCTAAGATAAATGTTTTAGTTCTGCATCATACGGCATCATCCAGACCCAATGCCATTTGCTGATATGGTGGATGTACTTACAGTTCTGACTAAACGTGCTAATTAAAGGGAGAAGAGCTACTTAATTCTTTTTGATTTTACAGTTGAACATACTTTTGGGTGAGTAGAATTAAGAGAAAATACATTAGCATATTTTTCTTTTTTCTATTTCTACTCTCATATTTATCCTGGCCATTTACTTCATTTTCAGATTATCTATATATATAAATCCATTAAGGAAACCTGCCTGGAGCAAGCAGATACCATACAGACTTATACAAGGATGCAAATGCAATGTAGAGATTCTTATCGGCTAATCAATTATGAACTGTTTTGACAAAGAAATTTATGGTTTTGTTAAAATACCCATATATGTTTCTTCATATACATGCTGACTCTTATTGCTAGATATTTCTGTAGAATGTCATAGTGTTTCAAAGCTCTCTTTAGCCAGTAATTATTTCTGACAACAATCTAGGCCCTGCCACTGTTTGCAGTCACCCCTGGCTGCTAAGAGGAGTAATCTAGACCCTAGCAGACTGCAGTTAAATTAAATTATCATAGAGATGCAATATATGCTGCCACACCATTCTAGCTGTGAATTTAGGATTGAAAAAAGATTGATAGACTACATGAATAGATCAAAAAATAACTACATGGGTGGTTCTGTGTGATACTTACTCCTACAAATATTGATGCACATAAGCAAAATGTAGCTTAAAAACTGCATTTTTCCAAAAAGGGAAGGGCTGTTTGTTTTCCCCTTCAACTATCTGTCAGATATCCAGTGATATGACAATATGTCCCTGTCTTCCATATATGGGCCTGTATGATATCTGAGGTGAGATTTGCCTTCATGTAACTAACATGTAATCACCATAGGATAAGGTAACAGGCTTTGTATGTATGCAACTACTTATCACTCCAAGAAAATGTTGCAGAAGCTGCTTATCAGAAAGTGCCTAAAAATAGAAGCTTCTGCTTAGCCCTGGAAGATAGACCTGCATCTCAGAAAAACAGAGTTAATTGTGAAATACACTGGCGTGGGTCTATAATTATAGCTACCAGTTAATGTAATGCATTATAAGAATCAAATATGTAATGATGCTCATACTTTTGAGTTTACAAATAAAATATAAAAATTAATTTACTTTGGAAAATCAAATGAACATGTGTTTTAATAAAACCAAATTAAAGAAGCCCCTCAGCTTTTCAATTCCTTATGAACATATTGTGTTTTTATGCAATACTCTATAAACAGTAAGGAGTATATAAGACACAGTCATTTATTTTATGACTATCTAGAAGGTGATACTGGCAAATGAAGTAATTATAGAAAAAGAAAAAGTGGGAAAGTTTATGTATCTAAACCTGAGGTATGTGGACAACTATCACTTGTTCATAGCCGTACAAAGTCCTCAGTTGATATGGGCATTTTGAGATCCAGTCGAATATAACATACACACAATACTCATCAGTTTTCAGGAATTCATCCAGATTGGAAAAGATGATAGATAATAATAATCATAAAACTGGACAGAAAAAGGTTTTTAAGGGCTCAGACTACATGAGTTAAATCACACCATCTTGAAATAGGTACTTGTCATAGGGAAGCAGTAAAATAAAAGAAGTGTGGATGTGAAGAGAATAAAGTGAGACACAAATATATTTTTATCATAAATGTGTCTTAGAAGTATTTCTTTGTCTTTTCTGCTAAAAATATAGTATTGGACCTCCTATAATTATACACTGTAAAATACTATTGTTTTCTCATCCTTATTTACAATGGTGTATACATTTTTTCTTATGGCCAAACAAGTCAAACACTAGCCGCAGACATGAGCAATATAGGTTTGAAAAAAATTGTGCTGGTGCTTATAATAAATAAAAATGTTAATATTATATCATGAAGGCATGGCATTATCATGCTTGGGAGTCTCAGTTATCAGCGCCTTTCATTGTTAGGAAATCTTTTCAAATAATGAAATAGGGTAGAATACAGTAGATTCAATATGAGGACCCAAATCACTGGTGACCAACTCATTTACTTAGTCTGTTTGAAATACAGAGGGCCTCGCCATTATATAATTTAATTCCTCTATTTTACAGTTAAGAAAAATACAGCTCATTTATTCACTCATTCATCAATAATTGATTGAGTGCTCACTGTGTGCTAGTTATGTTACAGGTGTTGGCAATACAGCTAAGAACAAAATGGACAAGCACTATTTCTAATGGAGCTAGCATGGTTGATTTGGAAGGGCTTATTTGAGAAAATGGCATTTAAGCTGAGCAATGTCAAGGAGAAGCCAGTTGGAAATGTTTGAGAGAAGTACTCTAGACAGACATACCAATCAGTGAAAGATTCAATAAAATGATTGAGAAGCCAGAAAATGAGTTCACTGTGACTTGGGAGAGTGAAAAGGGGATCGTAAAAAAGATGCAAGAGACAGAGGGAGAACATGTTAGCTTTACAAGCTAGGGTAGGAAATTAGGATTTTTTTCCATATAGGAAACCAATGGGTAGGTTTATACAGAAAAGACATGGTGCAATGATATACTCAAAGGATGCAATGACTGCTGCGTGGAGAATGGATTGGAGAAGGCAAGAATGGAGGAAGTATAACAAGTTAGGATGCTGCTGTTAGTCCCAGCCAGAGATGGTGGTTTGAACCATGTTGATAAAAGCAGACAGAATTCTTTGTATGTGAAATATGTTTTGGAGCAGAATCATTAAGGTTAGATGAAAAACTGGATTCTGAGGTTGAACAAAAATGTAAACACTATGGATGACTCCTAGGATTTCAGCTTGCATTGCTAGAAATATGGCAGCACAGATTTTTAAATTGGGGAAGGCAGAGAAAAGAGCAAAATTGGGACAATCTTTGTTTCTTGAGATATTTGTTTCACGTAACTCTTAGATATCTATATGTAAATGTGAGAAAGGCAGTCAGATGTTGAGTCTGGCTTTTGATGGTGTTTAGAGCCTAGTGACTAGATGAATTCAAAGGAGATAAAATTTATGTATTTGGAGAAGAAACAAAGTAGAATCTGAAAAGGAAGATCAGTGGTACACTGGGAAAATGAAGAGGTCATGGTATTTTGGAAGCCAGAAAAAAAATTTCATGAAGATGAGAATTGCTAACTGTGACAAATGGCACAGTGATCTCAAATAACATGGGATCAAAGAAGTTATCACCAACTTTGGGAATATGACAATCACTATTGGTGATTGTACACAGAGAGTGTACACAGAGAGTGTTTAAATTATTTGTGATTTTCTTTTCTCATCAACAAAAATAGCAATGGTGTTAGGAAACTTCCACAGGTACTTGCAAGTTCCATAGGTAATGGAACCGAAGCATGGGAGTATTTGAGCGGGGCGTCCTATTTACCTTTTTTTGTATTTCTTCAGAAAAATCTCACAAAAGCATCTACTTCTGAATTTTCAGAAATAAACTGGATATCCTTCAGGCAATGAAGGACAGATGGCACTATTGTTTCCTGGACGAGAACGAGAATCACTGGTGCCTTACAAAAAAGGATTTTATCGCTATTTCTCTTTTCATCTGTTAGTCTATCCTTTCATCAAAAATGATGAAACACTGTCAGCACTAAAAAATCCAATATGATTCAGAAAATCTCCATGTTAGTCCTTATTTTCAGGAGTGACTACTTTGGGGTACATTGTCAAAAGTGCCGGCTCATTTAGAGATCTGAAAACATACCTGATTTGGGTGACATCTAGAACTATCGCTTATGATTTAGGTTCCAAAAACTTGATCTTAGTTAATTTGATTTATGATGAATCCAGTTTGTTGGAAGTACTCTTTTTTTTTTTTTGACAGGCAGAGTGGACAGTGAGAGAGAGACAGAGAGAAAGGTCTTCCTTCCATTGGTTCACCCCGCAATGGCCGCTGTGGCCAGCGCGCTGCGGCCAGCGCACTGCACTGATCAGAAGCCAGGAGCCAGGTGCTTATCCTGGTCTCCCATGCAGGTGCAGGGCCCAAGCACTTGGGCCATCCTCCACTGTCCTCCCAGGCCACAGCAGAGAGCTGGACTGGAAGAGGAGCAACCAGGACAGAATCCAGCACCCCAACCGGGACTAGAACCCGGGGTGCCAGCGCCGCAAGTGGAGGATTAGCCTATTGAGCCATGGCACCAGCCTGGAAGGACTCTTTTAAGGATCATTGCTCCTCCCTCTTGACTTGCATCCTCTGGTCTACTTTAACAAGAACCAGGAGGAAAATAAAGATAGGTGGCAGGCCTATTAATGGCTGCTCTGTACAGTGATCTGCCATCAAGGGACCCAACAGGCCAGTCCACTCAGTGGCTTTCAATGTGAAAAGCCAGAGCTTCAACAGAAATCAGCTTATGAAGAGCCCTGGCAGCTCTGCCAACCAAGAGTTGGGTCACTGGAAATGAAACAGCCCTGGAGTTGAAGGATACCCAGGTCAGAGCCACAGACCTTGCTGGCTCCAAGCTGAAGAGCCCTTCACTTGGCCCAGCTTCCAAGTTGACCCCCACTGCAGAGGGGATGGCCAAGGAGGGTCAGTAACATTGCAGGCAGAAGATGCCACCTGCCTTCACCTGGCCAGCTCTCCTCTCAGGCCAGCTAGGTGATGGAAGTCAACAGGGTGCCTTCCTTAAGGAGGTTCACACCCCATGTGAAGAGATAGATAGGTCGGGGCCTCATAACTGACAAGGCCTTAAGCTCGCCAGATTAGTATCAGGCCCCTTCTGTCAGGTTCTATTTGCCTCTCAATCGGAAAACTTATTCGTGTTCAGACAGTAGCTTTCTTAGGTTCTCCAATCATGACTCTGTCCTTTGTTCTAAACCCTATCTAGCCCACCTGGGGCCTCATTCCTTTGTAATCATAGCCTCTGCTCCAACATCAATGGTTCCACTCCTGACCTGTGTGTATTGATGGTCCTCTCCCCCACTTAATGTTGTATGATTGTTCAGAATTTCTCTACAGACAAACTCCTCTATCCACAAAAGATGAGTGGCCTCTCAGTCTTGGTTGGGATCAGCTTTAAACCACATCCATCAAACAGTCTTCACAAGGGTCCAGAGACCCCCCCCCATTTCCTCTCCTCTATGAAATCCTCTCTTTACCTGGTTAATGCCACTCTTAGGATCATTGGTTGCTATTCTCACGCTGTCTTATACTACCATGTCTGTTTCATGCTACAGTGTTTACAGAAGTTAATAATAGAACAAACCAAGGCCTTCACCAGCCAGGCAGTCAACCAAATGCTGCTACAGGGATATACTCGGCTCCCCACTCAGGAGCCAGTGGCTTGAGACATCACCTCATGCCAGCAGAGACTACCTCATCGCCCCATGTCAGCAGGAAGTAGCTCTAAAGATAGATCATCCTCCCTCTACCCCTCCTGGACTTTTGGGGCTGATGTAATTCCATAAAACTCTTGCTTTATAAGAAACAAAAGGGGGGAATGTTAGTAAAATGGCACAGCCTTTAAAAAAAAAAGGATTATTGCTCCTTATTTTGAGTCTTGGAAGATACCAAAGTTTCCCAGAAAAAAAGTACCTGATTCTTAGCAGCATAAACTCTAAACAGCTGATAACAAGTGCTGGCACTGTGGAGTAGCGGGCGAAGCAGCTGTTTACAGTGTGGGCATCTCCTGTGGGTGCTGGTTTGAGTTCTGACTGCTCAGCTTCCAATCCAGCTCCCTGCTGGTGCACCTGAGAAAGCAGTGGAGGATGGCTTAAGTCCCTGGGTTTAAACCCATGTGGGAGACTGGGAGGGAGCCCTGGGTTCGGATGCATCTAGATCCTGCTGTTGTGGCTATTTGTGGATGAGCCAGTGGATGGAAGATCTCTCTCTGCCTCTGCCTCTCGTTTAACTCTGCCTTTCAAATAAATAAAACTTATAAAAAAGGAAAAAAGAGTTGATCACACTCCTTGTTTTGCATATAAAATATGACCTAAATATAAATAATCTACTAAAGGGGGATTTTTCACTTTCCTTAAGTTTTTTTTTTTTTTTTGCTTTTCACTATCTCATACATCTGTTTTCTACACCATTCTCAATTTGGTATGCCTATAGAGGAATGAGCAATATGAGAAAGAGAATTTATAGGTACATGCATTGATGATATTGTCATGTTTTAACTGGAGTAGGTCTTGGAGAGAAACCAACGAATCAGCTCTTTTTACAGATAAGGGAAAGGAGGACCAGTGAGGGTCCCACATCCCACTGATGAGACTAGACGTGAATTCTGGGAGAGATGTGCCATAGTCATAGGAAATGTGGACACTTTCTGTGGACTGTAATATTCATATGTCAACAGAGAGATACAGTAGAACACTTCTAAAATATGGCCTAAGACCAAAGGTACTTTCGCCTTAGTCCATTTTAATAGAATATATAGTTTCCAGAAAAAGCAGCCAAACCTCACCAAATTATTATTTGTTCCAGACACCACATTTTAAGAGCATAAATACCCAGGGGGAAAGAGAGAAAGACACAGAAGGTAATCAAAGCAAAGTCATCAGAGAAATAGCTCATACAACTCGAAATGCTAAACTCGGCTCCAAGTGCTTCCTGGAGGGGATGGAATAGAAGAGACAGCAAGGAAGAAAACAGTGCATTCTTCAGGACTACAACAAGGAGGTGGTATTCCATAGTGGTTAGGAGCACAGTCTTAGAATCAGACAGAACTAAGTAGTTCTGTGTTCTTGTGAAAGTTTCCTAAACTCTACCCTGATTAATTCATCCTTAAAATGGGTTTATAATACTTCAAATGGATTTAAATAAGAGCACACATGTAAGGGTTAAAAGAAAATTGTAGCTTATTTAAGAAGGCATTTTGCACATGTAATATGCATGGAAAAAAACAACATAAAATTCTATGTCTCTTCATTCAAATCCACATGGAACAATATTATAATTGTAAGTCAAGATATAGCTCTGGCTGTGCAGTTTAAAATCTACTAAAGAAGCTTGCACTTTTATGCATGTCTTTCACCCAAAACTGCCTTTTTGAAATATGCTTTAGGTTGTCTCAGGCTTTGAAGAACATAGTGATGCATAGAAATCAAGAGAAATGAGTGGTGGGAGTCCATTTCGCAATTTGGTCCTCATTAATAGCAATGACTGGGACATCATAAATGCTAAATAAGTGCTCATTTTGATTATGGCACTTCTTAGATTCCAATGGTAAGGACGTCTTTTGCAGAGTAACTTTTGGTCACTGAAAAGTAGTGAGGGCAAACACGGATGACCATTTCATATAAATGCTGTAGAGAGGAATTGACACACATGGTGTATAGCTACTGAGTCCCCTCAGTTCTCGTGTGCAGTGAGGTTATGAGTACAACCTTCTAGTCAGTGTTTTTAGTACTATGGTATGATCTCTAGGAGAACATAAAAATTGAAAACATGATTTTAAAATAACCCCTGAATCAGCAAAACTGTGATTTAAAAACATGAGCAAAATAATAGTTCCTATGTGCTTGTATCATCTTTTCCGTGATCATAAAGTCTACTTAAGATCTACTTTCTTTCACATGTTTATCTACCTGAAAAAATCTGTTGTGATTATGATCCAGAGAACAGGTGCTTGAGTCAGTGTTTCTTCTTCTTTCTGTCTCCATTTTACAATTGGACAAAAAGAGTATGATGAGTCCATTGGGTGGCGTGGAGTGAGAAGGGATGATACCAGGAGGGGAGAGATGGAATAAGAACTGACGGGGTATAGAAGTGGGTTCAAGCTCACAATTTAAGTTTCTTCCAGAATTAGAATTAAAAGGTATAGAGCTCTAGTTCCTTAGCTCCATGCAGGGCTTTTTGCCTTCTAAATTTTCATATGCTAATTTGGTTTTCTCAAGTTTATTTTACTCTTTTGTGACATTTAACAGATGGTTGCTATCAAATGGCCATGTGACTGCACATGCCCATATCCTTCACTCATATTTTTGTTGAGGTAAAATTTCAGCTTTGAATAATGTAAAGATTGTCTGGAGGTTCCCATGCAAATATAGGAATAATGAAGGCAGCAAAGCAATTCTAACTCAGTAACTGGTGATGGTTGCTACCTACTAGAGGAGTCATTAAAATGCTCAAGTTCTCACCACCCTCTCTGAGACATCTTTTGTACTGATGAATTAATACACACATGACAGAGATGAGGCCCAGGGATGGGGGAAAGGATGATAATGTTTTTCCTATTTATTTTGCAAAAGATAACATGAAAGCCCAGAACATGGGGGATTTGTGATTGCTGAAGGTTAAAGTTGTTTGTTATCCTGAGATTAGACAGACATTCAAATATTAGCTTTCATCGTCACTATACCAGATCCTTGAACTGGAAGCCCTTGCTATGTTTAGCAAGGAAAGGGTAATTTTCTCAATGGCCTTTACTGACTTGTTTTGAACAATAACAGAATAGTTCCTTTTTTTGTCTGGTAGATGACTATTCATTTGGCCTTGCCAACTGATAAAATAAACTCACGTGACTTAGGCAACTCAGCAGTTACCCCACGAGAATAACATGTACTTCTGAGGAATATGCACCCAGCAGATTCCTTCTAGGAGACATTTGGAGCAAAATCTAATAAAACACCTATGATTTGGGGTCAAAAGCCTTTTGAGTTTTCCTCCCACTTTTCATCTTTGGTAAAAGAATGACATACAAGCTTTAGGAGAGGCACAAAGCATGAGTCTATGATGGAAATGACCAACTATTTTGAATTAACTCACAATAACACGTTATGCAAGGTAGAAAAAAACCAGACTTCAAACCAAACATGTGTGGTTAATAATCATGTTGCTGGATAAAAACAGATCTCCTTAACGGATGAATCTAGAGGATGTATTTACAAGGCTATCAAAACAATCAGAAACATCATAAGGCATAACATTTGTTTGCCTTCTCAGGAAAGTAACTGTGCAGGCTTATGGATCATTTAAATTAGACTTTACTATTTTGATGTCCTTGCCATTTGTTCTTTTAAATTTCCAGCCTAAGGGGTATATTCGCCTATCCATGTGCATGTGTAAGTCCCATTAAGGCTAATAGGAATTTGGTGCCTGAATCCAAAGAAAAATCTACCTCCTAGATATCATTTTGCACATGTAATGCACAAGAAAAATAACCCCCAAATCCATTTCTCTTCATCCAAAGCACATAAAACAATTATATTCATTATCAGTACAAGATAAAGTACTTGCTTTGGAATTTTAGATCTGCTTAATAAATTTGCAATTTTATGCATTTCTCTTGCTCAAAATTTCCTTCTCCAAATATCCTTTAGGTTGTCTCAGGCTTTGAAGAACCTAGTGATGGATGGAAGTCAAGAGAAATAGGAGTGGTAGGAGTCCATTTCTCAACACGTTCTTCGTTTATTTACATTCTGCAGCACACACACTCATGATGTTTCAAACTTATTTCCACCAGATTCAAAATAAAACGTGAATGAAACACAAAACAGCTTGCCTATATTTTCTCGTTTAAGGCTCTATCTCCTGAGCTTTCCTTTGTATCGCAGTTCCTAACCACGTAAGAAATTTTCAGGTAAGAGTAGGTATTCAAAAGAGATGTTAATTTAAACAATTGTTACATCCCTCTATTTATTTTGGTAGCAGGAAAATATTGGTTCTTCGAGTTGCATTAAAGCCGCGATAAAAACCAGTTTTTATCTTTATACATCTTTCAGAAAAAAAAATTCTACCTCAAGAAATTTCTTTAACAAAGAGAACATTATTTCAGACTCTAACATTTCTGTCTGCCGATTATCATTAGTCATAAGCTGAGTCCTGCACTAAATGTCTAGTGAGCACAGATAATGTTCATTTTGTCTGGAAGACAGGTTGCCGCCTGTCAAGGAGAGATGGAATAAATGACAGGTTTTGACTCTGTGCCTTGCAGGCATATTAGGCTAAGAAATCGCCAACATGATGAAAAATTATTTTGTCAAAAATTTGTAGGTCACCCATCATTGTCTAATGTATTCTGTGATTAATTGCTAGCATAGATCAGCATTATGTCTTTCCAGTGAATCGCTTAATTGTTGCCTGCTTCATGCTCTTAATGTAATGATGAGGCATCTGCTCCTTTCACATGTGCTTTTAAATGCCAGCTTTTGCATCCAGGTTACAGGGTTGGTAATGTGCAACGTAAAGAACTAGTTCAAATTAAAACTTTGGGACCACCTTCCCTTCTTGCTTTTTATGGGTGCGTGCGTGCAAGGCTGAGTGTTGGTGTTAATGTATGTAGATTTTATTTCTGATGAGTGATTATTTGACTGCTCATTTTACGAAGATTTATGGTGTGCTTTCTATCTCCTGACTGCAGTGCTACTCTTATCTTTAATAAAGGAGATGAGGACATTAATCAGCCATTGTCAGGGCTCCTGACTAAGACATTAAATGTACTGTATGGGATAGGTAAACACGCTCCAGATCCTTCTCTACTCCACTAGATCAGGCAAAAAAACACTCATTATATTTATCATAATTTCACATCTGCTGTTTTTGAAGCAATGTACCATGAGGCCATAAACTGTATTACAACTGTGCATAAATTCAACTGATTTGTGGCTGGAGTAACTAATTCCTAAAGTACATTTTAGAAAAACAAGCAGTGAGCCCTGAAATTGCAATTCCATAAAGGCACTAAATTACTGACTGCAGAATCAAAAATTTGCTTGATGTGATTCTGCAGTGACCATTTTATAAAATGTGACAGTGCGCCTGTGATTGAGTCAATAAAATAAGGACGAGTGAGCTGTACACTCAAACAAGATTAAAGAGAAAGGGAATGACAGAGGAGAGACTCATGGTGTACAAGTAGAGGAAAGCATAACATTTCCCCAGAATGGCTTATGGATGCAACTATTAATAGCAGCAATATTGATTTTTCAGTCACCTTTTCTTTATTTTGGAGGCAAAAGAAAAAAATTTAACCTCTCTCTCTTATTCATAGAAAAGTATAATCAGGACCATACTTAATGTTTAACTAGACAGATATAGAATTCCTTTTTTAATTCTGGCATTAGCAATTGACTTCAAATTGCCATGATATTTTCCAAAATTATAAAGGCTAATTCTTTATGGGCTATGTACTTGTCTTCCTTGTTTGTAAGGGCATACATCCAAGTCATCTCTTTGTTCAAGCGTCTAGCTATGTTTAGGTAGGACATGTGTGCATGTGTGCTCCTGCAAGGAGTGGAGTGTCTATTTCCAGATGCCCTTTTGCCCTTGTAAGTGTGCTCTACCTGTACTTGATCTGTACATGAACTTGCAGTAAAAGCAAGGAGTGATTCTTCATACAGGACAAGTAAAACCAGAAATGTCACTGTTTTTGAAGACAAAATTTACTTGACATTTGTTATGATGAAAACCAAAGGCAGACCTGACACTTGGGTTTCTGAGTAGCAGTGTGAGCCCACAAATGAACCTGCTAAGGGTAGCAGCCATGTCTGTTCCTTTGGAAGTAGGATGTTATTATGTGATTATTTTTTAACTGGAAAAAGCAACTGAGGAAAAAAAGTAAATAGCACTGGGATTTCATTGCCTGGATTTCTCAAGATATCCATTGCCTTTCACCAATTATTTTATGCATCTTGGCTATTGAGGTTAGGAATGCCACTGAGATGCTTTTGTTTCATTTGACGATGATACATAACACATTCTTTGTTTAACATTCTGTGTTTGAAAGCTCCTTCTCATTCAACCTGGGCAATTATTTGCTACCCCGGGCAAACTGTGGAGGGCATTTACACAGAACATATTTTGAGGAATATAATCCCATTAGATTTTATTTACAGAAAAGTATATTTTGCCATATTTTATCCCCTTTTCTGACCACTATACTGGTCAACTTTGATAACTGCAAATCTGGAGCTGGCACATTGAATATTTCTCTGTTCTTTACACATAATATCAAGTCAGAAATGGTTGTGTTCATAAGGCATTGCATAGTTTCTATCTAATGGTATCAATCTGTGCATCACAGAGCGTTTCTTTTCCTGACATTATTACTTTACTGAAATTAAGCTTGAAACAATCTGATGTCAGATAC
The DNA here is from genome assembly GCF_051225735.1 of Oryctolagus cuniculus. Classification (NCBI taxonomy): domain Eukaryota; kingdom Metazoa; phylum Chordata; class Mammalia; order Lagomorpha; family Leporidae; genus Oryctolagus; species Oryctolagus cuniculus. The sequence continues at coordinate 60,416,079 of NC_142878.1, forward strand.
TGTATATCTACTTTTATTGCCAGCCTTTCTGAAGCCACCATATTGCCAGGACTGCATCTCATTTCAGATGGGTTTAACCAGATACATATTCTCAAGTTTATTGAGAGTTGGATAGATTACATTTCCCATTCTCAAAGAGCAGGCTAGTCCTTTCAGTGCATTTTACAGAACAAATGTAAATTCCCATGCTGCCGTTGACAAAAATTCATGGTTCTTTTCTTAGTGTCAAAAATAAATCCAGCCTAGCATTGGAGATGAGTAAGTGCAGTACAGTGGAGCAGGCTCCAGTTCACCCTTTCTGATTTAGCAGCAGTTTTGATGTACTTGAGGAATCTGTAAAAGTTCAATTACTATGGTCTAGGCAAAGAGATTTGCTCACACAACAGAGCTACTGTACTTGACAATGAATTCTAAGGACTCAATGAAATGCAAAGCACTTTCTGAGCGCAGCAAGCTTCTTTACCTCCCATCTCCATTTCTCCCCTTCCTTTTCGCATTTACTTATATCTCTTAGATGAAATCTTTTCCAAAGGCTTTCGTAAAAATATAGTTAAATAAAACACAAGCATAAAAAATTTCCAAATCACTCCATTAAAATGCAATAATAATTAGTCTTTTATTACATTTGGGAATTTATATATTTAGGAAGTCAGGATATACAAAGAAAAGCTATCAAATTTATTAGCAGCTTGACTTGATCTCTTTGTCAAGACTGCTTACATATATATGTTTTAGAGGGAAAAGCAGAATTATATGAAAATGGTATTTATAGCCAAAAGTAAACCAAACACACTGAATCATAGAAAAAATGTTCTCTCAGATATTGTGCATTTTATCAATACAACAAATAGCTCAGGTTGTGGACTGTTTTTGCTTAAATGCCAAGAGTACATCCTTATAAACAAGCAGCATCTTTCTATTTGTAAATACATTTTGATATTTTTCCTCATCAAAGCTAAGGGTTACCTCTTATTATGCATCAAAAATTGGTGTTGCTTACAGAAAAAAAGAAAAAAAAAGAGTATTATATGAAAAACAATATAGCCTACTGCAAGAGTCAGTCCAGATGTGTCTGTTCTAAACATTCTTTCTTTTGTCGTTTCATTTTGCTGCTGGAAAGTTTTTTTAAATTTTTATTTATTTATTTATTTTTTCAACAGGCAGAGTGGACAGTGAGAGAGAGAGACAGAGAGAAGGAAAGTTTTTTTTTTTTTTAAAGATTTATTTATTTTACTTGAAAGTCAGAGTTATACAGACAGAGGAGAGGCAGAGAGAGAGAGAGAGAGAGAGAGAGAGAGAGAGAGAGAAGTCTTCCATCCAATGGTTCACTCCCCAATTGGCTGCAATGGCCAGAGCTGCGCCGGTCTGAAGCCAGGAGCCAGGAGCTTCCTCCGGGTCTCCCACATGGGTGCAGGGGCCCAAGGACTTGGGCCATCTTCTACTGCTTTCCCAGGCCACAGCAGAGAGCTGGAGAGGAAGTGGAGCAGCTAGGTCTTGAACCGGCACCCATATGGGATGCCGGCACTTCAGGCTAGGGCGTGAACCCGCTGCGCTACAGTGCTGGCCTCATCATTTTGCTGCTGGAAAGTAGAAGCAATTAAGGAATAGATATGATTGAGAAGAGTTAAGACCCACATAATCTCCAGCAGGGGAATGTGATCAGTCTTTTTTAAGGAAGAAGGTTTGGTCCCTAGTTATATATAAAATATCATATGTATCGCCCTAGTGAACAACATAAAGAAGGTGGAAACTTGTGGAATCTCAGATTAAATCCTGTCTCCAGGTACCACGGAGGCAAGGACAACCTTTGGTTAAAGGAGAAGACACATCAGGACAAACTCCCCTACCCAAACACACAAAATGTATTATATAGCATAGTTCATATTTTCCATTCATTCATCTCCCATATATTTAGTGTGATTATAAAATGAAAAAGAGAATATGGGCCCAGCATTTTGGAGCAATGGATTAAGCCACCACCCACATCTGGCATGAGTGCTGGTTCAAGTCCTGGCTACTCCATTTCCCATCCAGCTCACTGCTAATGAGCCTGGGGAAACAGAAGATGGCCCAAGTACTTGGACCCCTGCCATCCACACGGAAGACTCAACTGGTGTTTCAGGCTTCAAGCATTGGCCTGTCCCAGCCCATCTGTTGCAGTCATTTGTAGAGTGAACCAGCAGGTAAAAGACCTTTTTTTCCCCTGTGTAATTCTGCCTTTCAAATAAATAAGTCTTTAAAGAAATTGGCATATGAAAGAATTATCTGAACACTTTGTTTATAGTAGCTCTATTCACAATAGCTAAGATAAGGAATCAACCCACAAGTCCATCAACTGATTACTTGATAAGGGAAATGTGGCATATAGACATGATGGAATATCACTCAGCCATAAAAAATTAAATCCTGTTTTGCAATAAAATGGATGCAACTTGAGACCATTATTCTTAGTGAAGTAAGCCAATTCCCAAAAAACAATTATGTTGAGATTTCTTATTATTTATAGCCTTTGCATATACCCCCAAGGAATAGTGGTTTTCCTACTTACTACTTGTTGAATTCTTTATTGAGTTGAAGATGAAGCTTGTGATTACAAAGTAAATTGAAAATATGTCATCACACAAATGAAAGAAAAATAAGAAAGGAGGAAGGGTGAGAGTGAGGGAGTATGCCAAGTATCATTATGTCCTTAAAACTGTATATATAAAATAAATGAAATATGTTCCCTTCATATAAACAAATAAAAAATTAGAAACAAAAAGAAAATATAACATAAAAAACCCAATTATTTCAACTGTGTAAGTTGGAATACATGATAGCCTTCATGATATTCCAAAATAAAATATCAGGACTGATTTGCTAGATGTTGCACCTACGAAAAGAGATCATCTGTTTTCATCATAAAGCAAAGTTAAATGTTTGAATGATATGTTTACCTTGACTGGACATTATACAATGTACACATAGTACCCCATAAATATGTATAATTTTGATATGACCACTACAAATTTGTTTCATGAAAAATAAAAATAAAATGATCACCAATATATATAGATTTTCCCTAACTGAATACTACATTATACATTTAAAGAAACTTATGTGATCAAAATTTTTGGAGTATGCAGGTTCAATCCAAAGTGCTGAAAGCTTGTCAGATCCCACTGAAGTCTATGCTGTCCAAGATGAAAATAACCAAAATCCAAGGTAAAATCTTGGCATAAAGATATGAGTATATATAAATAAGCTGTCCCTGAGAGCATAAACTGTGGAACTCTGGTACCTATGAAAATGATGGAAGCTATGAAATTGTTAGCAATATTGAAGTAGTTGTAGTGACACCCACTTGCTTATTCATTTAATATGTGTGACATTCTTATTAAGTGCCTGGTACTGGTTTGGGCTCTGGGACTAGAACAGTGACACAGCACAAGTCCACATCCTCTTGTTGTCCATAGGAAAGTTTGAATTAACATGAGATGGGATGATTATCCACCAGGATGACTCTACTGTGATTTGATGAGATAGAGAAGGCCTCCCTGAGGAGGTGACTTCTAAAAAAATTTACATAATGAAGGACAAGGAGCAGCTGACCCCGGGAAAAGGGGGAAGGCCCTGAGAGGAGGCATGGTCCCAATTCAGCGATGGGGGACCTGAAACCAAGACGTGAGATAGAGAGCATCGTAAACTCTATATCCTGGGAGTTCTGTCTCATGGAAATGAGGGTGGGATGGAGAGCAGAGAGTAGCCCGGTCATGTAGGCTCACAAGCACCAAATTAAGATTCTCCTTAGGGCTACCAGAAACAATCACAGGGATTTAAGGAAACAAGAGTGTGATCAAACTGTTCTTTCTAAAAAATTACTTTGGCTGCAATTGATAGGAGTATCTTCAAAATTCTTTCACCATAAACTCCAATCAGGAACAGTTTTTGGAAAAATCCAATATAAGAATATTTATTTTTATTTATAAATATAATATAGGCTTCACTATGCTAATATGTGTTTATTAAAAAACAAAATAAAACATTTAAGATAATATGAGTGAATGTTGAAATATGGTTCTTAAGATAATATTTATTTTACTTTCATCTATTTTAAAGGCAGAGTGACAGAAAGAGGAGGGGGTGGGCAGAGAATCTTGCACCCACTGGTTTACTCACCAAATGTCTGCAATAGCCCAGAACTGCACCAGGATCTCCTATGTGGTTTGCAGGGGCCCAGGCCATCAGCTACTGCATCTCAGGATGCATTAGCAGGAAGCAGGAAGCTGAATCAGAAGGGAAGTAGCCAGGACTTAAACCAGCACTCCAATATGGGATGCAAGCATCACAAGTGGTCATTTAATCCACCTGCCCCTGAAATACAACTTTTAAAAATTTTAAATAGTATTTCATTTTATAAATACTCCAGTGTCTGTAATTTAAAATTGTATATGTTTATTTTCACATGGTGCATGTTTAGTTTTGATGCCTTGTTGATTATCACTGCATCATTTTGTTGCATATCATTATCTCAGTAAGGCTCTCCCTGACCATAATTTTAAAAATCATTAATCCTGGGTCTGGCATTGAGGCTCACAGGGTTAACCTACGGCATTCCATATCACAAAATGCCTCTTCAAGTTCTGGCTGCTCCACTTCTGATCCAGCTACTTGTTAATGGCCTGGGAAAAGCAGTGGAAGATGGCCCAAGTGCTTAGGCCCCTGCATCCATGTGGGAGACCTGGAAGAAACTCCTGGCTTCAGATTGGCTCAGCGCTAACCATTGTGGTCATTTGCAGGGGTGAACAAGCAGATGGAAGATCTCTCTCCATCTCTGACTTTCAAATAAATAAGTCTTAAAAAAAGCAATACTTGTTGCTTGGATAAGGTGATGGTTATTACTAGCAATTGTGGGTACTAATTCATATTTCCAATAATCAACCTGACAATTTTAAACATTTTTTGTGAGAACTTTTTAACGTATAGCATGAATGATGCTTAGGAATAAAAGAAGAGTTTGTACCAAAAATACATCTTCATATCACAGTTTTCCTTTTTAAAATCCCGAGTTCAACTTGTGAGAATTTAGTTAAAACTAGCTAATATTACCTGGAAATCTTTTTAGCTGGAGATATGTAAACGATTATGTGGTGGGAAAGGTTGAAAGAAAACACAGGCAGAAGGGCCCTCCCTGCTCTTTTGACATTCACACTTTGCTCAGCCTACATCTTGTGCTGTGAACCGAGTGAGTGAGGTTGTCAGTGTTCAACTGTACAGTAAGTATTAAAAAGATTAATTTGCCTCCTTAGTTTTAGATAAAAATCACTATCAATAGAATTTCTAGTGAGTACTTTGACTCCACCCGGAAACCTTTTATTTAAGGTAAACAAACTTGATGCATTTCATAAATACAAATTTAAAAACACAGTGATTCTTCCTACCCTACCCACCCTCCCACTCATCTTCCTCCCTCTCATATACCCATTCATGATTTTTTTTTTACTAAGATCTATTTTCAATTAACTTTATACACAGAAGATTAGCCCTATATTAAGTAAAGAGTTAAATGAATAGTATGGAAAAGAAAACCCTGTTCCTCAATAGCCTTTTTTTTCTGTAGAAACTGATGTTTATTTTCCGTCAACCTCATTTCCATGTTTGCGTGAGATCGCGTGACAAGCAGCCTAAGACCACTCAGTGGTTGTTCCTACCCACTTGGTGGCCTGAGCTGTGGGTGCTGCAGACTAGTCTTCAGTGGCGGGCTGAGCACTCCAGTCTTCAGTGGGGAACTGCTGAATAGGCACAGAGGGAGCCTGCACGCCTTCGGACCAGTCAGCAACCTCAGGCTGAGTAGCAGTGAACTCGGGCGCTGGGGCCGTCCATTCACCCTGAAACTCCTCCTTGGTCACAGCTTTTTCAGCGGCGGCCTGCTCTTCTTTTTCAATCTCTTCAGGATCTCTGTAGAAGTAGAGATCAGGCATGACCTCCCAGGGGTGTTCACGGGAGATGGTACCACGCATGCGCAGAACCTCCCAGGCCAGCATCCACCACATCAGACCCACTGAATGGGCTCCCTTGTTGTTGCACGGGATGGCAATGTCCACGTAGTGCAGAGGCGAGTCTGTGTTACACAGAGCAATGGTAGGCAGGTTCACGTAAGATGCCTCTGTGAGAGGCGGGTGGTCAGCCCAAGGATTGGTAACCACCAGAAGCCGTGGTTCCCGGAAGGCTGCCTGGATCTGGTTAGTGAAGGTTCCAGGTGTGAAGCGGCCAGCAATGGGAGTAGCTCCAGTGGCAGCAGCAAACTTCAGCACAGCTCTCTGGCCAGTGTTCCTGGAGGATATCACACTGACATCAGCAGGGTTTTCAATGGCCACAATAGCACGAGCTGCCAACAGCAGCTTCTCCCAGGTCCTCTTCAGATTGATGATGTAGATGCCATCACTCTTCCTTTTGTAGATGTACTGTTCCATCTGGAAGTCAAGGTTGGTGCCACCTAAGTGGGTTCCTGCTGCAAGGAACTTGAGGACGTCCTCCTCCTTCATTTGCAAGACATCAAGGGTTCCGGACATTGTGACAGCTTCCCCTTAAGTTACGCCGGGAATCAAAAACAACGCCGTATGGACCGCTGGCCGGGTAGCGCGGAAAGGCCTCAATAGTCTTGACAAGGGTTGTTCAAAGTCATCCAAAGTCACCCATCTCAAAATGTCAATTTCACTTCTGTAGATTACCTTTTAGCTACTCTATCAGTTACCGCAGATCAGGGAGAACATATGGTATTTATCTTTTTTGGACTGGCTTATTTCATTAAGTATAATGTTTTACAGATGTATCAATTTTGTTGCGAAGGAAAGGATTTCATTTTTTTCACCACAGTGTAGTATTCCATGGTGTACATATCCCATGATTTCTTTATCCAGTTTTCAGTTGATGGACATTTGTTGATTACATATCTTAGCTATTGAGAATTGAGCTGCAATAAACACTGGGGTACAGATAACTCTTTTATATGTTATTTTTGTTTCCCTTGGATAAATTCCCATATGGTAGGTCTATATTCAAATTTTTGAGGTATCTCCATGCTGTCTTCCATAGTGGCTTTACCAGTTTACATTCCCACCAACAGTGGATTAGAGTACCTTTTTCTTCACATCCTCACCAGCTTTTGTCATTTATTGATTTCTGTATGAAAGCCATTTTAACGGGTGAGGTGAAAATTCATTGTGGTTTTGATTTTCATTTCCCTGATAGCTAGTGATCCTGAGCATTTTTTCATGTGTCTATCGGGCATCTGGATTTCCTCTTTTGAAAAATGTCTGCTTAAGTCCTTTGTCCATTTTTTAACTGGGTTGCTTGTATAGTTTTTGTTGAGGTCCTTGAACTCTTTATATATTCTGGATATTAATCCTCTATCAGTTGGATAGTATGCAGATAATTTCTCCCATTCTGTCAGTTACCTCTTCACTTTGCTGAGTATTTCTTTGTGGTACAGAAGCATCTCAATTTGATAAAATCCCATTTGTCAATTTTGGAATTGATTGCTTGTGACTCTGGGGTCTTTTCCAATAACTCTTTGCCTATGCCAATATCTTGCAAACTTTCCCCAATTTTCTCTAATATTTTGATGGTATTGGGTCATAGATTTAGGTCTTTGATCCAGTTGAGTAGATTTTTGTGTCAGGTGTAAAGTAGGGGTCTTTCTTCATACTTCTGCATGCAGAGATTCAGTTTTACCAGCACCATTTATTAAAGAGACTGTCCTTGCTCCAGGGATTGGTTTTAACTTCTTTGTCAAAGATAATAAGTTGGTTGTAAATGTGTGGGTTGACTTCTTGCATTTCTCTCCTGTTTCATTGGTCTATCCTTCCGTTTTTGTACCAGTACCAGGCCATTTTGATTCTAACTGCCCTGTGTAGTATGTCTTGAAATCTAGTACTGTGATGCCTCTAGCTTGGTTTTTGTTGTCTAAGATTGCTTTAGCTATTCAGGGTCTACTGCGCTTCCACATGAATTTCAGCATATTTTTTTCTATATCTGAGAAGAATATCCTTGGTATTTTGATTGGGATCACACTGAATCTGTAAATTGCTTTCAGTAGTATGGAGATTTTGATAGTATTATCCAATCCATGAACATGGAAGATTTTTACATTTTTTGTGTCTTCTTCTATTTCCTTCTTTAATGTTTTATAATTCTCATTGTAGGTATCTTTGATGTCCTTGGTTAAATTTACTCCAAGGCATTTGATTGTTTTGTAGCTATTGTGAATGGGATTGATCTTAGAAGTTCTTTCTTAGCCATGGCATTACCTTGTGTATACAAAGGCTACTGATTTTTGTGTGTTGATTTCATTTCCTGTCACTTTACAAAACTCTTTTATGAGTTCCAATGGTCTCTCAGTCAAGTCTTTTGGATCCCCTATATATAGAATCATGTCAACTGAAAATAGGGATAGTTTGACTTCCTCCTACCCAATCTGTATTCCTTTGATTTCTTTCTCTTGCATAATAGCTCTGACTAAACTTTCAGGACTATATTGAATAGCAATAGTGTGAGTGGGCATCCTTGTCTGGTTCCAGTTCTTAGTGGGAATGTTTCCAACATTTTCACATTCAATAGGGTGCTGGCTGTGTCATAATTTGTCATAAATTGCCTTGATTGTGTTGAAGAATGTTCCTTCTACACCAAATTTGATTAAAGTTTTCATCATGAAAGGATACTGCATTTTATCAAATGCTTTCTTTGAATCTATTGAGATAATCATATGGTTTTTGTTCTTTAATTTGTTAATGTGATGTATCACATTGATTTTTGAATGTTGAACCATCACTACATAGCAGGAATAAATCCCACTTGATATGGGTGGATGATCTTTCTGATGTATTGTTGGATTCCATTGACTAGCGTTTTCTTGAGGATTTTTGCATCTATGTTCATCAGAGAGATTGGTCTGTAGTTCTCTCTCTGTTGTATGTTTTTCAGGTTTAGGAATTAAGGTGATGCTGGCTTCATAAAAAGAGTTGGGAGGATTTTCTCCCTTTCAGTTGTTTTGAATAGCCTGAGAAGCATTGGGGTTAGTTCTTCTTTAAATGTTTGGTAGAATTCAGTGGTGAAGCCATCTGATCCTGGGCTTATCTTTGTTGGGTGGGCCTTTATTACTGATTCAATAGTGTCTTGATTTTTGGTCTGTTTAGGTTTTCTAAGTCTCCATGGCTCAATTTAGGTAGGTTGTATGTTTCCAGGAATCTATCCATTTCTTCTAGATTTCACGATTTGTTGGCATACAATGCTTTGTAGTATTTTCTGATGATTCTTTTACTTCTGTGGTATTTGCTGTTATATTTCCTTTTTCATCTCTAATTTTATTGATTTGAATCTTCTCTCTTTTTTTGGTTAATTGGGCCAATGGTGTGTCAAATTTGTTTATTTTTTTCAAAAAACTGGCTCTTTGTTTTGCTGATCTTTACTATTTCTTTGTTTTAATTTTGTTTATTCCCTATTTCTTTTCTCTTACTAATTTTTGGTTTGCTTTGCTTTTGTTTTTCTAGCTCCTTGAGATGCACTGACAGCTCATATTACTTGGTGTCTTTCCAATTTTTTGATATAGGCACCAGTCACTACAAACTTTCCTCTTAACACTGCTTTTGCTGTATCCCACAAGTTTTGATATGCTGTACAGTCTTCCATAAATTTCTTAATTTCTCTTTTGATTCCTTCTATGACCCACTGTTCATTCATGAGCACATTGTTCGATCTCCATGTGTTTGCATGTGTTCTAGAGATTCTGGATGTGTTGATTTCCACTGTATTTCCAATGTGGTCAGAGAATAATCATGGTATGATTTCGATTTTTTCAAATTTGCTGAGACTTCCTTTATGACTAGCATGTGTTCTATCCTAGAAAAAGTTCCTTGCACTGGCAAGAAGAAAGTGTATTTAACAACTATAGGATGAAAAGTTCTGTTGACATCCATTAGGTCCATTTGGTCTATAATGTTGATTTATTCTGTTGCTTCCGTGCTGATTTTCTGTCTGGTTGATCTCTTCGTTGCTGAGTGTGGGATTTTGAAGTTCCCCATTACTATTGTATTTGAGCCTATGTCTTCCTTTAGATTCATTAACATTTCTTGTAAATAGTCAAGTGCCCTGTAATTGGGTGCATATATGTTTATTACAGTCACACATTCCTGTTGAATTGATCCCTTAATCACTACTTGGTGCCCTTCTTTATCTCTTTTACAAGTTTTTCTGTTAAAGTCTATTTTGTTTGATTATTAGGATGGCTACACCAGCTCATTTTTTGATTTCTGTTAGCATGGATTATCTTTTTCCATCCTTTCAATTTCAGTCTGTGTGTATCTTTGTTGGTGAGATGCGTTTCTTGTAGGCAGGATATAGACAGGCTTTCTTTTTTAATCCATTCAGCCATTCTGTATCTTTTAAATGGAGATTTGAGGCCATTTACATTCAACTATTGATAAGTAATGACTTGGCCTCGCCATTTTCCCATAAATATTCCTATTGCTTACTTCAGATTTCCTTTGTACTTTTACTAGAAGATTTTTTGCCTTCACCTATTGCATAGTGACGACCATTTTTCTGTGTTTCTGTATATAGCTCATCCTTTTTTTTTTTTTTACATATGGTAGTTGTCTTTATTTATATATACTCCAAACATTATTTTGTGTACTAGATACATTACATTTTGTCAACTTAAGATAAATATGTACAGATTTTTTTTTTGTTTTCAAACTTTTATTTAATGAATATAAATTTCCAAAGTACAGCGTATGGATTACAATGGCTTCCCCCCCATAACGTCCCTCCCACCCGCAACCCTCCCCTTTCCCACTCCCTCTCCCCTTCCATTCACATCAAGATTCATTTTCAATTCTCTTTATATACAGAAGATCAGTTCAGCATACATTAAGTAAAGATTTCAACAGTTTGCTCCCACACAGAAACATAAAGTGAAAAATACTGTTTGAGTACTAGTTATAGCATTAAATCTCAATGTACAGCACACTAAGTACAAAGATCCTACATGAGGAGTAAGTGCACAGTGACTTCTGTTGTTGACTTAACGAATTGACACTCTTGTTTATGGCCTCAGTAATCATATCTTTTGTAAGGCTGGATGAGTGGTGACAAATTCTTTCAATTTCTGTTTGTTATGGAGGTCTATATCTCATCTTCATTCATAAATGAGAGCTTTGCAGGGTACAGTGTTCTGGGTGACAGCTTTTTTCTTGTAAGACTTGGAATATATTGGGCCATTTTCTTCTAGCTTGTAGCATTTCTGATGAGAATTCAGCATTGAATCTAACTGGAGATCCTTTCAAAGTAATCTGATATTTCTCTTGTGTATATTTTAGCATATTTTCTTTATGTTTTACTGTGGAGAGTTTGACTTCAATGTGTCTTTTCTGGTCATGTCTATTAGGAGTTCTATGAGCTTCTTTTACTTGGATGTCCCTTTCTTTCTCCAAATTGGGGAAGTTTTCTATAATTATTTCACTAAAAAAGGCCTTCTAATACATTGTCTCCTTCCACACCTTCAGAAACTCCTTAGACCACCCATATGTTGGGTCATTTGACAGTATCCCATAAATCTCCAATACTATTTTTAATTCTTCTAAATTTTTTTGGTTCGACTGTAAAATTTCCAGTGATTTATCTCCTATCTCTCATTTTCATGGGAAACATTTTCATTCATGTCATGTTTAGATTTCTTTAATTCATGGATTTGCTTCTGATTACTTCTAAGTAATCCAATGATCAATTTTTTGAATTCCATTTCTAGCATTTCTTCAATTGCTTCACATTCTAGTATTGAAGTGCTGTGTTTCTTTGGGGGCATTACGTTGTCTTCCTTATTCTTGTTTCTTGAACTTCTGCATTTACTTGTAGGCATTTTTGGAGATACTTGTGAGCTTTTTTCCCCTCTCATGGCTTTTATCTTTGGACTACACCTCTGTGGCTTAGTGGAGTGTCTGTTCTTTCAGTGAATGCCTAGAGGTGTGTGCTGGGTGTGGCCAAGGAACTCTGTTTAGTGCTCCAGGGTAAGGTAAGTATACAAGGTTACACCGAAGTTGGGTGCAGTAAGTCTTCTTCTTCTTCTTTTTTTAATCTGAGGGAAGGGTTTGAGTAGCTCTGTTGGCATAGTCTCACGTTCACCACCTCTCCTCCAAGGGGAATCAATGCCTGGGCATCAGCCACAGTGGGTGCAATATTCAAAAATGCTGCCACAAGAACCAGAAAAAGGATCCATGCAGTCCTCAGTGTGAGCACAGATCCTGCAGCAATGACCCTCACCAGGCTATCATGGGACCCTGAGCATGTGGAGCTACCTACAGTGACTGCCCAAAGATGCAGCCACAGTGGTTTACCAAAAAAACAAAAAACAAACAAACAAACAAAAAAAAAACAAAAAAACCCCCACAAAACCCAAAAAGCAAAAAAAAACCCAAAAAAAACAAAAAACAAAAACAAAAGTAAACCTCCCACAGTCATGAGCCCCCAGCCCCTGTCAGTGCTCCCAGCCAGACTCAGGAGTCTCCTCTCAGCTGGCTGCTGGGCATGTGGACACAGCTGGTGCAGCTGTTAAGTCTGGTGTCTGCCCTCTCTCAGCCAGTTACTGGATGCTGGTGCTGGTTGATCAGGGAGAGAGAAAAGTGCCTCCTTGTTTTTTTTTTTTTTTTTTTTTTTTTTTTTTTTTTTTTTTGTCTAGTTTGGCAGGTACAATGTCCCTTACAGTCCAATCTAGACTCATGCCAAGCTATTTCTACAGCTTTATCACCAGTGGCTTGGGCTGCCTCAGTCTGGTCTCACCTCACCTTCCAAAGCTGGTGCTGAGGCTCTCAGCTGCTGTGATCCCGAGTTGTGCACGTCTACAGCCCCCATGTAGCTTCACAGTGTTCCCCTAATTTGCACAGAGTTTCTTCTGCATTTTTTCCTAATTCTTTTTGCTTTTTAAACTATTTCCCCCTAGATTAGAGCAGTAAGCTTCCTCCTTATTCTACCATTTTGGAATCTTCCTCTACTGTGTTTTATCACATTAGTGGCTCACTCTCAATACTTTGAAAAATCTCTGGGAGAGGGCTGGCACCGTGGCTCACTTGGTTAATCCTCTGCCTGTGGTGCCGGCATCCTATATGGGTGCCGCGTTCTAGTCTTGAACTTTGACTGGTTCAGCGCTATTCAAAAATACACTTTCTGCTAAGCTCTAACTAAAGTCCCAATAGAGGCCACACACCTCATCTATTATACTGCAACTTTGCCAATGTGTAAAACGTGAAGTCACTTACGTGGGAGAGTGAACATTTCAGGACTCTTTGTTAACTGTACCTGTTTAATTAAAAACAGGTTGAATTAACCGACTAAAGGTGTAATTAAGGCTTCAGTTATATGTACATAGATTTGCAGATAATGATAATTATTTTCATTTAGAATGCTTCCAATAGTTCCCAGTCCTGTATTTTTGGTGTATGAATAATGATATAGGTGAGGTCTTACTTGATACATTTCATTTCAAAATGTACATGCAGTGGCCAGTTTTTTGGCATTGTGGGTAAAGCTGTAGCCTGCAATGCTGGCATCCCATATGTACAATGGTTCGGGGCTGGTCTGTTGCACTCTTGATCCAGCTCCCTGCTAATGGTTTGGGCAAAGCAGCAGAGGATCACCCAGAAGCTTGAGCCTCTGCTACCCATGTGGGAGACCCGGAAGAAGCTCCTGGCTCCTGGCTTCTGGCTGGTTAATCTGCTACCACTGCAGCCACTTAGGGAGTGAACCAGTGGATTAAAGACCTCTCTCTGTGACCCTGATTTTCAAATAAGTAAGTAAATAAAATAGAAGTGAAGAAGAAGCTAATTTTTATTTTTTAAAGGTTTATTTATTTATTTGATATGCAGAGTTATAGGCAAAGAGAGAGAGATCTTCTATCTGCTGGTTCACTCCCCAGATGGCTGGAAATGTAGAGCTGGGTTGATCTGAAGCCAGGAGCCAGGAACTTCTTCCAGGTCTCCCACGTGAGTGCAGGGTCCCAAGTTCTTGGGCCATCGTCCATTGCTTTCCCAGGCCATTAGCAGAGAACTGGATCAGAAGAGGAGCAGCTGGGTGCCCATAAGGGATGCCAGTGCTGCAGGCAGAGGCTTAAGCTACTTATGCCACAATGCTAGCTCCTGATTTTTACTTTAAAAAAATATTTATTTTTTATTTGAAGTGCAGAGTTAAAGAAAAAGGGAGGGAGAGACAGAAGAGAATGAGATCTTCCATATGTTGGTTCATTCCCCAAATGGCCACAATGGAAAGAGCAGGGCGAGGCTGAAGCCAGGAGCCAGGAGCTTCTTCTTGGTTTCCCACATGGGTACAGGATCCCAAGCACTTGAGCTTCCAATGCTTTCTCAGGAGCATTATCAGGCAGCTGGATCAGAAGTGGAGCAGCTGGGACTTGAACTGGTATTCATATGGGATGCCAGTGTCATGAATTGCAGCTTAACTTGGTACACTGCAATGCCAGGCCCAAAACTGATTTTTGTTTTAGTAAAAATCACACAGGGACAAGTGTCTTATTAATGCAGCTCAACTACTCAAAGTATAATCTGAAAAAGTTGGGCAAAACACTTCCTAATTTTAAAATGGCTTGCATAACCTTTTTATTTTTAAAGCATGTATTTTGTTGTTGTTGTTGGAAAACAGATACTATATGACTCATTCCAGATGAACAGTAAACAATTGACTGTGTCTGCCTAATTCCTGCTGATGTAGGCCACATTAAACAGAAAGAACAGTGCTAGAAAGGAGTATTCTTAAAATTGTGCTTAGAGGCACCTGTCTACTTCAGTAGGTGATGGGCAACTTGTAGTGGATTTTGTATGAAAGCCAGAGTTAACTGACCACATATTTACTGAAATGGTGTTCTAGCATCCCCTATAGATTCATCCCATGCATATGCATAGCTTTGCTGTTCATCCCTTAATCCAGCTCCACATAGGGATGGTTTTAATGACTTGTAAAGTCTCTTGTCATTTTGAGACTCAATTACTCAAATTCAGAGACTATAATTTAATTGAATCATTTCAATAAGAAATGATTTTCATCTAAATTTTAATTTAATACACTCCAATGAATTATACTGAGGTTATTACAGTATCCTTTCAACTTGAGCAATAAAAGCATTGCTATATTCACAAAGTAGGACAAAAATCTTTAGACATGGCTAGGTTCTTTGAAGTGGAAAGCATTCTTTTACCTACTTTTTTTTTTTTTTTTCTGAGTGCACATCTATGCCATGTTTGGGCTAAGGATGAACTAATGTGAGGGAAATAGGGGCAATACATTGAGCTTTGTATAAAGTGAATAAGGGGTGGTGTGTCAAGTGTGTGACATTACCTGGGCAGTACCTAGCTGAAGCCTTTGGCAACCAACAATAAGTCACGAGCTGTATGCTGCAGTCTAGAGTATGCCTTTATCACAGGTGAGTTAAAGCAAAGAAACAATAATATTAGCATTCTATCTTTCAGATTGCTCAATCTTTGTCAACCCTTAATGAGGACTTTGTTCTGAAAAACTCAGAGAAAATTTTATAGGTCACAAATTCAAAGTAAAAGGGCAAATAAAATTCTAACAATCCCAATTTTCATAATAAAGTATAAGATTGTATTTCTGTTATGGTTGTGAGATTCCTTTTATTTTCCCATTGTGAGGCAAGGTACTTGCAGAACTTGGAGCTAAATTTTAAAAGAAAAAAACATTAATCAGATGCTAATTAGCATGTATCATTAAATGTTATAGAGTGGGACAGGAAGTCCTTCTCTTTACAAATGGCTCATTCCATTTCTCCTGCACTGTCAGATATTTGACCATTTTTCTCTCTCTGATTCAGTTCTTTGCTGTGCAGACTGCAAAATATAATAACTTCTAAGCAGTGTGTAAAACAAAGTGCTCAATTCACTTTATTAAAATATCCAATAATAATTGATTTAAAGGCAATAAAATGTGTTCATTAGAGGGTTTATATTCAAGAAATATTGAAAGTATACCTAAAACTGTCACTTTTATTGTGAATGAACAGGATAATATAATTTGAAAAGAGTGTGATCATACCAAAGATTTGTCCTGCAGCATTATCTGATAGCTCGTAAAGTGCTGAAATTTAATATGATGCTTTCAGTCAGTTTAATTGAAATTTAATTGCCACTTTGGGCAGAAGGTTTAGATCTGATCAATAAAATATTAAAGATTTTGTGCTTTCGCTTGGAACAGCTCCTTTAGTGATGCATCAAGAGGACCCTATATTTTCGGAAATATTTGTTTGCTATACTTCACATACTACTCGATATCACTATCTATTCTGAAAGTTTTAATGTGCTGTGCAGACAAATAGTGGAAATAATAAAGCAATAGTTGATCTATTTAATTACAACATGATGAAAGAAATAACGGTCACCTTCAGATTCATGAGAAAGGCATTAATGTAAAAGAGCAATAAATATTTTGAAATGTCAAACCTCAGAAAGACAGAGTCCAACTTGAGCTGGGTTGTAAATCAGACAAGCCAAGGACCTTGAAAAAAAGATGGTTCTTTGGTATTTTAGAAATAATTACTAATACAAAAAGGGTAATGATGAAACTATAAATTATGTTAAAAAGGGCCATTAGAGGAGGATTAGTTTATAAAGCTGAGAGATGGTTCTTAAAATTGTCCTGCTGGTTATTTCTACCTTTCATTTTATTCAGGAACCCCCTGCTCAATTATCTGATTATTAATAAAATAATTGATCACAACTTTACAGTTCAAACACTAAAGTCAAGTCAACTCTCCCCTTTTTAGGGAATCCCATGTGCTTTCCACATTACTTTTATTTAGGAAAGGAGAACACTGGTGATTTCTTAAAATATATGAACAGCAAACTGAAGAGCGACTTTAAGCTAAGTTATGACCCTACCAATATGTCTTAAAAATCATGATTTTTTTTCAAATTACTTTACTCCAAAGATGTATTTGATATTTCTGTAGCTTTAATCTTTTCCTAATTATTTGTGACATATTTCTTTCCCAATGGTCCTATATTACTTATAAAACTTTTCAATAGCTCCATGTTCAAGAAAATGTATATGTTTAGTCACTGGTTGCCAATGAGATTCTAAGTTCACTGGTATGGTGAGTTGTTTTAGTTGGTTCGGTACATCTCTAAGGTATATTTTCTGTTTATAACCATACTCAAACCTGATTGGTTATCTGCAATGACCACAGTCATTCTTATCTTCTTCTTTATCCTCCTGTGTCCTGGATTTTTCTTGGTTAACTGTGTGATATCAACCTAGTTTTTTAATCTCACAACCTTGTTGACATACACTATTCATTTTCTTTTTGAAGTAAAGACAAATTCTTTTCTTGTGACTTGTCAAAAAATTATTTTGTGTTGTCCAGATACTGGATATGATTCTAGGCTGTGGCAATACAGAAATGCCTAATAAAAACATTCCTGTCTGCAAGGAACTTAGGTTTCAGTTGGGAAGAAAGAAAATAAACATAAGCAAATAAAGAATATACACTCAAGTTTTAATAAGCACTATCATGGAAATAAAATGTTAATGTTAGAGCGAGAGAGTGGTGTGTGTGTGGGTGTACACAAGCAGCTATACTCCACTAAGAAAGTGACACATACTGACAATAAGGAGGTAGCCTGCTGAGAATTTGGGAGAAAGTATTTCAGAGGAAATAGCAAATGTGAGGGCACTGAGATAGGCATGAGTCTGATTTCAGGATATATGAAGGATATCAGAGCAGCACTCAACGACAAAAGATAACATTGGCATAAATGTTAGCAGAGAGGGAGGCAGATCCTGTAAGGTTTTACACCAAAAAAGCAATGTCTGGATTTTATTTAAATATGATGAGCAACCATAAGAAGAATTCAAGCAGGGACAAGCAGATACTTATGTGTGTATGGGGCAGCTAACTGAGTAACATTCCTTTATTGTGCTTTGGATATGTTACCCATCACTGCTTTGTGGCTGTTAGGCCATACAGGATTAACGTTAGAGGCGGAGAAGCAACATAATAGGCCATTGTAGCAGCCCAGGCAAGGATTTTGACCAACTGTAGTCATGGACATGTTGGGAATTGGTCGAATTTGAGATGCATTTCAGAAGGTAGCACAAATGGACTTCTTGATGGACTGGATATAAAGGTCGTAAGGGCAAGAAAAAAATTTAAGGTTGACTTCTAGATTTTGAGTCTGCACAAATGGGTGTATGATGGTGCCATTTACTGAGATGGAAAAGGCATGAAAGAGTGGGAAGTACAACATATTTTGTAGAAAAACCAGTAGTTCTGTTTGACTCCTGTTGAGTTTGAGAAACTTATTGAATAGCCAAGAGAAATATCAAATAGACAATTATATCTAGGAGTTTAGAATTTGAGAAGAGTTGATTTGGGATATAAATTAAATTTTATTAGAAGATAGGTAATATTTGAAATGGAAAGTGACCACTGGAGAGAAAGTAGGTAGAGAAGAGAGAACCAACACCAGAGCCTGTGTGTACTCTATCACTGAAGATCTGTCAGGGAAGGAGAAGCTAACAGAAATCATTGAGAAGCATGGCCAGAGAAGGCAGAGGACAAGCAGGCAAGTGTGACGTCAATGAATCCTAGAAGGTTATTACAATAGGTCATTGTTGTCTACTGAAGAGAGAATAAAGAAATGGCGCAGGGCTGCAGAGAAAAACTGGTTTAAGAAGATATTACTTTTTTTTAAAAAAAAAAACCATGATTTATAGTAAGGATATTTATATGTGTATGGTAATGATCAATTAGAGAAAAAAAATTCACACTACAGTAGAGAAAAGTAAAGTAATAATTGCAGAGAAAAACTTGGTGAAAACTTAGAGCACAAGTAGAAGACTTGGTCTTAAACAAACGTGGAGAATTTGTTTACATTGGTACAGAAGCAAAGACAGATTATGTGATTATAGATGTCTACTATTTATTTATTTGTGTATACTGTCTTTTATGTATATACCTTGCAACACTGCCATGTATAGCAGAATTAATTTGTTCCTCTATGTTTTATACACTGCCACCTCATTTGCATTACTATTGTGCTGCAGGATCATCATTAAATGAAATAAATGCTACTTGAACACAGGGGCTGCCAAAAGTCAATCTGATAACTGAGAAGCTGACTCACGGGAAGGTAGCATATACAACATGGACACAAAGGGCAGAGGGATGATTTATGTTCCAGACAGGCAAAATAGAAAAGCACAAGATTTTACTACTTTACCTTATTAATTTATTTTTTGGATTTTCCATTTTATAATTTTTGGCTGTGGTTGACTTAGGGTAGAAAACAATAGAGTGAAATTATGTATGAAGTAAAAGACTGTTCTATTAGTTCAGGATATGAGAAGAGTCA
The DNA here is from genome assembly GCF_051225735.1 of Oryctolagus cuniculus. NCBI lineage: Eukaryota > Metazoa > Chordata > Mammalia > Lagomorpha > Leporidae > Oryctolagus > Oryctolagus cuniculus. The sequence continues at coordinate 60,435,482 of NC_142878.1, forward strand.
AAGTATATCAGTTGGGTACTTTGGAGAAACAGAATCTGAAGTTAGCAAACAGGAGACTGACAACAGGCAAAGATCTAGTTCCAGTTCACTTATGAAGGCCTCAGAACCAGTTGCTAAGCTGCATACCCAGGAGAACCAGCTGTGGACGTTCAGCTGGAGTCTGAAGGCAGAAGATTAATACCCGAGCTTGAAGATAGGAAGAGAGCTAATTCTCTTTTACTCAATCACCATTTAAAAAAAGATTTATTTGAAACATAGAGTTACAGAGAGAGGGCAGGGGAGAGGCAGAGAGAGAGAGAGAGAGAGAGAGAGAGAGATTTTCTGTCTGCTGATTCACTCCCCAAATGCCTGCCTGTGATGGCTAGCGCTGGGCCAGGCCATAGCCAGGCATCTAGTTTCCTATGTGGTGGCAGGGGGCCAAGCATTTAGGCCATCTTTCAATGTCTTCTCAGGCACACTAGCAGGAAGCTGGATTGGAAGTGGAGCAGTTAGTACTCAAACTGACATACATATAGAATGATTACGTTGCAGGTGACGGCTTATCCTGCTATGCGACAATGCTGACCCCATAATCCTGTATTTTTTTTTTTTTTGACAGGCAGAGTGGACAGTGAGAGAGAGAGACAGAGAGAAAGGTCTTCCTTTGCTGTTGGTTCACCGCGCTGATCCGAAGCCAGGAGCCAGGTGCTTCTCCTGGTCTCCCATGGGGTGCAGGGCCCAAGCACTTGGGCCATCCTCCACTGCACTCCCTGGCCACAGCAGAGAGCTGGCCTGGAAGAGGGGCAACCGGGACAGAATCCGGCGCCCCGACCGGGACTAGAACCCGGTGTGCCGGTGCCGCTAGGCGGAGGATTAGCCTAGTGAGCCACGGCGCCGGCCTATAATCCTGTATTTTTAAGTGTCAAATTATAATTTGTAATAATAAACAAAGGGAGACCATTGAGTATGGATACATTTTTTTTTTCTAGTAATGCTCAATGGTTTGTTTATAGACCTCAAGTTAATAAGTTTAATCAGGGTTGATATACTGCCAGATGAATGGAACAGAGGGAGAACTTTGTGAAATTATGAAGCATGTTCCCAAGGCGTTAAATAAAGTGACCATGTGACCTGGACTGGATTAGGAAGTAATTGAGGAGGTCAGTGGCAAGGGAGAGTGTGAGATCAGTGGTAGCAACAACAATCCTCAGGTCATGAAGTTACCAGAACGTTAGCATGAGTGAGATGAAGGGATAGATAAAGGTAGAAGATGATTTCCAGACAGTATGTTTAAACCCAAAATCTTGATGCTGAGGCCAATACTTGTGGTGATGAGGTCCTTGGTATGACCATGTTGCAGAAGTTGCACGGTGGGAGACACTGATGGAGTTTAGGAGAGCAAGGAACTGAGAGCACATGTTCTTGGATAGCTCGTCCTTGGGCAGGTTGATGGATGAGGGAGATACGAACCCAAATGTCATAGGTATCAGTGAATAAGGGGGGAAAACTGGAAGCTTAGTAGCAGAGAGGATGAGGAAGAGTTGGAAAAGTCTGACCACAAGAGCTGGGATAGTTTTGAAGGAGAGGGAGTTTGGCAACAGCAAAAGGACAAGGTGGATGGGTCCCACGGAACAAATGGTATTGGAGAAATTTCGTCATTCACTGAGGAATATAAGGAAGCCATGACTTCAGGGGACTCTCAAGTTTTGACGAGATCAAGAATATGAAGAGAGCATTCAGAGAAGACCTCACAGATGTAAGGGAGTTTGGTGGACAACGGTCTCTAAACTGCTGAATGGAAACAGTTGGCTATACAGAAAGGGGTGAGAGATGGAGCCAGATTACGGGAAGAATATACATTTACAAGTGTTACCATCCATGTGACTATGACTGGTGTGGAATATTTAGACTCTGATGGTGCTAAAGAGAAAAGGAGAAATGGATGTGAGATATAGCTCTGCCTCTGGAAGTCATCCAGACACAGACATTCATCCAGAAGACATCCATTCAAGAATTACACTGATTAACTCAGGGTGAGGGCTGCTGGTGTTAAGGCAGTCTCAGGTCTAAGTGATGAAAGGGGTCAAAGAATCTAGCCACGTGCCAGGAAGAGGCAAATGTATCGAAACTCTCAGCAACTGATGTTCTTAGGAACTAATATATCCCTATTCGCTAAAGAATTCCTTTTCAATCATATTAATTTTAAATAACACACATAGTGTAAGAGGAAGTATACAGGTCTTGGATCCAGAGATCTGGTTTAACATCCCGGGCAAGTTCAGATATTATTATTTAACTATTCGGGTGTCACTGTTGTCACTTACAGTATGAAGATAATTTTGGCATTTATAAATATTAAATGATTCTTTCTGGAACATGGAAAGTAACTGAAAAGTGTTAAGATTCCTTGTCCCTTATTATCTGTACATATTGTGTTTAGATCTCATGTCTTGATTTTCACAAATACGGAAATTCATGTGGTAAAGCTTATCCGATACATGTCCCTCAACTCGTTGGCCTCTGCAGGCCTCATGGTTTACGCCTGGAGGATCCCTTTGCTGACAATAAGATGCCTTTTGAGGTTGCTGAGCAACCTCTCCTTATTCATTTCCCTCCCTTCCTACGTGGTTGTTGATTGCAAATACCCTAGAATCTTCCAGTAGTCCTTTGAGGGTCGGTTATGCTGAAGAACTCTGGAACTCCAATTGCAGCTACAAAAACTATAATCCTAGCCAGTAGCACAGACAGCTTCTTGAATTCAAGGGATTTTAGGCAAAGGCAAAGGTGAAATTAGGAAACAAACATCAAACACACAAGTGGGAATGGCGCATGTTCAAAATTATTGACCAGAGACACGTAATACAGTGTTTCTCCCCGTGCATCTGCTTGAGCTCACTAGGTTACTTCCCCTTTTTCTCACCTACTTCTTAAGATTAGGCATCCTGGAAAAATATACGATAAACCACAAATCAATTCTGTTTTAACAATGGGTGATCACCTGATTCATAGCTTTGTGCTAGACGTTAAGATACAGACCAATAAAAGTTAGCAAGAGATATGATGCCAAGTTGAAGAAGTTTACAGTCTAGTGACCTGACAACTGAATAACTTCTACTCTCGTCACAGCCCATAAATATTGAAAACCCACAGCAACAAGTGTGTAATTGAAGTGGGACTGTTTCTGTCTGCTCCTGCAACTCAACTCATTGTGCAAAGTAAAGATCCAGAGAAAGACGACTAAGAAATCAAAATAACCTTAAATATTCTTGGAGATTGAACTATATCTGAAAAGGGGTTGCTGGGGACAGAATAGACAGCTATATGGCCTATCATTCCTAACCCAGTGTAGATGTGTGTGTGTGTGTGTGTGTATGTTACTGATTTGAATTTTGGCTTTACAGAACATATCTGTAAACATATCATTATGTTAATGATAAGGATATTGTTGATTATATTACACAGAGCCTTGCTTGTGTGCACTCTTATCATTTCTCTTTGATTCTTGTAGTCAGATGACTTGGACCTACTCGTGGGGACTGGTTCATTTTATCTTTTAGACTGAAAACTGTAGGGTTGGCTTGAGTGTACTTTCTTTCAGTTGCCTACCAGAAAGCTTAGAGCCCATCGGTAAACAAATACATAGACTTTATAACACATTGTCATTAGTCTCCTTCATCAAAAAGCAACAAATGTAAATAAATTACTTATTCATTCATCCACTCAAACATCTTCATAAACAGGAGGCTAATGATTCAAAGTGTGTTAGAACACCATGAAAGCTGGGACCTGCACACAAGCCTTTCAGAACTTCCCAGACACTTGTTAGATTTCCGCTGCACTAATTTAGAACTTAGATACCTACTCGAGCTCCTTAAATTCACTCCTGTAATAATTTGAGAATTATCCAACTAATGCAATTGCTATTTGTCCTTGTGTTCTCAGCAGCAGGTTTTATTTAAGGACTGAATTTGTAGAACTCAAGCTCTACGTTCTTTCTAATGGACATTTGGACATCTGGGATTTAGATTTGAAGCTCTGTGTGATTTGTCTCTAACATTTGTGCATTTACTTGAGAGTATATTCTAGGACACTCTCTTATTACAGTTCTTCATAGTTGATTCCATTATTGTTTTTTTGAAAATAATAAAACAAGACAGGAGATATTACTATGAAATAGTGCAAAATAAAACATACATAGAAACAAGAAGAAACTATTCCTGATTCTACCACAGAAAAATAATTACTGCTAATATAGTGGTGCTTTTTAAACTTTCATTTAATTCACAATTTGTTAGCTGTTTTTCAGTTTTAATTGTATACTGAGTATTAGTAGCTATATCACTTCAAGTATATTCATCCTATGGTAAAATGGTGCAATATTTAAGATTGTGGGGCCAGTGCTGTGGCATCGTAGGTTAAGTATACACCTGCAGCACCAGCATCCCATATGGGCACCTATTCGAGTCCTAGCTGCTTCACTTCCAATCCAGCTTCCTGCAGATGGCCTGGGAAAGTAGTAGAAGATGGTCCAAGTGCTTGGGCCCCTGCACCCACACGGGAGACCCAGAAGAAGCTCTGGCTTTGGATTGGTCCAGCTCCGACTGTTGTGGCCATTTGGAAAGTGAACCAGAGGGTGGAAGACCTCTCTCTCTCTGTAACTCTGCCTCTCAAATAAATAAATAAACATTAAAAAAATGCAAACTCTGGAATGAAGCTGCCTTATCGTTGCTAATTTCTTGACTCCTAAGTGTGCTTGACCTTAGGCAAGTTATTCCATGCATCAGTTTTCTTGTGTGTAAGATGATAATACTATCCACCTCACTGAGTTATTGTGAGAATTATATATGTTATTGCATAGGAAATACAAAGAACACAGACTGGAAGAAATAAAATGCAATATAAGTTTTACCTGATATTAATTTGCAGTATTTGTATAGAAGGATAGTTTTCCTGTAAGTTTATACATTTAAGTTTTTTATTATAAGAGTCATATAGGTTTGTTGTTAAAATGCAGTGAAAGACAATGACAAACAGTAATTACAACTAATAACTGAAACACCTAGGTATGGCTACTATTAATATTTTCATTTATATCCCTCTGAAAGTATATTATATACTGATGAGTGGGCATTTCATGGTAAGGCTCTGCAAATAGATATAATTATCCTGGGTCTACAATGAATATACTTTATTCTATTAGTGATGTGAAGCAAATCAGACAGGTTACCAGTCACTCTGACAGGCTCAACTCTGCTGAATCTTTTTGGCATTTTAGTGAACATTTGGGGTAAACTTAAGTCGTTTGATAAATTCTAGTAACCAAGTTACTTAATAATGAACAGTGGATATCTCATAATCATTTTTGTGAATTTTCCTTAAAAATATTATGTCCTCACATGGTATTCATTTAGCGAAGATTAGATTCCAGGAATTTCTTTTTGGGCCGGGAAAGTTCCCTCTCATAGAGTAAGACAATAATGAGTTTTCTAATTGTGGCACATGGCATCAGTTATGCTATACCATGTTATGGCATAAGCCACATTTTGGAATTTGTTTTACGGATTCATAGATTTGGCTCATTTTGGAAGACTGTGGCCTGTGTCTGGGCCACAACCACCCATGGAATTACTATAATAAGCTGTTTTTAATTTTCTGAAGGGTATGGTGAAATGGAATGTAGGTCCTGGGACATCAACTCTTCACCCAAATAGTTCACAAAGTATAATGAAACAAAGAAGAGGGATGTTTTGGAATTTTATTGGCCTGCATTCAAAACCAGATTCTACCAATTACTCCCAGTGTGGAGGTAGGGCACATTATTCACTTCTTTGCCTCATTTTTCTATCTACAGGATAGTAAGAATAATATTGACCTTCTAGGATTTTTCATGATAACCAAATGAGGTAATGGATACTAGGAGCTTAGAGGAATTCTATCATTAATGCTATTTTTCATGGGTATCTGGGAGCCCTGAAAGGATGGTGGAACAGTCAGGTGCTTTGTGGCTTTGCTGGTCTGATGGTACCAATAACTTCTCCAAAGTTTAGAGTGAGAGGCAGGTGACTTTATGAGCTATGTGACCTCAGTCTGACCAAGGGGAGGGATGGAGCAGAAATCACTTTCCCCTAATGTGAACTATGCCGAGAAGCCTGGTTAAAATCTCAGAGTGCATTGGTTTTAGTATCAGCATGATTTTCCCTGGCAAAGAATGAATCTCTTTACACCCTTTCAACTCCTCCTTGTCTCATGAGATTTAGAAATTTACTATTTCTAGCCGGCGCTGCAGCTCAATAGGCTAATCCTCCGCCTAGCGGCGCCGGCACACAGGATTCTAGTCCCAGTCAGGGTGCCGGATTCTCTCCCGGTTGCCCCTCTTCCAGGCCAGCTCTCCGCTGTGGCCCGGGAGTGCAGTGGAGGATGGCCCAAGTGCTTGGGCCCTGCACCCCATGGGAGACCAGGAGAAGCACCTGGCTCCTGCCATTGGATCAGCATGGTGCGCCAGCCACAGCGCGCTGGCCGCGGTGGCCATTGGAGGGTGAACCAACGGCAAAAGGAAGACCTTTCTCTCTGTCTCTGTCTCTCTCTCTCTCTCTCTCACTGTCCACTCTGCCTATCAAAAAAAAAAGTTCATGTAAATGTGTATCATAATAAAACTATACATGGGCTTCAAAAATGTTTAAAAAAAAAGAAATTTACTATTTCTTATTCATCATGCCACTGATTTAATAAACTCATATATATATATATGTATATATAATATCTTTTTTTTTTTCACCTATATCTACCAATGTGCTATTCTTTGTGGTGCTACAGACTTGTACTATTACTGGAACCCAAAGAGCAGCTCTGCTTTTATACAGATTTGGTAAAAACAGAAGGCTACAGCTTAAGTAGCTCAATTCTAAATTAAGGAAAGAGACAATGTACACTAGAGAGTGAGAAGTAAAAATTCCTATTCTTTTTTTCTTTTTGCTGTTTGACTAAACCTTCGTTTCCCCATTTCTAAGACAAGATTATTTTCCCACCTTGTTATCGCTGAGGAATGTGGAGAATTTGAATGGTGAATGGTTTGATCTTAGTAGCAAGAAAAGAATAAATTGCTCACTTAATAAATTGCCAGGCCACTTGGGTACTATTTAGTAGATTACCTTTTCCAGAGCACTAAATGATAGTAAATGGTGAATGGCAGTAACTGGAAGAGTTAATGCAGCTTTGATCTCTTGAACTGAGACTCTGCAGTTTCCTTAGAATTAGACAGAATTATTTTTTTCCCTTTTATCTGAGGCACAGCAAACCCTCAAAAAAGAAAGGCAAAATTACCTTTTTTCTGTCTTACATGACCATTAGCAAAAAGGATTTCATAACTCCCCACAACAAAAATATACGCTAGAAGTGGCCATTGTGAATTCCATCAAGAATTCTATAAAAGTGCTATTTATCATTCAATTAATTAAAAACACTGAGTATTGACTGTGTGCAAAGGTGAGCGCTAGATGTGGAAAGGATGCTAATGAAGGAGGCAGCTTCTGCTCTTAGCTTGAGCGAGGAGAAATATACTTCCTCAAGGTTTTCAATGTTATTTCCTTCACAAGGCCTGACACTGTACCAGTTTGCATCCAGAAACCCATTGCTGAGGGGCAGACCTGAGAGAACATATGGACCACGGCAGAGAACCTCAAGTAGGACAGATGAAGCTTAAGCTACCATTCTTTTGCAGGCTGGAGCTGCGTATGAGCAGAAATCATATAAAAGGTATCTGTTCCCCTGGTGAAAGCAGGTAACAGTATTTCCTCGTGTGCTGGGCTGTTCTGAGGAGGAAGCAGGACGCCCAGGGCAACCCTCCTCTGTGCATTACTGCTAAGTGTGCCATAGCTCTTAGCTCTAGCAGTTATGTCATTAGAGTTGGCCGGATGCCCTTGTCATGACCAGGTGTCAGATCCCATCTGGGAGGAAAGGATGCATTTCCCAGAGCAAGGGCATGATTCTTCACAGTGTTCCAAAAGAGACTTCTCCATGGACTCTGTGAGAGATTCTCCTATCACAGCTATTAAAAATCAAGGACTGGCAAGGCAGACAGGTCAACAGGAGAAGGAAATCCCTTATTTCAGCTACACTCTGGTAGACAGTCCAGTTGATTCTGAGCTGCTTTTAGAGCGTGCAGGGTACTCTCCAGGCAAATACTGCCTACTTAATTTCAAAAGTAATATATACACATGGTAGAAAAATATGGACACCCCATACACAGAATTATGCACATGGTAAAAAATCTAAAACCCAAGATAACTGCCCTTAACATTTGGTATGTTTTTTCTTTTTATTTCCAAAATTGGAATCATATTGTATATTCAATTTTGCAGCCTGCTTTTATTCACTTAGCAGCACATTGAACACATTTTCCCATGTAATTAAATATTCTTTGAAAACATTATTTTAAATTACTGCCCAATTCCCCTCTTACTGGGCACAAAGAGCTTTATTTAGTTTTCTTGTACACAAATAGATCTTTGATTAATATCTTTATTTGTTAGAACCTTGGTCTTCTATTTCTTCAGATTTCTTGAAATGATCTTACAAGTTCAAAGGGTATGATTGTTCTCTGGAAAGATTTTAGCATTCTGCACCCACCAACTGAAGGCCAAAAGGGAATTGTGTAATGACTGACAGTGGATTTAAGTGACCTGGGTCCATAAACAAGTCACACAATTCATCACTCCTTGGTTTTGGGGGGTTTAGTAGAGATGGAACTCTCCCCCTTTCAGAATCAGTTGGGCATCACAAAACTGAGTAGAGAAGAGCTTAAAAACACAGACAAGTATAGATTATGAACTTCTAAAACCAACTGGCTGCAAGTGATAGAAACATGACTTTATACATACTTAGATATACACAAATATACATGCACTTCTATAGTCAGAAAAAATTTTATACCTAAAACACATCTAATTGTGTTTTCCTTAATCTAAGATGAAGATTAAGAACACATTCTGTTCAGCCTCACTCACATATACGTTTCCTGATAGGAAACACTAGTATAAAATATTGGTGTGATTACACACATATCACACCAATATTATACACTAGTGCATTCAACATTATATACCAGTATTAGCACAACATACATGATTTTTTTTAACCTTGTTTCAGCTCAATATATTGAGAATGCTTTTCCAATTTCAGTAACTTTTCATCTAATTTTTAAAAAAGATTTATTTATTTATTTGAAAGTCAAAATTACACACAAAGAGAAGGAGAGGCAGAGAGAAAGAGGTCTTCCATCTGCAGGTTCACTCCCCAATTGGCTGCAATGGCTGGAGTTGAGCCAATTCGAAGCCTGGAGCCAGGAGCTTCTTCTGGGTCTTCCATGTGGGTACAGGGGCCCAAAGACTTGGTCCATCCTCCACTGCTTTCCCAGGCCACAGAAGAGAGCTGGATTAGAAGTGGAGCAGCCGGGACTCAAACTGGTGCCCATGTGGGATGCCGGCACTTTTGGCAGCGTTTTTACCCGCTATGCCAGAGAGCCAGCCTCTAATCTATTTTTTAATGACTGCATATTATCTATTTGAGGCTATACCAGAATTTATTCAAATACCCCCCACTGTTGAACATTTAAGTCATTTCAATTTTAGGATATCACAAAGACCAAAACCCTGTAGCTAATCTTTCCACACATTTTAAACTAAACTCAAAGAAGTGTAATTTCTAGGGCAAACTGCATGCATAATTTTAAAGTATTTGAAAATGACTGAAAAACAACCAGAAACAATCTAAAAGGTTCTTCGAAGGTACTTTTCTATGAGTAATGATGAGAGTATTTAATGAGACATGCTAACATAGCAAATGTATAATATATAATTTAAACATTCATTTATTATTTTATCTTTTTATATCTTGTCTCTGTTAACTTTCTGTTACTACTCTGGCAAATTATCACAAACTCAGGGGCTGAAATCAACATGCATTTATCATCTTACAAGTGATTAATTATCTTGTGTGTCAGAAGTCTTCTGTGGCTCCCAAGGGGCAAAACCAAGGTGTCAGTAGAGCTCTGACGTTTCCTGGATGCTCTAGCAGGACCCATTTCCTTGCCTTTTCCAGCTTCTAGATGCCACCTGCCTGCCTGGGTTCGTGCCCCCTCCTGCCTTCATCTATCCTCAAAACGTTCAAAGGCGAGTTGAGTTCTCACATTGCCTCACAGACATCCGGTCTTTCTCTTCTACTTTAAGGACCCTTTGATTACCCTGGACCTGCTTGGATAATCCAGGATAATCTCCATATCTCCAAGCGAGCAATGTAATTGCACTGGAAAAGCTACCTTTGCTACATAAGGTAATATGACTCTAGTTTAGGAGGATTAGGACATGGACATTTTTTTGGGAACCAGTATTACATCTCGAATTCCTTGAATTTCTCATATCCCTGTCTTTTACTACAATCAAACTTCACTTTATTTTTATTGTTTTCAATGTGGATTCAAATCTAAACATCTTGCTTCAGATATTAGCATTTACTAATTCAGGTTTCAGTCCTTAAGGTGGTTTTCCCTTGACCATTTGCTAAGCAGCCTGATATTTTAAGATGACAAAGATCGTTATTTTGTTTGTTCCTTAACTTTCAAGCTTCTCCCCTCCAAGGGTACATTTTTCATCTCAAAGCCCTAGGAACTGGTGTCACTTTCTCTCTCTACTGATAACACAGGATTAAAATTGTTGCACCAAATAGTCTTCTATTTTCTCCTCTCCTTCTAATTTATCACAAGCAGATATTCTACCAGAAGTTGGGAAAAAAGATTTCCAGCTGATGGGCAGCACCTCTACCTTGTAGAAGATTCATTGCCCTGCACATTTTGAATCTGCTGACAAGAAACTTGCAGCAGAAGTAATCAGAGCCCTTGCAAGATTGATTTTTGTCCCCTGCTGGCATATGGCATAGAAGGTGGAAAGGCTCTCATCTCTCAAACTAATCTTAACTATTTAGAAGCCATTATTGCAGGATTACAAATCATCAGAATACCCCCTTTTTTTCTAACAACATTATTTATTAGCAAGACCTTCAAATTAGTCTTCTGTCTTGGCTTACACTATTCTTAAAATCAAGCCTGAAATAAGTTTCATCTCTAAAGCATTGCAGTTAGCACCATCACTTTAATTGCGCAAACGTTAAGCCAAATTCCATTTCCAGTTCACATTTTAAAAATAATTCAAACCAAAATGCAAATTGATTCTTGTCTGCGGTTTGTAAGAAATGCTTAAAGTCAACTTGTCATGAAGAAGAAATTGAATCTATTACCTGTACTCTTCCAGGAAGGAAGATGTACGGAAAGGAGAATAGCGAGATTTATCTGATGTTTGGCTGATATATGGGTATATAAAATCTTAAGTAATACTGATAATGTCACACAATATTGCAACATATATTTTCAGTTGAACATTATAAGACAATAAGGCATAAATGGAAATTAAAGGGAAAAATCTGAATGGTTGTCAGGGAACACTTTTTCATTCAGAGAATCATAAACATATGGAATGGTGTGTCAGGCAAAGTTTCTGAGATGAGAATATTGGAGTAATTACAAAATAGATTTATATTCCAAGGACTGAAGTGCATGCAATAGGAAAGAGCTTTGAGTCAAATGATTTTTAACCACCACCCCCAAAAAAGCACCTCATTAAAATGCATTTCACAAGTATTATATGAAACTGTGAAGATTCAGAAAGACAGAAATGTTTAATGTTTTAAAAAATAGCTATTTCAAAAAAAAAAAGTGAAAAAAGGAATGAGATGAGATAATACAAAGACTGGAAGAGAGAGTACCAAGCAGATATGAGAAAAGACTTAATGAAAAATCATTTGAATGAAATATTTCATTTAAATATTATTAATTCAATTTCACAAGTCCTGATTAAAGGCTGAAAACTTGGTCAAAGTCACCTTGAGGGCTTTCAAGACTTGGGGGATATTTTTAGCATAGTTACCCTATTTGCTCCATAAGTCTTGTACCAAAGATTCCTTGTCTTTACCGGTGAATTCAGCCATTCTTAGAACCTCCATCTTCTGCCTCCGTCTTACTCAGAAACAATATTTTTATGATCATACGAAACACACTAGCCATTCACAAACATAGTATATGCTGCTCGCTCTGATGAGAATATTTTCCCCTTAATCTTCAACTTCTAAATTGTTTCCTGTCCCCAAGTCATACCCTTTCAAAACCTTTTCTAAACAGTGCTCTTTGCCACTGAATAGAGTGAATGTGTGTCTCTCTTTTCAGGACTTTGTATTTCTCCATTAGGTACCTATTCCAAATTTGCATGGACTGCATCTTTGTGTATCTCTCGCTCTTTTGAGTCTAGATCAGGAAGCAAGTATTATTTGCAAGGAATAACAGGTACCTAACATGGAACCTAAAAGCTTTTACTTAAATGAATGGTTAAATTACTGAACACTGGAACATTTGAAATGAAACTCTGATACCAGGATGGCATTAGAATTTATAAACAAGTGGGCATCATTCTTAAATTATTCACATTATTTTACTAAAAGTGAATTATATAATATGAAATGTTTGTTAGAATAATTGATTTATTATCTAGAGTGTGAAAATATTTTCAAAGTTATGACTTTAAAAAAATGTAATGTTGGGGCTGGAATTATTGTGTAGTGGGTTAGAGCTGCTGTCTGAAGTGCTGGCAATCCCATATGGGAGCTGTTTAGAGTCCTGGGTGTTCCACTTCTGATCCAGCTCCCTGCTAATGAGCAGTGGTGGATGGGCCCCTGCACCCACGTGGGAGACCTGGAGAAAGTTTCTAGCTACTGGCTTCGGCCTGGCTCAGCCCCGGTCCTTGAGGTCATTTGGGGAGTGAAGCAGCAGATGGAAGATTGATCTCTCTCTCTTTCCTTCTCTGTAATTTTGACTCATAGATTCAAAAAAATCTTAAAAAATGTGATGTGTGGGATATTCATAATACTGGTTCAGATGGCTGTATCCCATGTCAGGGTACCTGGGTTTGATACCTGCCTTGGGTTTTTGACTCCCCCTTCCTGCCAATGCAGACACTGAGAGCAGGTGATGGTTCCAGTGATTGGGGCTCTTCTACCCCTAATGGATACGTGGGTTATGTTCATGGCTATCAGCTTCAGCCTGGACCAGCCCTGGCTGTTATGGGCATTTGGGGAGTTAATCAGTGGTGAAACTGTGTGTGTGTTGTGTGTGCGCGCACACATGTGCATGTGTGCATCTCTAATTAAATAAAACTTCAAAAACGTAATATTTACTGTTAATATAATCAAGAAAAATGTTAGAAGCCTTTTTTTTAAAGATTTATTTATTTATTTGAAAGTCAGAGTTACAGAGAGAGAGGAGAGGCAGAGAAAGAGAAAGAGAGAGGTCTTCCATCCGATGGTTCACTCCCCAATTGGCCGCAATGGCTGGAGCTGCAACGATCCAGAGCCAGGAGCTTCTTCTGGGTCTCCCACACAGGTGCAGGGACTTGGGCCATCTTCTTACTGCTTTCCCAGGCCATAGCAGAGAGCTGGATCGGAAGTGGAGCAGCCAGGTCTCAAACTGGCACCCATATGGGATGCCGATGCTTCAGGCCAGGGCGTTAAGCCGCTATGCCACAGTGCCGGCCCCAGAAGACATTTCTAAATCAATTTTAAAGCATCAAAATAGAAGTATCAGTATGGTATAGAAAGTATCTTCCATTACAGAAATCTAAATATCTTACAAGGAAAAATAAGCCTGAACGAACAAGGGAAGTGATCGATCTAATCAACATTAACTTAAGGTTTCTAAAATTTCGTTTGACACTGACATGTAATTCTATTTGACATAATGACTTACATTCATTAGTAAGTATAGAAAAATGAAATGTACTAAACTAGACAGAAGATTAGGTAAGGATTGGAATGAGCAAGTATAGGACCTCTGGGTTTACATTTTCCAACCTCAGGGATGGTATTGTCTTGGAAAAATGCCTATAGTCTGACATGGTCTTCATTCAATGGAAAAGTTGTAAGTGAGAAACAAGAAGAAATTCAGTTAGGATATGAGACATTCAGTGCTGCTGGGGTGGAGGAAACCCAAAAAAGAGCAAAAGGAGATTATTCTCCACCCTAGAGATTGCACAGATGACTTCCTCTTATGTCACACTGACCAGCAGTAGTCTCAGACAGCAAACAACACACACAACATACTGTATTCCTATTAAGGAAAGGCAAAACTAAGTCATTAAGTGATTACCATGGAGATGGGGGTTATGACTAGTAATAGTCTGGTCATCTGCTGGGTACTGGCTGCACAGCCGTGTTCAGTTTGTAAAGATTCGTTAAGCTGTATAGCATATGATATGTACACTTTTCTGAATAGCAATTGTCTTCTAAAATATTAAAAATATTAAAAACCAAATAAAGATTCATATATTGAAATGGACAAGTGTTGAAAAAATTTATATTCACCCTGAGTGTATAGATGTTATGTGAGATTGACTTTTGAGTTACCCTTCAATTCTTCAGATTAATACCATTTGCAAGTTGTTAGTGCTTTAATTACATGAGTGATTTTTCTTTATTTCCCATCAACAAAAAAATTGTGTTCATTCTGACACTTGCTAGTGATAATATCCCCACTTTCCAGAATCAGATTTTTTTGGTGGGAGGTGAAAGGACTGTAAAACAATGAGATTATGCAAAGCTGCTCCACAGAATAAAGGCAATGAGTTAACTTTAACTTTTAAGGAAGAGAAGGTGTGAAAGTGAATATTGACTTTACAAATTGACACTCCTGTTTATGGCATCAGTAATCTCCCTATGATCCAGTCATGAGTTTCCAAGACTATGGAAGCCTTTTGAGTTCTCCGACTCTTATCTTGTTTAGACAAGGTCATAGTCAAAGTGGAGGTTCTCTCCTCCCTTCAGGAGTCACTGTGCACTTACTCCTCATGTAGCATCTCTGTCCTTAATGTGCTGTACATTGAGATTTAATGCTATAACTAGTACTCAAACAGTATATTTCACTTTGTGTTTCTATGGGGGTGCAAACTGTTGAAATCTTTACTTAATGTATACTAAACTGATCTTCTGTAAAAAAAAAAAAAGAAATTATCAATTCCCAACTTGACTCTCACTGGGATTAAACATGACAATAGGTCTGATCTGATTTCATCATCATTTAAAAAATCATCTATTATTTTTCACTTTATGTTTCTGTGTGGGAGCAAACTGTTGAAATCTTTACTTAATGTATGCTAAACTGATCTTCTGTATATAAAGAGAATCTAAAATGAATCTTGATGTGAATGGAAGGGGAGAGGAAAAGGGAAAGGGGAGGGTTGCGGGTGGGAGGGACATTATGGGTGGGAAGCCATTGTAACCCATAAGCCGTACTTTGGAAATTTATATTCATTAAATAAAAGTTAAAAAAAAGTGAATATTGGCTCTTTAATATTTTCAGAGCAAATAAAGACGTTTTTGGTATCAAGTATATATTAATTGATCCTAGAATTTTGTAATCAATTATTATAAATATTCCTTGGATATGGAAATTAGTGATATTTGTACATCTTTATTTGGACTCCTCTACCATGTGGTTAGGAGAACAAGCAGCAATGCATCAGGCGTCTCATCTTTGGTACCAATACCACTAAACTGCTTTCTAACTCATTCCCATAACAGTAACATGTAGTCTATTTTTTCCCTGCCTTTATTATAGTATTGCAATGAAGAAAATATATGTAACTAAAACACTTGGATATTGTAAAACACTGAAAAGTTACAATTTTGTGTATTTCTGTTTAGTACTGTTGATGGATTTGATAGTTACACCTGTCTTTCCTCTTGGGATTCTTGATGACATTTGGTTAAAGCCAAATCTACTACCTAACTGAGCCACATGGGAAACAAAGTAAATTACTGGCCAGCGCCGTGGCTCACTAGGCTGATCCTCCGCCTTGCGGCGCTGGCACACTGGGTTCTAGTCCCGGTCGGGGCACTGGATTCTGTCCTGGTTGCCCCTCTTCCAGGCCAGATCTCTGCTGTGGCCAGGGAGTGCAGTGGAGGATGGCCCAAGTGCTTGGGCCCTGCCCCCCATGGGAGACCAGGAGAAGCACCTGGCTCCTGCCATCGGATCAGCACGGTGTGCCAGCCGCAGTGCGCTGGCCGCGGCGGCCATTAGAAGGTGAACCAACGGCAAAGGAAGACCTTTCTCTCTGTCTCTCTCTCACTGTCCACTCTGCCTGTCAAAAAAAAAAAAAAAGTAAATTACTTTATTTTCATTAGTCACATCACCAAGTTGGTCTTCTTGACTATTAATCTTTTGCTGTTGCTTGAAATTTGAAGAATTCTTTGCCTAACATTTTAACAAATGCATTTAAAACACAAGCATTTATTTCCTTCTATTTAAGTACCTAAGATTAAAGCATTCAATAGTTAAAATAGAAATAGAGTATGGCATGATATTTGATATCTCCAAACAAAAGGAAAGTACTTTGAGAATCTTAAGTTTATGTATTCATTTTTACACATTTGAAAGGGAGGAAAGGAGAGAGGGGGAGAGCAGAGGGGAAGGGAGGGAGGGAGGAAGGGAGAAGCAGAGAGAGAGAGAGAGAGAGAGAGAGAGAACGAGACCTTCTGTTTGCCAGTTGATTTCCAAAATGTCTGCAACTGCAACAGTCAGTGCTGGACCAGGCCAGTGCCAGGAGCCAGGAACTCTATCCAGGTTGCTACATGGGTGTCTGGGATCCAAGCACTTGAACTATCATCTGCTGCCTTCTGGGAACATTAGTAGGAAGCTCAATTGTATCTCCAAACAAAAACCTCAGAAATACAAGTATAATCATTTAGAGATAACTTTTTAATAAATGTTTTAATGAATAGTAAACAGTAACTGAGGAGAGCATTTATTGTAGAATAGAATTAAGGCTATATCACAGATCAAGTCTGAGACATGTAAAAAGACAGAAAATATAAACAGTAAGTTATGAGACACAGGATAAGAGGCTCCAACATACATTTAATTAGAGCTCTAGGAAAAAATCATGGTGAATAGAAAACAGCAAACAAACAAAAAGCCTAAAAATTTTCTGAGAATGAAGAAACTCCTTAATCTTTATTTTATTTTATTTTATTTTATTTTATTTTATTTTATTTTATTTTTGACAGGCAGAGTGGACAGTGAGAGAGAGAGAGACAGAGAGAAAGGTCTTCTTTTGCTGTTGGTTCACCCTCCAATGGCCGCCGCGGCCAGCGTGCTGAGGCCGGCGCACCGCGCTGATCCGATGGCAGGAGCCAGGTACTTTTCCTGGTCTCCCATGGGGTGCAGGGCCCAAGCACTTGGGCCATCCTCCACTGCACTCCCTGGCCACAGCAGAGATCTGGCCTGGAAGAGGGGCAACCGGGACAGAATCCGGCGCCCCGACAGGGACTAGAACCCGGTGTGCTGGCGCCACAAGGCGGAGGATTAGCCTAGTGAGCTGCGGCGCCGGCGAAACTCCTTAATCTTTAAAAACTCATTAAATGTAGAAGAAGACAAGGTTTGAAGTGCAGAACTACACACATTATAGGAAAATCATGGCCCTGAGGTATACAGAGAAAACAAGAAGCAGCCAGAGGAGACCAATTTCCCAACAGAGAATCAACAAGTAGATTGGCAGAAAACTGCTTATGAGGAAAAATAAATGTCAGAAGACCAAGGGATGAGACACTTATACTGTCAATGTGAACTATTTTGGAACTAAGAACTCTACTAGAAGAGTTATCACTTGACAGTAAGGATAAAATATTTTCAGAAATCTAAAGACTTAGAAATTTTCTTAGTCACAGATTTGGACTTAAAGAATGAATAAAAAATAAAATAGATAAAAATGAACTCAGGAAAAAAGGAATACAGTGTAAAGAAATAGAGAGCCAAGAGAGCAATTCCATGTTAACAAAGAATCTGAGTTTAAAATCAAGGTGAGATCAAAACAGGAAACAAAAATAAGGACGTTTGGAAAGAGGAGTTTAAAGGGAAGTCAAATGATGTAAAAAGCTTGTGTTGGAAAAAGAAAAACAATACCGATTAATTGCTGATGCTGTTAGAAGCATAAATCTTGTACATACTAGAATTTTACAGTGGGATATGAGTGTCATTTTTAGCTCCTGTTTATACTCCTGTGGAACTGTGGTTTTTCTACTTTTTACTTGTTGGATATTAAGATTAGTGGTGAATTAAGCTTGTGAATATAAGTAGATTAAAATATATCTTTGTAAAGACTGATGAAGAGCGAGAAGGGAGTACGATGAGGGTGAGTGGGGGAGTAAGGAAAGTGTGTTTGTCTTCTTGGAACTACACTTATGGAATGCGTAACATCTGTTCTGTTTATATTATAAAAATTTTCAAAAAAGAACTGAGATGGAATATATAACTTAAAAGTTGAGGAAAAATAAAAGTTAAACAACATTCAAAGAAAATAAAGAGAAGTCTTAGAAGGTTAGAAAATACCAAATAAAGCTGTAAAATAATTCCAATAATGTCAGTTGAACTCATCAACTTAAAGACAGAGACCAGCATGCTGAATAACAAACCAAGTAAAACAAGCAACATATTTAGTTATAATCTTGAAAATGCTAACATTATGGACATCATGAAATAAATTTGAAATCCAGATAAAAATTGGTCATTTTCTAGGAAAATATAAATCATAACTCTGAAAAACATAAAATGACTAGACATGTTGGCAGGAATCTGGAATCTCAAGTGGAGCAATGACTTGAACCTAGGTGCTTTGATGTGGGATATGGGCATCCCTAGTGATGTCCTGATCATTCTACTGTGTATCCATCATCAGAAGTTATTCTTAGTTATAATGTAACACAGAAGTTTTTTCAAGGTTGTTGTCCAAATTTTTCTTATCATGGAACTTTTCATTTACGAGATAGTTTAATATTTTAGGGGTAATTTAAAGTTAGTAATCCAGTACACTGATCTCTGGATATTTTCTTCTTAGTTATGTGATACATGGTGGAGGAGTCTTCAAAAAGTTCATGCAAATGCATATTTTTGGAAAAATTATATACGGATTTAAAAATTTCTGGTACCAATGCAAATTTATCGTTTAATTCCATTTTTTCACAAACTTTCTGAAATGTCCTCATATAATAATTTAATGAATTGAGATCATTTATCTAATATTTAAATTGTGCTCACCATAAGTCAGAAAGGATTCAAACATAATTTAAAGCATGCAGGGAAGGGAACCTGTTATATTGATTAAGGAGCACCTTCCATCTGTTTCAGAGAACTGAATGACAAGTCACAGATGACCTTGTCGAGGACCCTAACTCCAGGTGGAGAAAAAAGAAGACTAATGGCAGTCCTGGGCTTTCCCAGCTCTTCTCCAGGAATGCCCCTCACAGTGTACTCACTTTGTTTTTTCTTTAATATTATTTTTAGTTTTGATTGGCATATATAACTGTACATATTTTTATGGTTCAATGTGATATTTGGGTTCACGTGTGCATTGTGTAATCATCAACTCATGGGAATTAATGTATTCACCACAGTAAACATTTATTGCTTCTTTGTGGTGAGAACATTCAAAATCCTCTCTTCTAGCTATTTTGAAATATACAATGCATTGTTAACTATATTCACCCCACTATGCAACAGAATAAAGGAACATATTTCTCCTATCCTCATATTCTTTTGACTGTGAGAAATATCATTTAGGTTTCGAGTCCTGTAACAATCTTGCAGATTACTTCATTGGTTTTATTAAAAAAAAAAAACAAAATAAAATAAACCAAACCCCAAAATTTCTGTGCTGATATTGTGGTACAGTGGATTAAGCCACGACCTAAGATACTGGCATCCCTTACTGGACACTGGTCTAGTCCTGGCTGCACTACTTTTATGCCAGCTCTCTACTAATGTGGATGGGAAAGCAGCTGAGGATGGCCCATGGACTTGGGCCCAAGCCAACCATGTGAGAGACCTAGCTGGAGTTCCTGACTTCTGGCTTCGGCCTGGACCAGCCCCAATAATTGTAGCCATTTGTGGAGTGAACCAATAGATGGAAGATGTCTTTCTTTCTGTCTCTCCCTGTCTCTGTTACTCTGCCTCTCAAAAAAAAAAAAAAAAAATCAGTCTTAAAAACTTGCTTAAGATTATCTGCCCTTCAGTAAATTTTATATTGTCAAAAGTCTCAGAATTTTCTGGAAGTACTACAGTATATTCAAAATATTACTATTCTTGTCTTCCAGATTATAATAGAAACTACCCCATGTAGCACCATTTCTAGTAAGTTTATTTTATTGAACCCCTTTGATGAAAACAAGGTTTAAGCCTTGCTTTGAAAAATTTCTTTTCAGATTATGGTAACCTTCAACAACTTTCCTAATTTTTCCTTTTCTGAAATTAAATATAATGTCATGGCATAAATTTTTTCAAGATTTATTTACGTATTTGAAAGTCAGAGTTACACACAGAGAGAAGGAGAGGCAAAGAGAGAGGTCCTCCATCCGCTGGTTCACTCTCAGGTTGGCTACAATGGTTGGAGCTGAGCTGATCTGAAGCCAGGAGCCAGGAGCTTCTTCTGGGTCTCCCACATGGCTACAGAGGCCCAAAGACTTGGGCCATCTTCTACTACTTTCCCAGGCCATAGCAGAGAGCTGGATTGGAAGTGGAGCAGCCGCGACTTGAACCAGTGCCCATATGGGATGCCGGCATTGCAGGTGGCAGCTTTACCCGCTACACCACAGCGCTGGTACTATGCCACAGCGCTGGCCCCATGGCATAATTTTTAAAGCTGGTATTCCTTTCATCTTTCTTTCACAGCCTTCCATACGAAGTTGACACATCTTACGAGGGAATGTTAAAATTTGGGTATTTGTTTCCTATAGCTACCATAACAAATGAGCATAAACTTCATGGCTTAAAACAAGAGAAACGTGTTTGCACAGCCATGCTCTCTCTTAAAGCTTGAGGGGAAAATCTTTTCACTGCCTCGTTCCACCTCTGGTGGCTACCAGCACCACTCACTGTGCTTCCTCAGTCCAATTCCCATCTCTGTGGTCATACTGCCTTCCCTCCCTCTGTCAGTACCAAATCTCCCTCTTTTATGCTCTTATGAGACACTTGTGATAGCATTTGGGCCAAAGAGGATAATCCAGGATAATTTTCCCATTTCAAGGTACATCACTTAGTCATACTAGGAAATCTTTCTAAATTTTGCCTGCATAAATAATATAAAAACCTATAAAAATATAGGTTGCTTGGATTAGGAAATGGACAAACATTAAGCAAACATTATTCATCTCACTGAAGATGGTTTTAAGTATATGTATGTATCTACCATTCTAGCTACCAGGTTTACTGGGTTTTAGCAATTCCCAGAGAGCATTTCACTCTACCAAAAGTAAAGTTGTATTGCAACTATGGATTTCCAGGAACAGAATGGAAAATTAAGATTTCTTCACTCATCTCAAAACATTTTCTTAAACCTAAAAAGTATTTGAGGCCAAATTGGATGAAAAAAAGAGTGGAATTCCTCCAAATATCTTACTTCATTTTTGGGTTTGTATAGTTATAAAGAAAATAGTCTTCCTACATAATTCTTTCATTTTGTTAAAAATAAGATGAAAATGCTTAAAGAAGCCCTGTAGAATTAAGGCATTGTCTTTCAGAAGCTATTTAACTTTGTGAATGACTAAAAATGAAGGTGTTTACATGTTTACATAGTCTCTAGGCTAGATGATTTCTCTTAGGAGTTTTCTTTTTAATGTCAAAGGGAACAATATCTTGAGATAATTGAAAACCCTTTAGGAAATTTATGGGGTAGAAATGGTTTTATTAATGAGGAGAACAGTTGCTTACTGTCTTTAGAATGAATATTCTAGGGTTCTCTATATTTACTAATATATTAGTCATATTTCATAAAAGCATTTTGAACCCTGGAGTTTTCTTTAATATAATTTCTTTGTGTATGAGTTTAGCTTGTTTCCCAACATGGTTGAAGGCTCTGAAAAAGTAGAGAACTTATTATATATATGTTTTATATATAATGTAAAATAAATGTATTGCCCTGATAGTACCTATAAAGTGAAATACTGTTGTGAATACATCACAACATTGACTATGGAGCATAATCCATAACATGGTAAATGCTTCATGCATATTCTATTTGTGGTTTCACTGTTGACCATAGTATTGTAACTTCGTGTATCATTTGATAACCTGGATGAACTGAGTCAGCAAAGTAATCAAGAACAAAATGTACAGTAGTAAAATGAGCCTACAGAGAGGAGTTACTTCTAGTGATAATGGAGGTCAATTTCATGATTATGAATTTTATTAGTTTCCTAATGCTGTTGTAACAAATTACCACATACTTAGGGATATGAAATCACACAAATGAATTTACTATTTAATAGGTCAAGCGTGTGAAAACTGGTCTTACGTGGCTGAAATCAAGGTGTCAGCTGAGCTGAGTTTCTTCTGGAGTCTCCAGGAGTGAAACTGCTTTTTCCAGCTTTCTCAGCTGCCTGCACACATTGGAGGTGGCTGCCACGGCGTAACTCAGACCTGAGATTTCTTCCTCACACCTCTTTCTCTGAATCTGACCTTCCTGCCTCCTCCTCATAAAGACTCCAGTGAGTACATTAGGTTCACTCAGATTAGTCAAGCTTCCAGCTCCCAGATCTTAATTACAGATAAAATTCCCTTTGTCATGTATGATAACACACTTGCATGTTTGGATAGTAAACCATGGACATTGTTGAGGCTGTTAACCTATCACTTAAATAAAAATTCACTACAAGAGTTTGGCATTTTTTTTTTTAGTAATAGAATACACAGTGTGTCTTTCCATTTTGCCAAATAAATAAATGTAAAAATCAAAGAAATCTGGATTAACTATGTGTGGAGGATCCCACAATGAAATGTGTTTTGATGTTTCAACAGCAGATGCATCACCCAGGGACACTCTCTTTAGGAAACAGCAGGGGCCTCCTGCCTCCTCTCTCTTCTGGCTTGGAATTCATCTTCTCACCAGCTGCCAGCTTTAAACTACAGTGAGCCTCTCAGTTTATGGGCCTTTCAAGCTAAAATCTGTTACACTAGTGGAGAAATTGCAATACTTATGTAAATCAATAATTGTAATGTATACGACATCATAAATTCATAGTATGCCCAGAGAGTGGTGTTAGCTACAACATACGTGCTTAGCGTGTTTAGCCTACGAAGAAACATATAAAATGTTACTCATTTGCATTTGTATCTAAGTATATCTTCAATTTCCTAATTTATTTTTGATACAAAAATCCTGGATACAAACATTTAAAAATTTATTAGGCTAAATCTAACAAGTGGAAATAGACTCAAAAGTCATGTTTCTAGATATTCTAGGCTTTAGATTTACACATTTTATTCTTTCTGTTAATTTTATTATCTGTTTCCAAGTTAGTATGAAAAGTTAATCATAGTATTATTTTTTTCTAAATCATTCATCCTTTGCATGGGAGTAGTCATTCATTCATTCATTCATTCACTTATCAAGAAAGATTTTGGCACTTGTAAAGTCAAGACTGTGAAAAGCTGTAGAAAAAATGATGAACAAGTGAGACATGAAGTCTCCTTCTCTTTTTTAAAAAAGGATTTATTTATTTGAAAGGCAAAAAGAAAGAGGGAGGAGGGGGAGGAGGGAGAGAGAGAGAGAGAGAGAGAGAGAGATGGAGATGGATATCTTTGATTCACTGACTGGCTCCAAAATGGCTGCAATTACCAGGGCAGGAACTCTGGCCACATAGGTGGCAGGGATCCAAGTACTAGGACCATCCTCTGCTGCCTTCCCAGTAGCATTAGCAGCAAGCTGGGTAGCCAGGTTTTGAACATGCATTCCAATACTGGATGCAGGGTCCTGACTGGTAATTTAACCTGCTATATCACATTGCCTGCCCTCAAGTGTGTGTGTGTGTGTGTGTGTGTGTGAGAGAGAGAGAGAGAGAGGAAAGGAAGGAGGTGGGAGGGAGGGAGAGAGCTGCTGGTGGTGGAGGGGTATTAGCCATTGATAATTGTGCAAATAACGTATCAATATAAATACAACTGTGATAAGTGCAACCAAGGGAATGTACAGATGGGACCACGCAGAAGAGTTGACCCAGTCATGAGATGAGAGATGATTGAGATGGGACAGATTCTATTTGTTTTGCTAGGATCTCCCCCCCACCCATTTTTTTTTTTTTATCATTTTCATGAAACAAAGATCCACTGCCATTCACTGACTTCAAAACATCTGAAATTTATTGTTCTTTCAGGGTCTTTGTTCACCTTGGTTTTGGATGGGCACTTAACACTGGATTGTATATTTGGATTTTGACAATTTTCAGGCTTAATCTTCTCGAAAAACATTCAGGCTCAGCTAGAAGGTTTGATTTTCAAGTGACATCTGACTATAGCTCTCTCTTTTCTCAACAGATTTTTTTGGCAGAGCATTCTGATGTGGGTGCTACTCATGCTCTTTCATTAGGAGATCCATTTCCAGCAAGCAAGAAGAAAGCTCAAGCCAACCAATTTTCATACTTAAATGTGCCTTTAGTCCTTTGCTGGGTTCACCTCACTGACATTCATGTTATTAATCAGAACAGTTTAGTAATGTTTTAATAATATTACACTATTATGTATGTAAACATTTATGTAAGTTATGTAATGGTAAACATTTCTTAGGAGTATGCTATGACATAGTTTGCCTTTGTATAAAGATTCAAAGGGACAGTTCTATGGTTGATTTGGATAAGTTTCATGTAAATCCAAAAACACTATTTTTGTGATACTTGCATATATTCATGAAGTTTTGGATCAGAAAGTTTCATTCTTCATTATGAAAGGAATTCTACTCTTTTTAACATTAGGGGGCATTGGCATTGCACTTGATACAGTCTGGAGCACTATCCAGTTCAGTTTTGCCATCCTGTGAGGAGGTACTACACTACTGCTTAGAGAACACTGGAAAGTCAGAGAGCTTAGATTTGACTCTCAACCCTGTTATCCCAACTGTGACCCTGGTACATGGTCTAATGATCTCTGTTTTATCAAGAGAGAAATAATGGTCCACCATTGGACTTGTCCTGGGAATTGGTTAGGTTGTACACTGTGTATCAGTCTGGTATATTATGAAAGATTCTATCCAGATCAGTATTATTAGTTCTGAATGTTACCCCATATGCTAGGCAATGTTGTAGATGCTGGGCTTCACAATTAGGGAGCTCATGGTGTTGGAGAAGTGGTCAACAGTACCAAGAAAACACTTGTCTATATGGAAAGGTAAAGGGTGACAAAAGCAACCTGGGATAAGACAGGTGGCAGAGGGACACTGAACTAGAAAGTCTTCACAGATTGAGTAACTTGTGGCAGATTATTGACGAATAAAAGGCATTTTGCCTGAGAAGCAGGAGAAAAGCTTTGAGACAGGAAATATGGAGAAAAAGTAGAAAGCACCTGGGTAAATAGGGAATAGCAAAGAGCATAATGGAATTTTTGCACTGACACCATGATGGGGAAGACACTGCAAAGGTAAGTTGGGGATAAGATATATAAATAGTGCAGCCCCTGTTCAGCACTCAACTCCAACCAGATAAAATATTGCTGATAAAGAATTTCAGCTATTTCAAGCAGTTCAGTGACAGCATATATCACAAAAGGCAAGTCTATATATTACTATTTGTCAGAGCTATCAAGCTATCAAAATATTCTCATTCTTAGCTACGGTAGTTTACATACATTATTCAGTGTACTAAGATGCAATTTTTACATGTTTTCTGAGGGTGTTAAACCATGCATATTATCCCAAATGTGCAACCTTCAAACTGAAGGTAATCTCAATATCTCATGACCAAATTATGGGAACTGCAATCTCATTTTGCCATCACTAACAAAATGGGAAAGGAGGTCAAGTTTGTCTTTCAATTTTTCATTCCTACTGAGTTTATCTAAATTTCTCTCTATGTATATGTATATATATATAAATATATCTGTAAAATATATCTTGATTCAATAGCTGTCATGCTAGTCAAAATCATGTCATTCCTTATTGAGACTATTGAAATAGCCTCCAAACTGGTGTCTGATTTTACTGTTATTTCTCTACTATCCATTTCCATAAGTGGACAGAGTGATCAATAGAGAACGTTGACATGATCATGTTATTTCTCTGTTCTTTCTTTCTCAATGGTTTCCCATCCAACTTAAAATAAAATCATAAGTACTTACACTGAGGATTGCAAAGATCCTTTGAGTGGTCATGTGCTTGTGTGAGTACCCGCTGTGGGCTAACCCTGAGCACTGATCACCTTAGAAGAGAGGAGGTGAGGTTGTGATTATGCCAACAGGCATGCTCGTCCCCCACCCCCCACTCCTCAGATAACAATAGAGATCTACAATGCCCAACTTGGGTGTCATCCTTTATTTTCACCCACCGTTAAGCACTGACTCAAAGCTCCCTGGCCCCACACAGCACATGCCTATGGATGCCCACTGAAGGAACAAATACTCCACTAAACCACAGAGTCATAGCTCAAAGGTAAATCCCATCAGAGGAGAACAACTGTTTCCACAAATTCCCAAAAATAAATGCAGAAATATAAGAAAAAAAGAATAAGAAAGACAACATAACTTCCAAAAAGAAATATAGCAACACAAGAATATCAGAATGTGAAGAGACTGATAAAATACCTGAAAGTGAATTCTCAAGAATGATCATAAAATTATTCAGAAATACAGAGAAAAAATTTCATGATATAAAAAATCCATACATGATATGGATGAAAAATTTTGCTGAGTGATTGAGATATTGAAGAGAAATCAAACTGAAATATGAGAAATGAAGAATTCAACATGTCAAATAGAAAATACTGTGGAAGCCTCAACAACAGATTTGGTGAGGCAGAATAAAGAACATCTTAGGTAGAAGACAAAGTCTTGGAAATATCTAAGTAGAAGAAAAAATTTGAAAATTTGAATATAGTGTTCAAAAGTTGTGGGATACTATCAAACAAACAAACATACATGTCTCAGGAGTTCTTGAAGTTATGGAGAGACAATGAATTAGAAGGCCTATTCAGCAACATAATAGAAAACTTACCTAATTTGGAGAAACGAAGTGACATCAAAATACAACAGGAAGCAAAAAGAACCTTTAATAGACACTATAAGAAAAGGACTTCACCATGACATACTGTAGTCAAACTTTCAACAGTAAGACATAAAGAAAAGATTCTAAAATGTCCATGAGAGAAAAGCTTGATTACCTTCAGAGGATCCCCAATTAGACTAACAGCTGATTTCTCATAGGAAACCCTACAGGCTAGGAGAGAATAGAGAGACATAGTCCAAGTCTTAAAAGAAAGAAACTGTCAGCCCAGAATACTGTACCCAGAAAAGCTCTTATTTACAAGTGAAGGTGAAATAAAGACCTCCATAATAAACATAAATTAAATTTATCACCAGCTTTCCAGCCTTACAAATGATTCTTTTTTTTTTTGACAGGCAGAGTTAGAGAGAGAAGAGAGAGAGAAAGGTCTTCCTTTCATTGGTTCACCCCCCAAATGGCTGCTATGGCTGGTGTGCTGTGTGGATCCGAAGCCAGGAGCCAGGTGCTTCCTCCTGGTCTCCCATGTGGGTGCAGGGCCCAAGCACTTGGGCCATCCTCCACTGCCTTCTCAGGCCACAGCAGAGAGCTGGATTGGAAGAGGAGCAACCAGGACAGAACCAGCGCCCCAACCGGGACTAGTACCTGGGGTGTTGGCGCTGCAGGTGGAGGATTAGCCTAGTGAGCCATGGTGCAGGCTACAAATGATTCCTAAGGATGTGCTACACATAGAAACAGAGAATGATAGTTATGAAAGAATGTAAAAGCATAAAATCTCCCAGCAAAAGTACAAAGGAAATCCAAAGCAAACAATAGGAATATTTATGGGAAAATGTTAGGACAAAATTATTACAAATAAAAACTTTGAATGTAAATGGCCTAAATTCTCCAACTATAGGATAAACAATGGATGAGTGGATTAAAAACAAGATCTATTTGCTGTCTACAACAAACACACTTCAATGACAAAGATACATGCAGACTGAAAGGAAAAGTATGGGAAAAGATATTCCATGCTAACAAAAAGCAAAAAGAAGCAGGTATAGCCATCCTAATATCAAACAAAATAGACTTTAACAAAATACTGTCAAAAAGACAAAGAAGGGTATTATGTAATGATTAAGGGAACAACTCAACAGGAAGACGTGATTATAATAAATCTATATGAACCCTATGCCAGAGTATTGGCTATATAAACAATTGTTAATGGATATAAAGGGAGACATAGACTCCAAAACAATAGTAATAGCGGACTTCAACACCCCACTTTCATCAATGGGTGGATCAACTACAAAGAAAACCAACAAAGAAACAACAGAACTAATCTACACTATGGACCAAATGGACCTAACTGATATCTACAGAACATTTCATCCCACATCTGAAAAATACACACTCTTTTCATCAGTGTATGGAACTTTCTCTAGGATAGACAATATATGCTAGGCTATAACACAAGTCTCAGCAAATTAAAAATACTGAAATCATCTATCATATCATGCATCATTTCTGAACACAATGGAATGAAGCTGAAAATTAACAACTCAAGAATCTCTAGAATATATGTGAAACATATAAAGACTGAAAAATATGCTCCTAAATGCACAGTGTTCCATAGAAGAAATCAAAAGGGCAACAAAAAATTCCTATAAACAGTTGATGACAACACAATATATCAAAACTTATGGGATATAACAAAAGTAGTGTAAAGAGGGAAGTTTATAGCAGTCAGTGCCTACATCAAGAAATTTAAAAGGCATCAAATAAATGAAAAATGAATGCATCTGGAGGACCCAGAGAAACAATGCATCATCCCAAAATTAATATGAGGAAAAAATAATTATAATGAGAAGAAATAAACAAAATTGAAACAAAAAAACAATAAAAAGATCAGGAAACAAAGAGCTGGTATTTAGAAAAAATAAAAGTGATGCACCACTGGCCCAATTAAGCAGAAAAAAAGAGAGAGAAGACCCATATCAATAAAATCAGATAACAAAAGGAGATGTAACAAGAAATACCACAGAGAAAGAATCATCAGCTAGATTGGAAATTATAGAAGAAAGGGACAGATTTCTGGACTCATACAATCTACCAAAATTGATTCATAAAGACATAGAAAACTTAAATAGACCAATAACCAAGACAGAAATTATATCAGTAATAAAGACCCTCCTTGGCACCAGCCCCTAGCATGCTACTTGAGACTGGAAATTGTGGGTCCATGGAGCTGCAAATAGCAGTGGGAGGGAGAACTTGGTGAACTGCTTTTGAGGTTCCATGTGGGGAATAAAGAGAAGGTACAGAGGAACAAACGGAGAGGTCAGGCACCCCCCTAAGTGCCTCCCTACCCCCCTACCCATCAGGACTGGCAGCCAGCAGGGAGAAGCCATTTTGTTTGTTTATATTTTTGAACATAAGCAGGGGACTGCCACCTTTGCCTCCCATGCACATGCCCGTCAATTGTTTCCTACCCAGAAACGACGATCACAACATTTCAGAAGACTTTCTTCCCCATCACGCAAGCTGTACAACAAGGAGAAGTCCTGAATATTGAAAACTCAAGCCCACTCCATCTCCACTGAGAAGCAAGCTGAGCTTAATGTATTGGAGCTTGTACCCACCTCCACCACAACTGAGAAGTATTGGGGCTCTGTGTTTCCACTTGCAATGCACAGACACATAGAAGCTCATAACAGAGGGAAACCTCACCACATGAAAATCTTTTTTCTTTTTGACAGGCAGAGTTAGACAGTGAGAGAGAGAGAGACAGAGAGAAAGGTCTTCCTTTCATTGGTTCACCACCCCCCCCCCGAAATGGCCACTACAGCCAGTGCACTGCACCGATCCAAAGCCAGGAGCCAGGTGCTTCTCCTGGTCTCCAATGTGGGTGCAGGGCCCAAGGACTTGGGCCATCCTCCACTGCACTCCCAGGCCACAGCAGAGAGCTGGACTGGAAGAGGAGCAACTTGGACAGAATCCAGCACCCCAACCGGGACTAGAACCCAGGGTGCCAGTGCCACAGGTGGAGGATTAGCCTAATGAGCTGCAGCACCAGCTCCTGGGTCATGTAACCCTGAACACACCAGAGACTAACACTGGGGCATACTGCAACTGTGAGGAAAAGGGCAGGTTACACCAACAAAAGTGAACAACCTTCTATAACCAAAAAACTAGAGGAAAGCTACAAAACCCTCCCCCCACCCCCGGACCTTACACTGGATACCTCCTCCACCCTGGAATACTGAACAGAGCACCCAGGCCACATCCAGCACAAGCCTCTTGGAACTCATTAAAAGTATAGACATCCCACTAAATCACAAAGACACAAATTAAAGAGAAAAGCAACAAGACCAAAAAAAAAAAAAAAAAAAAAAAGAAAGAAAGAAAAAATACACAAATGCAGAAAAACTAAACAAAAACCCTAAATAAGACACTTGAGACCCCCAAGGGAATATTACAGCTCTTGAATAAGAGAAGGTGAAGATGAAGAGATCAAGGATATGCCATAAACAGAATTCAAAAATTAATCATCAGATTACGTAGAAGCATTCAGAAGCAAATTCTCAATCTAAATAAAAAGTGCTTCCAAGAAATTGAGATATTAAAGAAAAGTCAGAATGAAATACTAGAAATGAAGACTTCAATAGATCAAATAAAAATGCAATGGAAAGCCTTAACAACAGAATAGGTGAGACAGAAGAAAGAATATCAGAACTAGAGGACAGATTTCTGGAAATTTAGTAGACCAAAAAAAAAAAAAAAAAAAAAAGGAAGAAATTAGAAAACCAGTTGGAGAGCTACAAGATGCTATCAAATGATCCAACATACGGATACTAGTAGTTCCGGAAAGATGCTATCAAATGATCCAACATACGGATACTAGTAGTTCCGGAAGGCATGGAAAGGGAGAAAGGATTAGAAGGCCTTCTTAATGAAATAACAAAACTTCCCATATCTAGAGAAAGAAACAGACATCTAAGTACAAGAAGTATAGAGAGCTCCCAGTAGAAAACCAGACAAGATCTTCAGCACAACACATGTAGTAAAACTCTCCACAGTAACACGTAAAGAAAAGATCTTAAAATGTACATGAGAGATGCCAAATCAATTCAGAGGAAACCCAATTAGACTCACTGTAGACTTCTCATCAGAAACCCTATAGGCAAGGAGAGAATGGCAAGATATATTCCAAGTTAAGAGAAAAGAACTGTCAACCCAGAATACTGTACCATGCAAAACTCTCATTTATGAATGAAGAAGAAATAATGATTTTCCACAACAAAGAGATATTGAAAGAATTTGTAACTACTTGCCAAGCCCTGCAAAAGATGCTCAAGGATGTGCTACACTCTGAAAACCAGAAACAGGAACATCACTATGAAGAAGATGAATGCAGAAAATGACTCAGCAAAAGTAAAAGTAAACCCAAAGTAAATAATTAGGACTATTAATGAAAACATGGCAGGGGAATTTAACAATAGTGACTTTGAATGTAAATGGCCTCAATTCTCCAGTTAAAAGACACAGAGTGGCTGAAAGGATTAAAAAGGAAAAACCATTTATTTGCTGCCTAAAAGAAGCACATCTTATCAACAAAGATGCACACAGACTGAAATTGAAAGAATGGAAAAAGATAATCCATGCTAACAGGAACCAAAAAAGAACTGGTGTAGCCATCCTAATATCAGATTAAATAGACTTTAACACCAAAACTATTAAAAGAGACAAAGAAGGACACTATGTAATGATTAAAAGATCAATTCAACAGGAAGATGTGACTACTATAAATTTATATGCATATAATTACAGGGCACCTGGCTATCTAAAAAAATCTTAAACAATTTAAAGGGAGAAATAAACACAAATACAAGAGTAAAGGGGGACTTCAATACCCCACTTTCAGCAGTGGACAGATAACCAGACAGAAAAATCAACAAGGAAACAGCAGAGTTAATTGACACTATAGAACAAATGAGCCTAATAGATATCTATGGAGATTTCCAAGCTACAGCCACAAAATACACACTTTTCTCACCAGTGCAAGGAACTTTCTCGAGGATTGACCACATGCTAAGCCATAAAGCAAGTCTCAGCAAATTCAAAAAAATCGAAATCGTACTATGCATCTTCTTAGACCAGAATGCATTCAATTAGAAATTGGCAACTCAGGAATCTCTAGAATATATGCAAACATGGAGACTGAACAATATGCTCCTGAATGAACAGTGGGTTATAGAAGAAATCAAAAAAATTTTGGAAACAAATGAAGATGACAATATAACATATCAAAACTTATGGGATACAGCAAAAGAAGTGTTAAGAGAAAAGATTATAGCAATTGGTGCCTGCATCGAGAAATTGGAAAGACACCAAATAGATGAACTATCAATGAAACTCTAGGATCTATAAAAGCAACAGTAAACCAAACCCAAAACTACAGGAGTAAAAAATTAATTAAAATTAGAGAAGAAATCAACAAAATTGAAACAATAAAAAAGAGGATCAGAAAATGAAGAGCTGGTTTTTTGAAAAAATAAAGAAAATTGACATGTCATTGGACCAACTAACCAAAAATAAGGAGAGAGTAGACCCATATCAATAAAATTAGAGATTTAGAGATGAAAAAGGAAATGTAGCAATAGACACCACAGAAATAAAAAGAATCATCAGAAATTACTACAAAGAGCTGTAGGGTGACAAACTGGGAAACCTAAAAGAAAGGTATAGATCCCTGGACGCACACATCCTACCTAAAATTAACCATGAAGACATAGAAAACCTAAATAGACTAATTACCAAGACCAAAATTGAGCTGGTAATAAAGACCCTCCCAACAAAGTAAAGCCCAGGACCAGATGGCTTCACCACTGAATTCTACCAGACATTTAAAGAAGAACTAACTTCAATACTTCTCAAGTTATTCAAAACAACTGAAAGGGAGGGAATCCTCCCAAATTCTTTCTATGAAGCCAGCATCACCTTAATTCCTAAGCACAGAAAAGACCCAAAGAGAATTACAGACCAATTACCCTTATGAATAGTGACACAAAATTCTCAACAGAATTCTGGCCAAGTAAATCCAACAACACATCAAAAAGATTATTCACTTGGACAAGGAGGATTTATCCTTGGTATGCAGGGATGTTTCAACATTCACGAATCAATCAATGGGATATATCACGTTAACAAACCGAAGAAAAAAATCCATATGATTATTTCAATAGATGCAGAGAAAGCATCTGATAAAATACAACTAACTTTCATGATGAAAACTCTAAGCAAATCGGGTATAAAAGAAACATTCCTCAACACAATCAAGGCAATTTACTACAAACCACCTTCAGCATCCTTTTGAATGGGGAAAAGTTTTAAGCATTCTCACTGAGATCCCAAACCAGAGAAGGATGCCCACTCTCATCACTGCTATTCAATATGGTCTTGGAAGTTTTAGACAGAGTTATTAGGCAAGAAAAAGAAATCAAAAGGATTCAAACTGGGAATGAGGAAGTCAAACTATCTCTATTTGCAGAAGACATGATTCTATATATCAGGGATCAAAAAAAAAAATCCAAGAGACTATTGGAAACCATAGAAAAGTTTGATAAAGTAGCAGGATATAAAATCAATACACACAAAAAAAACAATAGGCTTTGTATACATAGACAATGCCACAGCTGAGAAAGAACTTCTAAGATCAATCCCATTCACAACAGTCACAAAAAAAGTTAACCAGGTGGAGGCAAGATGGCAGAATAGGAAGGGAGCACACTGATAGTCCGGGGAGAGATAGTTTAATAAAAGTGGAGATACTGCAGGTTCAAGGAAGAGTAGGGGAGGAAACAGCAGAAGAAACTCTTCTGGAACGTGTGATTCACAGCGGACCTGCATGGAGAGCGTGGGAGCCCACAGTTCGGGACACCAGCGGCAGACTCAACACACCAGCGCTGGAACGCGAGGTGAGCCGAACCTCAATAGCCCGAGACACCGGCAGGCAAGCGGAGAGAGGAGACTAGAGGGAACGACCCCCCGGGGGGGGGGGAGTTCACCAGGCTAACTGGAAGAGAGAGAGAGAGAAAAAAAAAAGAGGTGACTGGTACGGACACGGATTTCTCTCTCTCCGCTCACCTCTCAAGGGCGAGCAAGACAAAGAGCAGGCGCCATCTTGGACATACGTCATAAGCAGAGTGACCTCAGGTCTGCACCGGCCCTGAGCCTAGCAGAAAAACCTGACTCTGGGCGGGGCGAATTAACAGGAGATTAGGACCTAGTAAATTTGTGGTGCTACTGAACTGAGACTGTCAAAAAAGAGACGGTGGGGGAGAGAACTCACGGAATTCACGTGAGCACTCTCCAGAGATGCTACAATTCCGTAACTTTGGCAACCCAGTGGGAGACTGAAGGAGAATTTGAGCCCACTCTGAGGGCCGAACAGATTCCCTGTGTGGTCCTTGGGAAAGAGCTTCCGATCTCTGGCTCCTGTGGGTATATCATTTGCCTGATAACTACCTCCAACTTCGTTCAGCTGTGCGGAATTACTTCCCTTTTGAATCAAAAAAAAAAAAAAAAAAGAAAGAGAGAGAGAGAGATTTACCACGCCTAACCTGGGAGTGTCACCTTTGGCACACCAAACAGAGCTCTCAGGCCACACCCATCTCAAGCCCTAAGGCTCCATCAAAAACAGATAGTCCACTTAATCTAGAGTCATAGTATAACAAGAAAAAGCACCACAGTGAAGAAACCAAATATCTCCAATATGCCAAATAACAAACGCAAAAACCGAGGTAATAAAAACAAGGAAGTCACCATGACGCCCTCAAATGAAAAAGACACCCCAATTCAAGATTATGAGGATGATGACATAGAAGAAATGCAAGAAGCAGATCTCAAAAAATTGATAAGAACATTAAAAAGTTCTCAAAAACAAATTCTTGAACTACAGAAATCCTTAATGGACAAAATAGAAAATCTTTCTCGTGAAAATGAAATATTAAGGAGGAATCAAAATGAAACGAAACAGCTAGTACAACAGGAAACTGTGATAGTGACTGAAGTGAAGAATTCAATAGATCAAATGAAAAACACAATAGAGAGCCTTACAAACAGAATGGGTGAAGCAGAAGAGAGAATATCGGACTTAGAAAACAGAGAACAGGAAAGGATACAGTCAGACCAAAGAAAAGAAGAGGAAATTAGAAATCTAAAACATATTGTCGGGAATCTTCAGGACACTATTAAAAAACCCAACATTCGGTTTCTAGGAGTTCCTGAAGGCATGGAGAGGGAGAAAGGATTAGAAGGCCTTTTTAGTGAGATACTAGCAGAAAATTTCCCAGGTTTGGAGAAGGACAGAGAAATCCTAGTACAGGAAGCTCACAGAACCCCTAATAAACACGACCAAAAGAGATCCTCACCACGACACATTGTAATTAAACTCTCCACAGTGAAACATAAAGAAAAGATCCTAAAATGTGCAAGAGAGAAACGTCAGATTACTCTCAGAGGATCTCCAATCAGACTCACAGCTGACTTCTCATCAGAAACCCTACAAGCTAGGAGGGAATGGCGAGATATAGCCCAGGTACTAAGAGAGAAAAACTTGCCAGCCCAGAATATTATATCCTGCAAAGCTCTCATTTGTGAATGAAGGTGAAATAAAGACTTTTCATAGCAAACAGAAATTGAAAGAATTTGTTGCCACTCGTCCAGCCCCGCAAAAGATGCTTAAAGATGTGTTACACACAGAAACAAAGAAACACGGTCATCAATATGAAAGAAGGTAAAGGAAGGAAACCAAGGAAGGAAAGCTCACAGCAAAAGATCACAGGGAATTCAAAGCATATATTAGAACTTATCTTTGGCAAATGGCAGGGCAAAGTTACCACTTATCATTAGTCACTTTGAACGTGAATGGCCTGAACTGTCCAGTTAAAAGACACAGATTGGCTGATTGGGTTAAGGAACAAAACCCATCTATTTGCTGCTTACAAGAAACACATCTTTCCAACAAAGATCCATACAGACTGAAAGTGAAAGGCTGGAAAAAGATATACCATGCCAACAGAAATGAAAAAAGAGTGGGCGTAGCCATCTTAATAACGGACAACATAAACTTTACCACAAAAACTGTTAGGAGAGACAAAGAGGGGCACTATATAATGATTAAGGGATCAATACAACAAGAAGATATAACAATTATCAATGTATATGCACCTAACTACAGGGCACCAGTTTATCTAAAAGATTTATTAACGGACTTAAAGGGAGACTTAGACCCCAATACAATAGTGCTGGGGGACTTCAATACTCCACTCTCAGAAATAGACAGATCAATAGGACAGAAGATCAACAAGGATACAGTAGATTTAAATGACACTATAGCCCAAATGGATCTAACAAATATATACAGAAGTTTCAATCCTACAGCTAAAGATTTTACATTCTTCTCAGCAGTACATGGAACCTTCTCTAGGATTGACCACATACTAGGCCATAAAGCAAGTCTCAGCAAATTCAAAAGAATTAGAATCATATGATGCAGCTTCTCAGACCATAAAGGAATGAAGTTGGAAATTAGCAACTCAGGAATCCCTAGAGCATACGCAAACACATGGAGATTGAACAACATGCTCCTGAATGAACAATGGGTCATAGAAGAAATCAAAAGAGAAATCAAAAACTTTCTGGAAGTAAATAAGGATAACAGCACAACATACCAAAACTTATGGGACGCAGCAAAAGCAATGTTAAGAGGAAAGTTTATATCAATAGGTGCCTACATCAAGAAATTGGAAAGGCACCAAATAGATGAGCTTTCAATTCACCTCAAGGATCTAGAAAACCTACAGCAAACCAGACCCAAATCTAGTAGG
The DNA here is from genome assembly GCF_051225735.1 of Oryctolagus cuniculus. Lineage (NCBI taxonomy): Eukaryota > Metazoa > Chordata > Mammalia > Lagomorpha > Leporidae > Oryctolagus > Oryctolagus cuniculus. The sequence continues at coordinate 60,472,446 of NC_142878.1, forward strand.
AGAAGAGAAATAATTAAAATCAGAGAAGAAATCAACAGGATTGAATCCAAAAAAACATTACAAAAAATCAGCCAAACGAGGAGCTGGTTTTTTGAAAAAATAAACAAAATTGACACCCCATTGGCCCAACTAACTAAAAAAAGAAGAGAAAAGACCCAAATCAATAAAATCAGAGATGAAAAAGGAAATGTAACAACAGACACCACAGAAATAAAAAGAATCATCAGAAATTACGACAAGGACTTGTATGCCAGCAAACAGGGAAACCTATCAGAAATGGATAGATTCCTGGACACATGCAACCTACCTAAATTGAACCAGGAAGACATCGAAAACCTAAACAGACCCATAACTGAGACAGAAATTGAAACAGTAATAAAGGCCCTCCCAACAAAGAAAAGCCCAGGACCAGATGGATTCACTGCTGAATTCTACCAGACATTTAAAGAAGAACTAATCCCATTTCTTCTCAAACTATTCAGAACAATCGAAGAAGAGGGAATCCTCCCAAATTCTTTCTATGAAGCCAGCATCACCTTAATTCCTAAGCCGGAAAAAGATGCAGCACTGAAAGAGAATTACAGACCAATATCCCTGATGAACATAGATGCAAAAATCCTCAATAAAATTCTCGCCAATAGAATGCAACAACACATCAGAAAGATCATCCACCCAGACCAAGTGGGATTTATCCCTGGTATGCAGGGATGGTTTAATGTGCGCAAGACAATCAATGTGATACACCACATTAACAGACTGCAGAAGAAAAACCATATGATTCTCTCAATAGATGCCGAGAAAGCATTTGATAAAATACAACACCCGTTCATGATGAAAACTCTAAGCAAATTGGGTTTGGAAGGAACATTCCTCAATACAATCAAAGCAATCTATGAAAAACCCACAGCCAACATCCTATTGAATGGGGAAAAGTTGGAAGCATTTCCACTGAGATCTGGTACCAGACAGGGATGTCCACTCTCACCACTGCTATTCAATATAGTTCTGGAGGTTCTAGCCAGAGCTATTAGGAAAGAAAAAGAAATTAAAGGGATACAAATTGGGAAGGAAGAACTCAAACTATCCCTCTTTGCAGATGACATGATTCTTTATTTAGAGGACCCAAAGAACTCTACTAAGAGACTATTGGAACTCATAGAAGAGTTTGGCAAAGTAGCAGGGTATAAAATCAATGCACAAAAATCAACAGCCTTTGTATACACAGACAATGCCATGGCTGAGGAAGAACTTCTAAGATCAATCCCATTCACAATAGCTACAAAAACAATCAAATACCTTGGAATAAACTTAACCAAAGACGTTAAAGATCTCTACGATGAAAATTACAAAACCTTAAAGAAAGAAATAGAAGAGGATACCAAGAAATGGAAAAATCTTCCATGCTCATGGATTGGAAGAATCAACATCATCAAAATGTCCATTCTCCCAAAAGCAATTTATAGATTCAATGCAATCCCAATCAAGATACCGAAGACCTTCTTCTCAGATCTGGAAAAAATGGTGCTGAAATTTATATGGAGACACAAGAGACCTCGAATAGCTAAAGCAATCTTGTACAACAAAAACAAAGCCAGAGGCATCACAATACCAGATTTCAGGACATACTACAGGGCAGTTGTAATCAAAACAGCATGGTACTGGTACAGAAACAGATGGATAGACCAATGGAACAGAATTGAAACACCAGAAATCAACCCAAACATCTACAGCCAACTTATATTTGATCAAGGATCTAAAACTAATTCCTGGAGCAAGGACAGTCTATTCAATAAATGGTGCTGGGAAAATTGGATTTCCACGTGCAGAATCATGAAGCAAGACCCCTACCTTACACCTTACACAAAAATCCACTCAACATGGATTAAAGACCTAAATCTACGACCTGACACCATCAAGTTACTAGAGAACATTGGAGAAACCCTTCAAGATATTGGCACAGGCAAAGAATTTCTGGGAAAGACCCGGGAGGCACAGGCAGTCAAAGCCAAAATCAACTATTGGGATTGCATCAAATTGAGAAGTTTCTGTACTGCAAAAGAAACAGTCAGGAGAGTGAAAAGACAACCGACAGAATGGGAAAAAATATTTGCAAACTATGCAACAGATAAAGGGTTAATAACCAGAATCTACAAAGAAATCGAGAAACAAAACCATACTCTCAAACATACAACCCACTTAAGAGATGGGCCAAGGACCTCAATAGACATTTTTCAAAAGAGGAAATCCAAATGGCCAACAGGCACATGAAAAAATGTTCAAGGTCACTAGCAATCAGGGAAATGCAAATCAAAACCACAATGAGGTTTCACCTCACCCCGGTTAGAATGGCTCACATGCAGAAATCTACCAACAACAGATGCTGGCGAGGATGTGGGGAAAAAGGGACACTAACCCACTGTTGGTGGGAATGCAAACTGGTCAAGCCACTATGGAAATCAGTCTGGAGATTCCTCAGAAACCTGAATATAACCCTACCATTCGACCCAGCCATCCCACTCCTTGGAATTTACCCAAAGGAGTTTAAATTGATAAACAAAAAAGCGGTCTGCACCCTAATGTTTATTGCAGCACAATTCACAATAGCCAAGACCTGGAACCAACCTAAATGCCCATCAACGGTAGACTGGATAAAGAAATTATGGGATATGTATTCTTTAGAGTACTATACCGCAGTAAGAAACAACGAAATCCAGTCATTTGCAACAAAATGGAGGAATCTGGAACACATCATGCTGAGTGAAGTAAGCCAGTCCCAAAGGGACAAATACCACATGTTCTCCCTGATCGGTGACAACTGACTCAACACCAAAAAGGAAACCTCCTGAAGTGAAATGGACACTATGAGAAATGGTGACTTGATCAGCATAGCTCTGACTGCTAATGGACAACTTAATACATTATCCCTCATAGTATTTTTTTTTGTCTGTTCTACTTAATATGACTGGTTTAATTCTGTAATTATCACACAGTTATTCTTAAGTGTTGAAAATTAACTGAAATGTGATCCCTGTTAAACATAAGAGTGGGAATAAGAGAGGGAAGAGATGTATAATTTGGGACATGCTCGGGCTGACTTGCCCCAATTGGTAGAGTTGGAAACATACCAGGGGATTCCAATTCAATCCCATCAAGGTGGCATGTACCAATGCCATCTCACTACTCCAAGTGATCAATTTCAGTTCACAATTGATCATAATGAAAGGACTAAGAGTCAAAGGGAGCACATAAACAAGTCTAGTACCTGTTAACACCAACCGATAGAATAAATAAAGGGGAGAGTGATCCAACATGGGAAGTGAGATACTCAGCAGACTCATAGAATGGCGGATGTCCTAAATAGCACTCTGGCCTCAGAATCAGCCCTAAAGGCACTCGGATCTGGCTGAAAAGCCCATGAGAGTATTTCAGGCATGGAAAGCCAAGACACTCTGGCAAAAAGATCTCTGTGAGTAAGATCCCAGTGGAAAGAACAGGTCTTCAAAGAGGGAGGTGCCTTTCTCTGAAGGGAGGAGAGAACCTCCACTTTGACTATGACCGTGTCTAAACAAGATAAGAGTCGGAGAACTCAAGGGGCTTCCATAGCCTTGGAAACTCATAACTGGTGCATAGGGAGATTACTGATGCCATAAACAGGAGTGTCAATTGGTAAAGTCAACAACAGGAGTCACTGTGCACTTACTCCTCATGTAGGATCTCGGTCCTTAACGTGCTGTACACTGAGGCTTAATGCTATAACGAGTACTCAAACAGTATATTTCACTTTGTGTTTCTATGGGGGTGCAAACGACTGAAATCTTTACTTAATGCATACTAAACTGATCTTCTGTTAAAAAAAAAAAAAAAAAAAAGAAAGAAATTTTCAATTCCCAACTTGACTCTCACTGGGATTAAACATGACAATAGGTCTGATCTGATTTCATCATCATTTTAAAAAAATCATCTATTATTTTTCACTTTATGTTTCTGTGTGGGAGCAAACTGTTGAAATACTTACTTAAGGTATGCTAAGCTGATCTTCTGTATATTAAGATGATCGAAAGTGAATCTTGATGTGAATGGAAGGGGAGAGGGAGTGGGAAAGGGGAGGGTTGTTGGTGGGAGGGACGGTATGGGGGGGGAAGCCATTGTAACCCATGAGTCGTACTTTGGAAATTTATATTCATTAAATAAAAGAGAAAAAAAAAAAAGAATACTATACGGCAGTAAGAAACAATGAAATCCAGTCATTTGCAACAAAATGGAGGAATCTGGAATACATCATGCTGAGTGAAATAAGCCAGTCCCAAAGGGACATATACCATATGTTCTCCCTGATCGGTGACAACTGACTGAACCCCAAAAAGGAAACCTGTTGAAGTGAAATGGACACTATGGGAATAGGTGACTTGATCAGCATAGCCCTGACTGTTAATGAACAACTTAATACATTATCCCTCTTAGTAGTTTTTTTGTCTGTTCTACTTAATATGACTGGTTTAATTCTGTAATTTATACACAGTTATTCTTAAATGTTGAAAATTAACTGAAATGTGATCCCTGTTAAACATAAGAGTGGGAATAAGAGAGGGAAGAGATGTATAATTTGGGACATGCTCAAGCTGACTTGCCCCAAATGGTAGAGTTAGAAACATAGCAGGGGATTCCAATTCAATCCCATCAAGGTGGCATGTACCAATGCCATCTCACTATTCCAAGTGATCAATTTCAGTTCACAATTGATCATAATGAAAGGACTAAGAGTCAAAGGGAGCACATAAACAAGTCTAGTACCTGCTAACACTAACCGATAGAATAAATAAGGGGGAGAGTGATCCAACATGGGAAGTGAGATACTCAGCAGACTCATAGAATGGCAGATGTCCTAAATAGCACTCTGGCCTCAGAATCAGCCCTAAAGGCATTCGGATCTGGCTGAAAAGCCCATGAGAGTATTTCAGGCATGGAAAGCCAAGACACTCTGGCAAAAGATCTCTGTGAGTGAGATCCCAGTGGAAAGAACAGGTCTTCAAAGAAGGAGGTACCTTTCTCTGAAGGGAGGAGAGAACCTCCACTTTGACTATGACCTTGTCTAAACAAGATAAGAATCGGAGAACTCAGAGGACTTCCATAGCCTTGGAAACTCATGACTGGAGCATAGGGAGACTACTGATGCCATAGACAGGAGTGTCAATTGGTAAAGTCAACAACAGGAGTCACTGTGCACTTACTCCTCATGTAGGATCTCTGTCCTTAATGTGCCGTGCATTGAGATTTAATGCTATACCGAGTACTCAAACAATATATTTCACTTTGTGTTTCTATGGGGGTGCAAACTGTTGAAATCTTTACTTAATGCATACTAAACTGATCTTCTGTAAAAAAAAAAAAAAGAAATTATCAATTCCCAACTTGACTCTCACTGGGATTAAACATGACAATAGGTCTGATCTGATTTCATCATCATTTAAAAAAAATCATCTATTATTTTTCATTTTATGTTTCTGTGTGGGAGCAAACTGTTGAAATCCTTACTTAATGTATACTAAGCTGATATTCTGTATATTAAGATAATCCAAAATGAATCTTGATGTGAATGGAAGGGGAGAGGGAGTGGGAAAGGGGAGGGTTGTGGGTGGGAGGGACGGTATTGGGGGGAAGCCATTGTAATCCATAAGTCGTACTTTGGAAATTTATATTCATTAAATAAAAGTTAAAAAAAAAAGTTAACCAAGGATGTCAAAGATCTCTTCGATGAGAATTACAAAACATTAAAGAATGAAATAGAAGAAGATACAAAAAATGGAAAATCTTCCATGTTTATGGATTGGAAGATCAGTATCATGAGAATGTCCATTCTTCCAAAAACGATTCATAGATTCAATGCAATACCAATCAAAATTCCAAAGACATTCTTCTCAGACCTAGAAAAAATGATGCTGAAATTCATATGGAAGCATAAGAGAATTCAAATAGCTAAAGCAATCATATACAACAAAAACAAAGGCAAAGGCATCACACTAGCAGATTTAGAGACATACTACAAGGTAGTTATAATCAAAATAGCCTGGTACTTGTACAAAAATAGAGGAATAGAGCAATTGAATGGAATAGAAATACCAGAAATCAATCCAAGCATCTACAACCAACTTATATTTGACCAAGGAGTTAAAACCAACCTCTGGAGCAAGCACAGTCTTCAATAAATGGTGCTTGGAAAATTGGATTTCCACATGCAGAAATATGAAGCAGAGACTCTACTTTACACGTTACACAAAAATCCATTCAAAACAGATTAAAGACCTAAATCTACAAACTGATATCATCAAATTATTAGAGAGCATTGGTGAAACCCTGCAAGACACTGGCACAGGCAAAGATTTCTTGAAAAACACTCAGAGGCACAGGCAACAAAAGCAGATAGCTCTTTAATTTGCCAATTTAACTTTCTTTGGGTAAATTCCAAGGAGTGGGATGGCTGGGTTGTATGGTAGGGCTATAATCAGGTTTCTGAGCAATCTCCAAACAGACTTCCATAGTGGCTGTACCAGTTTGCATTCCAACCAACAGTTGATTAGTGTCCCTTTTTTCCCACATCCTCCCCAGCATCTGTTGTTAGTTGATTTCTGCATGTGAGCCATTCTAACCGGGGTGAGGTGAAACCTCATTGTGGTTTTGATTTGCATTTTCCTGATTGCTAGTGATCCTGAATATTTTTTCATGTATCTGTTGGCCATTTGGATTTCCTCTTTTGAAAAATGTCTATTGAAGTCCTTGGCCCATTTCTTAATTGAGTTGTTTGTTTTGTTGTTGTAGAGTTTCTTAATTTCTCTGTAGAATCTGGTTACTAATCCTTTATAGATTGCATAATTTGCAAATATTTTTTCCCATTCTGTTGGCTGCCTCTTCATTTTCCTGTTTCTTTTGCAGTACAGAAACTTCTCAATTTGATGTAATCCCTAAGGGTACATTTTAAAAACTTGCCATGAGATCCAAAATCCCATTAAGCTGGGTGGTAAAAATGCCATCTTAAGTGTTAAAATGATAATATTAAGTGTTATATTGATCATATAGATAGGATTGAGTATTAAAGGGATCATATAAATAAGATCAAGTAACTGGTAATAATAATAGAATTTAAAAAGAGAGTATGTATGTATATTAAGATAATCGAAAATGAATCTTGATGTGAATGGAAGGGGAGAGGGAGTGGGAAAGGGGAGGGATGTGGGTGGGACGGTATGGGGGGGAAGCCATAGTAATCCATTATTCGTACTTTGGAAACGTATATTCATTAAATAAAAGTTAAAAAAAAAAAAAAAAAAAAAAAGAAAAAAAAAAAAAATAAAAAGAGAGTATGTTCTAACATGGGAATCAGTCCACACAGCAGACTCATAGAATGACAATCACTCTGAATAGCACTCTGACTCAGAATCAGCACTTAAGGCATTATGGTCTGGCTGAAAATCCCAAGACAGCATTTCAGGAATGGAAAGCCAAGACACTGTGGCCAAAAAAAAAAATGTCCTACATGAAGAATCTTTGTGAGACCCTAGTGGAAAGAAGGGGTCATCAAAGAAGGATGTACTTTTCTCTGAAAGGAGGAGAGAACTTTTGCTTTGCTTATGGCCATGTCTAAATACTGATTGGCACTGTGGACTCAACAGCCTTCCATAGCTGCGGCAGCTCATTTCAAGAGCCCCAGGTGATCACTGATGTCATACATAAGAGTGTTAATTGTTAAATTAACAACAGGCACTAACTCCCCATACAGGACCTCTGTCCTCAAGAGTTGTGCTCTGAGAATTAACTTTAAAATTTATTCTCAAACAGTGATTTCTGGTGTGTGTATGTGTGTGTGTGTGCAAACTGTAGACATTTTTACTTAGTATAGAGATAGTCTTCTGAGTATAAAGTTAATTGAAAATGAATCTTAATGGAGATTAGGTCTGTGAATGGGAGAGGAAAGAGGAAGTGGGGTGAGAGTGGGGTTTGGATGGTGGGTATGGTGGGAAAAATCACTGTATTTTTAAAGTTGTACTTATGAAATTTGTACTCATAAAATAATAGGTTTCTTTGGGAAAAAATAAATTAATTATTGCCCACAGGAACAACAACAAAAGAAAGACACTCCCGAGAAAGAAAAGCCCAGGACTGTATGGCTTCACTGCTAAGTTCTACCAGACTTTTAAAATAATAACTAATACCAATTCTTCTCAAATTATTCAGAACAATTTAAAGGGATGGAAACTGACCAAACTCCTATGTGGCCAGCATCACTTTAATTTCTAAACCGGGAAAAGATACAACAGAGAAAGAGAACTACAGATCAATATCATTGATGAACATAGATGCAAAAATCATCAACAAAATACTAGCTAATCAAATACGAAAACTACATCAGAAAGTTCATTCACCCATACCAAGTGGGATTTATCCCTGGTATGGAGAGATGGCTCAACATATGCAAATCAATAAATGTTATACATCACATTAATAAATTGAAGAATAAAAACTATATGATTATCTCAATAGATGAAGAGAAAGCATTTAACATAATGCATGATAAAAAACATAAGTAAATTGAGCATAGAATGAACATTTCTCAACACAATGAAGGCAATATATGACAAACCCACAGTCAGCATTATATTGAATGGGGAAAAGTGGGAAGCATTTCTGCTAAGATACAGAACCAAACAAGGATGCCCACTTTCACCATTGCTATTCAGTATAGTTTTTTGAAGCTGCAAAGGTAGTAGAAGCCGAATTAACTTGTTTTCAGATGGCATGATTCTATATATAGGGGAATCAAAAGTCCCCACTAAGAGAATATTGGAACTCTTAAGAGAGTTTGGTAAACTTGCAGGATATAAAATAAACACAAAAAATCAACAGCCTTTGTACACAATGCCATGGTTGAGAAAGAACTAAGATTAATCTCATTCATAATAGCTCCAAGGAAGTGAAAGATCACTACAATGAAAATAATAATGAAAGAAATAGAAGACACAATAAAATGGAAAAATCTTGCATGTTTTTGGATTAGAAGAAATACCAGCAAAATGTCCATACTACCAAAAGCAATTTACAATGAGATCCCAATCAAAATACCAATGACATTCTCTCAGATCTAGAAGAAATGAGCCTAAAATTCATACAGAAACACAAGATACCCCACACAGCTAAAGCAATCTTAAACAACAAAAACAAAGCCAGAGGTATCATAGTACCAGATTTCAAGACATATTACATGGCAGTTATCATCAAAATAGTCTAGTAATGGCACAAAATAGACATGTAGAACAGTGAAAAGAATAGAACTCCCACAAATCAATCCACACATCTGCAACCAACTAATCTTTGACAAAGGAGCTAAATTCAATCCCTGGAGAAAGGACAGTATCTTCAACCAATGGTGCTGGAAAAATTGTATCTCAGTGTGAAGTATGAAACACAATCACTATTTTACACTTTATAAGAAAATGTTGTCACAATGGGTCAAGGATCTAAATCTATGATTTGAAACCATCAAATTACTACAGGAGAACATTGGTATAACTGAGAAACAGTGACATAGGCAAAGACTTCTAGGAAAAGACCCCAAAAGCTCAGGTAATGAAAGCAAAAATAGACAAATAAGCTAATAAGGTTTTGAACAAAGGGAATATGTACCAACAGAATGGGAGAAAATACTTGCAAACTGTGCAACTAAGAAGTGATTAATATCCAGAATCTATAAAGAGCTCAGCAAACTCAACAACAAAACAATCCAGTTAAGAAATGGGCAAAGGATATGAACATACACTTTTCAAAGAAATGAACTCAAATGGCCGACGGAGACATGTTCAGGATCATTAGCCATCAGAGAAATGCAATTCAAAACCCCAATAAGGTGTCACTTCTCCCCAATTAGAATGGTTATCATCCAAACACCAAATACTAAATGCTGATAAGGATGTGGGGGAAAAAGGTATGCTAACCTACTGTTAGTAGGAACATAAACTAGTAGAACCATTATAGAAGACAGTATGGAGATTCCTCAGAGATCTGAAAATAGATCTACCATATGACCCAGCCATCCCACTCTGGAGGATTTACCCAAATCAAACAAAATCAGCATATGAAAGAGTTATTTGTACCCCCATGTTCATTGCAGCTAAATTCACAGTAGCTAAGATATAGAATCAACCCAGATGTCTATCAACCAATGTCTGATAAAGAAAATGCTGTATATACACTATGGAGTACTATTGAGCCATAAAAAAGAATGAAATCTTGTCTTTTGCAACAAAATGGATGCAACCATTATGCTTAGTGAAATAAGCCAGTCCCACAAAGACAAATATCATATGTTTACCTGATCTGTGGTAACTATTAGAGTACAAAAATATAATGTATGTGAGTGCAACTGACATTCAGAGATTTGATTATTATTTATAGCCCTTGTTTGTACTGTTGAGGAACAGTGTTCTTTTTTTTTTTTCTTATCACTATTTGTTGCATTCTTTACTTGGAAGTTTAAACTTATGATTACAAAAAGAAAGAGTAAGAAAGGATGGTGAGCAGGAGGGTGGGAGCATGAGTGGGAGAGAGGGTAGGGTGGGAAGTATTACTATGCTCCTAAAGATGTATACATGAAATACATGGAATTTGTTACCCTTATATAAATTTTCAAAGTTGGAATACTGACTCTTATCCTTAGCAATCTCTTTAATTTCCCTCACTTCTCCCTGGCAGCATTAGACACTGTTCTTTTTTGAACCTGTGAAAAAAACACTCCAGCACCATTCCCTATGTCCAAACACAGATCTTGAATTTGCTATTGTATTTTTTCTTGTATGCTCTTCCCTCAGAAAATGGTAAAACTTGCTCTGTCTCTTCATTGAGGTCTCTCTTTGTTTTAAAAGATTTATTTATTTATTTGAAAGTCAGAGTTACACAGAGAGAGAGAGAGAGAAAGAGAGATAGAGAGAGGTCTTCCATCCGATGATTCATTCCCCAGATGGCCACAATGGCCGGAGCTGTGACAATTCGAAGCCAGGAGCTTCTTCCTGGTCTCTCACATGGGTAAGGGGCCCAAGGAGTTGGACCATCTTCTACTGCTTTTTCAGGCCATAGCAGAGAGCTGGACAGGAAGTGGAGCAGCCGGGTCTTGAACCGGCACCCACATGGGATGTCGGCGCTTCAGGCCAGGGTGTTAACCCACTGCCAACAGCCCCGTCTCCTGAGTTCTCTCTTTAGAGGGATATTTCCTGACAAAGTATCTCAAGTAACATTTCTTCTCATCACCAATTTCACATGCACAATGACATCTGGAACTACTTATTGTATTAAATAATATTTGTTTAATTGTTTTTTCCCTTGTTCTTCCCCACCAGAATAGACCCCACAAGGACATGGGCTTTGTTTTGTTCACTGTTGTATGTTTAAGTGCTTATGCTGTATGTTCCTTAAATGTTGGTTAAATAAATTTTGGAAGATTTTTACCTTTTATTTATACCTTTCCCACCTAACATTCCAATGCTACCATTAAATCACAGGCCTCTGAAAAGCCTCTTCCCCTAGAAGCTTCATACCGATCAATCAATACTGAGTTCTGGCAAGTTTACCTCTTCATCAATTTCTTCTCTGGGGTCAAAAAATAACCATTCTGAAGTGAGATGTTCAAACTTTTCTTATAGAAAGGAACATGGCTAATCGTCCTTGATCATATAATAATTGCTGGTAAATGGAAAGTGTGTTACCATTCTAAGGAGCATTTGTATTTTATCGATAAATGATTCCTTAACAATCTGAAGAGCTAGTAGATTTGTGCATTAATTAACCAAAGCCATAGACTGAATGTTTAAGTCCCCATCAAAATTCATATGGTGACATCTAATCCACAATGTGATGATATTTGGCAGCAGACACGGTGGGAGGTAATTAGGTCATGAGGGTTTCCTCATGAATGGGATTAGTGTCTGTAGTGAGGCCACAGAGAGCTACCTTGCCTCTTCTACCATGTGAGAATATGTGGGTGATTGAATTGTCAGCAAACCAGAAACTGAGCCCTCACCAGACACAAAATATGCTTGTTCTCTGATCACAAACTTTCCATTCTCCAGAACACTGAAAACTAAAATTTTTTTGTTTACAAACTGCCTGTTGTATAATATTTTGTTGCAGTAGGCCAAATGGACTAAGACAACCAAAAAATAGAGAAAACAAAATCAATAGAGGAAGACTTTCCCAAGATGCCTCAAATTACATCACACTGAGGCTTATATGGTATTTTGCTGTATGCCTAAGATTGCTGCTTAATGGTGAGACTTGTATCAGATTCATTTTTTATTCCATTATCAGAAATGCAAACAATTTTAATTAATCAGTTTAACAAAACATGCTTATTGCTAAATTAATAACCTTTACTCTTAACTGAAATATACTTTTTTAAAAAAATGATTTATTTATTTGAAGGTCAGAGTTACACAGAGGGAGGAGAGGCAGAGGGAGAGGGAGAGAGAGAGAGAGAGAGAGAGAGAGAGAGAGAAAGGTCTTCCATCCGCTGGTTCACTCCCCAATTGGCCGCAACAACCAGAGTTGCGCTGATCTGAAGCCAGGAGCCAGGAGCTTCTTTCAGGTCTCCCACATGGGTGCAGGGGCCCAAGGACTTGGGCCATCCTCTACTGCTTTCCCAGACCCTAGCAGAGAGCTGGATCAGAAGAGGAGCAGCCGGATCTCTAAACCGGCACCCATATGGAATGCTGGCACTTCAGGCCAGGGCGTTAACCTGCTGCGCCACAGTGCTGGTCCCAAAATATACTATTTTCTCCACAATTTTATAGTTTTTGAATTTTTCTGTGAAAGCATAGTTATAATATTGAGATGTTCATAAATATTCACATTTGGCTATATCACACAGAGTCTGATTTATTTGCTGAAACTGAAGCATTTGCAAATGGAAAACATTATTAGCTTTGGAAGAACATCCAAGTGCTATTTAATCTGTAAATTACTGTTCTTTGAATGAATAAATCCTATTTCTGCTCCTTCTAAAGAAGAATTCTAGAACTAAAAAATAAACTAATCCATAGTTATAATCAGAGATTTCTCCGAACTCTCTCAATAAATGAAAGTTGACAAAATCAGCAAGAATATAGAAAACTTTAGTGCTGTGATGCATCCAGATGTAGTTGATTTTTATAGTACATTCTACTCCACAGCAGAATACACATGATTTTCAAATACACACTGAACATTTACTAAAATAAACCATCTTATGGGCCATACAATAAGTCTTGATAAGCTTAAAGGGAATCAAATCACACACAGTACGTTGTCAAGCCAAAAATGAAATTTAATAAGAAATTAGTAATGGAAATATATCTGGAGAGTCTGATCATCATCTTTGGCCATTAAATAACATAATTCTAAAAACCAAGAATCAGAGAAGTATCACCAGGGGAAATTGAATAGATTTTGAGCTTGATGAAAACAAATTGCAGCATATCAAATTTTGTGGACTGCAGCTGAATCAGTGTTTACAGGGAAACTCAAAGTAATAAATTCTCACATTAAGAAAGAAGAATTATCTTAAATCAATGACTCAATTATTCACATTAAGAAACAAGAAAAAGAAGTGAATTATACCCCCCAAAAATGAACATATATAGGAACTAAAAATCAACAAAAACTAGAAAAAGTAACAGAGAATACCAATGAAAACAAAAACCGTTTCTTTAAAGAGATCAACAGAATTGATAAACCTTTACTGGGCTGATCAGGAGAAGAGAGAAAACACAAATTGTCAATATTGGCAATGAAGAGGGACAGCAATATGGATCCTTCAGATTTATGTAAAATGAGTCTGTTATGAGTAACCTATGTTAATGAACTGAACGTTTTAGGTGAAATGGGCAAAATCCTTGAAGGACACAAATTACCAAAGCTCACTGAAGAGGAAATTAACTACTGGAATAGTCCTGAATATACTGAGGAAAATGGTTTTGTAGTTGCTATCTTCCCACAATGAAAACTTCTGGCTCAGTAACTTCCTTGGAAAATTCTTAAGATTTACTGAAGTAACTGCACATAAACTTTTTCAAAAATCAAAAGGGAAATCACTTTTCAATTCATTTTACAAAGCTAGCATTATATCTATAGCAAAACAATGACATTATTAACTAGTATAACCATTGTGGATGACAATATGGAGATTACTCAGAAATATGAAAATATATCTACCATATGACCCAGCCATCCCATTCCTTGGGAATTTAACCAAATAAAATTAAATCAGTATATGAAAGATTTATTTGTGCCCTCATGTTTATTGCAGCTCAATGTACCATAGCTAATATATGGAATCAACCCAGATGTCTATCAATGATGATTGGATAAAGATAATGTGGTATATACACACTAAGTAACACTACTCTGCAATAAAAAAAAATTGAAATCCTGTCTTTTGCAACAAAATGGATGCAACTGGAAATCATTATGCTTAGTGAAACAATCCAATCTCTCAAAGATAAATATTGTATATTTTCTCTGATGTGTGTTAGTTAATGTATAAAAAATGTATAGGAATTAAATGGAGATCTTGTGATTTGATTGTTGTTTTTATCTCTTGTTTATACTCTGGTTGACTTGCAGTCTTTCTACTTTTTACCTCTTGAATATTATGCCTATTGGTGCATTAAGTCTGTGATTATGAGGTGGATTGAAATTATGTTATTGCAAAAATTAAAAAAAAATAAAGGAAGGAAGAGGATTGAGGGAGGGAAAAAGGGAAGAAGGGAAGTAAGGTTATTTTAGAATTGTTATCTATTAAATACATGAAACCTGTTCCTTTTTTATTAATAAGATTAAAAAAGAAAACCAGAGATCAGCATTCCATATAAACATGGATAAAAAATCTTTGTAAAATATTAGCAAGTCAAATTCAGAAATATATGGAAAGAATGATTGATTGAGTGGGATACACTTGAAGAATGTAAACTTGGTTTAACATTACAGAGAATCAGTGTAAGTCACCATGTTGACAGAAGAGAAAAGGAACCCACACAATCATCCTCACACATGTAGATGGGGCAATTTATAAGATTCAAATCTCTTTAGGACAATACTCTAAAAGATATGAAACTGATTAAGGACAAGTATAAAAATAATCTGTAACTCTCTTTATACCTCATGATGAAATACTAAATGTTTTCCCCTAAAATTGGGAACAAGCAGGGTGCCACCTTATCCTTTTACTAAATATTTTACTGGAATTTCTATCCACTGCTTTAAGGAAATAAAATTAAAATACAGATTGAAAGAAAAGAGAAAAATGAAAGAAAAAATAAGACCATTTCTACATCTTAAATGCTAATGAATTAAAAAGAATCTACAAAAACATGAATTTAACAAAATTGCATGAAATGAGGTTAATGTGCAAAAATAATGTTTACTGAGGGAAGACCAAGATGGCTGAATAGTGAGAAGATACACTGACCTCAGCCACAGAAAGAGACAAGAAAAACAAAGGAAGGACCACGTTTCCAAGGGACTGACAGAAATGTTCAGTTCAGAAGTGACAGAACAGAACAGAGCCTTCTTAAGACAGTGAGAAAAGACACACTGTTGCTGCTGGCCAGGAGTCATCATCTTTCAAGTCAAGGTAGGAAGAGTTTCTATGTGTCCTGCCATCAGTAGCTTTAGCTAAGGGAGAATTCCACAACCCCCTGCTAACTTTAACTCCAGCCTGGGGAGATGACTGGGGTCTAAGTAACTACTTGGCTTGGAGAAAGGAAGCCACATTGATTCCCTCTCCTCTCCCACCCCTATAGAGGTAGATTCAGATGGTTGTGTAGAGTCTTACAGCTTTCTTTTTGCTGCTACTGCCAGAAATGACCAGAGCCAGAGTCAGGAAAACTTGCAGGGTACAAAGCAGAATTCATATATCCTGCAACTGTGGGAATATTGAGCACAAGCCCTGGAGCTGTGCTTACTCACCCTACATAACTCAGGGGCGTTTCCCTCAGCTTCCTGGGGCTGGAACCAGCCGCAGCAACATCTGGACCTGACCTGAGGAAATTCTCTCCACACCTCCTAGCACACGTTGCTTCCCCAAGCCCAACCACCAGCAACACTCTTGTATGCCTTGTGAAAACTGGGGACTATTTCATCTGTGCTTTGTGGAACTGGGACTGTTGATGCTGGCATTATAATCTTTGGAGTAATTAACATTCACTTGTGGTACCTGGAGTGCTCTGTCTGCACTGCTATGCTTCAGACAGGTGGCTGCCAATATCCCCAACACCTGGCTCCACCCCTAGGAAATGTGAGTAATGACCCCTCTGTTTACTTCAACACCAGGACTGTAATAATCAGTGCTAATTTCCTCAAACCTAGTGGAATCTATGTGGTGATACCTAGGGAAGTACCTGCCTGTGTTCTGCCTCTCTAGAGCTGTACCAGCTAATGAAAAGTCTCCTGTATACATTATAGTTACCCTGTAGGACTGCAAAAGGGTTCCATTCATATCCCCTAATCCTGAGACTAGGGCTGTGGTGTCATAAGCCTTAGCACCAGTTGCATTCTTGCAGCAGGACATGACAGAAGGGCCCATCCCCACCATACAGCCCTGGAGTCACAGCTATTGGTGCCAGAAGCCCCAGAAACACTCAGGCTTGCCAACGGGATAAGGGGACAGCCCCCCTTTGTGTCCCTCAGCACAAAGAACAGGGCCTAGGCTAACTCCTATGATAACTGACAATAAACTCTCTGAGGACTAAAGAAACACATTGTAGGAAGACCACATTCACCTCAATGTCACACTTCTAACCATAGAAACTGCAGTAGAATAAAAAACTGTATCACTTAAAGACACAGCTGACAGTGATTACAGCAAAAAAAAAAAAAAAAAAAAAGACTCAGAGGTTATACTTCTGGGATCACCTAGAAACAAAGCCAACACAAGAATCCAAGTGATAATCTGCATCCCATCTCAGCTATAAACTATTCTCCAATAAAATATGTTCCATAAAGAAGAAGGGATTATTTTGGTAGATATACAGGTGTTAATGTAGGGACACAGAAACTTGAAGAAGCAAGGTAACATGACGCTTCCAAAAGAACACAATATTTCTCCAGAATTAGATCCTTAACTGAAGGAAATATATGAAATATCAGAAATAGAATTCGCCGGCGCCGTGGCTCAATAGGCTAATCCTCCACCTTGCGGCGCCGGCACACCGGGTTCTAGTCCCGGTTGGGGCGCCGGATTCTGTCCCGGTTGCCCCTCTTCCAGGCCAGCTCTCTGCTATGGCCAGGGAGTGCAGTGGAGGATGGCCCAGGTGCTTGGGCCCTGCACCCCATGGGAGACCAGGAAAAGCACCTGGCTCCTGGCTCCTGCCAGGATCAGCGCGGTGCGCCGGCTGCAGCGGCGGCCATTGGAGGGTGAACCAACGGCAAAGGAAGACCTTTCTCTCTCTGTCTCTCTCTCTCACTGTCCACTCTGCCTGTCAAAAAAAAAAAAAAAAAAAAAAAAAAAAAGAAATAGAATTCAACATAATGATTGTAAGGAAGCTCAATGTGATGCAAGAGAATATGGACAGCATATAGAAATGAGGGAATCAATTGGAGAAATGAATGGAAAATTCAGTACAGAGAGGGACATCATTATGAAAATTAAATAGAAATTTTGGAGAGGAAAACTTCAATCAGTGAAGTAAAAAATACAGTTGAATTCTTCAACAACAGAATAGACCAAGCAGAGGAAAGAATTTCTCATCTAGAGGACAATTTGTGAAATAACCCAGACACAAATAGAGACAATAACCTGAAATATGGGATACAATTAAACATCCAAATATTTGTATTATAGCAATTCTTGAAGGAGAAGAGAACAAACGGCATTGAGAACATGGTAGATGAAATAATAGTTGAAAATTTCACAAGTTTTTAAAGCTACATGGACATCCAGATACAGGAAGCTCAAAGAACCCCAAGTCAGCCTAACTCAACAAGATCTCCAAGGCATACTGTAGTCAAACTGTAAAACATTAGTGACAAGGAGAGGATCCTAAAGACAGTAAGAGAAGAGTATCAAGTTGCATACAAAGAAAACAAATTAGACCTACAGTAGATTTCTGAGCAGAAACCCTACAGGCCTGAATATAATGCAATGATAAATTAAAGGTCTTACAAACAAAACAAAACAAAACAATTTAAAACAAACTTCCAACCAAGAATATTATATCCAGTGAAGCTATCCTTTAGAAGTTAAGGAGAAAGAAGGCATCTCCAAGATAAGGAAAAACAAAGAAATCACCACCACCAGACCAGCCTTAAAAGAAATTCTGAAGGGAACCCTCATTAGAAGTAAGCCTTATGAAAACACATGACACTAACAAATTAATTAATGGAACACATATAATCAGCAGCCAAGCAACAAAACGACAGGTGTTAGTTCTTATCAGTACTAATCTTGAATGTAAATGAATTAAAAAGATTTAGGGCTGGTTGAATAGATAATAAACCAAGACCCTACTACACACTGCCTATAAAAACTCACATCGCAAATCAAATACACATAGATTGAAAGTGAAGGGCTAGAAAAAGGTAATGCAGGCAAATGGAAACCAAAGCAACCAAGAGAAGCTGTCCTCCTATCAGATAAAAGAGACTTTAGGGCCAGCACTGTGGCACAGTGGGTTAACGCCCTGACCTCCCTGACCTGAGGTGCTGGCATCCCATATGGGCACTTGTTCAAGTCCTGGCTGCTTCACTTCCAATCCAGCTCTCTGCTATGGACTGGGAAAGCAGTGGAAGATAGCCCAAGTCCCTGGGCCCTTGCACCCGCGTGGGAGACCTGGAAGAAGCTCCTGGCTTTGGATCGGCGCATCTCCGGCAGTTGCAGCCAATTGGAGAGAATTGGAGTGTGAACCATCAGATGGAAGACCTCTCTCTGTCTCTCCTCTCTCTCTCTCTCTCTGCCTTTCCTCTCTCTGTGTAACTCTGACTCTCATATATATATATAAATAAATCTTAAAAAAATAAAATAGACTTTAAATAAAAAACTGGGCCAGCGCCGCGGCTCAACAGGCTAATGAATCCAGCTGAGAAATAGGAAAAGGATCTCAATATATAGTTCTTAAGACATACAAATGGCCACCAAATTTATGAAAAACTGCCCACATCACTAGTCATCAGGGAAATGCAAATCAGAACCAGAATGAGCTCTCACCTGACCCCTGTCTGATTGGCTACTACACAAAAGACAGAGAGTAACAAAAGCTGGGAGGATGTGGGGAAGGAGGATGATTTATGCACTGTTGGTTGGAGTACAAATTAGTGTAGCCCCTGTGGAAATTTCTCATAAAACTAGAAATATACTTGGGATCCAGAAAGCCCATTACCAGGTATAGACCCAAAAGACATGAACACATTGTATGAAAGAGATATCTGCACCACCATGTTTATAGCAGCAGTGTTCACAATAGACAAACTTTGGAATCATTGAAGATGGCCATGATCAGATGAATGGCTAAAGAAAATGCAGTATACATACACATACAAAATTGAACATTATTTAGCTATAAAAATGAAATTCTAACATTTACATCAAAATGGATGCAACTGGAAGACATCATGTTGAGTTAAATAAGCTGGGCACAGAAAGACAAATACCACATTTTCCCTCTTTTATGTGGGAGCTAAGGTTAAAAAGAAAAAAAAAGAAATGCATGTATGTATGCAAATATAGTTTCATCAAATTTTGTTTAATATCTGTCAATAGTAATGAATGATACTCCACCATAGTATTAACAATCAATGGTTAATTAAAAATTTATTGTGTATGAGTGAAATAGACATCTTTTCATTTGATTATTATTGATAGCCTTTGCCTATATCCCTGCTGAATTATAGCCTTTTTACTTTTTACTTACTAGACTCTAGTTAATGGAGCATTAAATGCTTGACTATAATACAACTTAAAATGTTATCTCAAAAACTTAAAAATGAAAGGAAGGAGTGAAAGAACAAAGGAAGGGAGAAAAAGGAAAGAAGGAAAGGATAGGAGGGAGGAAGGGAAGTATAACTTTATTCTTAGAACTGTATCTATGAACTACATGCAATCTGTTCTCTGTATTAATATCACAGTAACATGATAACTGATGAGAACTATATTGTAGTAATTATTACACATTTGTTATGACCCTGAAAAGTTAATGTATTAATTCATTAAAAAATAAAAAATAGGGGTGGTGTGCAACAGTGAGGCAAGCCACTGCCTGCCATTCTGGAATCCCCTATTAGTGCCAGGGAGTCCCGTGTGCTCTACTTCCTATACAGCTGCTTGCTAATGCACTTGGGAAAGCAGAGGAAGATGGCCTGAGAGCTCGGGCCCCTGTCACTCTTGTGAGAGACCTGGATTGAGTTTCAGGCTCTTGGCTTCAGTCTTGCCTAGCCCCTGCCATTGTCACCATTCATAACTCTGTAACTCTGCCTTTCAAATAAGTAAATAAATCTCTAAAATAAAAAATAAACTCCAAACCCATATTTTCTTTCTATATTAGCAACAGGAGAAAATTGAAAATAGAGGAAGAATATAATTTATAGTAAATAGCTGTCAAAATATGAAATACCTGAAGATGAATTTAACAAAATATTTATAAGACACATACACTGAAAACTTTACATCTCTAAGAATTGCAGAATACTCTACCAAATAAAGACAGACACCATTATTGTATATTAAAAGGAAATATTACCATAGTGTCCTGTTGCTGTGGATTCATTCTGAGAGGAGGAGCGCAGTGGGGGCAAGAGGCACGGAATCACCACACAGACACTGGGAGTCGGGTGAAAGTGGGCGAGCAGCCCACAGACTCGTTTATTTCAGTTGGTACAGCAGCTTATATAGCCAAGGCAGCCAATCTGGTCAAGGGGCAGTTTATGCCCTAACAAATCATAGCCTGTTGCCAGGCAGGCTCTATTGCCAGGTGGTTTCCCAGGTGGTTTCTGAAGCCATTCCTGAGTAAGTGACGCTTGCTTACCAGCGGCCACCTTGGCCTGGCCTTCTCATTCCACCACATTTCCTCCTTTTCATTTATTTTTGATTAACGGGAGGTATGATCCTTGGTCATACCATTGTTGACCCCATTTCCATGTGGTCTCATGTGGCTGTACCTGTCATAGGTTGTCCTCAGGGGATCTTACCTGTCCTTGACTAACCAGCCCTCAAAACAGGAGACCACAGGAGTGCTTGCTCAGATGGGGGCAGGAATGAGGAACAATGGTAATCAGGAGTGGCATGACTGCACACAGGCTGTGGGCTGTTTGAGTGGCTGACCAGAGCCTGTGGGGTATAAAACAGTAAATGATGTGGCTACGGGCAGTTCCTCAGGGCAGGATGATAGGGCAGCAACTTGACAATCGGTAGCAGGTGTGTCTGCTAACAAGGCATACTCTCAGTCTTATTCGGCTGGTTCTGGTTGACTGTCAGTTACAGGCTTGATGTTTCTGGCTAGTACCCAAATGGGATGTCCTGCATTCTCTGGAAAGACACAAGCATATCCTCGTCCCTTGATTAGCAGAAGCCTTTTTACAGGCATTGGAATCCAGGGCCTGAATTTTGCATCTGCTCCTACATTTACTGCAAACATGCTGGTGGGATGGGGTCTAGAGGCTACCCTAAGAGCCTGGGGTGCCCGGGGACTGCCACAATATGGGGATTCTCATTGGGTGTGGATGGGATGACCTTGCATGGGTTATTGCCTCGAGGTCGCCTAAGTTCATCCCACAGATATTTGGGGGGTGGCTGACTGGGCATTGTTGCATTGTCTGCTGTCATGTCATTTTCACTGTCAGAGCTCTCTCTCCCTAAGTCATCAACTGTTGTCTGTGAGGCAGAGGCCTGGAGCAACAGGCTCTTATCACTCACAGATTAATTATGTTTGGTAATCTGTGTGGCCTTCTGAGAAGGGGGTATCTTTCCCATGTTTGAGCACTTAGGGGCGGTGCACCACACCAACTCTAGCCAAAGGAAAGACACCCACAGCACTGCTGCCGTAACAAGACAAATTCCTAGCACCTCAGCGGCTGATGGCATTATGCAGGGGTGCCCAACATTAGATAGACAGTGGTGTATCAGATCATAAGTATGTCCTGCATTTAGTTGGGGGGTCTTCCATGATAGGTCAAAGGCTGTATGCCCACACGGTGTCTCCGAAGCATCACCTCTCTCGAGTGAGGGAAGATGACTTGGTTCCAAATTCTGGGATGATCAGTCCCTTATGTGAACTTGCCAGGTGAACTGAAAGTAAAAGGAGGGGCCAAGAAGCAGTGTTATGCTTCTGGGTGGTGTGTGCCTAACCTGGGGTCACTTCGACTGAGGACAAGGCCAAGGAAAGGGGCGTAGGAGGGGTTTCTGTGCTCACTCTCACAGAACCGAACAGCACACAAAACACCTAGGGGCCTACTTGCCGAAAACAAGGGGGGGCCTTGACGAGTCTGACACACTCTCTCTCTCGGTCACGTTGGGCGCCAGATGTTGCTGTGGATTCGTTCTGAGAGGAGGAGCGCGGTGGGGGCAAGAGGCACGGAGTCACTACACAGACACCAGGAGTCAGGTGAAAGTGGGCCCAGAGGCGAGCAGCCTGCAGACTCGTTTATTTCAGTTGGTATAGCAGAGTATATAGCTGACGCAGCCAATCCAGTCAGGGGCGGTTTATACCCTAACAAATCACAGCCTGTTGCCAGGGAGGCTCTGTTGCCAGGTGGTTTCCGAAGCCATTCCTCAGTAACTGACGCTTGCTTACCAGCGGCCATCTTGGCATGACCTTCTCATTCTACCACAGTGTCCTATTCTTTTTAATCTGATAAACTGATATAGATGGATTTCAGTTAGATCCTAGCAGACTTTTACTAGATATTAAAAGTTGATTCTAAAAATTTCATGTATATACCAAGGACCTAGAATGGCCAAACAATTTTGAAACAAAGTCTAAAATATACTACCTTTTTCTCAGGCCCTAGTACTCCATATGCACACAAGTAGATTGCTGTAAGTGGAATCCAAATCTACAGATTGATTTTTCCAAGGTGGATGTAAAGGCAATTCAATGAGGCAATAAAATTATGATCTTATTAACAAAGTGTTGGAAAACTTGGATATCCATTATAAAAAAGTGAGAATATCAACTTTTACCTCAGATGATTTTCACAATTTACCCTGAAGTACATCATAGATTTAATTATCAGAGGAAAAACTATAAAACTATCTGTGCAAGAAAATGGAAAAACTGGAATTTTTTAAAGATTTATTTTATTTACTTGAAAGGCAGAGTTACAAAGAGAGAGAGAGGAGAGAGAGAGTGAGAGAGAGAGAGAGAGACAGACAGACAGACATCTTCCATATGCTGGTTCACTCCATAAATGGCCTCAGCGGCTGGGGTTTGGCCAGGCTGAAGCTAAGAACTTCTTTCAGGTCTCCACGTGGGTACAGGGTCCCATGCACTAGGGCCATCTTCTGCTGCTTTTCCAGGCACATTAGCAGGGAGCTGGATAGGAACCGGGCAGCCAGGACTCAAGCTGGTGTCCACTAGAACTGGTAACACTTTTACTTGAATGTTCACAGTGACACTCTACTAGCCATTGGAAAAACCCAATGTCTAAAAACTGGGATATTTGCAAACCACTTTTCATATATTCATAAAATGGAATGCCAACTACCACCACAAAACAGAACAATCTACTGAGCTCCCTTCCACTAGTTCACTGCCCAAATGCCTGGGAATCTGGAATTCCATCCTTGACTCCCATATGGGTGGTAGGAACTCAAGTACTTGAGCCATCATCTGCTACCTCCAGGGTATGCAACAGCAGAAACCTGGAATCCAAAACAGAACTGAGACTCAAACCCAGACACTCTATTACGGGATGGAAGCATCCCAAGCAGCGTCCTAACCTCTGTGCCACACAGGAATCTTTTTGGAGGGACAAAATGTCAGATCATGGTCATAACTATACATATTTTTCAGAACTCACTGAATTAAAACTGGTAACAAGATTCATATTTTTTATTGTATGTAAGTTGATAAAGTTGACAAAAACAAGACAAAAATGCAAAAGGGAAAGTCAATAGCAGTAAATACATATGCTACAAACCCCTCAGTTTTGAATCCAAAATCTAAATAGTAGCTTTTTTAGACTGGGAATTAAAGGCAAAAATAGCTGTTATTGTTTTCTTTCCTTATTACGTAATTACTTATTAACCTAGCACCTAGGACACCACAGGACATCAATGACATGGATTTGGTAAACTTTAGGTGACAGGGAGGGAAGTAAGTAACCACAGAACTGTGAGAGAAACTATCATCACTCTTGAATGAAAATTCAAAGATAGAAGAGGGATGGTTGACATTTTGATCTGTTCACTTTTAGCTCTCATTCTCCTGGGGGTGTAGCTCTTTGTGTGAGCATATAAACCAATCAAAATGATTGGTTCCAGCTACCAGTTTCATTTATATGAACAAATATTTAAATTAGTTACTGTGGGCCAGCAAGACAAATGCATGGGCTTTCTCCTGATTCTGTCACAAATTTTGTTAAATGCTCAGTCTTATCAGGCTTCCCCAGAGCCATAAACTTAAACGTTGCGGACTCTATTGTTTTTGACAGCATAAAATGTGTATAAATTGAGAGTTCATGAAGAAATATAGAGTCTGAGACCTGTTTTGTTACCAAGGGCTTTTTGGGGGGGGGGTAGGGAAGGGTTGTTTTGTTTATTATTATACATTTGGTAAATATATATCTTTTCTCTTATGTAGTACAAATCAAGTGATACAGCGAGGATGGTATTTTAAGAGATTTTTAAAGCTTTTTTGTTTGTTCCCAATTCATAAATGTACATTCTTATCTATGTTTTTTCCATTCTCAAGTGAAGCTTGTATTTTCAGAATGTCACTCTGTAATTTTACATTTAAAGTTTATTTTCAATTGTAATGAAAATCAATGAGTTTACTCATTATTATGTGGTAACTTTGAACGCAGATGAATACTTATTGCATACATTTTGAACAAACTCCATATACTCCACCTATAAGCATCTGTAGTGGACATGTGTTACTTCTGCCTGCCCAGACTTAACTTCCTCTTCCAGGATACCACCTTTGTTACTTTGGGCAACCCCTCCTGCCTAATTGTGAACATTCTTTTTTTTTTTTTTTTTTTTTTTTTTGACAGGCAGAGTGGACAGTGAGAGAGAGAGACAGAGAGAAAGGTCTTCCTTTGCCGTTGGTTCACCCTCCAATGGCCGCCGCGGCCGGCGCGCTGCGGCCGGCGCACCGCGCTGATCCGATGGCAGGAGCCAGGAGCCAGGTGCTTTTCCTGGTCTCCCATGGGGTGCAGGGCCCAAGCACCTGGGCCATCACATAATGTCAGTAAAATCCCCTGCCTTTTACTGGTCAAGAGGCATATGACAAACTGAGCTAATCTGATTGTTCTTCTGGGAATTTAGAGCTTTAAGTGAAATTGACCAAGAATGAACAATGGAGTAGAGTCCCCTCTAAAATGCTGGTATGGAAAGAGTCTGTACTAGTTACCTAGAACCCTGGAAGGGTCTGATTTCTATTTCTTCTTTCAAAGGAAAATGTCTTTACTTTTCCCCTTGGATATGTAAGCTATTCCACATATCCGCTAAATTTCTCCTTTTTGCTGAAGTTACCAGTGTCAGTTAACTTACTATATAGTTACTTTCAGCCAAAGAATCCTTAACATTAAAATCCCATGCTTATCCCAAGTGACTTTTTGTCCACATGGGAGGTGCATCTAATACTCTGTCCTGTCAGATCCATGATCTTTGCACCTCCAAGGAAGTTGATCTCCACTCCAGCTCAGCAACATGCTCCCTTTGGCAGAAGTAGAACACAGCATCAACGGGGTCTCCTCAAACTCCAAGACCATCAGCTCAAATCCGCCACATTCTCTGACAGCCTGCTCCTCTCCTTCCAGTTTACTTGTTTACTTCTACAGTTTCCTCTTTCATGACGTGGACTTCTCATTTCTTGTTTTACAGCCCTCTCAGCTCTCAAACACATTCTATCATTATCACAAGGTACTACCCCTGAATGGGTCTGATCTTTACGTGCCTTGACTATTGCTAAAATGACAAATTTGGAATTACTCAGATATTCCTTAGTCATAATCAGAATAACATGGGATGCTATGTGTGGGAAGCAGGGCCCGGCTCCCACAACATGGCGCTGAGAGGGAGTAAACAAGTTCTACACAGCGGCTTCGGCTGCTTCATCAATTTGACTAATGAGCTGCAGGAGCTGACCCAACCTCTGATTGGAAGAAAGCGGCGTGCTCAGCACGCGGGCAGCGGAGCACGGATGGGTGGAAGAGGACTATAAAAGGGGACTCAACTGCACTTTCTGGGTCAACTACTGTCTCCGGGCTGGTGGAGAGTTCGGGGGGGTGGCTTGGTTGGAGAGTCAGTTTGAGAGTTCGCTGGGAAGCTCGTTATTTCGTTCTTCTCTTTACTTGTGCTTGCTTTACTGTAGAAAAAACCGACTGAAAGGGAGTAACAGCGTCCGGTCTGGTGCCGCTCCTCTGCTCACGGAGGAGCGACACTATGGAATACATTAGTAACTCTTTTGGGCAGCAGTTTAAGATACATTAAGAGGGGGCTGGTGTTTTGGCACATTGGGTAAAGCTATGAACTTCTATGTCATCATTGTACATAAGCACTGGTTAGAGTCCTGGCTGCACCATTTCTAATCCAGCTCTATGCTAATGTACCTGGGAAAATCGAAGAAGATAGTTCAAGTACTTGCACCCTGCTACTCACAGGCTCCTGGCTATGGCTTGATCCAACCCTGGTCATTGCAGCCCTCTGTTACTTTTTCAAAGATGCATTAAATGAATTCTTGGGCACCTATCAGCTGTAATGTGTTGGAACATAACATGCACAATGCTACTTAAAATCTGCAGGTAACCAACAACTGAATAATTTCCTTCCACCAAAATTTAATTATGATGTCTGGAGACCAGTGTTTGCAACATATTAAAACACCCATATCTCCATAAAGAGTATTTGATATAGGATAAAAGATTTCACCAGAGAATCTTGAGAAGATTCAGAACATCAGATATCACTAATGAATGTTTATCTACCATAAGTTTAATGATTTTCCCTGGAGACCATTTTAATTAGCCATGGTAGTTCATAGAGTGTTATTTCTTCTGAAGTGCATTGGGACCTTGTGATTATAATGATTTCCATCCTATCAGGTCACTTCCTCTGAGGCCTTATAAAGAGCCGGATGTCTTCTTCTTCACCTGTACTTTTGCACTTGAATCCTATATGACTGCTTTTGTGTGTGTGAATTCTCTGGGACAGATACAGAGCTATGAACATAGACTGTTATTATCTGAGTTTCCTCAGTGACCATTGACAAATATAAGCCATTTGGGAAGGCTGCTTGCAATGCCGTATTTCAAGAGCTTATTACTTGCCAAATTAAAAGGAAAACCTTTTGTTTCACCATAAAGGTAGATCACACATGAGTGCCTTAGAATTTTAAACTGATAAGAACAGATACTACACTTGATCTCAGCCAAAAGGCTGAGAAGTGATGCCCTAGAATTTTATAGCCATTGTTTACATGGCAATTTATTACAAGCCTCCCCCTCCCTCCCCCCTCTCCCATCCCTCTTTCTCTCTCTTTCTCATACACACACACACACACACACACACATGCACACATACTTGTTTTCCTACTGGACAAGATGATGATGACACAAATATATTTAGTAGTTTATTTTGTAATGCTTAAAAGATACATTGGAAATTTATTGATAGATTGGTTATGGTTTTAGTAAAAGTCAGTAGCTCAAGTAAACAATCACAATGTTGCCATACTTGTATTTATCCATTGTGTATAACTAACACTATGTAGGACTTGAACGGTTTATGTCATAACTTCATTTCAGTACTTTTTAAAGCAATACACATTTGTAGAACTTCTTCTTTACACTGTTCTTAAATTCCTATAATATAATATCCTGTTCTCCCTATTTCCATTTCCAAAAAAGATGAAAGAGCATAGGCAAAGGCCATCCTTTGCGGTGAATGATGAATGATCTTGTAATGTTTCTAGTCCAAAAACAAATATCTGCTTTTTAAAGTTTTGGGGAGTGTGAGCTGAATGGCACCACAAATCTGTATTTCACAAGACTGAGATGAATGAAAGACATTGGTTGATTTGGCCTAATGGTTTTCCAATAAAATCCTACTTATTAAACTTATTCCCAGAAATTTTTGAACACCAATAACAACAAAACACCTTTCAATGCAGAAGTGGTACAATATTGATTCACATATTTTACCAAAAATTTAAATTTTAATTCACAGTCCATTAAGTAAAGATTTCAATAGTTTGCACCCCCATAGAAACACAAAGTGAAATATACTGTTTGGGATTAAACATGACAATAGGTCTGACCTAATTTCATCATCATTTAAAAAATCATCTATTATTTTTCACTTTATGTTTCTGTGTGGGAGCAAACTGTTGAAATCCTTACTTAATGTATACTAAGCTGATCTTCTGTATATTAAGATAATCGAAAATGAATCTTGATGTGAATGGAAGGGGAGAGGGAGTGGGAAAGGGGAGGGTTGTGGGTGGGAGGGATGGTATGGGGGGGAAGCCATTGTAATCCATAAGTCGTACTTTGGAAATTTATATTCATTAAATAAAAGTTAAAAAAAAATCACAGTCCAGAAATAACTATATCATTGCATCTAATTATCCCCTTTTACCTTGCATTTTCCTATGCATATACACAAATATAATTTATTCTTCAGTAAACTTGGGTGAGGAATTTACAGTTGAGCCTGAAGAGAAACTAAGAGACTAGATTAAGGAAGACAGATGAGTTTGTGCCAGAGAGCATGGTTGACTGGATTAAGGTCTTAGTGCCATCACTTACTAACTACAAGACTTCAGCAAATCACTCAACCATTTTTGTGCTTCAGGTGACTGATCTGAAAAAAGTGCATAACACTAGCACCTAACTTGATTTTTTAAAATATTAAATAAGCTAATCTGTATAATGAATTTAGCATAGTGCCTGGTACATAATAAGTGCTCAATAATATTAGTTATTTTAATTATATCTCTACAATGAGTTAGCTATGTGTCCTTATGCAACTTCCTCTAAACACTTTGTAACATTTGTCATAATTTGCATTGGACAGATGTCTATTGTTTGTAGTCTGCCTCTCCTACTAATCATGAATTCTGTGATAGCAAGATTCCAGACTTGTTTTCAGCATTAACATATTATGTGGTG
Source organism: Oryctolagus cuniculus (assembly GCF_051225735.1). Classification (NCBI taxonomy): domain Eukaryota; kingdom Metazoa; phylum Chordata; class Mammalia; order Lagomorpha; family Leporidae; genus Oryctolagus; species Oryctolagus cuniculus. The sequence goes on from NC_142878.1 coordinate 60,501,783, forward strand.
GCTGACACTTATTAGGTACCCAATAATTTTTTTTTTTTTTTGCTACAAGCATAATGTTATTGTAAGCACAACCCCTAATAGGGTTGTGAAAAGAGATAGATGAGGGTGCAGGCATTTGGCCTGGTGCTTAAGACACCCATTCTACAATGGCATGCTTGGATTTGACTATGGCTCCAGTTCCCGCCTCCAGCTTCTCACCTGCGCAGAGCCTGGTGGCTAACAGCATGACTCAAGTATTTGGGGTCTTGTCACCATGTGGCAAACAAAGATTGCATTCCTGGAACCTGGCTCTGGCCCTGGCTCAGTTCAAGTCATTGTAGGCATTTAGGGAGTAAATCTGCAGATGGGGACTCGCTTTCTCTGTCTACATCTTAAACAAACAAACAAACAAACATAGATGAGTAAAGTACTTAGTGCTACGTTAGGAACTCAAAACAGTAAGTGCCTAACAAATGTATTTGATATTACTATTGGTGTCACCCTAAGTTCTAAAATTAGATATTGGCAGAAATGTATCTGAAACTAAGACTTTCAAGTCACCCACCAAGAATTACCAAATTACATCATATAAATATATGAAAAACAGGGAAAACATTATTCTTAATGTTAAAAACTTTATTTTGTAAGGTCATTCTGCAGTTGATGATTTTGCCCATAAACAAAAACCTAAGGACGCTGGGCAATCAACTCCTGACTGAATCCCTCCTGAATGTACTTTGCTTGGCTTGGATAGCACTAAAGCAGCAGAACCACCACCACCACAAATCTACCCAGTAGCAAACATTTTCAAGTAAGGAGATGCTACCTGAATTCTTGGTCCTTGTTGAAAAATTAGGAGTATGGACAAAGGCCAACACCCCCATCTGGCAACGACTCACTGGGAGCTGAGTCATTGCCCCTTCTTTCCATGATGGGTTCTGGAAGTTTGGGTGTTTGAGACTATCAGTTTGGGTCTTGGACTAGTCAGGATCAGCATGATTTAAGGCATTCTGGTTGTCTTTGTATTAATCACTTTCCTCCATGTAAACAACACCTTTATTATTCTTTTGTAGCAGAAAAGATTTTCATTTCTGTTTCCTTTTTCATCACTTCTCACCTTGTTCCTATTTTATACAGCATCTGATAGTGAGTGTCAAGAGAAATTTAAAATTATAGTTCATTTACTCTGGTTAAACATAAGGAAGGAAAAGCAATTACCAGAGTAAAATGATGGAATTAAAGATTCTTCCTGCAACCTAGTTAGGCATTTAGTGTTTGATGAGTGCTAGAAAAGATAAATACATGTTTCAAGGAGGACTGTATCAATCTGCAATTGTGAATGAAAGGCTCTGAGCATGATTTAGATATGACAATATGGTAGGCAAACAAAATCAATCTTTTATATAGACAATATTCTGTGCCTCTTTTTTTGGGTTCTAAATTAGAAAATGATTTTTCAGTGGTGAACAAATTTCTTGCACCAATAACATTCATTTATTTATTTTTGCTAAGGAAATACGCTACAAGATAGACAGCACTTTACTTTTTAATTTTTGTTAAAGATTTATTTATTTATTTGAAGTCAGAGTTGAGAAAGAGAGAGAGAGAGAGAGAGATTGATTGTCCATCTGTTAGTCCACCCCCCAATTGGCCACAACAACTGCGAGCGACTATGGCAGGGTGAAGCCAGTGGGTGAAGGGCTTCAAGGACTTGGACCATCCTCCACTGATTTCCCAGGACATTAGTAGGGCACTAGATTGGAAATGGAGCAGCCAGGACTCAAACTAGCACCTATGTGGGATGCCAGCACTGCAGATGGCAGCCTAACTGGCCCCAATAAATGGTTGTTTAGGAGACTATGCAGATGTTCTGCAGGAAATCTTATAAACATAATCTCCTAAAACAGAACAAATGCATTGTTCATGTGAAGATAAAATGTTAATTAATTTGATTTAATTACAGATTTGATACATACTAAAAGTTTAAATTTAATGGATTGATGATTCAGTTTGATAGATCATAAAAAATAATAGAATGTTACTGATTTGCTGACTAACCTAACATCAATGTCCCATGAATCTTTAATTCACCTCGGGTTCAAAATGTGCCTCATTAGCAAAGGAACAAATCTAGTGATCAAACATATCCAACTCATGCTAACACAGGCTACGTACATCAGTCTTTCTTTGAAAACAATCATGTGGTATTGTCTCTTATATTACACCCATAAGGGATATCAAAAAGCAGGAAGGTCTCTCTAACAATGTAAAATTCAGGAATATTGCTGCAATTTTGTCCTCAAAATTTTGAAGGGATATGATTTTAGGAGTGGGTTGGGTTGTAGTTATTCTGCATTTCTGATGCAGGCAGAAAAACAGGGAAAAGATATCAATCACATTGGGAAGAGACTGAAGAGGAAACCTTTTGAATCAAGAGCATCTTAAGACATTGGGATGAGTTACTTACAGATGCTATGGGGTCTCTTTCCAAGACTATGAAAGGTTTTATTAGTGCGGGATGATTAAGTGTCATTTCTGTTGCAGGGCTGAAGATTACTCCAGACTAGCTTTAGGAATATATTTCACAAATGATTATACTCTGAAACTTCTTCCTAGTGTAACAAGGTTTCATCATTGACATTCACACTAATCAATCCTATCCCTTCCTTCTGGCCCACTCACCTTTCTCCAGTTCTCATAAGCATGCATAATAATTACACATAGGAAAATATTGCAACAGAAATCCAAACAAAATTTCAGTCCTGAATTCAGCAAATTATTTAGGTTCTCTCACTTGCAAAGGTACTATTTCCATAGCCAGATTAGCCAACTAATGGTTTTCTGAAGTTCTGTTATAAATAAATTATTATTGAAATAAAGTAAGGACCTATGACTAAAACACTGTAACCTCAGACAGAAATATCATAGCACTTCATCTGTATTCTCTGGAAAACACCAAAGAAAAGTAGACTAAAATTATTTCCAAAATCACGGGCTAAGAAGACCCAATGACTTTCCTTCAGTTCCATCAAGACTCCTGCTACTTTGCATCCTTGAACCATAAAAATATTTGCCTATTTATTAGTGGTCATGAATTCAAGATATTTACAACATTTTCATGAAATCTGAACTGTTTCTCGTTAAAGCACTTATAGTTGTAAAAACATTACAAAGGGAACTCCAGTTAATTTTTTCTGCTTTTTTTGGTCTAATATAGATTATTTTCGCAAGATTAATTTTCTTAGTCCACTGATGAGCAGTAATTGATTCCCCTCCTACCATTTGTAGAACCCCATTCATTTACCGTTATAATATTAATTTTTTCTAGAAATCATTGATCTTTTATTCATGTAGGTATATTTTGAAAAGACTCATAAATGTAACTTCGATACACAAATCTAAGGAGATTATTGTCCACATTTTTCTAAGGGATAATATCAGATATTTTAATTATTGGAGGCTAATAATGACCAAGTCAAAACAGTTACAAAAACTACCTGTCTTGCATTTAACAGATGTATATAGTAAATCCAACTAGAAGAAACTATTTAAAATACTTTCTCAAAAATAATATTCTAAAAAATAGGTAAGTAAATTAGTAGTCCATTAGGAGAAGTAATATATGAAGAGTAGAATATGAGTAAATTATTTTGGAGATGAACTAAAATTCAATTTGCAAGTGTCTGAGAATAGTGCTCTTTCTACTCCAGGCCTGAAGGAAATGGGGCAGGCATAAACATGAACTAATATGCCTAAAAGACTGTTAAAGAGGGAAAACATGGGTGCAAAATGCTTTACTCATATTATTTGTTTACTCATCACAACAACCTGATGAACGCACAGTTTACTCCTAGAGAAGCTCCTGAGAATGAGAGATGTTGGAAAACACGATCATGATTATGTGTCTCCTAGGTGGCTGAGGTCGAATTTGAACCCCATGCTTTGTTGTCAAATCATAAAGTCTTTGTCTCCTATACGTATTGTTTATATTAAGATACTTTGAGGTTAGTGCAGCATAAGAAACTACAGAGCTAGATAATTTATTAAGATAATCATTTGTGTTTGGGCTCCAAAACCTTTCACTCTATTGTGTTGAATACAGAAAAGCCATAGCATGTTGAAGGCTTTTAGAAAAAAAAGAGAGGAAATAAAGAGAGGAGAAAGAGAGAGGAAAGAGAAAAGTATGCAGTAATTTTCTATGACCTTAACAGCAATTTACCATAAAGTTAAAGACTTAAAATGACCCAAGTGTATTATCTCAGTAGTTCTGAGAGCAGAAGTCCCACAAGGGGTTCACTGGGCTAACCTCAGCACCGGCAGGCCTATACTTTTGTTGTTATTGTTTTCTTTCTGGAGATGCTGGGGAGAAGCATTTCCTTGCTCATTTAGATTTAGGCTGCAGGCAGAATTCAGCTCCTGGCATTTGTGTGTCTAGCTGTCAGCTGAGGCGTCTTTCCATCTTCTACACGCTGCCAGCCTCCCTTGCCCTGTGCCCCTTTGCTCCATCTCCAAAGGTTTCCTGGAGTTGACTCCGCCTTATTTAAAAAATCTATCTTGCAGGGGCCGGCGCTGTGGCACAGCAGGTTAAAGTCCCTGCCTGAAGCACCGGCATTTCTTATGGGCACAGGTTCTAGTCCCAGCTGCTCCACTTCCGATCCAGCTCTCTGCTGTGGCCTGGGAAAGCAGAAAATGGCCTAAGTCCTTGGGCCCCTGTACCTGTGTGGGAGACTCAGAGGAAGCTCCTGGCTCCAGATAGGTACAGCTCTGGCCACTGCGGCCATCTGGGGAGTGAACCAGTGGATGGAAGACCTCTCTCTCTGTCTCTACCTCTCTCTGTAACTCTTTCAAATAAATAAAATAAATCTTTTAAAAAAATCTTGCCGCTTCTTCCGTTGCATTTCTCTGATTTTTCTGATATCCTCTTCTGTTTACAAGGGACCATTTATTACCTTTAGTTCATCTGGGCAATAGAGTTCAATTCCCCTGTTTTAAGGTCTGTAATTTTAATTCTACTGGTGAAGACCCTTTCACTGTGGATCCTAACGTATGCACAGGTTCCAAGAACTGGGGCCTGGAAAGTTTGGGGGTGGGTGTTATTCTAGTTACCACAGGGCATTTTACCTTAAAATTAAATTATACCATATGACTATGGATATTGTATACCTCCAAGTCTACTTTTCCTTATGTTGAGAGGTGGATGAACATGAGAGAGAGTGATAAAGCTATAACAAGATGATGTACTGAAGTCCATTTTCTCTGTACATCTGATTGCGGATCTGAATTGTGATTCCACTCCTTGAGAAAGAGAAATAATTTTTAAAAAGATTAAATATATAGTAGAAATAAGTACTTTCATGGTGACATAATATAGGCATTATTTTACATCAATAATGTTAGGAGACCAACCCATGCACCTCTGGCATTCAGTAACATGAGGGCCTTTCAGAGTTTCCAGACAATGTTTTGAGAAACAATACAGTGGGGCTTGATGCATAACAAATAAAATCCTGAAGGGACATATTCCATTTTGATGGTTAGAATTTCAAGTCTTCGAAGGTTGTGTGAGCTTCTAGAGTTGTCCTGACTGTTGGTCAGTTGCTGGTGCCACAGAATTCCCATACCATTTTGATGTTACAAATTATTTGTCAATATTCTATGGTTTATGGGCAAGCTTTTGTATTAGTGGTTAACCTGCTGGTTTGGATGCCCATATCAGGACACCTTGGTTCATATCCTGGCTCTGCTGCAGACTGGAGCTTCCTGTTAAGGCACATCTTGGGAGGCTTAAGTGGCTGGGTCCCTGGTACCCATGCAGGAGACCTGGATTATGTTTCTGAATCTTGGCTTAAGGCTGGCTCAGCCCTGCCCATTGTGAGCATTTGGTGAGTGAGCAAGCAGACAGAAGCTCTACCCGTCTCTCTGTCAATTTACTTCTCATACAAAAATAATATTTGATTTAGGTATATTTTTCAACTTTTCTTTTTTTAAGATTTATTTACTTATTTCAAAGTCAGAGTTACACAGAGAGAGAAGGAGAGGCAAAGAGAGAGAGAGGTCTTCCATCCACTGGTTCACTCCCCAGTTGGCTGCAATGGCCAGAGCTGCGCCAATTTGAAGCCAGGAGCCAGGAACTTCTTCCAGGTCTCCCACATAGGTATAGGGGCCCAAGGACTTGGGCCATCTTCTACTGCTTTCTCAGGCCATAGCAGAGAGCTGGATTGGAAGTGGAGCATCCAGGTCTCGAACCGGTGTCTGCATGGGATGCCGGTACTGCAGGTGACGGCTTTACCTGCTACACCACAGTGCCAGCCCCTAGTTTTGAACTTTTCAAAGAGAATAGTAGCCAGACTTAGAGACCGTTTCCCCAGATTTTGTAATGTAAATCCATGATATTGGATTATTATGTTAAGATCTAATCATAGTATCCAACTTCTAATGCCAAGCAATGAAATTGGTCTAAAGGAAACAACACCAATACTGATGTGGTTGAGATGATTTTACTGGCAAAAGCGCAGTAGGCTCAGAAACCAGATGCTTGCCTGAGATTCTTCTAAATAATCAGGGTGTGATGGGGAGAAAAGATTGTTAGAGATTGTTGCTTCACTGTTATTTCTAATTGCATACTCTCTAGGAAATTGGTTAGATTGTATACCCTCATTATTGAACATTTTGTATTTTTGGTGTCAAAACCATATTTACATTTCTGTACAAAAAGAGTAGACTGAACTCAGTTAAGGGAGAATAGGGTAGGAGGAAGGATTTAGGGGAAAGAGCTCACAATAATCTTATGAAACCTCTAATTGCAAGCAATCTAGGCACAATGGCAGAAACCATGAAGCTAAGTCTCTAAACCAACTCTGTGTTATATAAATGAAGCGCACGACCTGGTAAGTATGAGTAAAGGGCAAATAAGGGTGGGGGTGGGAAGAAGTGGCTAAGAGCCAGAGGAAATCTTCCCAACCTGACCGAACATCTCAAAGTTCATAATTTCTGCACCCTAACAATACTAACTTTGAAACATACTGCCTTAATTCATAATTTCAATAGCACAGGAAGTCATTATTCAAAATTTCCTGTAGGGTCAAGAATTCAGAAGTAGGCTTGAAACTATAAAGCATTTCAAATTCCTTTTGCAGACTTAAAGTACTCTACATCTACATGTTATGCCATATATACTTGACTACACAGATACAATTTGTGTATAATTCCATTCCCAAAAGGCATTAAGGAGGCAATGCATCTTACACTCAATCGCCACCAAAGAGCACAAGGATGAATGTTTAAGTCCAGGCACTGACATATCCCACTAAATTTTCAAAGCATGGCTTGTGGTTTCAGCCCCCTGACTCCCATTCCCTGTAATAGAAGTCAGGTGGCAAAACTCTAATGCAAACTCCTTGGAAATCTAGAAGACGGCATAATGATCTTCTTTGTTTTTGCTATGGAAACATTTATATGGGACACAGGTTCAACTGTCCATGAAATGATGCACTAATCTCCAGAGTTCACAATGTAATTTGGAGTATATTTTCTTCTCCATGTGCATGCAATTGTGAAGGTAATTGCCACCCTGAAGGTAAAGAATGCTGGGTGTCCGCCACATAACACACAGTTACATTCGAACTATCTCAGAGCCAGTGATTCCTTTTGTGCACCTAAAGAAAAAGTCCAGAGAACTAGCTTGCATCTCCACTTTTTGCATGCAGTCTCTCTGGTGAACATCTGATCTTTTCTTGACAAGGTTGTTGGTTTTCATAAACTAGTTTGTGTTGAACAATCAGTTCAATTTCTGCCCTGTATAGTATCATTGATTTCAGATGATAAACCAAGATACAGTTTTCTTGCCTCTTAAATTTATAAATTCTACTTGTATATCTTACGTGTTTAAAATATGAAAATTAAGCCTAAGAATAAAAAGGGTTGATTTTAGATGGGCTGAGGATTTATCAAGTGCAATGTCAATACCATGCTGTTTTTAGATGAAATTGGGACCACAAGATCAGAAGCTTTCCTTTATCTTTAGGAAGTAAAACCACTATCTTAATTTGTGAAAACTATTGTTAGAAATAAAAGTTAAATGGATAATCTCACACATGATTGCATTACTTAATTATTAAAGGAATCCTAAAAAACAATGTTTCTGTTGCCTGTTATCTACCCACCAAGTGAGGAATCTATGACAATTTAACTATCCTATACAACCTATTACTTAGGGACACACAATTTGATATCTGGTTCATGTTTTAAAGTATCACTGTTTTTGTCTTCTGAATTTGACTTAGCACTCCTAAAGGATATAAAAGAAGTATAAGACAACCTTCTCTTCCCTCATAGCATCTGACACAGATTAGAGTTCATTACAGGAGCTCAATAAATGCTTGTACATGTATTGATTGATTGCCAGCATTCTGCTTTGTGACGCCTTTTAATATTTCAAATGCTGAAAGGTCATTATCATAATCATCATAAACCTCATTTATCTGTTCATGTCACTATTCTGGGTGCTATATAAAATTTAGCAGTGAGATTTCAAAACTATAAGAATAACTGAATGGACATTGACTGACACGCTAATCAGGAAAGTTGGCACATGAGGTTGGAGTTTGGAGTGATTCACCTAGACAGTTTTAATTAAATTTATTGAATTTATATGTATCCAATTCTTTCCAAAATAATTTTAAGGACTTTACAGCAAAAAAGTAAGATAACAGAAAAATAAGATATCTGTACAAATGTAAGAAATCAGTAGAACAAAGAGTGAAAGGGAAAACAGAGTTTTTCTGCAGTATGGGCAGGAAGAGAAATAGTCTAGGCTATGGTTTTTTAACCTTTGCACTACTGATATTTTGGCTTGAATTATTCCTTGCTTTGGGGTCTAAAATGCTGGATAGCTGGATATGCAACAGTGCCCTTCATTTGTAACCACTAGAGGCCAGTATCACCTCCCTCCCCTTCTTCCTGTTGAGTCAACTCAAAATGCCTCCAGATGTCCTTATACTTGAGAATCATGTCTTGACTCATTTGAGCCAGGCTGCTGTAACAAAATACTGTGGACCGACTAAAGTTTAAATAAGAGAAATTGGTTGCTTACAGTTCTGGAGGCTGGAAAGTCCAAGATGCCAACAAAGCCAGTGTGAGTTGAAGCCCAGCTCCTCATAGACGACAGCTTCTGTGTCCTCACATGGTGGAAAGTTTGGAAAAGGCAAGGCAGCTTCACTCAATCTTATTTTAATGCTGCTAATCTCAGTAGTGAGGGGAGAGCCCTTTTGGCTTAATCATTTCCCGAGAGGCTCTACCTCTTAACACCATCATCTTGGGGTTGAAGATTTATGTAAGAGTTTTGGGAGGACACCAACATTCAGACCTTTTGATCATCCTTGCAAGGATGGAGAAAATACTGTACTAGGGAGTTGGAGAAACGGAAGAGACACAATTATTTCCTCTCATTTTGAAAATAAATTTTATTAAAACATTGGTGGTTTTAATTGATGATGCTCTCAATAACAGTAGCTTATATTTATTGAGAGGCTACTATGAGCCAGCAGGTGAAATAGGCCCTGTACACAGGCAATCTCAGCTCTTCCTAAGAGACAGGTAGTACTGTCATCCTTACCCTGTAGCTAAACAAGCTGAGACCCAGAGAGACTAAGCAACTTACAGTAAATGGAAGAGTTAGCAGTCAAACCCAAGCAATGTGAACTTAGAACTACCACTCTTGGCTCTCGGTGTCATATTTATGAAGAGTTAAAGCCGATATCATATGGCTGGTTTTTGGATGGCCCTTCTGTAACACTAGATAGGGAATCCAAGGATAAACCTGAGGTGGTGAATCCCTCCCCTCACCCCACTCTACCCCAGGCTATCTGAACAGTCCGCAGCTGAGTGAGTGAAGGCTGCTCTGCTGTATACTGGGCATAACTGCGGATGATGCCGAATCAGTCACACAGAGGGAGCTGGTCCCAACTTTCTTCTGATGTCTTTGTCTAGTTATCAAAGACTGGGTAACCTTCAGATGTCTTATTTGAAATACACTGGCTTTATTTTATTTTCTTAGATTTCAATCAGATGTTGTATCACACTGTACAGTGAGAAGAAATCTAGAACAGAGCTTAGAATTAAAGAAGTCCTAGTTGAATCCAAGTACAAAAACCTATAGCTCCGTAATGATGAACAACTATTTTATCTCTCTTACCCTAATTGGAAAATAGGTGCATGTGTATTATACATATCATACATAATACAAATCTATACTTACATCCACATGTAAATACATTTGCAGAAATGTTAGAATTATATACTTAAGTAATTATAAAACATTTATAAAATTCTGTTACAAAAATGTTTAAAACAGTGCTTAGCATTTTTTCAAAGACATTTATTTATTTGAAAGGCAGAGTGACAGAGAGAAAGGGAGAGGCAGGGACAGAAAGAGATCTTCCATTGACTGGTTCATTCCCTAAATGGCCACAATAGCCAGGGCTGGGCCATACTGAGCCAACAGCCAGGAACTCCATCTTGGTCACCCCGGTGGGTGGCAGGAGCCCAAGTGCCTGGGCCACTTCTGCTGCTTTCCTAGGCATGTTAGCAGAGAGTTTGATCAGAAGTAAAACAGCCTGATTCAAAACTCTGCTCTGATTTGGGCTGACGGTGTCCCAGGTGGTAGACTAATCTGCTGTGCCACAACACCAGCCCCTTCACACTCTTTTGAATAAACACTATTTGTTATAATTGTACTGGGAAATGAAGCAGTGGTGATACTGGAGAATTCCAGTGCCACTTCACTTTCCACTGGAAAACATATATTGTCAAATATTTTGTTTCCTCAGGTGGAAGTAAGTCTTCCCAGTCTTATTAAATATCACCCCTGATAGCAAATTTCATTTGGCACGACTCTACTGGATCCAGTCTTCACGACCCCTATGCCCATTGGCCAACAAGCAGCACTTTCTTTTTTTGCTTTTAATTATTAGGTTCTTAAACAGAACTAAACTATGACTCAAGGATTAGAAATATTTATACTGTCTTGCTGAACACCAAATGCCTAATTTTGACTGATTGATAATTAATTCCTCTTCTTAGCCATTAATTTTCTGTAGTTTGTTAGATTATGAAATGCATCCAAAGGATCAGTTCTAACTGAGCCAAGGATACACATGTATATTTTATAGCATATTTTAAAAGCATGTATCTCTAATTTCACCAAAGTTAAGTACTTCAACAAGCAGTTTTGAATACTTAAGCAGTGTAGGAAATATAAAACATGTAAAATTCAATTAAGCTACTCTCAACAAACTTATTTTTAGTGTAGACAAGACACTCTTGTCAGTCTTGGAGCACAGCACTGGAATTTGGAAAAAGGGAGCAAGACTAAGCTGGAGTCATCTGGGGAGGTTATACGGAGCCCTTTTCACAAAGTTAAGCAACATAGTTCACTTACATGCATGCACACAACAATATAAACACATGTACACATGTGTTATTTATACCACATGCAAATTTAAACATCTCTCTCTATATGGTAGTTGCTCTTTATTCTACAAGGATGAGTTTATTCTGTAATTTTATTTTTACTTGGGCATAGTTCTATGCAAGTGAATGTAGATCTTTTCCATTGTTTTAAAAGGTAGATCACACAACATGGATGCATCATAATTTAAATGTTTTGCTGTTTATGCCTGTGTTAGTGGGTTTTCAAATTGTCCCTCCTATGAAAAATGCTGTAAAGAACATTCTTGCTTTCTAGGCAAGTAATTCTATAAACAATAGGTCTAAAGTGGAATTTCTGGCTGGCACCATGGCTCAATAGGCTAATTCTCTGCCTGTGGTGCCAGTACACCGGGTTCTAGTCCCGGTTGGGACGCCGGATTCTGTCCCGGTTGCCCCTCTTCCAGTCCAGCTCTCTGCTGTGGCCCGGGAAGGCAGTGGAGGATGGCCCAAGTGCTTGGGCCCTGCACCCACATGGGAGACCAGGAGGACGCACCTGGCTCCTGGCTTTGGATCGGCCACCATTTGGGGGGTGAACCAACGGTAGGAAGACCTTTCTCTCTGTCTCTCTCACTGTCCACTCTGCCTGTCTAAAAAATGAACAAATAAAAAATAATGTGTAATTTCTGGGACAACTTGTCTGCATATATGAAAAGCATTATTGGATGTAGCAAATTAGCCTCCTGTAAATAGTCCCTCTCTTTCTTTCACAACTGCACAATGTCAGTTTTTTAATTTTTGTTAATTTAATAGGAGAAAAAATGCTATCTGTTTCAAAGAATCGGATTTTCAAACACTGAATGGTAAGTAGGAACTGAAGCCAGGAAAATTCCTTTAGGAAACTATTATTCTAATATGACAAAGTTAATCAAGATAGTATGAAGACAGGCTGTTTTGAAGCACAGCTTTCATACTATGAAATAAAATTGGTACAGGCTGGGTCGGAATAGGTGTGTGAGAGAATGACACATCAATGAAATTAAAGCATGAAACCAGCCAGCTTCTGAGTAGAAAAGCACTCTTAAAAATTAATGTCCCTGAAAACAAGATTCCTGAGTCTTGCAATTTTGTCCTTCCCTTTAGGATTTTCCTTATTTGGATTCCTACTGTAACCTTTATTCTTCTCCTCCAAAGGGAGTATCCCTTGCGCATTTGGCACAAAAATATGTCAAAATAGAATTCCTTGCGTGTCATTTTAGGAGGCTTTGGAGATGGTCCAGGGCTGAGCAGTGCTGCAGGTCTGAGTTACAGCAGTGCAGTGGGAATGGAGAGCAGGGACTGGACGCTGGAAGGCTCTGGAGATGTACTTCTACAGCAGCAGCCTTGCTGGCCATTGAATGTGGTTGGGAAAGCACAGGATGCCTAGCAAAGACTGCTGGCCTACATGAAGAGAATGGCCTCACTGAGATGCAGGAGGCAGTCTGTGGAGGAAGCAACTGAATTTGAGACATGTCCTGCTGCTTGCTGGGGCAATCTTAAGATATTTCAGAAATCCTAATCTAAATTTAAGGAAATCAATTATATTGGGGTAATACCTGAACTTATGGCCTGCATATGGACAGCAAGAGGAAAAGAAGAGGGTCAAGGTGAAAGCATTTGGAAGAATCTAACAGTAATGGGCAGGAGAGGAGGCAGAGTTAGAGCACATGAGGAAGACTGGTCAGATGTGGGGAGCCGAGCACCAGAGTTGCTTGGAAGATGAATCATTCGGAACTTGTGCTACGAGACATGCTCAAGGCCGTGCCATATAAAAACATGGCCGAGAGATTTTGTGAAATGACCAAATGAGAATGTCATGGGAGTCTTCTGAAAATTGAAATTCAGGGATCACGATGCAGAAGTCACTGTAAGAGATTAAGGGAGCTGTAGGGACAATCTTATTTTTTTAAAAAAGTTTATCAGCAACTGAAAAAGAATAAGATTAATTACTACTTCTATAAATAATATAAAACTACTATATCTAGTTCAATTATTTGGAGGAAATACAATTTTTTAATCCTGTCCATAATGCTCTAAAGAATCACATTGTGGTTTGCCTTTTGGACCTCAGGTGCACAAGGTAGAGCAGTAGTACATAAAACGCTTCTCTGATTTAATATATGATTTTGTGTCCATTATCCTTGACTTTACCACTTAAATCTTTGGCCATTCTCTAACCCTGTCTTAAAGAATCTCACTAAAAGTGTTTCATGGTTGTCTCTGAACACACCAACTTTCAAGAAAATACGTATATTTTCTGTCTATATTAACGTCTCTTAATCAATATTGTACTTTTTCTTATTGTGATAATTCTTTCACTCTAGGATTTTAGAATCTGTCCTTGATTAAAGAAAGAAAAGCTAGTTAATTACTTATAATTTTTCCAAAGTATTTCATATTAAATATTTTCCATATTTACTTATTCTTCCCACAATGGAAACATAGGGTGCTTCCGATTTCTTACTCATACAAAGATCATGGCAATGAACATTTTAACATCTTTCCCCTTTGTGCTTCCACCTGAGTTTCTCTGGATTATCTGCATGGGACTGGGGTTGTTACATCAGGTATTTGCATACTTAATTTAATAATTATATTTTTCAGAATGGCTGCACCAGTGTACAATCCCAAAACTATGGGAATTTTTTTTTGTAAATATATACTTACTTGAAAGTCAGAGATGAAGAGAGAGAGAGAGAGACAGAAAGAAACTTCTACCCACTGGTTTACTCCCCCGATGGCTGCAATTCCAGGACTCGGCCAGGCTGAAGCCTGCAGCCAGGAGCTTCAAATGGTTCCTCCACATGGGTGGCAGGGCTCAAACACTTGGGCAATCTTTACTGGTTTTCTTAGGCCATCAACCATGAGCTGGTTTGGAAGTGGAGCAGCCAGGACATGAACCAGCAGCTATACGGGATGCTGATGTTGCAGGTGATGGCTTTTTTCTTCCTTTCTTTTTTAAGATTTATTTTTATTCATTTGAAAGGCAGAGTTAGAGAGAGAGGGAGAGGTAGAGAGGTAGAAAGGTAGAGGTGTAGAGGTAGAGAGAGAGGTCGTCCATCTGCCGGTTCACTCCCCAGTTGGACACAACAACTGAGGTTGGGCCAGGACTAAGCAGGAGCTTCTTCCAGGTCTCCCACATGGGTGCAGGGGCCCAAGCATTTGGGCCACCCTCTGCTGCTTTCCATGGCACATTAGCAGGGAGCTGGATCAGAATTAGAACAGCCAGGAGTTAAACCAGAGCCCACATGGGATGCCAGAACTGCAGGCCTGGGCTTTAATTCATTGCCACTGTGCCAGCCCCATGAGTGATGGCTTTACTCACTGTGCCACAGTGATGGCCCCAGCAGGAGAACTGTTACTTGTCAACATTATCTCTGATTTTGTGGTGTCATCTTATAGGTTTGAAGAACAATGTCATTGTTTCATATTATTTTACATTTCACTCAACAGTGAAAAATTCTTTTAAAAATTTGTTAGTTTTTTGTATTTAATCTTCTGATTTATATAGTAAGTTTTGTTACCTATTGAATTCTCTATTGAATTTTCTCTTATTTTTTGCTTTGATAATTTTTAAAAAAAGATTTAACATGACTAGCTATCAGGGAAATGCAAATAAAAACCACAATGAGATATCAGCTCACCCAAGTTAGAATAGCTATTATCCAAAAATCAAAAAAAAATATTTTTTAACAGTTTTGTTGGAATAAAAGTCATACTATACAATTATAATTCATAGGTTTAAAATGTAAAATTATTAGTATGGAAAGTTTTCAGAATGCTCATAGAGATGGTTAATCAACCATCATCACATGAATTTTAAAATATTTTTATCATTACAAAAGTAAACTTCATGCGATTTCAACAGTCTATCTTCTTCCCAACAATTTTCCAACTGTAAGAAACCACTACTGTACTTGTCTCTATAGATTTGCTTATCCTGAATTGTTATTACAAATGGAATCATTTCACTTAACATAGTATTTTTGAGATTCATTCCTATTTTAGCATGGATCAGTACTTTGTTTCTTTTTACTATCAATGACTATTCCATTGTGTGGAATTTTGTTTACCTATTTGCTACATCATAGTCACATTGTTTGTTTTCAGTTTTAGGCTATTTTTAATAATGCTACTGTGAATATCTGTAACCTTTTTTCCCCTCATTAAACTGTTTTAATGGGTTGTAAAATTTGTGACAGATTTTTGGTCAAGTTGTTTTCATTAAAAATCATTAATTGTATAAATTCATAACTTAAGGCTCCTACGCAGGGAGAAACAATGGTTCAGAGAACATTATTATTTTCTTCTGAAGGTTTTAAGAAATATTGCTATCATTAATCTGCCTTTTATATTAAGTTTAAGTGGCCAATGGAGACAAACAGTTGTGAAACTCCTCTTCCACCTCTGATTCAGACTGGGCTGCATGCGCTGGGGGTTGCTCTTGTAGCCCTCGGAGCTTTCTGGGAAGACTTGGCGACCTTGTGCACTGCTTTGAAGACAGCTGTAACTGTCTCATACCATGGGCAGAGGGATGACTCAGGACAGTCAGAGAAGCTCTTGGCACACATGGTCTTGAGAGGAACTATATTAATGATGGTAGCATCTCCAGATTTCAAGAACTCAGAGCCATCTTCCTACCAGTTCAGTGACCAATCTTTTCCTTCAGCTCAGCAAACTGCAAGCCATGTCAGCTGGGTGACAATTCAGTTTAGGGACATGGCCAGCACCCATTTAGCCTGGATGGATCAGGACAACCATGGGAGCAGTGAAGTCAGTTGCTTCTATAGGGGGAGTTGGTTTTGCTGTTACCAACAATGCTGCCACAACAAACAAGTTTAAGAGCCATTATTTTGACATTGGAGCCCACAAGAACCCCAGGAAGAATTTCACTCATTCACTCATAGCTTCCTGGTCCACTTTAACAGATTTAACTTCAGTTGTGTTAACAACTAGACTAAGAGTGACCACCACACTAAGCCTGAGAATATTCATGTCCATTTGGCCCATGGGGACAACTCCAATACCACCAATTTTGTAACAATCTTGGAAGGGCAGAAAATAGGAGTTGCCAGTTGGATGAGCTGGCGGTCAGATACAAACCAGGGCTTCAGCTCTTGTATTAACATCTTTGCAAGTGACTCTCCGTCCCTTGGACAAAGGCATATTAGTACCTGGCTACAGCATTTGTCATGATTCCAAACAGAAATTGGAACAGATGCTATTGTGTCAGGATTGTAGCCAATTTTCCTAATGCAGGTGATGACTTCCTTAACTATTTCTTTGTATCTTCTTTGTATCTCTGACTGTAGGGTGGCTCAGTGGTACTTGTTTTGTTAATATCAACAATTAGTTGTTTCCTATCCACTGTGTGAGCCAAAAGTGATTGCTTAGGAGTCTACTCATTCTTGGAGATACCAACTTCCAATTCACCCACATCAGCAGATAAAACAAAAGATAAACAGAAAGACAGATGTTGGGCAATTGGTTAGATCATGGAGGCAAAAAGTACCATAACAGGTACTTAACAACATAGAAAACCAGATGGCTGATAGCATAATTCTCAATTCCAGACTGGAGGCCTGAGAATACAGGGGTAGGGGTCACAGTGCAAGTCCTGGAGTTGAAAGGCTAGAAAATCTGGAGTCTTGATGCCCAAGCACAGGAGAATGAAAATGTCCTAATTCCGGAAGTAACAGAATGAGTTCTTTCCTCTGCCTTTTTGTTCCGTCCAGGCCCTAAGCTGATTGGATGGTTGGGAAAGTAATGTTTATCAAATACCCATGCCTTTATGTCATATCTCTGTGTTCTCATATCTCTGCCTCTATGGCAACCAATGTCATGGTAACCAACAGGCTCATCTGCTTGACTAGCTGCCCACGACTGTTATGTAACTGTTTAGCAACGAGTCACTATTGTCTGTAAGCTCACATAAACAACTGGCAGACATGGTTAGGCACTGCTGTTGGTGGAGATGCAGATGTATGACTGTTGGCAGTTGGATGTGGACATGAGGAAGCCAATGTGTGGATACCTGTACATGTCCCTTTGTGTGTGTGTCTGACCACCACCACAAAGGCCCCACTGCCATTGGGGGCTAGTGGCTGGTTATTGTGTATCACTCATTGCCACTGTGAGTAAAGGAGGTAAAAACGTATAAATGACTCAGAGTTGTTCTCTAACATGTTGGAATCTGAATCTGTTTTGGCCTGGAACTGAGCCCTTGGCACACAGGATGGAGTCCACAGTGAGATACATTTTCCTTACTCAGTTCACTGATTCAAATGCCTCCTCTCCTGGAAATACCCTCACATATGTCCTTAGATAAAACTCTTTACCACCTATTTGAGTATTCCTTAATCCTATCAAATTGGCACCTAAAATTAACCATCGCTAAGTCCTTTATTGAATGCATAATTTCCAAATATTTTGCTCCATTTTCTGGGTTGCCTTCACTTTCTCGATGGTGAATGTTTTCAAGAAGAAAAGTTTTTAAGTTTATGAAGTCCTTTATGTTTTCCTATTTTGTCCTTTATATTTTGGGTTTTGTAAATAGAAGTCATTGCCTAACTCAAGAAGATTTCAATGCTTTTAAGGGTTTTATGTTTTAGGGCCTACTTTTGGGGTGTGTGTGTGTGTGTGTGTGTACATGCTTGGTGTGAAGAGGAAGCTATGTTTATTATTTTGCCGGTGGATATCCAGTTGTGCCAGTACCAATTGTCATTTTGTTCCTATTTAGTTTTTGACATTATAATTACTTTCTTCCAATCTGTTTTCTGTTAATTTTGTCAATGGTGTCATTTTGTACTAGAAATACTTAATATTTATGTAATCAAAACCATTAATATTCTGCCTTATGATATTGGCTAACTTAAGAAGTTCTTATCTTTTTTTTTTAACTTTTATTTAATGAATATAAATTTCCAAAGTACGGCTTATGGATTACAATGGCTTCCCCCCCATATTGTCTCTCCCACCCGCATCCCTCCCCTTTCCCACTCCCTCTCCCCTTCCATTCACATCAAGATTCATTTTCGATTCTCTTTATATACAGAATATCAGTTTAGCACACATTAAGTAAAGATTTCAACAGTTTGCTCCCACACAAACATAAAGTGAAAAATAATAGATGATTTTTTAAACGATGATGAAATCAGATCAGACCTATTGTCTGTTTAATCCCAGTGAGAGTCAAGTTGGGAATTGATAATTTCTTTTTTTTTTTTTCTACAGAAGATCAGTTTAGTATACATTAAGTAAAGATTTCAACAGTTTGCACCCCCATAGAAACACAAAGTGAAATATACTGTTTGAGTACTCATTATAGCATTAAGTCTCAATGTACAGCACATTAAGGACAGAGATCCTACATGAGGAGTAAGTGCACAGTGACTCCTGTTGTTGACTTTACAAATTGACATTCCTGTTTATGGCATCAGTAATCTCCCTATGCACCAGTCATGAGTTTCCAGTAAGAAACAACGAAATCCAGTCATTTGCAACAAAATGGAGGAATCTGGAACACATCATGCTGAGTGAAATAAGCCAGTCCCAAAGGGACAAATACCATATGTTCTCCCTGATTGGTGACAACTGACTGAACACCAAAAAGGAAACCTGTTGAAGTGAAATGGACACTATGGGAAACGGTGACATGATCAGCATAGCCCTGACTGTTAATGAACAACTTAATACATTATCCCTCTTAGTATTTTTTTTTGTCTGTTCTACTTAATATGACTGGTTTAATTCTGTAATTTATACACAGTTATTCTTAAGTGTTGAAATTTAACTGAAATGTGATCCCTGTTAAACATAAGAGTAGGAATAAGAGAGGGAAGAGATGTACAATTTGGGACATGCTCAAGCTGACTTGCCCCAAATGGTAGAGTTAGAAACATACCAGGGGACTCCAATTTCATCCCATCAAGGTGGCATGTACCAATGCCATCTCACCAGTCCAAGTGATCAATTTCAGTTCATAATTGATCATAATGAAAGGACTAAGAGTCAAAGGAAGCACATAAACAAGTCTAGTACCTGCTAATACTAACTGATAGAATAAATAAAGGGGAGAGTGATCCAACATGGGAAGCGAGATACTCAGCAGACTCATAGAATGGTGGATGTCCTAAACAGCACTCTGGCCTCAGAATCAGCCCTAAAGGCATTCGGATCTGGCTGAAAAGCCCATGAGAGTATTTCAGGCATGGAAAGCCAAGACACTCTGGCAAAAAAAAAAAAAAAAAAAAAAACAAAACAAAAAAACACACACAACAACAACAACAACAAAAACCCTAAATGAAAGATCTCTGTGAGTGAGATCCCAGTGGAAAGAACAGGTCATCAAAGAAGGAGGTACCTTTCTCTGAAGGGAGGAGAGAACCTCCACTTTGAATATGACCTTGTCTAAACAAGATAAGAGTCGGTGAACTCAGAAGTTCTTATCTTTAAAGTCATAAAACATTTTTCTTTAATGCTACGTTAGTTTTATGCCTTTATTTCTCACATTTAGGTCTTTATCTGCAGTATGCCTTTAGCTGCATTTTAGAGTGGAGAGCAAACATTTTCTCTGTATGGCAAGGTAGTTATGAAATAATCCATCCTTCTTTTAACACTAGGAGATATGAACTCTGTTCAAATTTATAATCAAAGGTTGGGAAAATCTAGAACGTTTTGCCACATTAGGATAATACAGCATATTGGTTTTTCAGGACAAGGCAGATGATCAAAATCTTATAATGATACACCACTGACAACTGGATAGAATAATTCATCCGATGTTACTGAAGACATCTCACAAAGTCCTTACTTCATGTCCTATAAAGGTGCAATGGATAGTTCTAGGCATTGCTATGGGGTCCTTTTGCCACATAGTTGTCCCTGCTGCACACTTGAGAAACTGTATTGATATCATGCCACTTACCCAAAAATGTAATTATATTCTAGGGAGGGAATTTAAATTCTCGGAACCAATATAGTCTATTTTATTAAGTCATTTAAAATTTTTAGATAATATATCATGGTCTAGCAGATGATTTCTTTAGTTTTGCTTTAATCTTTCAGACACTACTGATAATCCTTTAAAATGAAAACTGCAACAACAATAAAAAAAAAACCTGAAAAACCCTTAAAATCCAGTGATGAGAAATAATTTTTTTTTGACAGGCAGAGTGGACAGTGAGAGAGAGAGAGACAGAGAGAAAGGTCTTCCTTTGCCGTTGGTTCACCCCTCAATGGCCACTGCGGCCGGCGTGCTACAGCTGGTGCACCACGCTGATCCGTAGCCAGGAGCCAGGTGCTTCTCCTGGTCTCCCACGCGGGTGCAGGGCCCAAGGACCTGGGCCATCCTCCACTGCACTCCTGGGCCACAGCAGAGCTGGACTGGAAGAGGGGCAACTGGGACTAGAACCCGGTATGCCAGCACCACAGGCGGAGGATTAGCCTATTGAGTCGCGGTGCCAGCCTGAGAAATACTTTCAAGTGGCAACTGATTTTGATAGCAAAATTCTTGTATTTGTCTTGTAATTGTTTCAAGTGTGGACAAAATATCACCTTTAAACAAGTGAGTTAAAAGGAAAAAATTTAACTATTTAAGTTTCCAAATTTATAAGATAGGAAAACCTTTCAGAAATGTGTAGAAACTGAAGACGGGTATAAATTTTGTTTAAGGAAAAATAAACTAATGCCATGTCCCTAATACATATCCTAATACAAAGCCTCATTTAAAAAATTCTAATGGATGCTTTAATTAGGATAGAGAATAGAAAAACAGCCAGCAACTTATTAGTGATTTATTTACATGAATTGTTCATGTTAAAAGTCCAGAACTGTCTAAAACTTTCCAACAGTTGATACATTTCATTCATTCATTTATTTATTTATTTTACAATTTGTAACTTTTAGATTGCTTTTTGGTAGAAGTCCTATGAATGGGTTCATGGAATATTTTTAAATGGTATTATTTTGCAATTCTGAAGATTCAGTCCAATGAGAATGCGCCCCAGGAGATTTATGGATGAATTCTATAAATTGACAGAAAAATGAAAGATGAATGAGCTTAAGTGCTTAAAAACTCAAACTACATATGCAAAATAGCAGGATCTTGATAATAAGCCATCGTGAACTTTTCCAAGTACAGAAGTCTGAATGTTATTGAAGTACTTTCCTATCTATAAGAAATCCATTGAGAAAAAAAAATCCAAGTTTTTATTTCAAAATATATTGTGTCTCTTCTTAAATTTGACATGAGTTTGAGGTGATCAATAAAAAATACTATTTTAAAAAGGGTCTAAAGTAACACAAGGGGCTGGCATTGTGGTGTAGCGGGTAAAGCCACTGCTTGTGATGCTGCAACCCATATGGGTACTGGTTCATGTCCCGGCTGCTCCACTTCTGGTCCAGTTCCATGCTGATGGCCTGAGAAAAGCAGAGGAAAATGGCTGAAGTGCTTGGGGCCCCAGCACCTAAGTGGGTAGCCCAGAAGAAGCTCTTGGCTCAGCACCAGCCATTGTAGCCATCTGAAGAGTGAACCATTGGATGGAAGGTTCTCTCTCTCTCTCTCTCTCTCTCTCTCTCTCTCTCTTTCTCCTTCTCTCTCTGTAACTCTGACTTTAAAATGAATAGATGAATTCTTTTTTTTAAAGTAAAAGAAATGAGGGATGTGAGTGTAATTAACACCAAGGATTTTCAGTCTTAAAGAGTAAATGTTAACTATTAGCCCTATTGAAATTAAAATGTGAATATTATCAGTAAAGGTTATGAACAAATTCACCAAATTTCTTCATATTAGAGTGAAGAATACCCTTTAGAACGTGAGTTAGAAAACTTTGGGACAATGTATTGAAGAACTATTTACATAGCAGCAATAAAGATATGACATTCAATACTCCCAGGAGTCATATAGTTAGTTAATTGAAAATAATTAAAGATTTTAGAAAAGATGCCAGTGGGAGCAAAGTAATCCAGGCATTTTGCCAGCACTACTCTCTTGGCCCCTCCACCTCTCATAAATGCACAAAGTTGGCATTTATGTGTGACAGTAACAGAAAGAGAGTCTCAGATGTAAAGGACTTGGCAAGTAAACCACTCATATACTCTTCCTAAAATACAACTCCAAGAGACATTTTCAAATGACTGAGAAATAGACCAAGATTTAAAAACTCAGTAATGGGAAAATTGTACTTTCTTTTAAAACTGTCAATGAATATTAATGCCAAAAAAACATATAAAACAATAAATTTAGACTAAACATCTCATAAAGATGATTATAAAACAGAAGTCCTAAAGATTCCTTCAAAGAGAGGAACTACAAGATAAAACATAAGGAACCAGATAAAATAAGACCATGATAATGCCAAAAAATCACCACCAAATAAGTAGGTTAAAGAAAAAACAAATCATGGCAATGTTCTTAATATTGCTGGTGCTCAGGACAAGAGGATAAAATTAATGGGAACACAATGTCTGTAACACACATTAAAAATAAAGGAAGCTCTTTCATAATAGCAGAAACCCTTATGACAGAAATAATATGAATATATCCCTTTACTAGAGTAAAAGAAATAGGTGAAGAGACATCTCAAAAGACAATTTACTCCATTTAAGATTTATACTTTAAACAAAATGACCAAGTAGATGAACAAAAGAAAGCAGGGACTATAACATCAAAATAGTGGAACTGAAGGCAGAAAGTAATGGGAAAAAGAGTTGATGTTTAATGATAAAGAGTAAAATGCACAATGACTATGTGTCATAAATAACCATGTGACAAAGAATATATAAAGTACAGATTTTTAGAAATAAGTGAGCTTGATATGAATATATTAGTTTTGAAGAATTTTCAAATATTGATAATGAATAAGCATCAAGGAAATTTAATTAAATTCCCTAGTGCAAAAAATTTAGAAGGCACATTTCTGCAAGAAATCAACATAGTATCTAATTTCCACAATTTCAAAACATGAAATTCAAATCAACTGAAAATGTAGAAACAAAAATTATTTTACTAAATAATCTTGTTACCAAAGAGTAAATTAGGACTCTAATTGTGGAATATTGGAAAATTAGAACACTACAAATTATAAGAGCTTGTGATATATAGTTAAAGCTGTACTCAGAGTCAAATTCATAGCTTCACATGCTTTGGTAAATGAAAAAGGTAAAAAAAAAATCTTAACTGGTTGCAATTCAAGATATTTGAAAAATAAAACAAAAATAAGGAAAGTGAGATAAAGAAACCTATTTTTTTTTTTTTTTTGACAGGCAGAGTGGACAGTGAGAGAGAGAGACAGAGTGAAAGGTCTTCCTTTGCCGTTGGTTCACCCTCCAATGGCTGCCGTGGCCAGCGCGCTGCGGCCGGCACACCGCGCTGATCCGATGGCAGGAGCCAGGTACTTATCCTGGTCTCCCATGGAGTGCAGGGCCCAAGTACTTGGGTCATCCTCCACTGCACTCCCTGGCCACAGCAGAGAGCTGGCCTGGAAGAGGGACAACCGGGACAGAATCCGGCGCCCCGACTGGGACTAGTACCCGGTGTGCCGGCTGCTGCAAGGCGGAGGATTAACCTAGTGAGCCGCGGCGCCGGCCGCCAGAGAAACCTATTAAAAACAAATGTATTCCAAAAAGAACCATGTTTGAAATTCTTTTAATGAAATATGTTAACGAGATCGATCTTTATATCAACACTTTTTAAATGGTAACTTTTATTTATTTGCTTATTTATCTGAGAGGGAGGTGGACATCCTATGTATGTTTCTGTCTGCTGGTTCCTACAGTCCCACAATAGCCTGGACTGGGTCTGGCTGAAGGCAGGAGCCAGGAACTTAAACAAAATCTGCCACATGTGTGGCAAGACCTAATTACTCGAACCATCCTGGGGTCTTCTATTAGCAAGGAGCTGAAATCAGGACCTACAGCTGGCTACTGAACTCAACATGGGATGAGGACATCTTAACAGCCACATCAACACTCAAACCAGAAATGGTAAAAAGAAATTCTTTAAGAAAATAAATAACTCCTGTTTTGGAAATGCTACATCAAGTCATTTCCATAAACGATTCACAATGTGAATCAATGTATGAAACCTGTTAGTAAAAACCTTGTCTAAGTTATTTAACTATTTTCCCCCACTTATCTGAGTAAACCTTTTCCTTAATTTTTATTCTAATCTACTTATTAATGTTTCATGGAAATTACTTTTGGGAAATAATTTTCTGCATAGATTAATCAAGTAAGTGGAAAAAATAAAAGTGTAGCTTAGAAATAAAGTATTTACAGCTATTGTTAAGATTAAAAAATGAGTTGTTACTACATGAAATAATATGTATGTCTTAAGATACACACACATTTTAAGACCATAATGAAATGACCTGTTTCTAAAGTAAGCACAAAATACTCAAATCAATAATGAAAAGGTCTGTGATTAACTGTGGAATAAAACTAACATATACTGTGAAAATATTAACCCTGAAATAAGCCCACATGCAGCTTCACAAGTGGTTTCTATCAAACATTCAAGGGACAGGTAATCCTATGCTATATAAAATATCCCTTACAGTAGGAAAAAAAAAGCAATAAAGATGGTCTCAATTTATTTTTTTCAAAATTAATCCACCGCATAAACAAAATTTGACAAAAAATAAAATTCTAGGCCAGTCTGGCATGCAAATTCAGAATTTTAAGGAACAGAGATATTTTTCAAAGGAACACACTAGTGCTGATGTGCTAACAAGTTTCATGAAAACAATTACTAGCACAAATGTCTTGGAACACTAGAGAATCTTATACTGTAATGTAAAACTACTGATAATTTTTAAATGATAAAATGCACCGTGAATGTTAAAATGGAGGCTGTACTTTGTATATAAATTCACTCAATTGTGCTATTATTTTTGGATGGAAACTCTGCATTCACGATGGATTCATGATGCGGGGGTTATTAGCTTTAGAAATACTGCAGTAGGCAGGACTGAAACCAAAATGCTCACAAATTATCACTTATAGAACATATATTCTGAAAGTTTAAGAAACACAAGAATGAAGGAAAACAGAAGTATACTGCAGAGAGAACAAAATCTTCCTAATTTTCAAGCCTGGTTCATAAACAAACACTGAGCTTCACTATAGATATGGGAAGGAGCCAACATCTTCATAAGCATTGTCGTCATCAAGAGAAATGTGTACAGTTTTAAATCTTGCCCGTAAACAAATGAACTGTGAGAAGTATTGAGAGCTCGCTCAACTGTGCAATTATAAAATGAATCAAAATAATTTTTGACATATCATGAAAGACCAATTAAAATATAATGGCAAAAACTCACTCCCCACCTTAAATGAAGATAATAATAAATATTCAGGAACAATTTGAATAGAATTTCCACATTTCACTACAGAGCATAAGGAAAATGAATAAATGCATAGCGAGACTCAAAATTTTTCTGTCAAGTTCTCCCAGATTAATCTACCAGCACGGCTTGTTTTACTGTGCTTTACTTTATTGGACTTCACAGATACCTCATCTTTCAGAAATGGCCGTTTTGTGGCCACTAGAATCATTTTCTGCTAGTCCAGATGACAGCATTTTTAGCTATATAGTATTTTCTAATTAAAGTGGGTGTTTTGTTAGACATAGCGCTATTACATACTTACAAGACTACAGCACGATGTAAAAATAACTAGTTTTATGCACTAAGGGACCACAGAATTTGGGAGAGTTGCTTCATTGCCGTTGTCTGGCACCGAACCCGCAGTATCTTCAAGATGCATCTTAGATATGTCTTGCTTCCTCAACCAATATCACATTCAACTCAGTTTTTTTTTTTTTTTTTTTTTTTTTTTTTTTGACAGGCAGAGTGGACAGTGAGAGAGACAGAGAGCAAGGTCTTCCTTTGCCGTTGGTTCACCCTCCAATGGCCGCCGCCGCCGGCGCACCGCGCTGATCCGATGGCAGGAGCCAGGTGCTTCTCCTGGTCTCCCATGGGGTGCAGGGCCCAAGGACCTGGGCCATCCTCCACTGCACTCCTGGGCCACAGCAGAGAGCTGGCCTGGAAGAGGGGCAACCGGGACAGAATCCGGTGCCCCGATCAGGACTAGAACCCGGGGTGCCGGCGCTGCATGGCGGAGGATTAGCCTAGTGAGCCGCGGCGCCGGCCTCAACTCAGTTTTCAAAGTTACAAAGAGTTTTTACTTTACGGTGGAAAAATAACTAAAATGTAAAATTGAAAAACAAAACAGGAAAATGGGGTTCAGCTGACAGCTAAGCAGTTTGGAAATCAATGCTCTTGACAGAACGAAAACTACAAACGAATGGAAATTTACTAACGTTTTTTTGGATTCAAAGATTTGAGGCCAGAGAACAATCCTCCACCCAGGAATCCTTGGAGTCTCGGGCATCCAGAGAGGGGAGAACAAGCGTGCAATGGAGATCTGCTTTCCGGAAGCCAAGCTGCCACAGCCCCAGCCGGTAGGAGGGGTTACACGGTAATTCCGACTGATTGCCAGAAGCGGAGGTAGACAGGGTGCGAATGAGAAACTCCTGGGGGATATAGAATGAAGAGTCCCCGCTCCCAGAACCCCACTGAGAAAGATCAACTCCAGCTTCGGGTCGGAAAAGGGATAACTATTGTGAAACACACAGTCTCTACCATAGCAAATGGAAAGACGTGGCTTGGGCTGAATTCTGAGACTTTATCTCACCTGAGAGGAAGGACATGCCCCGCCCCCCCTCCCCCAATCTTCTGTCTCTTACGACAAATACAGTGATGTCTAAAATTTCCTGTTTAATTTTTCCACTAAAAATACCACCCAGGGCAAAAAAAAATCACAAATAGAACTAATATTTCTCTTTAAATGGGTTGAGATTTATATAATTAGTGTTTTTTTTTTTTTTTTTTTTTTTTAATTATTTTCTGGAGGCAGCATTGTGGCATAGCAGGGAAAACTGCTGCCTGTGACCATCCCTCATGGGCTCCAATTTGAGTTCCAGAAGCTCCACTACCATCCAGTTCCCTGCTAATGGCCTGGGAATAGCAGTGGAAGATGGTCCAAGTGCTTGGGCCCCTGTTGCCCCCACAGGGAGGGAGACCATGTGGAGTTCCTGACTCCCGGCTTTGGCCCAGATCCAGCTACTGTGGCCATTTGGAGAGTGAACCAGCGATGGAAGATCTCCCCACTCTCCCAGCCAGCCCCTCATAGTAATTCTGACTTTAAAATAAATAAATATTTAAAGTTATTTTCTGTTGTTTTATAATGAAGTAAAAAAGATTATAACCTTTCACCCAAAGGTATGAAAGCCCAATGATCTGTGAACAAAATAAGGGTAGATTTTTCTTATTTGTATTAACAGAAAAACCTATGGCATATAATAACAAAGTATACTCCAAAGGAAGCTTCTGAGGGGAAGGGATAATTGTCCATTGGACAATAAAAATAAGAATACAGAAAATCAAGGGTAAGGAGTGTTTTGGAAGTAAAACAAAAAATAAAGCAAAACGAAGTGCAGATTTATTTAAGTTGGCCCTGTTGGAGGAGATGATCTGGGAGAAGCTCAAAAACAGTTACCATTATCTGACTACTCAAATAAAGAAATACTTTTTTTAGAAATCCCAGATTTTTACCATTACCACTTTCTCAATTTTTGTATACAATTATTGTTCTTAGAAAATTTTGTCTTGTCTCTCAAATTCCTGTTTCTTTTTCAACTTAATATATTATTTTTGAGATAACACTTTAAATTTATATTTAAATGTAAGTCAAAGGCTTTATGTTTCAGTAAACAGTAAATAAAAATAATAAGTATAAAGACTATAGTTCAGCAGGAAAATGGACAAGGGTTATAAGCAATAAACAAATGAAGAGATGTTCAACTTCACTCATATAAATTTTAAAGTAGTCACAAAATCATTAATACTATAATAGTATGTAATTCCTATCAAATTCCTCAATTTCTACCCCACTTACCACTTAATTCTGTTATAGATTGTGGTACTCACCTGTCATCATACCCTGTGTTGGTCAATAGTGGATTTATACCTTGGGCAATATTGAAAATCCTATGAATTTCTGGAGAAAAAACTTGCAGATTTGTTAAGACTATACGAACGTTTGGGAATCTACCTTCCTTATGAGTCAAATTAAACACGTTTTTATTGGATTGCTTCTCAAAATTTATTTTATGAGTGTTCTCAGACTGTATAAAAAGTTGATTTGAGTATTTATATGGAAATTGATATAAGAACATTTATAACCATAGGTTATAAAAGATTAGCAACTAACAATATAACAATATTTTTTTTTTTTTAAAAAGAGCCTAAGGTTCCCCCCGCCCCCTAGAGTTTTTGTTTTGTTTTGTTTTCTTTTCTTTTTGACAAGCAGAGTTAGACAGAGAGAGAGAGAGAGAAAGGTCTTCCTTTTTCCATTGGTTCACTCCCCAAATGTCTGCCATGGCTGGCGTGCTGCACCAATCCAAAGCCAGGAGCAAGGTGCTTCCTCCTGGTCTCCCATGCGGGTGCAGGGCCCAAACACTTGGGCGATCCTCCACTGTCCTCCCGGGCCACAGCAGAGAGCTGGACTGGAAGAGGGGCAACTGGGACAGAATCCGGAGCCCCAACTGGGACTAGAACCCGCAGGCAGAGGATTAGCCTAGTGAGCTGTGGCGGCGGCCCAGAGTTTTAACATTGCCATTTGCGTACAAAAGAAATAGAAAACCTATCTGTCTAAATACACAGAATCAGAATCATGCTCATTAAAACTACAGATTGCTCACTCAAGTGTTACAGTTCAGCAGCTGCAGATAGACTGGTACTAGAGGACTCACAACCTGAATGTGTGTAGATTTTTTTGAGACAAATATCCATGGCACCAAAATCCCTGCCTTCAAAGAGTTTTCTTTCTATTGGTGAGGGACTGACAATCAATGAAGTGCATGGCACATCAGAGGATGCTAAGTGGTGGAGCAAATGAATAATATTATTCCCAATCACTTCTAGTCCTAACCAATTTCAGTCTCTAATGTAAAAATCTTTGCTGTCTTTGGTGACCTTGACAGCTTTTCCCAGGCACTGCTTTTAAAAGTGAAGGTGTAGTGCCATTTACTAGTATACTTCTTGTATAACACCAAACAGCAACGTGTCGTACATAAAGTATACTTTTTTGCATCTGGTGGGAAGAGAAATCAATTGTTCCTTGCTAAGGTGGTTTTTTTTTTTTTTTTTTTTTTTCCACTAGGGCCCAGGGGTGAAATGTAAAATGGCATGGGAAGCAACTTGGTAAGGCAGAGGTTGGCTAGAGGACTCGCCTGCCTGATTTCTTTCTAGGAGAAATGCAAGTTGTTATCTCAGCAATTAGTTCTCTGAGGTCATCACATGACATGAACTGTAATTTCCACCTTATTTTAGTCTGTGTTAATGATGCCACTCGAATGAAAATATTTCTACATACAGCAGGAGTGGTGTGGAAAGTACAGACGTTGGCCTCAGTCTGATTTGGGGATTCTGAATAGACGCACTGTGAAGTTTTGCAGTCATTTATAATACAATAAAAATTCCCATAATCTCATAACATACAGTAATCATCAGGTAGAAAAACTAGTGTCTTTTTCAACAGATGTTTTTCTTTCTAGTTTACATAACAAAACAAAACAAAACATGCAGGCATCGCATATGCCATGTGTTTAATTCTGAAGTACACTTTGACTTCTCTTTGCCTTTCCTAAATTAAAAAAAAAAAGAACAATTAAATAAGCTTTCATACCCTTTGCTCATTTGGCATAATGACCAAGTGGAGTTGATTCTCCCTTTTACAATTTATGCTTTCCTATTTTTCCTGCATAGTTTGGGTGACATTTCTTTTAGAACAGTCTTCCATTTCATTCCAACCTCTGCACCAGTGAGACAGTGTTTGAAAAATACCATTTTGTCATAAAGCCCTTTTCTCGAACACCTAGAAGGGATTCTAGTGCTTAGAGCAGTACACCTACTTCAGTCTCTCTTCTCAGATTCTTGTCCTATCTGTCCAAACTTTGTGGCACTATCACATAATACAAGCATGCATTCCAGTATGGCCAGTCAGGAGTCTGGGAAATAACCCCACTACTCCCATTTTTAGCTATGTGAATTTGTTTATTCATGATTTGTTATATGTAAGCATGCCTAGACTAACTGTTGAGAAATAAGTATATAGCTCTTATTTAAAAGTATACATTCACATTGAGTCATGTTCAGCTTGTTGGTTTTCTTCTTAAAGCTATCAATTAAAGAACACTTCTTGGGATTTTTATACATAGATATCTGGGTTGTATAGATGTTGGTTGATTGTTGAATCTTAGATTCAGTGGCAGTAACACTAATATAATGTTATATTCAAAAAACGAATTTCTAAGTGAGCATGCTAGAGATTAAAACTGAATGGAATAATGATAGCCTATAAGCACTGAAACAAAGTGTGCTATTAACAAAGAATATAACTCAGCTACCTAAGAACTTGAGTTCATAGTAGAGAATTCGCCTCTCTCTCTCCCTCCCTCCTATTCTCCCTTGATGTGCCTTTCCACTACATGTTTTACAAGTAATATTTTAGATTTGTGGGAGGCATCTCATAATATAATTTTATTTCATTATAGGAATATTGTGGCAGTGCCCATACGTCACACCAATAAAATGAATATGAATAACATGATATTTGACTTAAAATTCATGATGCAATGGAATAGCTCAGGAACAGTTCAAAACAATGACAGTAACTTCTTTTTTCTTTCCCTATATGCTATTATTTTTGGTTAGTGGAATTCATTTTCCCACGTAAACTAGAATTGCTTAAGTCTTAATAGCATCCCCATGGTTTTGCTTCCTACTAAGATGCCTTCACTGATTTCATCATAGTTCAAGCACAATAACAAATCATCATTTGTCCTCAGGAACATGAATTGTCTCGGGCTATTCCCACATTCACAGCAGCCTCACTCTTAAATAACTTTTCTAAGTCTGTCAACCTGCCCACCAGTTTTCTGCCAGCAGTATGACTGCTATACATAAAATCTCCCTATGCTAGATAATTACCACAAAGCCTCCAATTCTTTTCCTAATAAACCTCAAATTTAATAATTCTTTAAATTTGTTATCCAAAAGTGTTGCTTTCTGATCCTATAGCACACTTAGCCTTAAGCAGTCTTGTCAAAGATTATATTGGGTAGTGCTCATCTATAATCCGTGAATGGTTTTTCTCTTACACACAATCTATCTATATGAATTAAGGCTATTTTGGTTGCACATAACAGAAACCTCCAAATAATAATGGGTGAAACCCAAGGGTTCATTCTTCGTATTAAAGAAGTCAAGAGAGAGGCATGCCAAAGGTGTCAATGATAATGCTTTATTTTTGATTCATCATCCTTAGCTCACAGTTTGCATACTAACATCTACCTCATGGACCAAGAGGATGTCTACCGGGAACATTTCAGACACCAAGAAAGAGAAAGGGAAAGAGGCCTACGGGGGTCTATCTACTTACTGGCGGAGTCAGTCCTATAGGTATTCTTATATATGATTTCCACTTGCTTCTCAGTGAGAATGGAGAATGGGAAGCATTCTAATGTAACAAGTATACTAGATTATATTGTCTTTTGTTGTGTGCATTGCCAATCTCTGTTATCAAAGAGGGGGTGGCCTGCGCTGCAGCTCACTAGGCTAATCCTCCACCTAGCGGCGCCGCCACACCGGGTTCTAGTCCCGGTCGGGGCGCCAGATTCTTTCCCGGTTGCCCCCCTTCCAGGCCAGCTCTCTGCTGTGGCCAGGGAGTGCAGTGGAGGATGGCCCAAGTCCTTGGGCCCTGCACCCCATGGGAGACCAGGATAAGTACCTGGCTCCTGCCATCGGATCAGCGCGGTGTGACGGCCGCAGCGGCCAGCCGTGGCGGCCGTTGGAGGGTGAACCAACGGCAAAAGGAGGACCTTTCTCTCTGTCTCTCTCTCTCACTGTCCACTCTGCCTGTCAAAAAAAAAAAAAAAAAAAAAAAAAGAAGGGGTAACAGATACAGAATAGACAACTAACGACTTTTCCCTCAACACTTTTATTTTTTTAGTTCCTGCTGGTTGAGTCCTTTCACTACATATTATAATGGGAAAATGACAGTTTTTGAAGCCAGCAGATTGTACTTAGACCTCCCTCTTTCAAGGTATGTCACCTTGGCAATGCCACTTTTGCTAAAAGTCTTTAAAATGGGCATTTTGCTTTATTTAAATTGAAAATTCATTTATTTGAGAGACAGAAAGAGAAATACACATGAACACACACAGAGAGAATCAGAGCTCACAGGTTTATTCCTCAAATGTCTGCAACAACTGAGGCAGGGATTGAAGCCTGGATTGAATTCAATCCAAGTCTCCCCCATGAGAAGCAGGGGGCAACTATCTGAGTCGTCATCCCTGCCTTCCAGAGTCTGCACTAACAGGAAACCAGGATCAGGAGTCTAAGCTGGGCAAAACATTTTTAAAAAATTTATTCGAGAGACAAACACACACACACACACACACACATCTCACCTGCTAGTTCACTCTTCAAATGGCTGCAATGGGTGGAGCTGGCTGTGGCCAGAGTCAGGTGCTGTGAACACAATCCAGTTCTCCCACAATGGGGCAGGAACCAAATCACTTGAGCCATCACTGCTATGTCACAGGGTCTGTGTTGGTGGATAGTTGGAGTCAGGAACCAGAGCTGGCAATCAAATCCAGGAATTCCCTCAGAATACATGGATATCTTAACTACTAGACTAAACACCCAGTGTCTGGGATGGAATTATTATTAACAATACTTTATAAGGTTGTGGTTAAGGATAGAACATAAATATGTTATATGTAATATATCACATCACTTTATAAATAGCACATTTTACACTAATTAGTTATACTTATATAACTGAATTTATGTTTAAGTTTGGAAATATTTTCATTAATACTATGAAAGAAGGCAATCAAAACTTCTCTGTAATTTGTCTCTAAACTTGCTTATGCTTATCCTAGAGAATGAAAGGAGAAAATATTAGCAAGTTGACTTTTATTAAATCAAAATAAAAACCTTAGGCAGAGAGCAATCAGAGTTATGGAAGCCACCCAAAAGATGTTGGTTTTGTAGAGTAAGGAGTCCAGGTACCCAAATGGAACTTCCTTCCCTTCACAGCCTCTGTAAGTCTGGCCCTAGTGAATGAGCAGTTTTCCTGTATAGCTCTTATACTAGATACCATATGTACTGAGCATGAATCTACCCTGTTCATTTTTTCCCCAAACCTTGGTTTTTGTTCTCATTTTGACCCCTTTCCATACAACTGGACAGTACATTCACTATAAACATATGAAAATTTATTTGTATTTCCCACAAATTCATTATTGTGCTAAATATTTTCTATACCTCCTTTTTTTTTATAAAAATGTGGTTAAGTAAGGGACTTTCCTAATATAATAAGTGTACTTGATTATATTGTTAAACAGTGGTTTGTTTTCTTAAGAGAAAATATTAAAAATTAATGTCTGTATATATAATTCATTGGATTTAATTTACAAAGCTGTGAAGTTTAGCAGAAATACACACTTTTGAAATGAAAAAATACTATTTTCTTAAAAATTATCCATTGATTTTCCTTCTTAAATTGTACCCATATTTATGTTTATTTCGGTGATCTGCTGTATTTCTTTCCTTCAATGCTTCTTGTCACAGACCAAATGCTAATATTTTTGATATAGAAAGCACACAGAAATCAATAATGTAAATACCAAGGATGTAGAACATACATATAAAATTCTCTGGCAAAGTTAAAACTGTTTCAAGAAGGAAGAAGTTGCTAAGTACAAGGGAGAAACAGTAAAAGAGAGAAGGAAAGGGAGATGGAGAAGAAAGGCGGGGGAGAGTGAGAGAGAGAGAGAGAGAGGGAGGGTGGGAGGGAGAGAGAGAGAAAAATCTCATTTCCTTTGGTTCACTCCCCAAATATTAATATTTACAATAGCCAGGGCTGAACTGGCTGAAGCCAGGAGCCCATAATTCAATTCAAGTCTCCCATATGGTAATCCAAGTGCTTGAGCCATCACCTGCTGTTTCTCAAGGTACATAGTAACTTTGAGATGAGATGCAGGGGTCTCAAGTAGCATCTTAACCCCTACACCAAATGCCTGCACCAAGACAGTGTCCTTGTATTCTTCCTGCAAAATTATTTGAAGATACACCCTAACCAATCAAGAGATGAATCGTAAACAAGCAGTTAAGAATAGGGTTCTTAAAAACAAGTATAGGAACCAACGCTATGGTGTAGTGAGCTAAGCCTCTTCCTGTGGTGCCAGCATCCCATCTGGGCACTGATTCAAGTTCCGGCTGCCCCTCTTCTGATCCAGCTCCCTGCGATGGCCTGAGAAAGCAGTGGAAGATGGCCCAAGTGCTTGGGTTCCTGCACCAGCCTAGGGGACCGGAAAAAACTCCAGGGTCCTGGCTTTGAAGTGGTTCAGCTCTGAACATTGCAGCATTTGGAGAGTGAGCTGGCAGATGGAAGACATTTCTCTCTGTCTCTCCACTCTAAGTCTACCTCTCAAATAAATAAATAAAATATTTAAGAAAAAAAACAGTATAGTTTGAGTATAAAACTGGATGTCAACATCAGTAAGTATTCTTGAAACAAAACATAAAATAATTTAATGAAAATAATCTGGGCCAGCGTTGTTGGGTAGCAGGTAAAGCTGCCACCTCTGATGCTGGCATCCTGGCTGCTCTGCTTGCAATCCAGCTCCCTGTCAATGACCTAGAAAATGTAGTGAAGCATGGTTCAAGAACTTGGTCCTCTGCTGCCCATGTGAGAGATCTTGGATGAAGCTCCTGGCTTTGGCCTGGTTCACCTTTGGCTGTTGAGATGACCTGGGGAGTGAACCAGCTTTGGAAGGTCTCTGTCTGTGTCTCTCTATAACTTTGACTTTCAAATAAATAAATAAATCTCTAAAAACCATAAAAATAAAAATTAGCTGTGCTTAAACTTCATATTACATTAAAATACTAAAAAGCTGGGAAAGGTTATGGGAAATGATATAAAGTTTCTTATCTCTTGCGTATATGTTTTTGTGGGACAGAAAGATAAAAGCTCAAAAGAAACAATTAATTCTTGACTTTAATCAATAGATAAATAACTTGGAAATGAATTAAAATATATATTATAGGAATCCTACTTGCAATATGAGGCATATAAAATGAAAACCTGAGCAAAAGGAAAAAACAAGGACAATACTAAATTGCAGAAGATGATTCAACATTGCCTTCAATATCCTGAAGCAAAATGATTTACATCTAGAATTCCATACCCAGATGAACTGTTAATCAGCTATGAAGGCAAGGATTCAGAACATTTCTATAGGTACATGGAAGAAGATAATTAATGTTAAGAAAGCAGGAAGTAACTGAAGAAGACACACTCTAATTCAAGAAAACAATATGTCAAAAGGAGAATAAACTAAGGTATGGATTAAATCTTCAAGGGATTCAATGCAGTAAAAAATTAAAGAAGAGAGAATTTCCTGAGAGCCAACAAACAAATGCTTCAGGGAGACCCAGTTCATGATGAATTAAAAAAACTGACTTTTGGATTTTTCATTTAGAAATTTAATGGTTATTTTAGACATTGATGACAGGAATTAGAACAAATGGATGATGGAGTAAGGGTGCAGTTTGAAAATGTGCCTTATGTCTATATCAACAATTTCTCTACCAAGCTCTCTGATCCCTAGCTCTGAAAAAAAGAAAGATAAAATTGAATTCATTTATTACTAATGGATATGTTTGTTCTCTGAAATAGGTCATCTCAAATGATATCTCTACCTCTGATTCCTTGTAATTTTAATTTCAGATGCCTTAGAATTACTTTTCTCAAAGGTAGCAGGTATATTTATAAAAATTACAATCTTAATATAAAGATGCTTGATTTCAACCCTGAGTGGCTAAATTTAACAACTTCCCTTTTTTTTAAAGGTTTATTTTATTTATTTGAAAGACTTACAGAGAGGGGTAGAGACAGAGAGAAAGGTCTTCCATCTGCTGGTTCATTCCCCAGATGGCCGCAATGGCTGGAGCTGTGCCAATCAGAAGCCAGGAGCCAGGAGCTTCTTCCGGGTCTCCCACGTGTGTTCAGGGGGACAAGGACTTGGGCCATCTTCTTACTGCTTTCCCAGGCCATAGCAGAGAGCTGGATTGGAAGAGGAGCAGCCGGGACCAGAACTGGACCCATATGGGATGCTGGTGTTTCAGGCCAGGGCTTTAACCCGCTGCGCCACAGTGCGGGCCCCACAACTTCCCTTTCTACCTAAGGAAATTGGAAGCACAGAAGGGTCAGGGGGAAGCCAGATGAATCATAAAACTTTGAAATTATTGTTATTTCACTTCCTGACTTCTTCTTGTAGTACCCATAGCAAATATCTACAAAAACAATACTTATAAGTAAGTATCCTGTGACATGTGTCAGCAACATATAGGATGATAGATTCCATATAAAGAAAAGAAGTACTTATAACATTTGGCCTTGAGATAGAAAAATGCTTTACAATTTCAACATATGCAAGTATGTAAATAGTTATGGACACACCCATGTGCACACAAATTAACTCTATATTTGATCTCATCTCATTCTTTTCTCTTTTTTTTTTTAAGATTTTATTTATTTATTTGGAAGTCAGAGTTACAGAGAGGCGGAGGCATAGAGAGAGAGGTCTTCTTCCGGTGGTTCACTCCCCAAGTGGCCACAACTGCCAGAGCTGTGCCGATCCGAAGCCAGGATCCAGGAGCTTTCTCCGGGTCTCCCACACGGGTACAGGGGCCCAAGGACTTGAGCCATCTTCTACTGCTTTCTGAGGCCATAGCGGAGAGCTGAATCAGAAGTGGAGCAGCCGGGACTCAAACTGGCACCACATGGGATGCTGGCACTGCAGGCGGCAGCTTTTACTCACTACGCCACAGCACCAGTCCCATCTCACTCTTCTTAACGTTAGAATTTGTCAATAAGATTTTAAAAATCATTCTCCTAATACTATATCTTTCTTTCAAGCAGAAAATTGAGTTGTATTACTTCATGGTGATTTTCCTTTCTGATTTCCTAGGTTACATATGTTGTCTGAGAAAAGTATAATCTTCAAATAATTTTATCATGATTGAATCTCATTGGAAAATTCTGTATAGCTGAAGTGGAAATAATACTTCAAATAGGAGGTATGGAAGAGATAAAATTAAAGCAGATAATATGTATGATATTTACTTACCCCAAAATTCTTTTTTTAAAAGGTCTATTTATTTATTTTAAAGTCAAAGTTACAAAGGGAGAGGGAGGGGGAGAGGGAGAAGGTAAGAAGTGGGGGAGAGAAAGGAGGGGAAGAGAAGTCTTCCATTCTCTTGTTCACTTTTCAGATGGGGGCAACAGCCAGGGCTGGGCCAGGCCAAAGCCAGGAGCTTCATCCGGGTCTCCCACCTGGGTGGCAGGGACCCAAATACCGGGCCATCTTCTGTTGCTTTCCCTAGGCCATTATCAGGGAGCTGGCCTGAAAGTGAAGCAGCCGAGATTTGAATCACTGCCCATAAGGGAAGCCCATGTCCCAGGCAGTGGCTTTACTTGCTATGTCCCAATGTACCCACCCCCAGCCCACAAATTCTGAAGATTTTGCTTTGTCATGCAGCACGCATAAAGCAATGTATACATAGAAAGCGAATTCTATGATTTCAGTTTGCCGTTGATACTGGATATTGCCTATCTTGTGAATAGGGTTCATAAGGCACATCCATTAGTGAAGCTTCCTTCTTCTACCCTCTGGCTTTCACT
This sequence comes from Oryctolagus cuniculus, assembly GCF_051225735.1. Lineage (NCBI taxonomy): Eukaryota > Metazoa > Chordata > Mammalia > Lagomorpha > Leporidae > Oryctolagus > Oryctolagus cuniculus. Next base: position 60,540,045 of record NC_142878.1, read on the forward strand.
TTTTCTGTTGTCCTCCACCAGAACGTCTACTTCTTATTAAAAACGTGCGTGCACACACACGCGCACACACACACAGAGGAATCAAAACTATTGCAACACCCATGCTCATCTCTCCTTCCCAGTTGGGTCAGATTTTAACTTCATTAAATTGCTGTCATATGGTGGCTGCTGACATGCATCAGGCTTGGAGAGCTTCACTCATCAGGCATTCTCTAAGATTGTTAACAAGAACAGCAACTCTCATTAGGGGTTCCCCAAAAGCAGCTAATTAAGGGACAAAGGTTGCTCAGATTGTGACAATTACACCTGTAAGGTCCCTGTAGAAACACCCAAATCTCTAACAAACCTATGTTTGGTTGCTTAGTACAAGAAATAAAGAGCTTGTCCATTAAAAAAATGAGAGGCACAAACTGTCAACCATTTGAAAAGCTTTACGAAAATGATCATCCAATTAGTGGCTATGATCAAATCAGGCATGAACTCTCTCTGGATGGCTCCATAATTTTCCTTCTTGCATGGTGTAATTTCATATAGCTCAAATGAACTCGTGAGAGGTAATTCAGTTCCAAACAGTTTTCTCATCACTGCTAATTATACTAATACATTGAAATGCCTCCTACAAAATGCATGAGCCCTTTAAGCCACCTCATTAATGTGATATAATTTTTGCCAGAATATATATCAAACCTATTATCACCACAGGTTTTCTTTAGCATTTTTTTTCAAAATGTCTATCAAAAGCTTAAAAAGTAGATTTCTTTGGGCTGGGTGTCTCATAATTAACTGTTTCTTTGAACTACTGTTGTCTGTTGTGGTTTTCAACTCACTCACAGTCTTCGGTATGGCATCCTCCAGACCCACCAGTTTCTTTTTCCTCTCTGACTATTTGATTCCTTAAATCTTTTCCCCGTTGTAGCTGATTCTTTAAATGGCAAATGGTGCATGCAATAATGTGCAAAAATGAGTTATACAAACTGAAAGCAGGGGTGTAAAAAGAAGCATCATCTGAAACTAAAATAAAGACAGATTTTATGGTATTTATGTCAGTTAATTTAACTGCTGGTAGGGGCTTTTGTTGAAACATGAGTTAGTTCCAGTGTTTAACCTTGCAGTATTAATTTATGCTTTATGGCCTGAGTACTTTATCATTCCCTCCTTGGGAAGACAGTTATCTCATTAGCCAGAATTTAATGAAATGCAAGGATACACTTCTTAATTTCAAAGATTACTATAACACAAATCAGGTGTAAATCTTAGACTGACTGCCCCTTCCCTCGCCTGTTTAAGAGAGAGAGAAGGAGAGAGAGAGAGGGTTCATTTTGCAATCATATCACAGAAATTCATCTGGTGGAATACATTTCATGACAGCCATTCTAAAGGCATGTCTCATCTGTAAAAGTTGGTTTAACTTTGCATCCAGGAATATTGATGGTCCTTCAGCTACTATAAAGTTTCAAGGGTTGACAATTCATTATTCATCATCACAATTTAAAAAATGTTGATAAAATTACCACTTCCCTAGACTTATTCAACCATGGGTATGAACTCTTAACCAGATTTTGGCTAAACTCAGTTTCAGAGGTTGTATCAGTATATGTGTTTGCTATAGCCATTTTATTTTCAAATTAGTAGTCATATTCATGGAAAAGGTTCCTATGTCCTGAGACATAGAATGTTTAGCTAAACAAACACAAATAAATTTGAAATAGAAGACACGCCCTAAGGAAGCAGAAATATTTATGTGATAAGCCTATGCAGAATCGCCTTCATATACTGACTTCTGAACTTTTGTTCAGGCTGTTTGTTGAGTGTCTCCTCAGGCCTGTTCCAGCATCTGAAGCACAATTCTGGGTCTACAACACTGCTTGAGTCACAGAGTGAGTGTATCATATTCAAATTTGAGAGCATTGTAGGGTATTTAGGTTCTTTTGGATACAAATGATTGAATGAATGAATGAATGGCGTTCGGATCTGGTGACTTCTGATGAATTTAAACATATCTTTCCTGAATGAGACACTAAGGTATTTATATATTATTTGACTACATGAACAGTATAAAGCAAGGAGAACCTGGTGCTTTTGACTCCCTCTGGTTTGCTCCATCAATTAGGGAAATTGTACATCCTGGAAACTACCAAAAGTTAAAACACATGTTCATCCAGTGATTTATCTTGTGAAAGTGTGTACATGTCTATTCTATGTGGGGATGTATGTGTATGTGTTTTAGTTTCAGTTCAAGACCTAAGATTTGTTACAACAGGTAGGGGCTTTATTTCAAGGAAATGGACAGTAAGCTTTTGAATAAAGATGCATGGCATTTGACTAAGCAGCCATAGGGATCCTTTTTCTGCTACTTTATGTATTTCCTAGTCCTAGAAATTTGAAAATAATAAAACATGGTGTGAGATGTTGTAGCTGACACTTCCATGATCTGGAACCACATTGTCTGGAGACAGGGTACTACTTCTCTGAATGTGAAGACAGCTGTGCATCCAAATCGTGGCTACTGACTGAGGTTAGAGTAATGACTTAAAGTTTTTTTTTTTAATCTGTAAAATGTGATAATTAAAACAAATTTACATCTTTTAAAAATAAACTTTGTTTTTTAAAGCAGTTTTAGGGTTTCAGAATTACAAAAGTAGCTGACACATATTTTTGTTAAAATACGATTAGAATAGATAGAAGAATTAATTTTATGATCAAAGAGTGTTTTCATATTTATTTTCCATGTAATTTCTCAGAGCTACAAGATGGACAAGCAGGATAATGGAGGTTAACTGATTTTCCCGAAGTCTCAGTAGAATGACTCAGAGCCATTTGTGTGATTTTGTGTTCAGGGTCCTTTTCATGAGAAAAAGATGTTTCCAATCAAGGGACTACCCTAGGCAATGTGGGGGCTTGTAGAGATATGTAATCATAGTTACTTCCCATGTGGCAGAGGATGAATTAATATGAGTGAGTAAAAAAAAAAAAAAGGTTCTCTGAAAGTATAAAGTATTTATTTATTCCAAGTGGTAGGAATGCACTATCATTATATAAGAACCAGATATATTTAAAGAAAAGAAAGGCCAGCATTGTGGCATAGTGGGTAAAGCCACTGCCTGCAATGTTGGCATCCCATATGGGCACAGGTTTGTGTCCCAGCTACTTCACTTTCAATCCAGCTCCCTGCTAATGCACCTGAGAAATCAGCAGAGGATGGCCCAAGGTCCTTGGGCCCCTGCATGCATGTGGGAGATCTAGAAGAAGCTCCTGGCTCCTGGCTTCAGACTGGCCCAGCCCTGGCCCATTTCAGCCATTTGGAGAGTGAACCAGCAGATGGAGGATTTCTCTCTCTCTCTCTCTCTCTCTCTCTCTCTCTCTCTCTCTTTCTTTCTCTTTCTCTCTCTCTCCTCTCTAACTCTGCCTTCAAATAAATAAAATAAATCTTTACAAAAACAAAGAGTGTCCTCAAACAGCTTGTCTCAGAGAGTATTGTGCTCCATCTATGAAAAGTGTTTGGGAATTTATAGCTACAACCCTGGTTTGTAAATCAGAAGAGTGCTCCTCTCTGTGTAGTTCCATGGGTCCATTCTTCCGATGGCTCTCCAGCCCCAAAGCAGCTCACTTTGAAAAAAAATCTAGGAATAATGTAATAAAACAAGAAAAAATTAGAGAATTCATTGTGATTTATTTCATCTGGAGGATGTTAATGATTATTGAATATTCAAGCAAGTGTTTGGAATAATAGATCTCATGCAATATCTGTAGATTATTAAATAGACTATCATGAGATACTCAGTTGGAAAGTAGTAACACTTCTTTGATTCTACATATTTCCTGTTTTAGCTTTGGCAGTTCTCATGCTTTCTTTTTTCATGACCATTACTCCATGAATTCCCAACAAAATGGGAAGAGTGTTCTTTTACCCTTTCCTTCAAGTTGGGTGTCTCATGGATTCAAGTCACCAGCAGAGGTCAGTTCTTTCAACTGTATTAAATGTAAAATAGGGGATAAACATTTAACCCAGAGGTTAAAACACCAGTTAAGATACTCAGGCCCCACGTGAGATTACCAGTTCTGACTCCTGACTCCAGTTTCCTGATAATGCAGATCCTGGGAGGCAGCAATAGCTCAAGTAATTGGGTTCCTGCCATCCAGGTGGGTGACCTGGATTGCATTTCTGGCCTTTGGCTCTGGCCCTGGCCTATGGACATTTTAAGTATTTTGGAGGGAACCAGCAGATGGGTGATTTCTCTCTGTCTCTCTCCATTCTCTCTCTCTCCCTCTCTCCCCCTCTCTCTCTCTCTCTCTCCTTGCCTTTCAAATAAACAAAAATTTTAAAAAATTTAAAAATGTAAAATTTCCCAAAGCAGCCTCATTTGTGTATATGACTATTTTCTCCCCACCAACTGTCTCCCAAATCATTCTAATTCATTCTAGTTCTTTGTGACTTTTGATCTGGCCAGGGATGTAACATTGGTATCTGCTTCTTAATGGTACTAAACACCTTAGCAATTGATGCCTGAGTGGAGTCACAGTTTGCAATTTATTATATTAAATGGTCTGAAAAGTTCCAGGTCTTCATTTCTTAAAATTTCTTTACATTTGATAGTATACTCTTTGCTATTTATTTTTTTTTAATATATGTTTTTAGGAATGGATTTAAGAATCCAAATAAGCATTGGAAATGAGACAGTATTTTCTCCCTATCTCAATGAATAATTAGGCAGTCTGTAGTTTTCTATAGGTTGCTTATCTGTTGGAGGATCTAATAAGAATGAAAAAAATAGCTGTTCAGAAATATTTTCCAAAGAGTAATAAAAATATGCTCTATTTTGGTTCCTACTATGGTTGCTTATTTTGAGAAGCCATGTTAGTGGAATTCAAGCTGCCGTTTATCACAGATGCCATACTCACCTTGCAATTGCCTTTCTGTAACTCTGAATCACTGTATCTCTATGCACTGCACTTTTAAGAAGTAGACCAACATTTATTATACCAGATACAAATCTCAACAGATAAATAATTTAAGTGCTTGTTTCCACTGAGCAGTTTTAATTCAATCAATGGGTTATATGAGTTTGCCAACTAATCAGAAAACTTGATTTTCTCTATATGGCTTGGAATGTATTTCAATAGATGATGAATTTACTCTTCTTTTCCAACTTCAATTTCTGTTAGGTATTTACAATTATAAATATTTTATTCCATTGACATTCCATAACTTCCTGTGGGTCATTTTTTGAAGTGGAGATTGCAGAGTTCAAACAGAGAATAGATGTTAGAGTAAGACAATATCATCTACAGGGAGTAGAAAGATTACACAAAAAGGTCCCTGCTTGGCACTAATTCTGCATCATTCACTTTGACGGTTAGCTCTAAAATATCTTCTTCTATGTAAACAAGATGGGATTTATTTCATGTCATCTCACCTCTAGTTGCATTAAGTTTAAAATGTTGCCTTATTTGGTTGGGCTACTGACAGCTGTAGACTGAACTGACCATAAAACTATATTTAGATCTAATTCTTCCAGGGGCCAAAGGGTACCAATTTATCCACTTAGTCTTGTAGGAATTAATTTTTCGATTTGACTATTCATAGCATCATTAATGAAGAAAAGCTGCCAGAGAAAACAGGCCATTTTCAGGAATGTGATTCAGAACATTAACACCTTAATTTACATAAAATTAGTTACATACTGCTGCAGTAATTTAATTTGTTTGACCAGTACTTTGCAACTGTGAAAAAATAGATTCAAAAAGGCCAGACAAGGAGTTCTACATATTTTCTCCAAATGACTAGTCTCAGAATAATATGAAATGGAGAGAATTAATTACAAGACAATTCAGAATACCATAGTAGAAGCTCTGAAATGTTGCATTAGAAAACATTCTTCTGTTTTCTTCTTGTTCTTAAAAAAGTGCCAGCTTCATGCTTGAAATAACTTCCATATTTTCTCTAGATTTCATTACAGATTCACAAGTAAAAATAATAAAACTAAAGTTGTATGATATGTATTGTTGTCAGATTAAAAACCAGAATCAATCTAGACTTACCAACAATAATATCACTAAGAGTAACCTACAGGCATAAGACACAAAATGGATACACTAATCTCATACGCTGTTAACCTACTAACATCCAAAACTTAACCTCTCTAACTTCTCCCTGAAGCCGATCCTAAGTAATTTGAACTTTAAATGATTCAGTGATCATCCTTAAAAATTATTCATCTGTGAACATAAACAACAAAGCTTCTTATTTCCCCATTTTCATATTTTCCCTGCTTTTGAAAATTCCTTGCATGACAAATATACTTTTCTCTTAAATACCAATTTTTAATTCAGAACTTCTTTACTGTCAGTATCACTTATAACCATATTCAAGCTTCCTTCCACCCAATACCCCTACTATAGGTCTACTTGGGGTTCTACATGTAGGACTTTCTTAAATCATGGTTTTATGTTAAATAGCTATGTGGAGTCATGCTTAATTGATGAAGGTAACCATACTTTCATTTTTCTCCCCACTAGACAAGGATTTGAAGACAAATTATTTGGTTTCAATTTGCTTTTTTGTTGTTGTTGTTGTTGTAATTAGGAAAATAATTTGTTCTGTTTGCCTTTCAAATACCTGGTGTGGGCAGTGATAATATGGATAATGGCAAAAAAAAAAAAAAATCACTGCAGTCTGGGGTGGGCATTTGCATTTATCAGAGGTTGATATACTCTATGTGATGGATGCACATCATGTATCAGAATCCCTTGGATAAAGTCTTGATTCCACTTGCAACCCAGCTTCCTGCACACCCTGGGAAACACAGATAATGTTACAAACATTTGCATCCGTACTACCCATGTGTGAGACCCAAATTGAGTTCTTGGCTCCTGGCTTTGGACTGGTCCATTCTTGGCTGTTGCAGCATCAGGGGGGTAAACCAGATTTTTGAAGATTCTCTCTCTCTCTGTAACTCTCCTTTTCAAATAAATAAATAAATACATATTTTAAAAATATCAATATCACAGGCTGATTTGTAAGGCAATTGCTACCCAAAATGTCTTGTACTAACAACATATTGCACTTCTACTTTTGAATCAACTAATTAAATTGATTTTTAAAAATATATAGAGAGAACAATTCATTTTGTTATTTATACCCTCCCTATAAAAAAGCTTATAAATCATTTTCAATGCAGAAAAGATAATTTTTCTTTCTTCATTCACGTGTCTGTATAGGAGAATGGGGAGGATTAACCAAAGAACAAACAAAAAGCCTCCATAAAACTTAGAAATAATTTTATCTTTTCCATCACAGTTGTTTCTCAGTGTTCACAGGGGATTAGTTTCAGGACTTCTTATGGATACCAAAATCTGCATATTCTCAAGCTCATCATACAAAGTCGTGTAGTATTTGCATATGAGCTACACATACCCTCCCATATACTTTAAACCACCTCTGGAATACTGATAATACCTAATAAAATGTAAATGCTATAAAAATAGTCATGCTGTACTTTTAAGGGAATAATAACAAGGAAAAAAATTCTATACATGCTCAGTATAGATGCAATTTTTTCCCAAAATCTTTTTCAGTCACTGGTTGATTGAATCCATGCATCTTTCTCTGTACATCTTCCTCTAAATTCTTTTTTTTAAACTTTTATTTAGTAAATATAAATTTCCAAAGTACAATTTATGGATTACAATGGTTCCCCCCCCCCCCCGTAACTTCCCTCCCACCTGCAACCCTCCCTTCTCCCGCTCCCTCTCCCATTCCATTCACATCAAGATTCATTTTCAATTATCTTTATATACAGGAAATCAATTTAGTATATAGCATTAATTCACATTGAACAACACGTTAAGGACAGAGATTCTACTCTAAATTCTTACTGAATCTGTGTTTAAATCAAATGTCTTTAAAGTAATCCATTTGTCACATTGCCATGAAAATATCTCTTCCTAGTGACTTTCCAAAATGGAATGCAACATGGTGGAGTGTTTGGGAATTGAAGGAGCTTGGATTAGACCTGGATTTTGCGATTCGGTAGCCCCATGACCTTGGGTGAATTCACTAATTATTTCTGAGCCTTGATTTTCTCATTGTTGAAATCAATTTTTTGGAGTTGTAGGCTGTAGGATCTCTTCTGGCTCACTATGCTAACTGTTTGGTATAGGGCATTTATTTTTTTATTTGATTAGTACATTTAATTTTTCTCAAAGGATGACACAGCCAAATATAGATAGGATTATGGACATAGTTGATCTAGAAGGGCAGTATCATTTCAACAAGTGAATTCTAGACAGTCCTCTAGTTATGTGCTGAAGAAGCAGAGGAGTTGATAGTCACAAAATATGAGTTGCCTCTGCTTTAATTTTCTGTTAATTCTTCTTTACAGTGCATACCAAATCAAGCAGAGGGCACTGAAAACAATTATTCAAACCAAAACCTACTTTATCGAGAATACTACTGTAAACTTGCCCCAAGATTACACCATACTGGTAGGAAAGCCATGCACACTCTTTGTAATTTAGTGACCATGTATTATCCTTCCTCCACTAAAAACAAAACAAACCAAACCAAGAATGGGCATTACAAGCACAAAGCTTGGAATTTCTAAAATACAGACACAGTGTGTGTTCCTGTCAATGTATTTATATCATTGCTATGGTTTAGCTACTTAAAAGGCTCCTTTCCAGAAATAGTGTATATGCCCATAATTAGTTTGCTTCAAAATAAGCCAAATTTTAAAAGAATCAAAATCAATGAAGATATTTTTAAAAAGCTGAAAGGGTTTTCCACAAATCAGCTCCCTGGTCTAGCACATAGCATTCCACAAGCCCTGGAAAGCTTTCTAATCCAGTCATTTGTCAGAGCATAGGTGGAATTATCTGCTGAATCTAACTTTCATCGAACAGATGCTGTTTTAGGGAGCATGTGCTCTACATTACGAGTAAAATGATAGACTTTGAATAATACATGGCTTGTACTCTAGGTTGAATAATACTACACACACACAAACACACACACACAATCAAATCTATAATGGAGTAGAAAACTGAATAAAAGAGCGAAGTTCTATCATAGCACAAGATAGTAACAGGGAGATATAGAACTGTTAAATCAAATCCGTGAAATTCATTTTCTTTGTACAACATTAAAATATATTCCATAAAATAGCAGAGCAATCCAATAAAAGAACAGGCTCTGAAAAGAGTAATTTGTGTGCAATAAGGTTATATATTTAATAGAGTTCTCCTATAGTTTTGATCACATTTACAATTCTATTGCTTTTTGTTAAATTTTCTCAGATTTTTTTCAAACTTTTCATCATTTCTTTGAAATATATGAACCTTTTAACGTATAGATAATTTATTCAGCATGTATGTTTAAATGCTCCATAGGCATAATTTTCTATTAAGTTTTCTTCCCTAGCTGCTTTTACTTGGTCTCAAATAGATTACTCATTGTCAACAAATTATCAAAGGACTGAACTGTTGGAGTATCAATTCTTATGTTCATTTAAATATTTTAACTATTTGCATAATCATTTTTAGGAATTGAATATTCTGTGACTCATTGTTTCAGGAAAATTGTGGGAATACTTTTAATATTATTAATTGCATCCATAATAAAGCAGAAAATAATTTCTTACAATTTAACTATGAATATGAGGACAGGGCTGTTTATTCTACTGTATTGTTATTTTTCTCAGAAATGTTTGAGCAAATTAAGGTAATTAAGTATGAATAAAATAGTTATGTTATTTTTCAAAATGAAACAGACTTTTAAATAGCTGTAAAGGCACAGCAACTTTTTCCATTCTTTTTTCTATCTTTACGAATGTTACTAATTATGAAGATTTATTTCACCCAGAGAATAGTATTTTGTTATAAAAATCCATAATTATGTTTAATGTTGTGTTAGAAAATGTATTTTACCTCAATTTGAACAACATTAAAATTTATTATTCCTCAAATGCATAGTAAATTATAATTGTTTGTTAAAAATATTTATCTGTGTAAAGATATAGGACTTCTAACAGGACGAAGTGGGTTTTTTATGAGAATGCTAATTTGGCTAAAAACTACAATAAAAGAGAAATTTTCCTCATGTACATTCTTTTTTTCTTTTTTAAGAGGGAATATTAGACTGTTTCCAATTAACTTGAAATATAATGTGGAAGTTATCAATCAAATGAAATGATTTTGTGCACAACAATAATACACACAATTAACATGTGCAACAGTGGAAAAGTATCAGAACAAATCAGTTATTCCTAGGACAAGTCATCTTTTATTGAAGCAATGAAATTCCGGAAGCATTGCTCTGGGCTACCTGACATCACTCACGTTGGTCCTCAGGCTTGATTCGCTCCAAGGCTGTTTTTGTTGCTTGCTACACAGGATGCAGAATGGAATCATAATGAAAGTGTATGTGAAGTCAATAGTACCTTTTTTCAGCCACCAGGAATCATTTAGACAGCACCCGCAGGAATTTTGCATGCACAACGTTGGCAGATATTGATGCAAAAGGTGAAGCATGATTTTACGGTTTCCTATTCTCATTCTTCTGAACCTCATCCACCCCTCATGGAGTGGAGTTCTGACTGTGTGAGTCTCATTTCATGACATCCAGTAGAGATCTGGGTGATTCCCTGGCTTCCTGTCTGGCATCCAGATCTGCTTTGCACTGCATTCCTTCAAAGTTTCTTCTCTTGCAGAATTTATCTGGGCAGAGGAAAGAGTAGAATCCACAGGTTCATGTAACCCAGGATAATAACATTTTATGGCAAACTGAATAGTGAGTTAAAGCAGAGATGGTAAAATATATGGCATTCACTCCGCCCCACCGACCCATGACAAACATGAGAACTGCTCTTAGCATTTCTCTGTTGTGAAAGACCTCAGTTGGCTTTTTGAAACAACCTCCTAAGAAATTACTTCCAAATGACTTGAAGTGACTCACAAATTGAAACCCATTTTTCATCTCTGAGGTAACATTTACTGTGTCCATTTTTATATTAATATTTTAACAAGAGTCATCTGATGCCAATGATTAAACTCACATCAATAGATGGTAACGTTAAGCACCAACACGAAGACAATTTTATGAGTAGCTCCTTGGTCAAGATATGTTAGTCAAAAAAAATCCTGAAAAGGAATTTTTCCCTGTAAGATTTTACTAGTAAATGATGTACATAATGCAACTCTCCTTCTACTACACTCTTAGATATGATGTGTTCCTTTGGGATTCCATTTTAACACTATATTATAGCTACTTCTCATCTCTCTTTTCCTCCATAGATTCCAGGTGCCAGAGAAAGATACTCATGGCTTATCACTTTGTGTTAGGCATCTTTGTAATCCCAGCACAGGAATTGTGCATTACAGTGGCTTAGATGGGGTTGGACCTTGTTGAATAATGTAGCCCTGTGGAGGTAAGACTGGAAGGGATCTCACACACCCTCCAACCTCACTTTCCAATTTACTGCTGTTACTGATGATAGAATGAAGGACTAACAAGTGGCTTTGAGCACATGTCTTATAAAGGCCGACCTTTCAACAAGGCCTTCAAGGACCTGGCTTTGGTTCTGTTGTGACACTTGCTTTGCAGCCTACTGCAAGCCACGCCTATCTTGACTCTGGCCACGCAAGCTGTGTTCTGTGTCTGACACAAGCTTTGGCCCGGTTTGGGGCCATTGGTGTCTTTCTATGTCCTTTCCTAGAAGAAGGTTCCAGTCATCCTTCCCCTGTACCAATTCCACCAGACCTTTAGGATTTCCTTAAACATTGACTTCCTCTGGGTGGCCTTCCCCTGAAGCTTCAATCTAGATTTGATTTCCCCAATGACACCCTCACCTAAATCTTTCTCAGTAACACCCTATTCTTATTCTTCTTCACAATTCTCCCTATTCAACTGTTCATATAACATCTGTTACCCTGATTGGATTGTGTGCAATAAAATTTGAGTATATTTCTTGTCCACAACTGTGTCCCCAGCACTTATTTCAGTGCCTAATGTTTAACAGGTACTCACTACATTTTATTGAGAAACTAAAATAGATAGTGTTGGGGCCAAAGGTTGAAAGAAAGACATTTATTCCCACTCACCTTTTTTTCCCACATGGCAGCCTTTCATGGAAATCTATACAAGCAAACCACACTAAAGAGTCTCATCATAAAGGAAAAGGGGTTCTAAATTTTACCAAGTGAAAGTATGTAATTTTTTAAAGATCTTTAATCTTGCATTTAATGACTAAATTAGTCCTTTTTGATAAAACCCTTGAACCGTATTACATAAGAATTTATGCCAGGTATTAAGAATGGACAAGAACTAATCGTAAGTTTCTCTTACTCAAACAGTATGAAAAGTTTGTCCTGCTTTAAAAAATAGTAAGTATGGAAGCATATTGTAAGGGTAAGAATAATATTTCTAAAGTTGATTCATGTAGAAGGTAAATCTCATCTTTTTTAAATAAAGATTTATTTATTCAAAAGTTTTAGGAGTTATAGACACACACACACACAGAGGGAGGGAGGGAGGGAGGGAGGGAGGGAGGGATCTTCCATCTGCTGATTCACTCCTAAAATGACTGCAACAGCTAAGCGTGGGCCAGGCTGAAGCCAGGAGCCTGACGCTCTACCTGGGTCTCCCATGCAGGTGGCAGGCGTCCAAGCACTCCAGTTATCTTTCCCTGCATTCACAGGTGCACTAGCGAGCATCCAGAAATCAAGCTAATGCTTACATGAGATGCCAGAAGTTTAACTTCCACAATGCCAGGCCCCGATTCTCATTTTCTTTACTTTTTTAAACATGATGCTGGGGAAGTATCTTAAATATTTTCTTTTTAAAATTTTTATTTAGTTGAAAGGCAGAAAGAGAGATTAAGAAGGAGAGCAGGAGTAAGAGCAAGATCGAGAGAACCTCCTATCTGCTAGCTCATTCCCCAGATGCCTGCAACAGCCAGGGCTGGGCCAGGCCAAAGCCAGGAGCCCATGCTGGCTGCAGGGATGCAATATTTGGGTCATCACCTGCTGTCTCCCAGGATGCACGTTAACAGGAAGTTGGAATGGAAAAGGAGTGGGCCTTGAATCAGCACTCCAATGCAGGATGCTTTTCTTTCAAGAGTCATTTTTTTTTTTTTTTTTGACAGGCAGAGTGGACAGTGAGAGAGAGACAGAGAGAAAGGTCTTCCCTTTGCCGTTGGTTCACCCTCCAATGGCCGCTGTAGCCAGCGCGGCGCACCGCGCTTATCCTGGTCTCCCATGGGGTGCAGGGCCCAAGCACCTGGGCCATCCTCCACTGCACTCCTGGGCCACAGCAGAGAGCTGGCCTGGAAGAGGGGCAACCGGGACAGAATCCGGCACCCCGACCGGGACTAGAACCCGGTGTGCCGGCGCCGCAAGGCGGAGGATTAGCCTAGTGAGCCGCGGCGCCGACTTCAAGAGGCATCTTAACTGCTACACCTAATGACAACTCCTCTTTAATACTTCTAAGGCTTAATTATTTTATTTGCAAAACAGTGACTAGTTAGTACCTAGCTTTGCTTAAAATCGGCCCATTCCATTCATTTCTCATTCCTACTTGAAATTTATAATCAGGATTTTCTCAAATGATAAAATAACATTAGCACAGTGCATGTCAAACAGGAAGTATTCAATATAGTCTGGATGTATTACTTTTAACTCTATATCTTGTATGTATACAATATCTGCCTATATCTATATGTCATGCCCATTTCAGTGGCTGATACAAAGTAGGTCACTACTAAATTGGCAGTATGATGCAGAAGTATTTGCTAACAAAAATTCCCCATAGAAATCCAAGGCATTTTCTTCAATAACCCCAACTTCACAGTGAAAACAACTGGATCCTCCTACTGTACAGATCAGTTCTGATGTGGTCTAGTTAGAGGAACTGCCAATAACTATTTACTTTACTTTTCTTAATTCTTCTCTGTTAAAAGTTGCTTTTTAATTTCTTTTCCATTTTAAAATGATGCTGTTTCTAAAATGATAAACTGATTATGCTAAGAGCAATAGGATTTAGCAATATATTCCTTCCATAGTATTTTTCAAAATATGGAGAAATATGGATACATACTTTAATAATAAATAAAACTGTATGAGTGTATTATGAATCATATTCACAAAAAACGTTGGCAGTTTGGACATTGTACATGTAATTCGCAAAAGGAGACCACTTTGTAGTTCGCAGGGTGTTTCTGAGAGGTATGTGCATTTCTTCACCCTGTCTTTTGTTTTTTGCATCTTGTTTGTGTATTGTTACTTTATTCATTCAGGACTTATAGCATCTTGGCAGTGGATTTGATATGATCTCCTAAGAGTATGGACATAGTTTCTCTGCTGTAATTACTGAGGCATTTCAAACTTATCTAAAAATTATGACAATTTGAAGCTATTAAAATTATACATTATGTTTTGTTCTAGTACCATTGGTTGAACTCTGTAATTAACACACAATTATTCTTAGGTGTTTGAATTTTAACTGAAAAGTGATCCCTGTTAGGAATTTGGAAAACATTATGTTGAGTGTCCAAAGGGACAAATACCACTTGTTCTCCTTGATAGGTGACAACTAACTGAGCACCAAAAAGGAAACCTGTTAAAGTGAAATGAACACTATGAGAAATGGTGACTTGATCAGCCCTCACCCTGACTGTTGATGAGCAGCTTAATATGTTATCCCTCTTAGTATTTTTTTTGTTTGTTCTACTTAATACTTTTGGTTGAATACTGTAATCAATACACAATTCTTCTTAAGTGCTGAAACAACTGAAAAGTGATTGCTGTTAAATATAAGAGTGGGAACAAGAGAGGGAAGAGATGTGCAATTCGGGACATGCTCAAGCTGACTTACCTCAAACGGTAGAGTTAGAAACATACCAGGGGATTCCAATTCAATCCCATCGAGGTGGCATGTACCAATGCCATCTCACTAGTCCCAGTGATCAATTTCTGTTCACAATTGATCATACTGATAGGACTAAGAACCAAAGGGATCACATAAACAAGAATAGTGTCTGCAAATACTAGCTGATAGAATAAAAAAGGGAGAGAATGATCCAACATGGAAAGTGAGATACACAGCAGACCCATAGAATGGCAAATGTCCTAACAGCACTCCGGCCTCATAATCAGCCCTTAAGCATACGGATCCAGCTGAAATGCCCATGAGAGTATTTCAGGCATGGAAAGCCAAGACACTCTGGGGGGGGGGGGGAACCTAAATGAAAGATCTCTGTGAGTGAGATCCCAATGGAAAGAATGGGTCATCAAAGAAGGAGGTACCTTTCTCTGAAGGGAGGAGAGAACTTCCACTTTGACCATGGCCTTGTCTAAAAATGATCAGAGTCAGTGAACCCAGGGGGCTTCCATAGCCTTGGCAGCTCATGACAAGAGCCTACGGTGATTACTGATGCCATAAACAGGAGTGTCAATTTGTTAAGTCAACAACAGGAGTCACTGTGCACTTACTCCTCATGTAGGATCTTTGTCCTTAGTGTGCTGTACATTGAGATTTAATGCTATAACTAGTACTCAAACAGTATTTTTCACTTTATGTTTCTGTGTGGGAGCAAACTGTTGAAATCTTTACTTAACGTATGCTAAACTGATCTTCTGTATATAAAGAGAATCGAAAATGAATCTTGACATGAATGGAAAGGGAGAGGGAGTGGATAAGGGGAGGGTTGCGGGTTGGGGGGACGTCATGGGGGGGAAGTCATTGTAATCAATATTCTGTACTTTGGAAATTTATATTCATTAAATAAAAGTTAAAAAAGAAAAAAAATTATACATTATGCATCTTGGGTATCATAAATGACATGTCATAATTGTATTTTATGTAGTAAGGTCTATGTGATGTTCATTCTATTTATCTAAACAAAGTCTGAACAATATGACTACAAGATAACTCATAAATTTCATATGGGGTAGATAGTGTTACTAAGTGGTTAAAAAATCAGGAATTGGCATCAGAACTCAGTTTTCTCATCTGTAAACTGGTGATAATTCATAGTAATTCTGACAGAATTGACACAAAGTTTCCATAAAATGAAGTACATAAAAGATTTAGCGTATTGTTTGACTTATTAAAGTAAATGTTAATTTCACAGTCCTACCTGAGGAAAAGGAGAATGTGAAACACGTTTTTTGAAGTAAAGTATAATGAGACTCATAAATCCAAGAGTAGGGAAGGCTTCCCAAATCCATCTGTGAATATTTGTTTGGGAGGTTTCAATCCCCAGTTAATGGAGTGTGTTTGGCCAACTAGGCAGGTGTGGGTCAGGAGGCTCAAAGCCAGGAAGAAGGTGTGGAGTAGGAGATGGGAGGAAAGACTGTGCATTATAAAAATGTACCACAGGATGGGATGCTTGTGATGTGATAGTACTCCCTTGTTGTGAGTTATCGGTGCCACTGTTAATTTGAAATTTAGTGACAAGCCAAGATGTTGCTACAGTCAGATGTTGATCTACAGAGGCAACGGGTCCAACTTCTGGAGAATTTTCTTTTCTATCTGGCAGTAATTTAAGCAGTGTGAAAACCTGTGCAAATGCTCTTTTGGGTCATTATACTTCTTTGCCTCATCAATAATATATTTGGAGCTGGTAACACATTAGCCTTGTTAAATTTATTTGTTTTTCACAAATCATTTTTGAAAACGTCCACACTTTATCAAGGCTGCTCCTTAAATCTAACATATTTATCATATGGAATTTTATTTATTAAATTTTATTTGCTGTCAAGAGAGACAGACATGAATATGATGTTTAAGACGATGCCTATTGAAGTGCGAAAAAACAAATGCAATTCCTGAGGTGGAAGCTCCATGGGTTGGAAAAATGTAAACATCCTCTGCATTTTATCCTCACATGACAAAATGCATCATGGTCAAAATACGATCATCTCTAAATCGCAGTTTTGAACATTCTAAAACCTGCATAATATGAGCCTTATGCTTTTAGTTAGGCATTTTTTTTTTGTGATTCCCTGAGCAACCATTTTGTCATAAATGCTACTAGGTCATTGCAAGCTCCTTCTTTCTTACAACACTCTTTTATACATAGTTATTTCAGATACATTAAAGCCAATTATAATTACCTTGGCTATATAAAACAACACCTCCTTATGCAAGGAGGATGTGATATACGGGGTGCAACATATACTGGTGTCAAAAGCAAGTTATTTTCATCAGACAATTATAGTTGTCTTTGACATCAGGCCTACATTTCCCACCAATTAGTACAAACTGCAGGGTGCAATTCCAGAATTCTGCAGCGCTAGCAGCCAGTGGTACTAAGTGGAATTTAAGGCATTTAAATACCATAAGGCCCAATAAATATTCTGCTTCAGCTTTCATTGGCTCAAATCGATAGTCTGTGTGGCCTGCCCATCATTCTTCCTGAGCAAGGAAGTACATATGGATTTTATTTTTGTTAGGATATTAATTCTTCTTTATCAATAAAGTGCTTCATTTTCATTTTAACTCTTTTCTCTTGCAAGCCACAGAACTGTTTATCAGCCAAACTTTCAACTATTAGTGAGGCCTGAAGCTGAAGTCAGTAGAAAAGAAGTGTTCAGGAGTGAAAAGTAAAAGTTTGATTTTGCATCTTTGTTTTACAATTACTTAGTACTCTTAAAATTATTCAATTGCTACAGTAAAAACAGTGTAAATAAGCTAAAAAATTGCTAAATTTTCTAAGGATTTTATTTCTCTTTTGAGAAATGCATAAAAGGAAATGTGTGTCATTATATGATACCAGGAGTAAGGGTTAAAAGTGGATGTGTAGAAGATTAAACAGTAATTTTACCAATTTGCCACCTTGAAGCTCATCTGGCTCATCTTTATTTACGAAATTGGCTAAACTGGGGGCTGGCTTTGAGTCTAGTGGTTAAGCTGCTGCCTGTGGCTCTGGCATCCCACATGGGTGCTGGTTTGTGTCTGAGCTATTCCAGTCTAGATCCAGGTCCTTGGTAATTCGCCTAGAAAAGCAATGGAAAATGGCTCAGATCTTTGGGCTCTTGCATCCACATGGGAGACCTAGAAGAAGTTCATGATTCCTGACTTTGGCTTGTCCCAGACATGGCTGTTGAGGCCATTTGGGAAGAGAATCAGCAGATGGAAGATTTCTCTCTCTGTTTTTCCCCTAACTTTATGTAACTCACTCTTTCAAATAAATTATTAAACCTTAGAAAAGAAACTGACTAAATTAATCAGCTGCTTGGGGATCATATAAAATATTTCAACTCCATCAGTTTCCAGCATAAGGTTAGACTTTGTAGCAGGAACAGTATAAACCTAGGTTTCTATCTGCAGATGGCAAATCTTCAGAGAGATAGTTGTCTCAGTTTATGACACTTGGGAGACCTAAGTATATTCCTTAAGCTTCAAGATTTCAAATATTATATAGCCAACTACAGTATTTCAGACATTATTTTTGGAGTTCAAGTATTATCCTTTCAGCTAAGTTACCTGAACCTTATTTTTTAAAAAGCTTTATTTTATTCATATGAAAGGCAGTGACACAGAGAGAAAGAGGAAGGCAGAAAGAATGCATTTTGATCTGCAGGTTCACTCCCCCAGTGGCCTTAGTGGTCGAGGCAAGGTCAGGCTAAAGCCAGAAGCAAGGAACTCCATCCAGGTCTAGTAATTAGGCCATCATGAGATACTTCCCAAGTGCATTCTATTAGTAGAGAGCTGGATTGGAAGCAGAGCAGCCAGGACTGGAACAGGCACTCCAATATGGGCCGCTGGCATCTCAAATGACCACAACACAGGACCCATCCGGGACTTTTATAAAGAAGTATACAAGAGGAAGGGATGACCATTTGCTTCTTTCAACTAGGACCTATTTGCCCTCCACACCAAGAATATGGGATTATCTAAAAGTATTCTTCTAAGAATGTAATTTTAAGAGAGCTGATGGATAAAAATGCCATTATGTGGCATTGTAATATATGGCATTGTGACCGCCTGGAGACTTGAAATATTACTAGTAAGGCTTGGAGCCCAAGTAGGGAGCGGGAGAAAGATTCTGCAAAGTTGTTCAACCAGTAGAAGTTCTTTGCTGAAGCAGATGGCTCATTTCTCCTCTTCCCAGAGGGTCATTGCCATCTTGCCAAACTCCTGCTCTCTACCTTCAAGGTTGCAGGCATTCTGGAGATAATGCCCTAGGAACAGAGCACTGGACATGCACTCAAAATGAGAACTGGAAAGAAACAATGGGCCATGGACAAGCTGGAGTCATTGTGCATTCGTTCGTTCATTCATTCATTCATTCATTCAGCATTTATTGAGCACATACTGTGTAGTGTGGGTTTCACAACATGGGATGATCCAACTTCGAGATTTTATGATTCAGGGCATCTGAGACAAGCACATAAATAATTACAGTACAATATAATATGTGTTTAGTGCCATAAGAAAGCCTCACAAGGAAACAGGACTGTGCAGAAGAGAAGGCAAATACTCGAACTGAGAGTCAGGTAATTAGTCATTCCACTCATTGTCCAAGTGGCTTTTGATCTAATGGTTCATTTTTCTCTCCACTGCCAATATTAGGAAAGAGCTACTTTAACTATGAAATGTTATATGTGAATCGCAGTGAGTTTCTCTGCATTGAAGTGTTCATTTAAGTTGTATTTCTTGTCAATGGAATACTTCCAGCAGCCGCAAAATACATATATCAGAGGGGAATGTAGCTACAACTAACCACTTCATAATAATCTCTACCAGTCCACTTTGGGTAAAGTCAATCTAGACAAATGGACTCCATCTCTCAAATTTGTCACATTATGCATAACAAAAACCAGTAGCAGAGTGGCCTGAGAGATAATGGCCCTGAACTCTCTTTAGCTTAGCCAGCCATAGGAACTGTCTCTCTTTGTCCTAGAAGTTGGCACTGGGACTGCTCAGGTCTGTTTAGGTAGCTCTTTTTTTTTTCCTCCCGAGAATAAGAGGGAGCAAATGCTGTCATAAATTCAGACTTCACTTGCAATAATTATTTCCAGCATCATTCACTTCCTCAGATCTACTTGAGCAACCAGCCAGGCATTGCACTTAGGAATTAAAGCGTTACCACGCAGAATCTGAATGTCGTAGTCACACTCTACCATGACCGAAAAAGAACTCCTAGAAACAGTGCCCCCACACCCCGGCCTCAGAGCGGGATGACGGCAGAGTTCACACGAAGCCAACTATGTCTGCAGCCTGTTGCCATTTTTGCTCTCCCTCAAATTTTCCTTCCCCCAGAATACTCACAGGGAGTCTCAGTGCAACAGCTTCCTTTCGAGTGGCACCGAGTATATCTTCCCAGTGGTGCATAGAGGATGTAAGCTCCTAACACCCATTAGCATTAATGGGAGTTATCTGCGTAAATCCCCTCACATCGATTAGAGAATAGGCCCCTTTTGATTTTAGAAATCTTTCCTGTGAGGATTTCCCTTGTGTCTAGTATGGGCATATAAATGGCCATTTTATTGTATTAAATATGTATCACATCCATCACTTTTAATGCGGTGCTGTGATGAAGGCTTCTCAGTTCTGGGATCAGTTCGGAAAATATTTAAACTTGGCAAGCTAAACAAGCCTCCGCTAAGAAGGCCTAAGGGCCCCATTCAGAGGAACATTATCTACCATTTATGCTGGATTCTCAAAAAACCACACAACTGAAATTACTCAGAACAAAAGTATGGACAACATTGTTTTTGACTAAATTACAGGCTTTTAATATTCATTAGCAGTGACTTTTCCATCATTCAGCCAGGAAACCTGTACACAAACCAAGACAGAGGAGATCACTGCCTGAAATTCACAAACAGATGCTGGGTGTTTGTGAACAACACAATAACAACAGCCCTGAAAGGTCATCTTGAGATCTGACCTAAGACAGCTGTGGGCATGAGCCTGCACAACTGCATTTCCCCGTCACAGCGTTCACACAGAGCTGCAGCATGGAAAACAGACACGAAACCCGCATTTTCCCGGTTGTTGTGTTAGGAATTGGAACTTTGCCACTGGAGAGTGGTCATTTGCAAGACCCCTAAAGCAGAGGCAGTAGAGCATTGTCCAGAGGTGCAGGCTGCAGGCAGAATTGGCCCATAGGCCTATTTTGTTCCACTCTTAGGTGGCTGTGTTCTCTGTAGTTAGCCATCCCCCAGTCACTCTTGATCGTATTTTAGTATCCCTCTCTCCCTACATTTCCGGGCTTGCATGGCAAGCCAGTTTGGAGCCTGACCATCAGAGATTGGTCCTGGCACTGACCACATTAGTTGTCTGACCCTAGGTAAGCCATTGAGGCTCTGATTCTCAATTCTTTTCTGTGTAAAATGGGAAGATAATGTTTATTGAAAGAATGTGGTCAGGATACAATGGGATAATGATCAGACTCTGGCAGAGAGTAGGTGTTCAGCATCCGGTAGATGTTACTGTCAAGTAACTATGAGAGTGTCATAAAGAGAATAGGGAAACAGGCCCAAGAATATAGACAACTGCTGGGGCAGTCATCACTGTGGGTGGGATTTCTAACAGGAACTATCAGGGGATTGTCACCCCCATGCGAGGCATCACAGGTAGTAGGAAGAAGCCCATCTTCCTGCTCTGTCTTCGAGAGCACACTTGCATCTGCACAGTACAGGGACAAAAGGAAATATCAACTCATCAGCACCCATATTTGATTACACATTTCTGAGGGACTAAGTACATCCTTATAAATAGTCGCTGCATCCTTCAAGACTTGCCAACAGGCGAAAAACAACATCAGCTCTACAAGGCCCAGGAAGAGCTCGGAGGTGTGCCCACCGCAGCTTTCTCAGCTGGGTTGATGCCCAGTATGGCCTGTTCCTGCTGCCTGCACTGACCAGACAAGCCTGCATATAATAAATAAGAGTTTGACAGGATTTGCTCAAGGGATTCCTGCATGATTCTATACATTTAATGCTTCTTATGTAGGTCTTAGCTGATTGCTTTTAGCCTCTTTATATTTTCTCTGTGGACAGAGTTCCCTTGACTCATTGGTTTGTCCACAGGATCCCTCCCAATATTGTATTACTTCTTGCTGAAAGGATGCACTCTTCATTTAACCAGCTGATCCAAAAGTGCGTTTTTCCTTCTTTTGCTATGCTTCCTTCTTCTTCTTCTTCTTTTTTTTTTTTTTCCTGAAGAAGTCTTTTCAAGTCACACGTGAACATATCTCACAGCTCTGGCGTCATCATGTACTTTAAAAATCTCTCCTGGCCTTTTCAGACCTTTATTCCTTTCAAGGCTTTTACAATGAAAGGAAACTTCCAACCATGTCCGGCAACTCCTACCAGACAGCATTACGTAGTGGAAATTGCTGACATTTACAGAAGAGGAGTAGAAGGAGCACATTTGTGGGCTTATTTGTTAAGATTAATGGGATAGGATTATTAAAGATCTGGGTTTTCTTATGTATACATGTGGGTATGTAAAGATGGGGGGTGGGTGGAGGAGAGAGGCAGGATTTAAGAAGACAAAGGCCTAAGGCAATTTACATTAGGGTTTACAATGGTTTTGCTGCAAGCATGCAGCACTAACTGGGTTTAGATTAAGGCAGTCTAATTAGTGTCATGTCAAACTGGCAGTGATCATAAGACAAGAGAGAGGTCACTCTTGTCATCTTCTTGGTCTTTTGCCCTTAAATATAGAGCTGCATAAAGTACAATCTCCTTCTTGTTAATGGAAGCAGAATATGTATAATCTGCACATGAAATGAAGAGAAAATGTGTAAGGAAATTTCTTTTTCCCATTTCCTCGTCAGGAGCTGTGAATTTTAGTGCGAATTAAAGTAAGGCTAATTCTGCAGTCATCTTCTGACCTGTCAGGGTAGCTGTCACCCTCACGTCTCTCAATGCAGGTCTTTAGCTTCTTCTTGCTGAGTGCAGCCTTTGCCGACTGACAGAAAAATACCGACCATGACAAGAAAAAAGAACATAATGTCCTTTTCACCCATCACTACTCAAAATTGCTCAATCTTTACTGACATATTATTATACATTGTTTCTCGGCAAAAGCACTTGCTTGCTTTTCTATATAAGAAGTACAAAACTTTCAAGAGACAAGAAACTGTTCTTTAGAAAAGATTAAAGCCTGTAATTATTTTAAATTGTCTATTAATATGCAATATGTTGCCCTTTAATATGAATAAGGTGTAGTGAGGCGCTTGAGTCATTAATAGGGCACCCATTCCTGCCTCTGTAGCTAAGGATCTGCCGCTGCTTTTATTGTGGACCAAAAGGTGCCAGGGTGGGATCTGCTGCTGTGTTTTGAGAGGACTGTCCCAAGCTTGGAAAAATCTTCAAAAATTTATTGAAGACTAAGTGGAGAACCACCCAGATTTAATAAATCGAGTCCATAAAGACGGTTGGAAGTGCTATTTGAAGATTTCCCTCTGTCTTTTATTTTTCTGCTTTTATGGAAAAGAGGGGCCACTCCATTTGAAAATGTGCTATTGGCATCTCTGTCTGAAAAGCATATAATAAAAGCGTGACTTATAGTGAGAAAGGAAATTAAGGCAGCAAAGGGTACGCGGAGGTATCAGAAGAGAAGGTCAGCATACACTGCAGCAGTGAGTCCACCAGATGCAGATTAGCAAAGTATCCATGTGCCACCTCCTACTCCCTGCATGACAACACCTCTCCACGCCACCTTGAGTTGCCAGTGTCGCAAACAGCCGGTGAGTTGGGATTCATGGTGTCCAGGTGCCGTGGAGCTGGGTTTAAGTCAAGGTTTCTGTTGTGGCTGTCAATTCCCTTGCCTTTGGTGAGTCCTGGATTCTCAATAATACTGGACAATTACATTAGGTCCTAGCAGACTCTTGTTTTGAGAATAATATAGAGATTAAGGACTCACTATAAATAATTAACCAACAGACACAGGAAACACTTAGAAACTGTGATGTTTATTTCAAGAGCCATAATCTGTAGTATGTAAATACACTCTGTAGTGGATACTCATTTTCCTAATTCACAATATTTTTGGGGTTATTATCACTATTATATACATATATATATACACACACACATATTTTACTGAGGGGAAGTATGTGTTATTTCATCACATGACATTTCTTTGAAAAATCTTTCTTGTCTAGATGTGGACCTTAATGCATTATGCAAAACCCAGGGATTTAGATTTTTGACATTGCATACACTCACAATATATTCTAAGGGGAGACATTATACGCTAACTTCATGTGAAATCCTGTAGCAGCTGCTTGGTTAATACAATATGTTGAAAAATATTTATGTAGTTTGTTTTCTTTTCTGTCAGCCCTGGTATCTTATGAAATTTTTTTTCAAATGGCCAGTAGCTAAAGTAGTGACTTTAGTTTGACTTAATATTATGCCACATTGACAGATGAAAACTCCTTCTAAAAATGTCATTTGAGTGCTCGACTAATTTGCATTTAGCTCGAAAGCTTTTAGTGCTTTGCACATTCACATTATAAACATTTGGGTGAACATTAATACCCCAGCTAAACAAAAATGCTATTCACTGCAACCATTTCTTCCACTACATAAAAAACTATAAACGATTCTCCTACCAAAAAAAAAAAATGAATGCAACCCGAAAATCAATTATAGTAACTATTTAGAAATGTAAAGGAAAGGCAGTAAAAAAGTGACAAAAAATCTTTAATTGTAGGGAAAATGTGCATCTTTTTTTCCCCCAACATGTGAATAAAATGCATTTCCTTCTTTAACAATCACAGTTACAATAGATCCATGCGCCTCACAGGAAAAAATTGACAATTTGATTATGACTTGTACTTTTTGCCGGGGCCATGAAAGTGGTTTATGTTTGAAATGTATCAGCTGGAAAGTACTTATTACTCATAAACGCTCTGCTATTTCACTTTCTGCAAAGTGAGCTGTTAACAGATACAATTTGAGCAGAATAGCCAGAGGAGGCCTTTTGATATGCAGAAGAGCTGACCCGCGTGCTGAGCCTTTAATTGGGTTTTTAATTTTCCAGGCCATCTGACAATATCAAACATGATCCCAGTGCTTGAAATGTTGATTGGAGGCTAAGAAGGATGTACTACAACATGGCATTATGGAGAGAAAGAGGGAAGAACGCAGGTAGAGAGGAAGACACTGAGAGCCCAATCATCCGCCTCGTGATTTTTGCTGTTTTTAGAGAATATTTCCAAA
Source organism: Oryctolagus cuniculus (assembly GCF_051225735.1). Taxonomy (NCBI): domain Eukaryota; kingdom Metazoa; phylum Chordata; class Mammalia; order Lagomorpha; family Leporidae; genus Oryctolagus; species Oryctolagus cuniculus. The sequence continues at coordinate 60,565,227 of NC_142878.1, forward strand.
CAGTTTAGCATTTCATTTTAAGTGATGAACATCTGATTATTCTGTAGTTACGGGGAAGAGGTTTGAAAATATTTTTAAATCATATGTCTTAAGCTACTTAACTAAACGGATCTGCTCAAGTGAGTTGGAATCGGAAAAAAGCATTTTGCAATTTAGCATGTTTTCTTAGGGAAAGCTACCAAAAGTAAGAAAGTGGTTGTTGAGAAAACATTTAATTAATTTGCCATCATTGGGTGCTTTCTTTGAAAAGCTCATGAACCACCGTGCTTTTCTAATTATGAAATTCTCATGTTTATACAAATTCATAATGCTAAAATGGTCATTTTGTTCAATGTCAAGTAGGTGCTCACTTATAGCTATCAAAACGGTTGGAAAGGAGAAGCATAAGATTTGTTTTGGCTTTAGACAGCTTATTCAGTAAACACTTTTTTTATTTGCTCATTTGTAAGGATAAGGCGAAGAATAAAATCTAATTTATTATTTTATTAGAAGTCGGTATCAGAGTGATGCAGGGCTGTGGATTTAAGAAATCTGTAAATCTCTTTAATAAAGGCCTGGGGAATTATTAGCAAGAACAAATGTAAAATGCTTGACAGTTACATTTCTAAAAGAAAAACACAATAATCTCATTAAAGAAATTACTGACAGCGGCTCACAGATGTTAATGGTTGAAGTGACAAAGGACACACAATATCAGAAAGCAGATTATCTTTTTCCTCTTTTAGAATTTTACTATCGATTTAACTTACTGAGCACATCAGAAAAACAAGTTTCTGTTTTTTACTCATCACTCCTCTTCTTCAGCAATTTAGAATAGGACATATTTTGATACAATGACCACTACGATTTAAACACAAAGAATGGTTGAGCCCCTAAAGAGGAGGTTTTTTTAAAATAAGTAAAGTACTGAAGTCTGCAATATCATTGCTGTGGGGAAGATTGCCCTGAAACCAAATGTTTACATTCTGGGATAAACCTAGACATAGAAAGAGATAATTGTACATATTTATGCATGTCTGATTTTTTTGTTTTGAAGCCTATACATGAAATTATTTAGTCATATGTAGTAAATTTATAGTTTTAAGAATTAGATTCTATTCTTTTTCACATTTGCCTCTTTTTATTATCTTTAACAAGGAATGGGTGAGTTATTCACATACATGAAGGTCAAGAACAGTCTAATAAACTAGGAAGACATTTTGTTTCACAGGAAAAAAAAAAGAAATTGGAAAATGTTACCTATATCATCTCCCTCAGAATTTTATTAACAGAATACATGATCTCATTCCATGTAGGTATAATTTGTGCTTTTTTGAGATATTTTGTGCAATAAGGCAAATTTTGCTATGTAATCTGCTACATTATATCACACTGAATATTACTTATTTGGATCAAAATTAAGAAAGACAGTTTGTACACTTAATTCTTTAATCTTCTACCTGAGCCTCTTAAATGTTTCAGTGTTCTGAAAGCTGCACACTTCTCTAAGATGTGGTAAATATTCAATTACGTCCATTTTGTACTTGAGAAAATGAAGGCACTTAGAGACTACTGATCGGAATAATGTTTTCAAATGTGTTAATGCAGCTAAGGAATCTTAAATCCTGGGCAGAGGCTCACTGGGCACAGCCTGACAAGGACTTCAGCAGTCAGAATGTGAATGCCAGTACACTGTGGGAATTTAGACAAGCCACTGCTTAATGCTATTCCTGAATTTTGCTAATCTAAATTCAAGACAAAATGATTTCAATTGGGGGTACAACTTTTTAATGCAGAAGATTATGGGGAAATTTGAGGATGCTTTTTCTGGTTAAGGTAGAGATATATTATGTCTTAATGTTATAACTACTTAAAATATAATATACAGATAAAAATACTACTGCACATCACAAGTTAGAGATATCTAAGTCAATGGTCAAACTGCACAGTCAGTTTTGCCTGGGAATCTGACTTTGCAGAAGTCAAGCTTTACAACATGGTTTATAAACTAAAATTCTTCAATCAACTTGGATAAAAGACAGCATTTTAATTTTTTATATTTTCATCTTATTCTAAAAATTTGTCTTTAATTTTTCATCTTTGCATTTTAAGTTTTTGGTACAATGAAAAGAGGAAGCTTAGTAAAATAAGAAATAATTTTCTGCTGAACTAAGTCACAGCAACAACAACAAAAATCTATTCTAGGACTTTGAAGCCACCTAAACGGCTTGTGCGTTATATTTGTGTGGAAAAAACCTCTAAGAAACATTTCTGGATGGCTGTTGTTCCTAATTTTAAAATACCTTTAACGTACTAAAGTTTCTTGTAAGGAACCAAAATGAATTTACATGGGCAGTTACTGAAGCATTGAACTGGTGGAAGATAATCCTAAGTTTATTTTCTGTGGATCTGAACAGGAAGAACTCTACAGAATCAATTCTATGTGGTACAGAATGCACCTTATCATAGGCACTACTTTCAATATCCAAGAGAATTAAAATAAAGTAAGTATAACTATTCTCTCCCTCAACCCCCCAGCAACCCGTGAGTGCGAACATGGGGATGACTCATGTTCTCCCCAGAATCCTTCTGGTGGACTTAGGGGGAAGAGACAAAGGCCTTAGATTGTTTTTCCACAGTGCAGTGAAAAGACGCTCCATTCATGAAGAGCCGGCTATGCACTTTTACACGTGCTGTCTCACTTGATTTAAAAAATAAAGACTTGTTCTGTAGTTTTAGATTTACAAAAATGGAGAAAATTGCACAGCACTCCCATATACCCAGTTTCTTCTATAATTAATAACTTACATTAACTTGGAATATTTGTTAGAATTATTGAACCAAAATTGATACGTGGTTTATTAACTCAAGTCCCTGCTTTATTCAATTTTCTTAGGTTTTACCCAATGCCCATTTTCCTCTTCAGGATCACATTTAGGATACACCATTATATTTATTTGTCATTTTTCCTTAGGCTTCACTTGACTGTGACAGTTTCTCAGTCTTTCCTTGTTGATGACCTTGACAGTTTTGAGGAATGTACTGGTTGGGTATTTTGTAGAATGTCTCTCTTTGGTAATTTTTCTCATTTTTTTCATATTCAACTGGAGTGTCTCATTTGCTTTTAATCATAATCCTATTGAATTGATATATTGCAGATGAAGAAACAGAAGTGAATAGAATTGAAATAGATTAAGCATCACTATATAACTAGTAAGAGATCTGGGATGTCCGTGTGTGTGTTCAGTTACATTGCACTGTTTTTGTAGCTCTTCTACTCATATGTATAAAGAATACCCTATATTTGTTTATTTCATTTATTTCTATAGGGATTAATTTGTTTTCCCATGTGAGGGGTCTAATTGCCTATTTTGTCCAATGAAAAATGAACAAACTGATAAATAAAATCACACAGGAATACAAAATCAGTTTGGATGTTTAAATATAAAAAATAGCCCAGTTCATGATTAAAATAACATTAAAAAAGTTAATATCCTCCAGCAGACTCTATTGCAGTGTTTTCTCAGGGTGACCTAACACAACAAAGCTATTTAACCATTCCTTCTCTTTCTCATTCAATTCAAGCATGGACAGAACCCCAATAAAATGCTGACTCAGGAACTGGGCCACTCCTTTATGCATCACAACTGATTTATAGTCTTTAGGTGAGCGTGGGGACAACTTTTGGGAAGTTAAAGCAACCAACCTGGATGTGTGATTGTGGGAAGTTTTATTTCACCTTGGGCACTGCCTTTGTCACGTCTCTTGTCCCTGCTCTGTAATATCCAGTGATGTAACTATTGGTTAGACATTGAATTATGAAAGAAAATAAAAGACAAAATCTGTCCTCCAAGAGAACTCTTTTAGATCATTGTTTCTATAGATACAGTCTTGAGGACATGACTTTCCCATGGAAAGACCATTGATAGTTACATGAAACAATAGAGCTTTTGAAGGATTTATTTTGGCACAGTTAAAGTTCACAGAGGCTGACATCTCACCCTTGGTCAGTTAAAGCAGAGTCATTGGCAGTGTGACTTAACATGAATATACCAGCATTGAGAATCACTGAATTATATCTACCAGAAAAAATCCAAATAATATGCTTTGCCAAAGTATTCTTTTATCAAGGGATATTCCTTCGATTTCTTTCATTAATGCCATTAATGTTTTGTAATTTTATTGTACACCACTTTCACATCTTGGTTAAATTTATATCAAGGTATTTGAATATTTTTGTACCTATTGTGAAGGGACAGATCTTATAATTCCTTTCTCAGAGCATTGTTTGTGTAAACAGATGCCAAAAATAGAAGACACACACACACATATACATGCACAATGGAAGAATTGGAAGAACATCATCAAAATGACCATACTACCCAAGGCAATTTAGATAGTCAATGTGCTCTGAATCAAAATACCAAGGCCATTCTTATCAGATGTAGAAAAAATATCATAAAGTTCATACAAAATATAAGAGACTCATCTAAAACAATAAAATAAAGCTGAAGGTGCCACAAAACCAGATTTCAAACATAATACAGAGCAGTTATAATAAAACAGCTTGGTACTGGCATACAAATAGACATGTGGACCAATGGAACAGACTAGAAACCCCAGAAATTAATCCGTGCTTCTACAACCAACTAATCTTTCATGACCCAGAGAAAGGGTCATGTCTCTTCAACAAATGACATTGGGAAAATTGGATCTCTGTATACAAAAGACCCCTACCTTAATACCCTATATAAAAATGGACTCACAATGGATCAAGAATCTAAACCCAACTCCTGAAACCACCAAATTATTACAGGAAAACAAAGCAGAAATTCTGGAAGACATTGGTATAGGCAAAGACTTCTTGGAAAAGACCTGAAAAGCACAGGCAATAAAAGCAGAGGTAGGTAGACAGTATTATATCAGATATGAAGTTTATGCACAACAAAGGAAACAATCAACAATGTGAAGAGGTTACCAACAGAATGGTAGAAAATACTTGTGAACTATACATCTGACAAAGGATTACTATCCAGAATATACAAAGAGCTCAAGAAACTCAACAAGAGGGTCCAGCACTGTGGCATAGCGGGTAAAGCTGCTACCTGCAGTGCATTTGGGTGCCAGTTTGAGTCCCGGCTGCTCCACTTCCAATCCAGCTCTCTGCTATGGCCTGGGAAAGCAGTGGAAGGTGGCCCAAGTCCTGCATGGAAGAAGCTCTTAGCTCCTGATTTCAGATCAGCCCAGGCTGGCCTTTGTGGCTATTCGGGGGTGAACCAGTGGATGGAAAACTTCTCTCTCTCCCTTCTCTGCCTCTGCCTCTCTGTAACTCTCTTTCAAATAAATGAATAAATATTTAATAATAAAAAAAGAAACTCAACAAGAGCAAAATACCCAGTTAAGAAATGGGTAAGGTATGTGAGCAGGCATTTTTCAAAGAATGAAATACAAATAGTCAACAAACTCATGAAAAGACACTCAGGATCACTAGCCATCAGGGAAATGGAAATAAAAAACAAAATGAGGTTTCACTACAACAACATAGTCAAAAATTGCTATCAACCGAAAGTCAAAAAATAACAAATGCTTATGAGGATGTGGTAAAGAAAAATATCTTGATACAGTTTTGGTGGGAATGTAAACTGGTACAATTATGGAAGACAACATGGAGCTTCCTCAGAAAACTAAAAATAGATTTTGAAGATGACCCACCTATCTCACTCCTGGAAATATACCCAATGGAAATGAAACTCTCATATGAAAGAATAACCTGAACTCCCATGTTTATAGCAGCTCAATTCACAATAACTAAGATATGGGAGCAACCTAGATGTCCATCAACTGATGTTTAGATAAAGAAAATGTCATATATATATACACAGTGAAATACTACTCAGTAATAAAGAATGAAAACTTGACTTCAACAAAATGGATAAAACTGTAGATCATTTTACTCAATGAAATAAATCACACCCTGAAAGACAAATACCGGATCTTTTCCTCTAATTTGTGTAGTTGATATATATAAGGAGTAAAGAAAAATGTAGTGTATATGAGTAGAATTGACATTTTTTAATTTGATTATTGTTTATTGCACTTTATCTATATTCCTGATGAACAGTGGTCTTTCTACTTCTTACTTGCTGAACTCTTCATTTAGTGGCACATTAATTCTCTGACTGTAAAGTAAATTAAAAGTACATTGTCATAAAATTTAAAAAGAAAGGAAGGGGGAGGGAGGGAGGAAGAGAAGTATCATATTCTTAGAATTGTATCTATGAACTACATTAAATCTGTTTATGTTAATAAAAAATTGAATAAAATTTTTTTAAAAAAGTGAATAGTCCAAGTTCTATGTATAGAAAAATGAATAACACAAAAATATCTGCCATCAAGAAGAGAATAGTTTAGTAGTAGTGAGAAATGGTACAGTAATCAAACTACAGTGTAATAGAGGTAGTGATCAAGGAAGCTACAAAATGCCAACTGAGTGTTCCTGAGTATTTTGTTAAGGATTAAAAGCAAGTTGCTGGTTGAAGTAGGGGGTACCACATTTTTTTTAAGAGTTATTTATTTGAAAGGCAGAGTGAAAGAGAAAGAGAGATCTTACATTTTCTGGTTCACTCCTGAAATGGCAGCACCCAAGCCTGGGCCACATGGAAGCCGGGAGACTGGAGCTCCATTTAAGTCTCCCACACGGGAGGCAGGGGCCCAAATATTTGGGCCATCCTCCACTTCTATCCCAGGTGCATCAGCAGGGAACTGAAGCAGAAGCAGAAGCAGAGCCTCTAGGATTCAAAGCAGCGCTCTGACATGGGATGCAAGTGTTGCAAGTACTTGTTTCACCTGCTCCAACACAACACCAGCCCCTAGTAATACCCTTGTGAGGGAAAATATGGGGAAAATTACATGAACTCTTTGGGTTTAGTTGTCATTTAAAGAAAGGTTAGATCACATTATATCTAAAGTTCATAAGACACAAGGTTAAGTTTGCAAGTTGTACAAAATTTTGTACCTATAAAAGTCATTAATCTTCCTGATGAGAAAATCATTTCATATACACTGAAACACCCACATTGATCCCTACTCTCAAATACTGATACACAACAAACCACCTTGAAACTCAGGGAATCAAGGCACAATATTCACTCTGTTCAGAAATCTTTGATTTGGGCAGGGATATGTGGGAATAGTTTGTCTCTGCTTCACTCATTTTCAGCTGAGAGTTGGAGGCTGGTGACTAGGATCATCTAAGACCCATTCATCACAGATTAGCGAGAGTACTCAAATAACTGGGAGGCTAGAAAAGCCTGGGTCTACTTGGGCATAGCTTCCTATCTGTGATCCTTCCTCATGGTCTACAGTGCTGAGGCCCGGCACTGAAGGTAGGTGCACGCCTTAAGAGAGCAAGAGGTAGCTATGTCATCGTTGCTTACCGAGATTTCTAAGACATGCGCTGTTATTTTCATTACATTGCACTGTAAAAAGTGAGTTGTTAAGACCATTATTCATTGAAGAGGAGAGGAATTAGAATTCAATTCATTACGAGAGAAGTCAGAATATTTGCAAACCAAAATGGCCACTAAATGGCAGAATATTCTACATGAAAATATTAGTTGGAATTCAAGGTTTTCTTTTACCCTTATTTTAATCAAGATTTTATAGTGAATGCCAAAGTCAGCCAATATATAATTAATAGTGAGACAAGTAGTATCTGCTTTCCTGATAGTAATTCTTTGAAAAATTACAAGTTAGTGAAGTATGATTATTAACAATATTTATATATCTATATGAATTACAATGTAACAACTAATATAGTTTACATATTTTATGCCATTCAATTCTTTTAACAAGTGTATAAGGTAGGAACTTTGTCCACATATGAGAGTCTCATAAAGGTGAAAGAATTTTTCCAAGGTAGGAAAACTATCAAAGGGAAGACCAAAGATTTTCACCAATTGGTGATCCAGAGATCAGTCTTAGCAGCCATACTAACTAACCTATGAAGCTTATGGTTGGCTAAATATTCTGGAAGATAAATTTGTCTCCCTGGTTTATAAGACTCTCTCCTTCCAAAGGGCATGGGGTCTCTTGTCTTTCCTTCTGTGAAACATGGTTTGAAATTAAGTATGTTCCCCTTTAAACATATTCTTCTGTCTCTTCTGCATGGTGCTCTGTCAAAAATGTCTGAATCATTTCACAACTCATTTTTGCATATCCCTATTTCATCTGATGAAAGTAGATGTGATGTACGCAATGAAGAGGGAAACACTTTCCAGGAAATGCAGTCCCCACCACTGCCTCCATGCATTGTGTTATTAATCATGTTAGCAATAAAACGCCTTTTCATCCAACACTGCTGCAGTCCTCATGGTGGGGGGTTGGGTGAGGGTGGAATTGGGTGTTTCCAGAGGCTCCCACTGTGAGGCAGAAGCGGTGTCAGTGCTCTGTGCTCAGCTGCCCAATTAGGTCATGGGACAGCCTAGGGAATGAAGAAATAAGGGTGTCAGGTGAAGTGGAGATCAGGTCATCAGTCTGAAGCAAGGGTAAGGGGGGCAGGGATGACTGAATAAGTGGGCAACAAAGTAGGGGGGAAGAAGCAGATTTTTAGACATCAAAACCATTTAAATAATCTAACACAGAATAACCCAGTTCTTATTTCTGTCTGCACAGAAATAGATGCCTTGCTAGGTTCAACATTTTCATTTAGAAATATATTACAGCCCAAGTGATGACCATGCCATGCCATTTTAGAGACTGGTGAACCTGTAGGATACAATCTTTACTTTTTAGGATATCTCTGTGTCCTAGAGTCAAATCATCTATTATTAATAACAATGAAGGTAGTCAATATATCCATTCAGTAAACCACACAGAATCCTTAAACTGTATAAAGTTCTGGGGACATGAAGATGATTACAACTGAGAATTTGGTCTCTAGATCAGCACAATGCTATTAATGCTGTGATAGATACACACACTGTGAACGGTGAGACAGCTGTACCCTGGGGCCATTGGGGAAAGCTCTTCAAAAGTGAAGTACATTGCAGAGGATAGAGGGGTATTCCCAGGGAGATAAAGATTCCACAATGCAGGGATCAATATGCAGAGTGGCACAGAGAACATAATGCATTGGGGTATGGTGAGTAGTTCTGGAACTAAAGGGGGTTTAGCATGGGAAATAGGCTGATATGAGTGTCCAATACAATAAACGCCTTGCATCTCATGCTTTGGGTGTCACTAATCATATTCACCAGCTCCTGTTGTTTATAGTAATTCATCAGATACAGCATAAATCTGAAATTTCCTTTTTTTATCGTATCATTTTTGCCTTTTGTCTGCAAAATGTGGCTAATTATTTTGATTGCATACCTACTGCCATATCTCATTCATAATTTCTTGTTGTCTGCTTGCATGACTGCAATAATTTTCAGACATGCATCCCTGACTACAACCTCTCTCCCTTCTTAAAGACACTAAAACAAACAAGAAATTAAAAACAAAAACAGATAAAATAATAATACAAAAATGCATTATAATCCAAGGTTATCAGATTCTCATTTCCAAAAGAACAAAGTCCAAACTTTCTAAAAAGACAGTTAAAACTTTTTGCCAATCTAACTGTATTTTGTATCTCAGTACTTCCCTATCCGTGTTTTGTTGGGCTGTCCAACCTACTTAATTCTTTGGTTGATATGCTCCCTGCATCTGAGCTATTCCCTTCTCTGTCAACATCTCCTTATCCAGCTTTCAAGATCCAAGAAGTGGCCACTTCTTATAATCAAAAGCATTATCTCCAGCCTCTGAATTCTTAAGCAGGCTTCAGATGGTTAAAAGAGCTCTTATTCTGCTAATGCCAGTTATGAGACTTTAGCAAGACACTAACTTCGCCAAGTCCCTGTTTTCCCATCCATAGAATACACAAAATTTGGTAATAATATTGAGTTCGCAGGGTAACTGCATAATTTAAAAGAGGGAAAATTTTTTTTATAAATGCACTTTAATATGGGCTATATAGCATTAAGATTTCACAGATTGGACATTAAAACTAACTACAATCAGAGTTTAAGTCTTCAAAATGTCTAGCTATGGACTAATTTCCAAATCAAACTTTAATAAGTGTATATCTATACAATTGGTGATAGCATTGCTAATCATTCTATCATGGCATTCTGATGTTGTTCACTTACATGATAAATGTGAAAACATACAAAGTAGCATATTCTCTGTCTACGCAAATATTAGTCATCATTTGTTTCTTAAATCACTGTGACCATTCTCTTATCTGGTTAGAATTATTTATCTACCTGTACATGGTTTACAACTCATATGAAATGATAAGAAATTGGAGCATAAGATGAGGTTTTCATCACGCTTCTTCTACAGAATAAACAAATGAGACTCATGAGATCAGCGTCTTATCAAAGCAACACTGCTCCTGTTTGTGGTAGCGCAGTTTGCAGGCATAATCACCGCCTGCCTTCTCTGTCTGCATGTTGTTACCTACATGGCAGCGTGGCTGAAGAACTAGCTTATTTCTTATGTACATTTTAGTCTCAAACATCGGAATCATTGCAGGAGAATTTCTCTACCCTTCCTCATCCTTATCAGCAGAGTTCTTCCTCAGATTTTTATAATCACTATTTCCCACGTCGCTATAGTTGCAACCTCCATCTTCACTCCATGTTGCCCCTCCAGTGTCTAGCCCTGCAATGGACCAGTACTTCCCTTTACATTATAACTTACTGGAAAAATTCAATTTTCACATCTGTCTGGTGGATTTTGACTGATACTTTGCTCTCCCTGTGTCAGTAATACTGGGAATTCCATGCATGTAAAACTGAATAGTGAAGAATGAAAACCAAATGCTAAACTTCAGCTCTAACTCATGGAGCTTCTTTTTCTATTACACAATTATTTTCAGAAGCCATTCTCATCACTCAACACTTTTTTATTTTTGCAGGCACTACATCAGCAATTATTATTTATGTGACTGTGCCTCTGAGTCACTTAATTGATTAGCATTATATGTTGAATGGGCAATTGGTTTTAGGTTTTCTTTTTCCCATAAAGTGTTGCCCATTTATATCCAAGACTTATAAAATAATGACAAGCCTGGTACAGGAGTCTAATCTGAACACCGTTTTTTAAATTTGAGAAATAAATATGTAGAAACACTGGAATGCGATCCTTGTAGCAACTGCTGTCATTGCAACTGATATTCTTAAAAAAATCCTTTAGTGATTTATGTTGCTAAAGTTGTGATAAATATCAGGGGCAATAATTTTGTTTCTCATGCTCCAGCAGAGGCAAAGTCGCTGGGAATAGGCTCTCACACATCGATAAACTTTTAAAAATAAGGCAAACAGTTGCTTTTCAATCCTTTCAGTGACTGCTATTAATATTATAGTTATCTGAGAACACATTAAACCAAGGCTGCTTTCTGGCAGTATCCACTAAACATGACAAATCCTGAATCTGTTAGCTTGGGTTTCAAATGTGGGCAAAGTCAGGACAGGAGGTGCACAGTGAGAATGAACAGGGGCAGAGCATCTGCAACATGCGGGGCACCGTGCCAAGGGATTCCCTTTCATTATTTCATTTCATGTCTCCTCTGAACAATCCTACGAGGTCGACTAGATGACTTCCACTTTACAGATGAGTACATTGAGACTCAGGTTTTGGATCTGTCAGATTCCAAGTACAAGCTCTTTCTAGATCATACAATGGATGGAGCTCATGCCTTTTTCCCTATATAAGTTTGAATCAAAGAGAACTTTTTTCATAAAAGAAGCTTTGTGCAGTCTTGACAAAATTTCCAATGATGCCTACACATACTGATAATATTCTGAATTCTGTGAAATCAAGATCTTGCTAATGAATAACATTGTAACATGAAGACACAGTATGGTAGGTGAAAATATTAACCTAGTCTCTTGATTTCTTGAAATCATTGGATAATTCTCTTTATCACTAACTGTAGCCTAACACATGACATTCATAAAGTAGATATTCAAAGCATGCTGTGGCAGAGGGAGTATAGAGTGGGTGGCATTAGAAATAGGAGAGGAGCAAGGGAGGTGCAGGGGTGAGGGTACAAAAAGGACAAGCCAAAATGGAAACGGAAAGCTCCAAGAGGACTCCTTCAAGTTTACTTGTTTCTGCAGATGAACATGCTAAGGGCAGAGGTGTGCAGCTGAATACCTTATCATAGTATGTTGGGCACAGGGTGCAGTTTGGAATTCCGATGCCTGTCCTTGTGGAAGAGACACTTTACATTTCTCCGTTGAAAGTGTCTTGCCATGTCAGTCAAGCATTCAAGTCACCCTGTTGACTGTGGGCTGAAGGCCTGAGCGGGATTTTGGTGGGTTTGAGGTTCTTGTGAAAGTTCTGGCCCCAGAGCAAATGTGACAAGTCTGAGTGGAGAGTCAACTACTAAAACCATGTCCTATAGGTCAGACATAGTTCTTTGGGATTTTCAACTATTTCCTGTCTGTTTGATTTTCACAATACCACTGTGCGGAATTAAAGGAGAGGAGAACATCCATGAGATGATATTTTATTCTATTGAACTTTCAGGTCTTTGCTTCTTAATTTTCAACATCACTTTCAGTCCTTTAGGATTAAGTCACAGTTTTTCGCATCTATAAATGAAGATGTTGATATCTTCCCTGTCTTCAGAGCCACTGAAGAAATCCAGTGAAATATTGTTGTGAGAACACTCAAGAAAATTAAAACCTTTATTCTGGAACTGTTGTTGAACGCTCTTATTTCCAAAAGCTCCCTGAAGGAAGATATGATACACATCATGTCTATTGTGAGAGGCAGCATAATAGTGAGTGATTAGAACAGAGGATCTGGAGTTAGACTGCATCTCTTTGATTTCTATCTCTGGCTACCACTGGCTGGGTGGCACTTGGCAAGTTACTTAACCTCTCTGTGTTTTAGTTTCCTCATCTGCAAATTAGAAATCCCAGAACATACATGAGGACTAAATGCAGTAATGTACAAAAGATACTGTGGGTGATCAATAGCACATACTGACTGCTCTGTAAGTGTCAGGTCTTTGCATTACCTTTTGTTATCACCACGGTGTTCTTTATGGTAGATTACTGATTTTTTTTTAATTTTTTAAAATTTTTTATTTATTTTTGACAGGTAGAGTTACAGACAGTGAAAGAGAGAGAGACAGAGAGAAAGGTCTTCCTTCTGTTGGTTCACCCCCCAAATGGCCACAATGGCTGGCGTGCTGTGTCGATCCGAAGCCAGGAGCCAGGTGCTTCCTCCTGGTCTCCCATGCGGGTGCAGGGCCCAAGTAATTGGGCCATCCTCCACTGCCTTCCCAGGCCACCACAGAGAGCTGGACTGGAAGAGGAGCAGCCGGGACTAGAACCCAGTGCCCATATGGGATGCCAGCACTGCAGGTGGACACCACGGCGCCAGCCCGATTGACAAATTTTTTTGACCACATAAAGCAAGTCATAAAAGTAGAGCAGGTAGGACATCTGACAGTCCAAAACTGTGAGAAAGACAAAGAAATTGGAGAAACAGTTTGCTTTACTCTCTAGTAAGATAATGGTGTGTCTAGTCATAATGATGATCTTGAATTTGATGTTGAATATGATCTTGAATATGAATAATGATGATCTGAAAAGTGGAAAATGGGTTGAAAAGCCTGTGAGCCAGAAGGATAACTAAGAGATTTTCCTTCATGGCATGGATATCAACTACAAAATCTTTGCATCTATCTGTCCATGTAATTGTTACAATAAACCAGGGCTGACCATCATACATGAGTGCTGCGCATCACACATCACTGTAAATATACAGAGAAGAAAACCTATCAGGAAGGTTCATTGGTCCGAGGCTACTTGGCACTGGGTAGACACAGGAATGCAGTTTCTGAGTCACAAAGCTATCCTCCTTGACTCCTCTCCAAACTGAGGCTCCACCTGTCAGACACAATACTGTCAACTACATCCCTGAATTCGTTTCCAGCTTTCTGTTCAGTTGCCACTCTTCTTATCCTCCTACCCAAGAGAAAGAGGGAATGGGGAAGCGAACAAGCATTGCAGGCACACTTGATCAGGAGCAGGTACCTCACCTGGCATCTCATTGACTCCTTTCTGGCATTCTGTAGATCAGGTAAATCAACTAGGGCTGAGTGAGTTCCTTCGCAAGTGCACAGCGAGCAAGCGGATGACTGAGAAGAATCTACAGCACAATAGGACTCCAAAGCCAGGTTCTTTGTCTTAGGGAAACTGCTCTGCAGCAGATCCCCGCAGCAAGCTATGCGCTGTGCTCTGTGGAAAGCAGCTCTGCACTTGCGAACAGCCCTCCTGAGAAAACTCCTGATCTTTCAGCAAAGAGGAAAGCCTCTGCCAGGACGGTCCAGACCTGGCATTGTATGCCTCAGTTCAGTAGTTCTCACGATATAAAGTAAAAGCAACAGATTTTTCTTATAAAAGTTTTAATAGTTGCAAATTTATTTTAATGTTTTCAAAAATATAATTATTCTTACAAGAAAGATTCCCCTGTAAAGAATTTATTAAATAAACAAGTAGAGGCTGCTTTAAAGAAAAACATTATGTAAATAAAGTACAGATGATTGTGAACATGACAAAAATCATGGAAGAAAATGAATTATATTGAAGTACAGCTATCAAAATATTAGAGTTATGAAATTATGGTAGAGTAATATATGCATGGTTTGAAGACATTAACTAACTAGTTCTAGAGGCAGGTCCAATAATGATTACAATTTTGAAGAGTAATAAGCATAAATATTATTTTGAGATATATCTGCAGCAACTGTCATGTGATATGAAAATATCTTTCTCTTGGTTCCAAAATCTTAGGTCCTGCTAACTCACTATGTTTTATTGTCTACACTTGTGATTGAAAGAAATCATATATATCAATTAGAAACTAGTGCGATTAGATATGATATTTCCCTTTTAAATTCTCCTTGAATTAAGAACCTCTGATCCAAATGAACCAAGTTTAAATCTCACTGCCAGAATGCAATAGCTATGTTACCTGAGCAAGTGACTCAGCCTTTCTAAGCTCTTGAAGAACAGTAATAAGGGGAATTTATGGAGTTTGTGGTTGTATAAGGCAAAGATTAGGCACAGGAAATGTTTGGTGCAGCATTTGGCACAACGTTGGAAATCAGTGATGGGGAATGGGTGATCATTTAGCCAGCACAGGCTGCATTCCAAACACAATCCAATTCCCAAAAACCTACATAATATTTCTCACTTTTCTCCAAATGGCACAAATGAAAGGATTTTGCTTTCTGGAAGAAACTCATGATCCAACTAAATAGGCTTGCCATTCTTTATACATGCACTTTGCAATTATGAAAAATGATTCAGCTGAGCATTTATGTAGAAGAGGGTATAAAAATATGAATTAGTAACCCACCTTGTGCTTTTAGGGAGAATGGAGTATGAGATAGAAGAAACATTGTCTGAAACCTTAGGGTTAGAGGTGATGAAACTAAAAACAGAACAGACTTTACAAAAATATTTTGTGAGTAGAGAAAGCACTAGGATTTTTCTCTTTCCAGCATATCCACCCTGCTATTGTACTAGGTTGGAACAACTCTGTGAAATAGGTTCCTATTATAGGTTAGAGAGATTCAAACTCCCTTATGGTCTGCTCCACTTTAATGCTTTTAAAATGACTGAGTTTAATATTAAAAATGAAAAATATGCAGGCAGATTTTACCTAATGGGAAATTGTCTACTTTGTTCTTGGTAAAAACCCTGCATCAGGAATGAGATTTGGGAGGAGTTGAGATAAAAGAGTTTGAAAATAGTTATTGATGAGATGTAATACATACTGTTAAGTAGAAATCATGAAAGATCATTCCCAGTTCACATGAATGGGAAGTGAATGGGACTTGAATCTCTTGTAATGGGACTGATAGGCAAGTCTTTGGAGAGGATGATAGATGTGAAGAGAAGTCCACGGAGAGGACATTATTATATCAAGACAATGACAAAACAAATTTCAATACAAATCTTTAGAGACTATATTACAATGTCAAGGCAATGGCAAAATGCAAGTCTAGAGAGACCATTTTACAATGTCAAGACAATGGTAAAACAATGTTGCTGGAAGATTATTGAGACCATATTGCCATGTTAAATTACAATGTCAAAACATTATCATTGCAAGTCTTTAGAGATCATGTACCTCTTTGAAGATAATAGCAAAACAATGGAATTTGAAATAGCAAACAATGGAACAAAGGGATTTTATTTAAGTCCCTGTTATGATCAAGAGATGATGGTAAAAATGGTGAAGCAAGTCAAAAGGTTGCTAAAGAAACCTGAATGATGACAAGCTTTAAGATCGCGCAGTATATCCAGTTAGCAACTGTCTTAACTCCTACTTTAAGAGAACAAAAGCTTCAAATGGTAATGCAGAATTTAGAAATTGGAAATTTGGAAAGTGAGTTTAGGCACAGGCTGCCAGAAAGCCAGGGATGAAAGAGACTGAGGTACTCAGGCCAATTGATTTGTAAAATGAGTATCCCACTTTTGCCTAAATGGCTGGCCTGTTGTTTTAATGATTCAGGTGAGCAGTCTTCACAGCATAAAGGTCATAAATTCTTGGTTTCTGAATCTGGCTTGTCTGTGACCTTCATTTGTGATGTAGCGTGCGTTCAGTTTCTGGTTAGACTTAGATTCAGCTCACAGTCATTACTAAATGTCAATCATTGTGCTAGGCACTTGATATTCCCAAGGAGAGGATTGAAATGGACTTTCCTCCTTCTTGCCAAGATGAGGCAAGAAGGAAGGTATTGATACAAAGATGCTATTGACAAATACAGTGTGGAAAGGGGGCTTTCTATTCAGAGCCCTGCTGCCTCTTTGCATTGTGAAGCTGAGCACACCGCCTCATTGAGCTACGTTCAGTATTCTCTGAGTATTAACAATGAGAACACACATGGGACCACTACCACTTACATTCTAGAAAACTGAGCTGAGAATCCAAGGCTATGTACTTTGATCTTTGTGATCTCACAAAGCATTATGTAGTTCTATATTTGACTTATTAACTAAAATGTTTATGTTATGTATGACAAAACTATTTTGATAATACTAGGTGCCATTCTTTATAGGATTTCAACTATGTTAAGATTTTTACAGATTAATTTTCTGTATAATGTTAAATAGTTATGAATATTCATATTTTAGGCCCATAAGTATATATATCCATATATAATACCATACACATAAAGATACTTCAAAAGATTCATGGATAATGGAATAAGATAAGTTTATTTTGGAACAAAAATTTTGAAATTCATGTAAATGTAGTCTTTAAAAGGTTCATGGAAATACATGCTATGAAAAAATTGTGAGTTAATTTTATTTCTTTGCACCAAAAATAAACATATCTTTTAAAAAATTTACAATTAACATCCAGAATTTATAAAAAAAGCTCAAGAAATTCAACAGCAATAAAACAAACAATCCAGTTAAGAAATGGGCAAAGGACTTGAACAGGCATTTTTCAAGAGAGGAAATTTGAATGGCCAAAAGACACTTGAGAAAATGCTCAGGATCACTAGCCATCAGGGAAATGCAAATCAAAACCTCATTGTGGTTTTTATTTGAAAATGGCTCTCATACAGAAATCAACAAATGACAAATAATGGTGAGGGTGTGAGGAAAAAAGGTATCCTGGTCCACTGTTGGTAGGAATGTAGACTGGTGCAGCCCCTGTGGTAGACAGTATGGAGATATCTCAGAAATCTAAATATAGACCTGCCATATAACCCAGCCATCCCACTCCTGGAAATTTACCCAAACCAAAAGAAATCAGTATATGAAAGAGTTATCTGTACTCCTATGTTCATTGCAGCACAATTCACAATAGCTAAGATATGGAATCAATCCAGATATCTATCAACTGTTGACTGGATAAATAATTATGGTATATATATGGTATATATATTCTATGGACTACTACTCAGCTATAAAAATAAATGAAATTCTGTCTTTTGCAATAAGATAGATGCAACTTGAAACCATTCTACTTAGTGAAATAAGCCAGTCCTAAAAAGACAGATAGCTTTCCCTGATCCAAGGTAATTAATAGAGTACCTGAAATGTAATGTATTGAAGTGAAATGGATATTTTGAGATTCAATGATTGTTTGCAGCCCTTGTCTCTTCCATTGAGAAACAGTGTTTTTTGCTTGTTTGTTTGTTTTTATTCATACTATTTGTTGAACTCTTTTACTTAGTGTAGGGTTAACTATATGATCACTAAGTATACTGATAATAGATCTTCATAAAAATCAAGAGTGGGAATGCTGCTTTCCCAGGTCATTAGCAAGGAGCTGGATCAGAAATGGAGCATCTGGGACATAAATGAGCACCCACATGGGATGCTGGCATTGCAGGCATTGGCTTTATTCTCTATGTCAAAACATGGGCCTCTGGAGTCCCATATCTTACAGGATTTCAGTTTCCTTTCCATATATTATATGGTCCTAAGGCACATCAACAGTTTCTACAAGAATTTTATTATTCAATCATTTACTTATTTTGTCTACAGTTAATTCCTTTTGATTCCTCGTCTGTCTTTTGATCTTTTCTCTCTGCAAAATCCTTCAAAGTTTCCTTCTTCCTCGGTCTGTTCCATAGTTATTGATTTCCCCAAAATCTTATGATGGGTAATGTTCATCAGATTACATAATTCTCTATTTGCCCCAATTCCTCAAAAATACCTCACCATTTGATGTTAGATTGAACACCTGAATCCATACTTTAATCATTTTCAGCTATTCTTTATGCCAATGCTGCAACTTTACTGAACTAAAAATATGGCAGCACCACTTTTCAGTTCTTTGATGGATTTTCCTTGTTTGTCAAACACACACACACACACACACACACACAAAACACATCCACAGCCACACATACAAAACTAGACCCTTTTTTTTGACATAACCCCTTGGATCATTCTCCTGAGGAGATCTATATCACTCCTTTCTAGCTGTCTAGTTGCCGTTTTTTGGCCACTCTGAAGTGCTTGATGGTCTGGCTCTTTTAACATCTTTACTTCTATATCTACTATTTCTTCTATCTAGTATTTAGTATAGTATATTTTTTCTCTCTGTTATTACAAGATGTATTATGAAATTTCTAGTTGTTACATTTACTTTATTTCTGGTATTTCCCCTTCATATAACAAAGGATGTAATATACTAAAAATTAATAAAGTATATCTATGGTAAATTAGTGTATGAGTGTTTTGCAACAAAATGGATGCAAAAGGAAACTATTATGCTTAGTGAAATAAGCCAATCCAAACAGATAAATATCATATGTTTTCTCTGACATGTGGCGATTAAAATATAGACTACAAAAAAGTGTATAGTAATGAAACAGACTTCTTGTGATACAATTGTTTTTGGCCTTTGCTTATACTCCTGTGGAATTGTGGTATTCTTAATTTTTACTTGTGGAATATTATGGTTAGTGGTGCATAAAGCCTGTGATTTTAGAGGGAATTGAAATTATTATATCTTGGGGCCAGTGCTAATCCTCTGCCCTGGCACATAAGCTAAGCCTCTGCCTGCAGTATCAGCATCCCACAGTCGGGGCAGTTTGTGTCCTGGCTACTCCATTTCCAATCCAGCTCTCTGCTTATGGCCTGGGAAAGCAGCAGAAGATGGCCCAAGTGTTTGGGGCCCTGCACCCTTGTAGGAGACCTGGAGGAAGCTTCTGGTTTCTGGCGTCAGATTGACCCAGCTCTGGCCATTCAGGCCATTAGAGGAGTGAACCAGCAGATGGAAGTCCTTTCTCTCTGACTCTCCCTCTCTCTCTCTGTAACTCTACCTCTCAAATACATAAATAAAATCTTAAAAAAAAGAAATAAAAAGAAATTATGTCTTTTTGGTCCCAAGATGGTGGTATAGCAATAGGATGAGCCGAGTCACTAGGGGCAAAATAGATAGTTAAAAGGAGAGAAGATACATGCCAAAGATAGAGCCATGGGAAATTCATGACAGGAAGTTCAGGAGACCAAAAGAGACTGGGCAGGTCTTTGCTGAAGGAGCAAATAAGAAAGGGAAGTGGTGAGGTGTGGTGGAGGTGCAGAATGGGGTGGCTGGCGCTAGCCCCCAACAGACCAGGTAAGATGGGAAATCGCAGGTCTGTGGAGCTGCAGATAGGAGTGGGAAGTGGAGCTTGGTGAACTGTTTGAAGTTCCATGAGGAAAAAAGAGAGAAGTTGGGGCAACCCCCGCCTATCTGCGTCCCCCTGCAACTGGGCCTCCAGCAGGCTGGGAAAAGCCATATTGTTTATTTACATTTTCAAATATAAGCAGGGGGCTACAACATTTGCCTCATGTGCACACACCCATCAATTGTGTGTGCCACCTCACTACACTCCCCAGCCAGGAATGAGGATCACAACATTTCAGAGTAACTTCTTCCCTACCAGGCAAGATGTACAACAAGAAGGAGTCCTAAATACCAAAAACTTGAGCTCATTCCATCCACCAGTGAGAAGTGAGCTAGGCCCCAGTAGGTGGGGCCACGTGCTTCCACTTGCAATGCACAGACATATAGCAGCTCATATCAGAGGGAAACTTCACCATGAGAACGAAATAAATAAATAGAAAAAAATTAAAAAAAAAAAGATAAAAGCAACCAGACAAAAAAAGAAAAAAAATGCATAAATGCTGAAAAACAAAGAAAAAACCCTAAATAAGAATAAGGAAAACAGTATGAGTCCCCTAAGGGAACACTACAACTCTTCTATAATAGAAGGTGAAGATGGAGAGATCGAGTTAAAAGACAAAGAATAGCTGAATGGTTTAAAAACAAAACCCATCTACTTGCTGCCTACAAGAAACACATCTAACTAACAATGATACACAGACTTAAAGTGAAAGGATAGAAAATGATAATCCGTGCTAACAGAAACTAAAAAAGAGCTGATGTGGCCATCCTAATATCAGACAAATTAGACTTTATCACAAAAACTATTAAAAGAGACAAAGAAGGACACTACATAATGATTAAAGGATGAATTCAATGGGAAGATGTGACTATTCTAAATGTATATGCACCTAATTACAGGGCACATGGCTATATAAAATAAATGTTAAAGGATTTAAAGGGAGATATAGACTCAAGTACAATAGTAAAGGGGGACTTCAATACCCCACTTTTAGCAATGGACCAATCAACCGGACAGAAAATTAACAAGGAAACAACAGAGTTAATTGACACAATAGACTAAATGGACCTAGCAGATATCTACAGAGCCTTCCACCCTACAGCCCAATACACTTTTTCTCACCAGTGCATGGAACTTTCTCTAGGATTGACCATGTGCTAGGCCATAAAGCAATTTTCAGCAAATTCAAAAAAACTGAAATAATATCATACATCTTCTTGGACCACAATGGAATGAAACTGTAAATCAGCAACTCAGGAATCTCCAGAACATATGCAAACACATGGAGACTGAAAAACACACTCCTGAATGAACAGTGAGTCATAGAAGAAATCAAAAGAGTAAAAACATATGTCTGGAAACAAATAAAGACAATAATACAACAGATGAAAACTTATGGGATACAGCAACAGCAGTGTTAAGAGGAGAGTTTATAGCAATTTGTTCCTACATTGAGAAATTGGAAAGGCACCAAATGATGAACTATCAGTGCACCTCAAAGATCTAGAAAAACAACATTAAACCAAACCCAAAACTAGTAGGAGAAAAGAAACAATTAAAATTACAGAAGAAATCAATGGAATGGACCCAAAAAAACAATTCAAAAGATCAGCCACGAGCTGGATTTTGAAAAAATAAACAAAATTGCCATACCATTGGGCCGACTAACCAAAAAAAGGAGAGAGAAGACCCAAATCAATAAAATTAGATGAAAAAGGAAATGCAACAATAGATACCACAAAAATAAAAAGAATCATCAGAAACTACTACTAAGAGTTGTATGCAAACAACCTGGGAAACCTAGAAGAAAGGGATAGATTCCTGGACACAAACAACCTACCTAATTGAGCCATAAAGACATAGAAAACCTAAATAGAATCATTATCAAGACCAAAATTAAATCAATAATAAAGACCCTCCCAACAAAGAAAAGCCAAGGACCAGATGGCTTCACCACTGAATTCTACCAGACATTTAAAGAACTAACTTTAATACTTCTCAAGTTATTCAAACAATTGAAAGGGAAGGAATCCTCCCAAATTCTTTCTATGAAGCCAGCATCACCTTAATTCCTAAATGCAGAAAAGACCCAACAGAGAAAGAGAGTTAGAGACCAATTTCCCTGATGAACCTAGACACAAAATCCTCAATAGGATTCTGGCCAATTAAATCCAACAACACATCAAAAATATCATTCACCTGGATCAAGTGGGATTTATCCCTGGTATGCAGGGCTGGTTCAACATTTGCAAATCAATCAATGAGATACATCACATTAAAAAACTGAAAAACAGGCTGGCGCCGCGGCTCACTAGGCTAATCCTCCGCCTTGCGGCGCCGGCACACAGGGTTCTAGTCCCGGTCGGGGCACCGGATTCTGTCCCGGTTGCCCCTCTTCCAGGCCAGCCCTCTGCTGTGGCCAGGGAGTGCAGTGGAGGATGGCCCAGGTGTTTGGGCCCTGCACCCCATGGGAGACCAGGAAAAGCACCTGGCTCCTGGCTCCTGCCATCGGATCAGCGCGGCGCGTCGGCCGCAGTGCGCCGGCCGCGGTGGCCATTGGAGGGTGAACCAACGGCAAAGGAAGACCTTTCTCTCTGTCTCTCTCTCTCTCTCTCTCACTGTCCACTCTGCCTGTCAAAAAAAAAAAAAAAACTGAAAAACAAATCCATATAAATTATCTCAATAGATGCAGAGAAAGCATTTGATAAAATACAACTAACTTTCATGATGAAAACTCTAAGCAAATTGAGTATAGAAGGAACATTCCTCACACAATCAAGGCAATTTATGAGAAACCCACAGTCAGCATCCTTCTGAATGGGGAGAAGTTGGAAGTATTCCCACTGAGATTTGGAAGCAGACAAGGATGCCTACTCTCACCATTGCTATTTAGTATAGTCTTGGTAGTTTTAGTCAGAGCCATTAGGCAAGAAAAAGAAATTAGAGCTTCAAATTGAGAAAGAGGAAGTCAACCTATCCCTATTTGTAGATGACATGATTCTAAATATAGGGGATTCAAAAGACTCCATCAAGAGACCATTGGAACTCATAGAAGAGTTTGGTAAAGTAGCAGGATATAAAATCAACACACAAAATCAACAGCCTTTGTATACACAGACAATGCCACAGCTGAGAAAGAACTTCTAAGATCAATCCCATTCACAAAAGCTACAAAAACAATCAAATACCTTGGAATAAACTTAACCAAGGACATTAAAGACCTCTGCAATGAGAATTACAAAACACTGAAGAAATAAATAGAAGAAGACACAAACAAGGAAAAAAACTTCCATGTTCATGGATTGGAAGAATCAATATCATTAAAATGTCCAATGTTTGAAAGAAATTTACAGATTCAATGCAATACTCATCAAAGCACCAAGGACATTCTTCTCAGATCTGGAAAAAATGATGCTGAAATTCATATGGAAACATAGGAGAACTCAAATAGTTAAACTGATCTTATACAACAAAAACAAAACCAGAGGCATCACAATCCCAGATTTCAAGACATACTACCAGACAGTTATAATCAAAACAGCCTGATAGTGGTACAAAAACAGATGGATAGACCAATGGAACAGACTAGAAACACCAGAAATCAATCAAAACATCTATAACCAACCTATATTTGACCAGAAAGCTAATACCAATCCTGGAACAAGGTCAATCTCTTTAACAAATGGTGCTGGGAAAATTGGACTTCTACATGCAGAAGTATAAAGCAGGACCCCTACCCTACCCTTGCACAAAAATTCATTCAAGGAGCTGGTGCTGTGGTTTAGTGGATAAAGCTGTAGCCTGCAGTGCTGGCATCTCATATGGGTACCAGTTTGAGTTCTGGCTTCTTCATTTCTGATCCTCTCTGCTATGAATTGGGAAACCAGTAGAGGATGGCTCAAGTCCTTGGGCCCCTACATCTGTGTGGGAGACCCAGAAAAAGCTCCTGGCTCCTGGCTTCAGACTGGCCCAGCTCCGGCTATTGAGACCATCTGGGGAGTGAACCAGCAGAAGGAAGACATTTCTCTCTCTATCACTCTCCCTCTCTCTCTCCCTCTCTCTCTCTCTCTCCCTCTCTCTCTCTTTCTCTCTGCCCCCTCTGCCTATGCCTCTGCCTCTCTGTAACTCTGATTTTCAAATAAATAAATAAATCTTTTTAAAAATCCATTTAAAATGAACTAGAGAACTAAATCTATGAAGTGATACCATGAAATTATTAGAGAGCATTGGGGAATCCATGCAAGACGTTTGAATAGGCCAAGAGTTTCTGGAAAAGATCCCAGAGACACAGGCAAAAAAGCCAAAATTAACAAATGGGATTGCATCAAATTGAGAAGCTTCTGTACTTTAAAGGAAACACTCAGGAAATTGAAGAAGCAACTGATAGATTCAGAGAAATTATTTGTAAACTATGCAACTAATAAGGGATTAGTAATCAAAATACATAATGAGAGCAAGAAACTCTACAACAAGAAAACACACAACCCAGTTAAGTAATGGGCTAAGGACTTAAGCACACATTTTTCAAAAGAAGAAATCCAAATGGGCAACCAACACATGAAAAAATGTTCAGGATCACTAACCATTAGGAAAATGCAAATCAAAACTACAATGAGATTTTACCATAGCCCAGTTAGAATGGCTTTCATACAGAAATCAACAAACAACAAATGCTGGCAAGGCTGTGGGGAAAAACATACCCTAATACACGGTGGATGGGAATGTAAACTGGTAAAACCACTATGGAAGACAGTTTGGAGATACCTCAGAAATCTGAATATAGCCCTACCACATGACCCATCATCCCACTTCTGGGAATTTACCCAAGGGAAATGAAATCAGTAAGTAAAAGAGTTATCTTCACCCCCATGTTTATTGAGCTCAATTCACAATAGCTAAGGCATGAGATCAATCTTAATACCTGTCAGCTGAAGAATGGATAAAGAAATTATGGAATATGTACTCTATGGCATACTACACAGCAGTTAAGAAATGAAATCCGGTCATTTGCAAAAAAAAAAAAAAAAATGGACGTATTTGGAAAACATCATACTTAGTGAAACAAGCTAGTCCCAAAGGGACAAATACTGTATGTTCTCCCTGATCTGTGATAACTAACAGAGCACCTAAAAGGAAACCTGTAGAAGTAAAATTGACATGATGCTTTTAGAAGCAATGACTTGAACAGCCCTTGTCTGACTGTAGAGGA
Organism: Oryctolagus cuniculus; assembly: GCF_051225735.1. Taxonomy (NCBI): domain Eukaryota; kingdom Metazoa; phylum Chordata; class Mammalia; order Lagomorpha; family Leporidae; genus Oryctolagus; species Oryctolagus cuniculus. The sequence continues at coordinate 60,590,627 of NC_142878.1, forward strand.
ACAATTTTTTTGTCTTCCTTCTTAATACCATTGTTTGAACTCTTTATTTATCGTAGAATTAATCATATGTGTATAAAGTCAAGTGAAAATAGATCCCAGTAAAAATAAGAGTGAAAATAAGAGAGGGAGGAACTGTATAGTTCAACATACATTCCTACAGACTTACTTCTTAGGGTACAGCTAAAAACGTGCCATGGACTCTAAAGCCCATTAAGCTGGCAGTAATAATGCCATCTTAAGTGTTAAAGTGATCATATTAAGTATTAAATTGATCATGTAGATGGGATTAAGTGTTAAAGGGATTATATAAATAACACAAAGTGTCTGGTAACAATACATAGAACTAAAAAGGAGAGAATGTCCCAACATGGGAAGCAGCCCACATAGCAGATTCATAGAATGACAATCACTCTAAATATCACTCTGACCTCAGAATCAGCCCTTAAGGTATTCTGGTCTGGCTGAATAGCCCACAAGATCATTTCAGGCATGGAAAGCTGAAAAAACATGTCATACCTCAAGCATCTTGGTGAGTGACTCTCCAGTGGAAAGAAGAGGCCATCAAAGAAAGATGTAATTTTCTCCGAAGGTAGGAGAGAACTTTCACTTTGCTTATGGCCTTGTGTAAATACTGATGGAGATTGTGAACTCAAAAGGCTTGTATAGCTTTGGCAGCTCATGTCAAGAGCTCGGGTGATCAGTGAGGTCATACATAAGAGTTTTAATTGTTAAATTAACAAAAAGAGTCACTGTGTACTAACTCTCCAAGCAGGACCTCTGTCCTAAATGAGTTGAACTATGAAAATTAACTGTAAAACTTGTTCTTAAACAGTTTTTATATTTTGTGTATGTGTTCAAATTGTTGAAATATTTACTTAGTATAGAGTTTTTCTTCTGTGTATAAAGTTAATTGAAAGCAAAAATTAATGGAGAATGGGACTGGGAATGGGAGAGAGAGGAGAAGGTGGGGTGGGAGTGGTTATGGGAGGGCAAGTATGTTGCAAGAATCTCTATATTCCTGAAGTTGTACTTATGAAATTTGCACTCATTAGATAAAAGGTTTCTTTGGGAAAAAAAAAGAAACTGTGTCTTTGTAAAAATTATAGAAAAAAATAAAAGGAAGGAAGGCCGGCGCCGCGGCTCACTAGGCTAATCCTCCGCCTTGCGGCGCCGGCACACCGGGTTCTAGTCCCGGTTGGGGCACCGGATTCTGTCCCGGTTGCCCCTCTTCCAGGCCAGCTCTCTGCTGTGGCCAGGGAGTGCAGTGGAGGATGGCCCAGGTGCTTGGGCCCTGCACCCCATGGGAGACCAGGAAAAGCACCTGGCTCCTGGCTCCTGCCATCGGATCAGCGCGCTGGCCGCGGCGGCCATTGGAGGGTGAACCAACGGCAAAAGGAAGACCTTTCTCTCTGTCTCTCTCTCTCACTGTCCACTCTGCCTGTCAAAAATAAAATAAAATAAAATAAAATAAAAGGAAGGAAGCAAGGGGATTGAAGGAGGGAGGGAAATATGATTATCATATTAGAACTGTGCCCATGAACTATATGACATCTATTCTGTCTATATTAATATAAAATAACAAAAAGGGAAATTAGGCTTCATGGCACATAGAAATATAGACTACAGAAAGTTCTAGTGTTGCAATAATGAATAGCTCTGACTTTTCTTTAGACGTTTTTGTCCCTTTTTCCAATAATATCTTCTATATCTGGTTGTTATATTATTTTGGAGGTAAGGTCCATGATTGAAAGGATTACACTGGGATTATAGTAGCAGTGACAACGAGGTCCTTGATAATCATTGATTTACTAGAGCATCCTAGAGAATTTAACAAATTTCTACAAGCATGTACATTTTGAAATATGCTACTTCAAAATAACAAACACTATGATAACTTTGCTGTTGATAACAGCCCTATTTTCAGGAATAAAGGCATTGTTTTGATTTTTTTCAAGAAAACAAACACTCCAATTTTGTATTTCTGCTTTGTTTTCTCCCCTTTCTGCAATTTACTCATCTGCAAAGTGGGGGTTATAAAATGCCATCTCTCTAGTTACCTGGTGAATCAATGAATTAATGTCTTAAAAATGTTTAGAACAATGGTTGGTATTGAGTAGTAACTCAATAAATACAAACTCAGTACAGTTGTTTATCCCATCTTTTTTTTTCTCACCTAGTCAGACAAGTTGAATGAAAAATAATCAATATTTTAAGTAAGAGATAATATATTTCTTTTTGGTCTTTCTTATCATGGCCCCCATGGGAAACAGCATTTGCTGTTATTCTTTGGTATGATTTAAAGATGCTGTTTTTTCTCCTTCTGAGTTTATGTGATTTTGAAATGAAACTCTCATTCATTAGTAAAGCTATTCAATCATCAGCAATCATAGTGGGAAGATTTGGTAAAGTAGAAGTCCTCTTAGAAAACAGGTAAATGTTATATTGCAAGTTCATTGTGGCTTAAACAATCCAACTTGTTTTCTGGTCACCTTTATTTGCTGGAAGAACTTTATATTGTAGCCTACTTCCTAAAACATTGTATTTCTTATGTTATGATTAAAGATCTAAGAAAAAGATATGCATGGTTATTTTCTCTCTCCTGTTTCTTGGCATATGTATATCTTTTTTTTAACTTTTTAACTTTTATTTAATGAATATAAATTTCCAAAGTACAGCTTATGAATTACAATGGCTTCCCCCCCATAACGTCCCTCCCACCCGCAACCCTCCCCTTTCCCACTCCCTCTCCCCTTCCATTCACATCAAGATTCATTTTCGATTCTGCCTCACCATCCCACTCATTCTAATTCCTCATTTTTCTACCACTGTCCCATCCATTGTATGTAGACAGCCACTCACTTTTGGTTCTGGTCCATCCTTCTTACGTTCTTTTGTGAAAAAAAAAAAAAGAGCATTTATTGTGGATTTTATGTCCCCTTCTATTTTCAGTGGCCACATTCTTTTTTAAAAAAAGATTCATTTATTTATTTGAATGGCAGAGTGATGGGGTGGGGAGAGATGCCCACAATGAAGCCAAGAGCCAGGAACTCCATGTGCTTGGCAGGGAACCAAGTACTTGGCCATCTTCTGCTACTTTCCCAGGAACAGTACCGGGAAGCTGGAAGTGGAGCAGCTAGGTGTGGAACTGGTGCTCCCACATGGGATGCCAGTGTCACAGTTGATGGTTCAACCCACTGAGCATCAAAGCTGAATCTGTCCATAGCTATATCTTTGATATAGATTCTTTTCTTCTAAGATATGAAAATTCCCTGAAGATTTTGTATGTTTTCTTCTGGATAATTATCCTTAGAACATCAAGTGGCCAATCAATGTTAGACAATCTGTCTTGTTATTTGATTGTGTTTTTATTAGTCCTATATTTACGAATGTTTCATTATTATTTAGTCATTCATTTTATGAGAGCTGAGCTTGGTGTCTACTATATGCATTAGACTTTATTTTCAGAAATCACTTGTCATTCCAGAGATAAATCACAAAAAGGTGAGAAATATTGGGCATCATCTAATTTCAGAATTCATTTACTCAGAAGGTGCTGAGCAAAACATGTGTTTTCTGACCCTCACCAGGTCTAATCGGGAGCCTGACTTCTGTGGCATTCAGCATTTCCAGTTGCACATGGCTGTGGGAAGACTCCCCATAAAGAACACAGTAGGCACATGATCAAATGCCATTTCATTCTTTCTTTAATGATCCATTCCTGTGCTCTCGGAACAAGGCTGTAAAGATTACAAGTGTGTCTCAGAGGAAAAAAAATGAAAGTACGGTAGAGCCAAAACTTGAGCAAGTTCACAAAGAATCATAAGGGGGTGGACGAGGTATTAGAATAAAAATAGAAAGTACAGTATTAGCTCCAAACAAATGCTTTCAAAGTCTTTGTGTGCACTGACAGCTTCAGGTATTTGATGTAAATGAATTTTTCTTTAGAAACAATAGAATCTGTAGCTTGTGGTGGCAGTGTTTCTTTTCTAAACCTTGCTTTTCTTTCCTTTTTTCTTTTTTTTTTTTTGTTCCTGAGGTGAAAGCAGAACTAACTTAGGTATGTATTTGCATCAGAAAGACTCCCTAGCAGCATCTATACTAGTCAGCAATCATGTTGCTTTATCTTAGGTACATACTTGTTTGCAATTTTTCTTTTTAAGGCCTCATCCTCCTCTCCACAAAGCACACACACAGCCACAGGCACACACACAGGCACACTAACACACAAAATTGATGATGGGCATTGGAAGTGCAATTTTCACTGAATATGAGAAGATAAAGCATATATCCACACTGTCTGCATTTTATGCTTGCTGAAACCCCAATTTTAAGAGTGTACTCATCTCCATCAATGGTATCTATTTCAGTTGGTTTTCTGCTACTATAATAGAATGTCTGAGATTGGGTGATTTGTAACACTGAGAAATGTATCTGAATCATAGTTCTGGAGGCAGGAAGCCCAAGAGCATGGCATTAACATCTGGTGAGGGTCTCCCACTGTGTCACCCCAATGTGGAAGATAGAAGGCAAGAAAATGAGAGGGCAACAGGGAGATGGACTGATTTTTCTAACAAACCACTATTGTGATAACTGTCTTCTCTGGTAACCATATTCATTCATTCATGAGGGCACAACCCCCATGGCCGAATGACCTCTTATTAGGCTCCAGCTCCCAACACTGTTGCATTGAGACATTGTTAAGAGACATTGTGAAGTGGATGCACTGAGTAATCTGGGCAACCTTCCTTCCCAAGGAACCTGGGGAGTGGGTTGCTAAGCACTGTTAATGAAGTTTCCAACCCAAGAACTTCAAGAGACGTGTTCAAACCACAGCAGTACCTCCATTTGCTTCAGTGCTTATGTCAGAAATGGAAGTGTGATCCCCACCACCTCTATTCCATACAAACTTTTCCCCAGTCAACTCATCATTAACCTTTTCAGTATCATCTTATAAAATATATCTCAAATCTCTCTACTGTTTTCTAAATTTCAGGTCCAAGCTCCCTCTCTTCCCTGTCTATAGAATTCCCCCGCCCTGTATGATTCCAAGTCCATGAGACTCTGAATGACATTTTTGTAACTTAAATGCCATCCCCTAATAAAATAACCGTGCTCATCCCCCACTGCCAAGACTTTCTGCTGGAAGTCACATGATTTACTGTTTACTCTTCCAGATCTCATTCTATGTTTTCCCCCGCTTATCTGGGCTATGGCCACACTGACCCTTTTGTGAATGTCTAGACAAAACCAGGCTTTTCTATATCTTAGCATCCTGAAACTCCTTGACTCTTTCTTTTGACCTATTTTCTATTTATTTTTCAGGATACCACTTCGGAGTGCCTTTTTAACTCCAGTCTAAATTACATCTCCCAGTTATTATCTGTTTTACTACACTGTATTTTCCTTCAGAATAATTATTATAATTTCAAATTATTTATTTGGAAGTTTAGATGTTTATCTTCTTGTTCACTATATATTTCAAACCTGGCATGGTGCCCACCATATGGTAAATGCTCAATAAATATTTGCTTAATAAATTAATATTATGGTAATTACATGTACCATCTCAGGCCATTAACTGACTTGTTTAGGAATATCATAAAAACTAGTGAATTATTTATCATTTTTCTTTCAGAAAGTTTTTTATACATCTTGTTTTTCAAATGAATGACTACCATTCCCACCCTATGACTATCACCATCAAACACTATCCAGTACAACTAACCCAGCTATTTCCTGTTTGACACTTGTAGAATGATTTGAATCAGGTCTGGAAACAGGGACAGAATTTTACTTCCCTTAGCTGTTGCATGAGGTACTCACTTTTTTTTTGACTGATGGCATTACATAGGCTCTATAGAAAAATTGTTATTTAGGAGAAATAACATGTCAATAAGGCAACTGCCATGGTGCAGTGGGTTAAGCAACTGCTTGTGTTACCAACATCCCATATTGGAGTGCTGATCAGAAATCTAGGTACTTTGCTTCTGATCTAATTTCCTGCTAAGGTCCCTGAGAAAGAAGAAAAAGATGGTTCAAGGACTTGGACTCCTGCCATTAACATGGGAGATCAAACTTAATTATTGGCTACTGGCTTCATCTTGACCCAGATCTGGGTTATGGCCATTTGGGGCGTAAACCAAGGGTTGAAAGATTTCTCTATCTCTTTTTCTCTCTCTCTCTACCTCTTTCACCACTTCTTTTTCCTCTGTCACTCTACCTTTCAAATAAATAAATCTTTAAAAAAACCCATGTGAACACTATTGGCCATTGTTGACATAATTCAAAACAGAATGATCAGCTAGTCAGTGCTCATGTGTCCTAGAGGAGACATAACACGGGAACATGTTGGTTGAGTTGAAGAACTAAAACTGTTAAGAGACATTGTGATAATCTCTTGAGGTGGATGTGTTGAGTAATCTTGGCAGACCTGCTTCCCAGGGAACCCTTGGGGTGGGTTGCTAAGCCTCCATCAGGAAGCTAGAACATCCAGGGAATGTTAAGAACAGTGGAAGTGGACTTCCATGGGGTTGGAATTTAGAAGACATATTAAAAAATACTATTCTTTTTAGGGCTAGCTTTGCCTGGCAAATGTCATTCTTACACTGAAACTAAGCATCCTTTCTCTTTTACTTGAGGAATATAGGGAGGCTGGACCATAACTATGTAGAAGCAGTAAATATGCAATTAAGGTTTCCAGACTGCCTGTGTGGCATACTAAGCAGAGTCTTGGATACTTTCCTGCTTCCACCCTGGTGGCTGGACTCTTGTTTCCATGGAGGCCCTCTTCTTGTGGGCTTCCTACTGGACACGACATCAACTGACCTGGGCAGAGGCTCAGGGTCTGATGCAACCTGCCTCCCTGACACCCACTTCTCCTGGCTGACTTTGGTGTGAGGATTTCCCTTGAGGTTTCCTGTCCCGGGGCTCTATGTTGACCCCTAGAGATTCCAAGTATAGTAAATTTATCTACTTTCTATCTTCTTGTCTTTGTAGAGTTTGTCAAGTGCTTTCAAAAGTTTTCTCATCTGATCGTTGTATCTGTCTTATGAAATGAGAATACCTTTCATAGATGAAGAAACTGGCTCTCTTTTCAGATTATGGTGAGTTGTTCCTTTCTATTTAATTTTGCCAATAAATATTAATTGATTTTGAGAGGCAAGTAATGGATTTCGCCAATTTAAAATGACTCAGATTGAAAATAATTAAAATAATAACATATTATTCTAAAAAAACTGCTGAACCAAAAATCTGTTATCTTCGAAGCCACAGAGTTGGTCTATGTTGAGATGGAATTAAGAAGGCATTGTTTTCATGGAATGATGATAGCAGAATGGGATAATTAGGGATTATTCTACAGCTTTAAAAAATTCTGTGTTTATTAGAGATGGAGGGAGTGATGGAAAGGGGGAGAAGGGGAAAAAGAGAGTGAAAGCCAGTCTGAGAGAGATAGAGATATCCACTCTCCAAATGCCCACAAATGAGACTGGATCAGGTTAAAGCCTGGAACTGGAAGCTCAGTACAAGTCTCCCACGTGGATGGCAGGAATCCAATTACTTGGGCCATCATTGATACCACCTTGAGACTGCATTAGCAAGAACATAGAGTCAGGAGCCAGAGGTGGGTATTTAATACAGGAAATCTGATATAGGATACAGACTCTTAACTGATATGCCAAATACCTATCCCCAGAGCTCTAAAAACTAAGTGCACTGCGAAAGAAAAGTCAGCAAAGTGAAGAGGCAACTGACAGAATGGGAGAAAATATTTGCAAACTACACAACTGATAAAGGGTTAACATCCAGAATCTATAAAGAGCTCAAGAAATTCAACAACAACAAAACAAACAATCTAGATAAGAAACAGGCAAAAAACTTGAACAGGCATTTTTCAAGAGAGGAAGTTTGAATGGCCAAAAGACACTTGAGAAAATGCTCAGGATCACTAGTCATCAGAGAAATGCAAATCAAAACCACAATGATGTTTTACCTCACTCCAGTTAGAATGGTCTCAAATAGAAATCAACAAATGAAAATGCTGGTGAGGATGTGGGGAAAATGGTACACTGATCCACTGTTGGTGGGAATGTAAACTGGTGCAGCCACTGTGGAAGACAGTATGGAGAAACCTCAGAAATCTGAATATAGACCTACCATATGTTCTAGCCATTCCACTCTTAGGAATTTACTCAAATCAAAAGAAATTAGTATATAAAAGAGTTATCTGTACCCTATGTTCATTGCAGCACAATTTGCAATAGCTAAGAAATGGAATCAACCCAGATATCTATCAACTGCTGACTGGATAAAAAATTATAGTATATATACACTTTGGACTGCTACTCAGCTGTAAAAATAAATGAAATCCTATCTTTTGCAATACGATGGATGCAACTAAAAACCATTCTACTTAGTGAAATAAGCCAGTCCCCAAAAGACAGATATCATATGTTTTCCCTGATCTGAGATAACTAATAGGGTACCTGAAATGTAATTTATTGGAGTAAAATAGACATTTTGAGATTCAATGATTGTTTGCAGCCCTTGTCTCTTCCATTGAGGAAAAGTGTTTTTTTCATATTATTTGTTGAACTCTTTTACTTAGTGTAGGGTTACCTATACGATCATTAAGTATACTGAAAATAGATCTTTATAAAAATTAAGAGTGAGAATGCAAGGAGGAGGGGGAGGAAGGGTTGGAGCATGGACAAGAGGGAGAGCAGGGAGGCAAGTGCCACTATGTTCCTAATCTGTATATATGAAATACATGAAAAGTATAATTTAAATAAAATTAAAAACAGGAAAAAGAAAAAGAAGTTAAGTGTGGTTTGAATTGGGATTCTTGTCAAAGAAGAGTGTGAACTCAGTGAACTGAAATTAACTTCTGTTTTTTGTCAGAGTTTTCGATTCAACCCAGCAAGTGTCTTCAGGCTATTACAAACTTGCTACTTTTTTCCCATTGCTCTCAGGGCAGGAAGCGTGTGTGAAAGTTGCCAACATTCCTCTATTTGCTGGTTTCATTCTAAGAGAGAACTGGTGTAATGACAGAAATAACAAGTAAAATAAGCCCAGAGTGAAAACAATACACTGGGAAAGCCTTAGTGGGTATTTCTTTGGTAAGTTCAGCATTGAGTCTCATTAAGTTCTCCATAAACTTATTCAAACAGAGCACTTCAAAAAATGCCCTTGACTTCAGTTGTCTTATTTGCCAACATTCTTCCTCAACTAATTATATTCTTGGCATATGGTATATAAATGTTTTATATAGTGACAATCCTAATGTAAACAAGTTTTTGGTTAAGTCTCCTGCACTCTTTTTCCTTAGAGAGCCTCTTTTATATGAGGATATACATATACATAGTCTTCCTTTTAGTATTTGCCTGCAATTGAGTAGGATTTAGGATTTAGACTTTTTTCTGTTTCTCCTTTTTTTAAGTAAACATAATGATGAGGTTTCATTCTGTTTATGCATTCTTTGTATTTGAAGAACATTTAATATTATTTCACATTATAATATATTTACAATATCTTTGGCATTGCCAACCGGCTGCCTTTGAGATATTGAGTTCAAATTCATCTGAAGGGACTATCAAGACTAAAGAAAATCACGTGCTCTATATAGCAGGCCAGCAGAGGAGGAAAGAGGGAGAGAATTCTTGAAGTCCTCCCATGCACTAAATACAACGTGTTCCATATATTATCTTACTGGGTCCTGGCCACAGCCTTGTGCTACAGATGTTTTTATCCCCACATAACAGACAAACAAACTGAAGCTCAAAGGGATTCAGGAACTTGCCTTAGATCACACAGTTCAGTGGCACGGTTGAATTAGAATCTTAATATATCTGTTCAGGAGCCCATATTTGTCTCACTGTTTATGTGACCCCTTAGTTCTGAACCAGGACTCTATCAAGTTCAAGTAGTTTCTTCACTCTATTTGTTGGAATACACAATCTCTAACTTAACTCTCACCAATGATGTTCAATATGAAACATGTTGTTATCTGTTCCTGGTAGTGTGTTCACTAACTTTAAGCAGGTTTTCCAAGTTACATCTTCCTTATTTTCCTCTAAACTTGCTCCAGAAGTTTCAGTATGGAGGGAGGCTCGGGGTGCTGTGATTTACTGTCATAAATATCAAATTGGTGAAAAGCGTTTTGATTTGTAACAGATGTACTGAGTGACCTCTTGGAAGTGCATACTATTGGACTAACTGTGATGCCTCTGGTAGGTTTAGAAGCCAGTTTGTTTCCTAACCATTTCCTTGTTGTTATCTCTAAGGAGCCAGCAACCTCAGAAAGGAATTTTAGGTTCCTGTGTGAAGAAATCTGGGTAGGGATACAGGATAAAGCAATTGAACTAGAAGTTTGTTTCATGACAGTTGTGCTTTCCAAAAACGGCCACAATCGTATCACCCAACCTACAGAACTTTTCTTTTCTTTTCTTTTCTTTTCTTTTCTTTTCTTTTCTTTTCTTTTCTTTTCTTTTTTTGACAGGCAGAGTTAGACAGTGAGAGAGAGACAGAGAGAAAGGTCTTCCTTTTCCCGTTGGTTCACCCCCCAAAATGGCCACTACGGCTGGCACGCTGCGCCAATCAGAAGCCAGGAGCAAGGTGCTTCTCCTGGTCTCCCATGGGGTGCAGGGCCCAAGGACTTGGGCCATCCTCCACTGCCCTCCCAGGCCACAGCAGAGAGCTGAACTGGAAGAGGAGCAACTGGGACAGAATCCAGCGCCCCAACCGGGACTAGAACCTGGGGTGGCGGTGCACAGGTGGAGGATTAGCCTAGTGAGCCGTGGTGCCGGCCAGAACTTTTCTTTATTATTTTTTATTACATTTTCCTATGTACTTAGACTAGGAAACCAATCTAAATCAATGATTTTCTTTTTTTGTTTGTTTTGTTTTTTTTACGATTCATTTATTTGGGAGTCAGATCAACTGTAAGAAAGAGATCTCCCATCTGCTGGTTCACTCCACAAATGCCTGCAACAATCAGGGCTGGACCCTGCCCAAATCAGGAGCCTGCAAATCCGTCTGAGTATCTCCTGTGAGTAGCAGGGACTCAAGAACTTGGCCATTATCTGCTGCTTCCCCAGACACATTGGCAGGGAGCTGGATCAGAAGCAGAATAGCCAGGACTTGAACTGGCACACTAAACCAAGCCACAGCTTAACTTGCTGTGCCATGACACCTGCCCTATCTTCATATCATGCAACTTTGACATTTCTTCCAATGAGGGGCAAGTCTGTCATCCCTCTCTTCTGTCTGGGCTGACTTGTGACTATGGCAGAAAGTAGGCTCTCAAGCTTAGGTCCTAAAAGATGCTGCAGCTTCTGCCTTGTTCTCTTGGAATGTCTCTTCAACAAACCAGACGCCGTATTGTCTGAGCGCCCAAACAACTCAGAGAGCCCCACATAAATACATCCATGGATATAAGAACTAACACTCTGGTACTGAGCTCCCAAAAGACAGACAATATTTGCCAGTAATGTGAGACAGCGCTCCTAGAAGCAGATCCTACACCACTCAGATCCTACACCACCGAGACCCTTCAGACGTTCCATGCGGAACTAAGTATTTTGCTCAAATTGCAGATTTGTGTGTTAAATAAACGATTATTTTTACTTGAAGTTGCTAGATTTTTTGGCTTAAAATTTAAACAGAAAGTAAAGTATATATATATATATATAATGAAAACATGACTAAAAGGTAGCTTAGATATAGAAATAGTTTGAAAGATATAGGTATACTTGTGTATTATAAACCCTACAATTAAAAACACAAGGAATTTTTAATCACCAGTCCCTTGTAGTGATTTCTTACAATTACAAAAGTGTTTCTCCAAAACACTGTTCTATTTCTGCCCATTCTTTCTGTCTTACATCAACCAGGTCTTTACACTTCTATTCTCAATTCTTCTGTTTTTTTTTTTTTTTTTTCCCCAGACTTTAGTTGATTTGTCACTGTAAAATGTCACAGCCAAACTAATTCCAACACCTTCCAACCATCATGTTGATTTCATTGACTGCCCTCCCTTGAAATATCCCCACCAGTTCCCAAAGTTTATTTTATTAAGAAGACTTTTTTTTTAGAATTCTTAATTTATTTTCACTTTTTATTTGAAAGGCAAAGAGAAAGAGGGAAATGAGGAAACAGAGAGACAGAGAAATAAAGGAGAGAGAGTTCTTTCATCTTCTGCTTTACTCCCCCATTGGCTGCAACAGTAGGGGCTGGACCAGGTTGAAGCCAGGAGCCCAGAACTCAATCTGGGTCTCCCACATGGGTGATAGGCAAACAGGTACCTGAGCCATCAATCGCTGCCTCTTCGGATGTGCATTAGCAGAAAGCTGGATATGAAGCAGAGCTAGGACTCAAACCCAGTCCCTCCAACACAGGATGTGGGCACACCAAGCAACATCGTAACCACCACACCAAATGCCCATACCAAAAATAGGAAATATTTAATGAAACCTTCCTATGTCTCAGGCATGTTGAAGTTGTTTTTATTGTTCTCTCTGCATTCTGTTTGGTTTAATTACCTAATATTAAATTCCCTATCCTGTTACCTAAATCATATCCAATCTTTTCTTCATGTTGCCCAACAGTTTTCCTTTTAATCGCACCTCCAAGTTTAATAAACATTCTTTTCTTTATTGAGTTATAGTTTCCTGAGACTTAGAACTCTCCTAAGAAGCTGTTTCAGATTTACTAGCCACTTTCTTCAATCAATTAATGCAATTCCTTCTGTTTGCTTCTCTTCTACTTACTTTGGCAATTACTGGAGTCATGCAGTAATTTATCTTATTTGTCTTATCTCCTCAAGAAAAAATTTATACTAGATATTTCTTTAAGGCAGGCACTGTGTCTATTGTTTTAAATTCTTCTCATTTGTTCTATAATGTGGTCAGTGACAAAAGCATGTGACAAAAACTTAACAAAATGGAAAAACAAACGTCTTTATGATTAATATGTTGAATTTGCAAATGAGGCCTACTCTACATAGAAAAAATAGATTATGGATATTAGGAATGGGTGTGATGCAAATGTATTCATCTTACTTCTTATTAACATATTTAAGTGTGGCTTGCTCTGAGCTCTGCAGTTATATAGAAATATGTAGAAAAAGAGAGCTTATTACAAACACAATATTTCAAAAAAGTAGATCAATAGCAGATATGGCACTTTAATGCTTAAATTTTAGAACAATTTATACTCTCTTTAGATTTGTTCATCAATAAAGCTCTGAGATTTACATGAATATATTTCATGTTTTAGAAATTAACAGGAATTGAATAATGCGAACTGCTAGCTCATGAAGTTTATGAACTAGTTATTTTTCATTGCCTATAGCTGTGGCTCACACAATATTCCACCTCACTTTTCACCTTAGGTATTCTCTCGGATTAGCAGGCTTCCCAACAATCTTCCTGTTTCTTGTCATTATGTAGACTTGCTTCCCAGTGTTGAAAATAGTGTTGAAAAGAGGACAAGCATTGTCAGCTGCCGATGTTAATTGCTGCCCATAGTCTGGGAAATGAGGCAGAGATGGATGCTCAACATATGCTTTTTTCTGGACCCCTCCCCCTGCATCTAAATGGGTTACAGCATTCTTGCTAATGGTCTACTTTGAAACTTGAAAAAGCATCTGAGTCAAAACATGTCTACTGCTTGTCATCTGGTCAAAGGGGCACTTTGAGAACAGACCCTGAAGTAAGGTATGTTGAACGACTCATGTTTTTGCATTTCTTGAGTAACCAAGCTTGAACTGGTTCCTTTTGATATGGCACAAAGAGAAGCCTATACTTGGTGGCAGCTTTTCTGGGGAAGGGCTTCTCTTTTGTCTGGTGACCTTCAGGGCATCTAGAGTAGTAATGATGTGAATTCCCAGAAGGCGAAGTCCAGAGAGCAAAAGTTAGCATGACATGACTTGGAAAGGTAGTACAGTATGGAATGTGATATTCAGGGGGAGGGACACATATAACAAAGTCTGATTGATAATACATCCTGTCACATCAAAATTCATGCAAAAAGTAGATTTGATGGGCAGTTGAATATAATCATTTACAGCTATACTGCCAAATATGGTAATCACTAGCAAAGCAGCTATAGCACTTGTGTAATTGAAATATGGCTTGTTTAGGCTGAGGTGTGCTGTAAGCAAAGACTTACTTTAGAAAAGATTGTATTATAATGTGTATTAAATTGAACATAAATCCCATTGAAATAATCTTTAGATATATTAGATTAAATACAATGTATCATTAAAATGAAAACTTTACCTTTTTTCGTTTTTAAAGTATGGTGAAAATAAATATAAAAATCACATATGTAGGGTACATTTTATTTAATTGGACAGTGCTGATTTAGAGCTTTCTAGGAAGGCAGATGAGCCATTCTGAGCCCTCACTCTGATCCCCCAAAGTCATTTAATTTCAGTAAGTCTAAGATTACTTCTTGCATAATAATAGTATTCATCACACTGTTTTTATGAGGATTAACTGAGATGATTAAATAATTGATAACACATTTTCAATTACATAGTATAAAATAAATAACTAATGTTAAATAAAAGCTAAAACTAATATTCTGAAAATCTGGATATTTTTTGATTACTAACAATTTACATGGCATTGAAGGAGTTACCTATTCTCTCTGGTTCTTAGTTTATTTTTGTATAAAATTATGAATTTATGTCAAGTATTTTAAATAAATTCACTCAAAAACATTTGATCTACCCTGGTCCCAGGTATCAAGTTCATCAGTGTGCTGGTAATGTGTATGTTAGTCAAGGAGTGAAGGAAAAGGGTGATGTCTATGATAACGGTGGAAAGCAAGTTTTGTCTGCTCAGTCTTCGCTCTGCTTCCCTACCCAGAAACTCTTCTCTGCTGTTCCCAGAGTTAGAGTGCGAGTAGCCACACTAATATGATTGTGTCTGTCCCACAGTTGGTTGGTAGAGAGGAGTGAAATCTGCCTAGGTTGGGCCAAGCTTCCCTGGGAATTGTCTTTAAGATTGGGACATTCTAATTCTTCTTTTTTTTTTTAAGATTTATTTATTTATATGAAAGTCAGAGTTACACAGAGAGAGAAGGAGAGACAGAGAAAGAGACAGAGAGAGAGAGAGGTCTTCCATCCACTGGTTCATGCCCCAGTTGGCCACAATGGCCAGAGTTGTGCTGATTTGAAGCCAGGAGCCAGGAGCTTCTTCTGGGTCTCGCACATAGGTGCAGGGGTCCAAGGACTTGAGCCATCTTCTACTGCTTTCCCAGGCCATAGCAGAGAGCTGGAAAGGAAGTAGAGCTGCCAGGACTTGAACCGGCACCCATATGGGATGCTGGCACTGTAGGTGGCAGCTTTATCTGCTATGCCACAGCGCAGCCCTGTTTGCCCAAGATTCTTAAAAGAAAACAGAACCCTCTTTGCTGATGCTAGTTCAAATGTGTTTTCTTGCTTTAAAAACCTAGAAAATTTGAACTAATATGGACATGACCTTATATTTTCTCATAGTCTGTTAAGGATAAAAGCACCCAAATAAGACATTTATCTCATTGTAAAACTGTTACAAGAGATCAGAAAGAGAACAAGTTATGGTCTGATGGAGGTGAGAAGGCTTACTTCCAAAAGTAACACATGTGGAGGTCTTATGAGAATGGAAAAGGGAAGAGCAGACATTTCCAGGCTGAGGCCAAGGCACATATGTACAAGTAGTGTGAAAGGAAATGCTAAATTGACGAAGCAACAAGCAGAGCAATGAGTAGATAAAAAGATATATGAGGATATTTCAGAGTCTAAGTTTATCTTTAATTCTAAGTATTTCTTAGGAATAAGGACAGCATGGGAGGGGAAGGAGACTTGGCTGTTGTCTCAACCCTGACATGGATTAACTATATCACCTTGAGTCATTTGTATCTCCTCCTTGGGAATTGATTTCCTCATTTGGGAAAGGAGGAGATGGATTACATTATCTCCATGGTCCCTTTCAATGCAAAATTCTGTAATTTTTGTTAACAAATCAAATACAAAAACTTTGTCATTGCTGACAAAGCATTTCTACCAGGTTTGACTGTGGCCATGATTTAATTTAGATATGTTTCCTTTCCTGTCAGCAGAGTGTGATATGATATACTTGGTCTTGTCCCAAAGAGTTATTTCACAAACTAGGGAATTATGAAAGTAAGTCCCAGAAACTATTGGCATAGTTGGAGCTGACTTACTTATACTCAATGTTTTCCTTCCTCCATCTCTGCAATGAGCTCAAAGAAATTTGTTGTATATCTGGTTATTGCAAAAATAATGAATGGTTGTGTTCTGTGGAGGGAAAAAAATTATTTGCCTTTGGATACAAAAAACAAAACATACTTCCTACTGAGGTCTTTAAGAATTATTTTATTAAAAATCGTAGCTATTTAAAAATATAGAAATGGTAATAGGAAGGGAAGACTTGGTAAAAGTCACATTTCCAGGTATAGTGTATTTCTTTGATGTGCATTTTTCCTATTCTCTCCTGCCTGCTTTTCTCACTACATATCTGTGATTGTCTTTTGGCAGCTCAGTCCTGTGGAGATTGCCTCTTTCTAAATAATAATCCTCAAGAACCAGCGACACCTAATGTTGTTACCTGGGCACATCTGTTATTGGGTGTGGATAAACTTATAAAACAGAATGTTTCTATACCAGAGAGTGGGGATCATAGGTCTTGATGAGGTTGAGTGATGCATTTTTAAAAATTACAATGAATTTGATGATGAGTAGAAAAGAGAAGTGGCATATTTCCTATGTGGACCATGTAACTAGCTATACATTCACTGTGTTATTATGAAAACTCTTCCATAATATTTTCTTTTCTTTTTTTAAAGATTTATTTACTTATTTGAGAGGTAGAGTTACACAGAGGAAGAGAGAGAAAGGTCTTCTATCCACTGGTTCACTCCCTAAATGGCATCAATGGCCAGAGCTGGGACTCTTGGAAACCAGGAGCCAAAAGCTTCTTCCAGGTCTCCCACGTGGGTGCAGGAGCCCAAGGACTTTGGTCATCTTCTACTGCTTTCCCAGGCCACAGCAGGGAGCTGGATTGGAAGAGGAGCAGCTGGGACTAGAACTCATGCCCAAATGGGATGCCGGTGCTTCAGGGGGAGGCTTAGCCTACTAAGTACTATTTTCTAAATTTTCACACTATAACTTTTAGTGAAGTTATTTGGTAGACAAAAATCCCCTACTTACTGATAATGTCCTTTTTTAAGGAGATACATTCACATGAATGTTTTAAGCTTCAGATAATAGAAATGTGAAGTTTACCACACCCAATGTTCTATTTCTACCATGCCCATTAATTAAATAGCAAGAATGAATTCTCTATAGTCTATCATACCTAAAAAGTGTCAAAGCATATTTATATGCTTTACTTCTCATTTTTTTATCAGAGATCACAATCTTCTAGTTACTGTTAGTAGCAGAGTATATCTTAAGTATAACTATCTTAAATAATATGGACAAATGCAATAGAATGTGAAGAAAGTGATGATTAAACAGATTAGATACTAAATTTGTTTTTATTTTTCAAAAGATTGATTTATTTGAAAGGCAGAGTGACAGAGGGAGAGAGGGAAAGAAAATTTCAGATCAACTAAATGTAGCTGTGACAAATTGAAAGATGGAAAACTTTATAAATGTGGTTCCCACCAGAGTTATAAAAGTCTGGAAGACATTAGGAGTCTTTAAAAGTGTTTTAAAAAGTATTTTACTTTGGTAATATTCATGGAAGAGAACAAAAATCTGTCTCATTGAGAGAAACATCTGGTGAGTCATCACCATGCTTTCCACAGTACAACATTTAGTGCCAATGTTACATTGAACTGCAATGAATTGGCCTAAACCAGCCTTCTTCCTACCTGAAGGATGCATTTTCCCCAAAGGTCTTCATTATACAGTCAAATGCACACTAGCTTGATGTGCAAGTAGACTGCAGCCTGACCACACTCATGTGGCTAAGCCACTAAGCCAGAATCACTGCAATCAGCCATTCAGTGGGTCCTAGGCTGTAGCTGCCAAATCACGTGCAGATATGGGAAACACCAGACTGCACTGATCAGCTAATCTTTGCTATCTCCTGTCTTCTTTTAGACTATAAAAGTAGCTCTCCCACATGGCAAGAGGGGATAGTTTGAACCATCTTTGGTTTGGAATGTTGTCTGCTTCTAGGACTTTCTGTTCCTCAAGTAAACTTTATCAAATTGAACTGGTCCCAGCCTTTAAAAACAATTTTGGTATAGTAGAAAGTATCCGAACTAGAGTGCTTCTGGGAACAGTGAGTGACCTTGAAAGGTCATTGCCCGGCCAGTGCCATGGCTCAATAGACTAATCCTCCACCTTTGGCGCCGGCACATCAGGTTCTAGCCCCAGTCGAGGCGTTGGATTCTATCCTGGTTGCCCCTCTTCCAGGCCAGCTCTCTGCTATGGCCCGGGAAGGCAGTGAAGGATGGCCCAAGTGTTTGGGCCCTGCACCTGCATGGGAGACCAGGAGAAGCACCTGGCTCCTGGCTTTGGATCAGCGCGGTGCGCTGGCTGCCACGCGCCAGCCGTGGCGACCATTGGAGGGTGAACCAATGGCAAAAGGAAGACCTTTCTCTCTGCCTCTCTCTCTCTCACTGTCCACTCTGCCTGTCAAAAAAAAAAAAAAAAAAAAAAAAGAAAGAAAGAAAGAAAGAAAGGTCATTGACCAACTCTGTTGAGCCCAGTGATTGCTCACAGAACTGGAGAGTGTAAAATTCTCTGTTGGATCCCAAACTCCACAGGGTTTGTGATCTGAGTGTACTTGAGTGATCATTTTCAGCCCTCTCTTTCCATTTTTTCTTCCCTTCTTTCCTACCTTTTTTTCATTTTCCTACCTGACATGATTGGACACAGTTAAGGGTCTTGGGTAGGTATTTTCTCATTCCTATCCCCTTCCATCTTTTCATTCATTGTTGGGAGATGGCATGTGACTTTTGTGGTGGCTAATGTATCACTCGCAGGACTGGATTGGACCCAGGGTTGGTTTGGATCCAACAATTAGCTGAATTGGATTCAGTTAAGGAAGCCTCTGCCTGAGTCTTTCAGACAAAATTGATGGGACAAATAGAAAGATAAGACAGACAGGGAAACATGAGTCTAGAACTCTTCCATGTGGAACTCCAGTCAGTTTCATGCCTCAGAACTATGAACCTAAAACCTGTACTTTTCTAGAGAAATTGGTGGATCTTAATCAAAACCAATTCAGAGTAGAGTGGCTTCAGTAGGAAAGCTTTAATCTGAAAAACTTGCTTCTTCGTGGAGCAAAATTAAATCTGTACAAATAACAGTTTAATTCCCTGACCTAGTAAAAATCTAGAGAGAAATAAAATTTTGCTTTCTCTATAGTTTCTTATTATAGGGAGACTAAAGATATTTGTAACCATTAGTAAACGCGGTCTAATTGACAAGTTATGAGAAAGACCTTACTTCAAGAAACTATGATTCATAGATTTGCTCATCTGTAGATTGCTAGTGTTATATAAAGGGCACAATTATTTGGTTTCTGGTTTTCACTGGAAATTAAATTAAGGTCACATGGGTTAAAAATTTTAATTAACATATGTAATTAAAATCAATAGAAATAATAAGGAAGAAAATTATATGCAAGTATTCAGGGAATATAATATATACTTTTGGTAGAGTATACTTATAAATAAGGGTATAAAGCTAAATATGCAAACATTTTGCAATGTGGTTCAAGGAAAAAGGATATAATCTTTTAAAGTATAATTACGCGACTATTCAAGAAATGGAAAGAGAAAAAGTACTGACAAGATTGAATGAATAAATAAGTTGTAGTTTTGTGGAATATAAGCTTTGTGAAAGGAACATTAAGTGTGATGAAGCTGGAGTAAAGGGGAATTATTCATAAATTCTGCTAGGAGGTTGAGCTTCAATATCAAAGAATGGTGCTGATGAAGTTCCTAGAGATCTGATCATGCCAGTGGACTAAGTAAGAATTATCTGAACTCTAGTGAAATTGCAGATTGGTTCCATAAAACTGATAATACAATATCATGCAAAACAAAAATTAAATGAATATCAAGAAAATGTTTGACAGGTCAGTCAGTTTTGCAATTGTTAAAGTATACAAACTGAATGAACTTCAGGACATTGGCACAGTCCACTTCTCTATAATGATCTAATAATCAGGTCAAGGATCCTAAATCAGAAAACCAAAACTAGCATTAAAGCGAATGTTATTTAATGTAAACATGGACTCACAGGAAACCTTGACAGCTGTCTGGTTCTCATGAAGTTCTTGAAGCTTCATTTTTTTTGTTTGTTTTCCAAAGAAACCTTTTATTTAAGGAATACAAACTTCATGCATTTCTTAAGTATAACTTTAGGAATATAGTGATTCTTCCTACCATACTTGTCCTCTCACCCAAATTTCCACCCTCCTCCTCCTGCCTCTCCCATTCCCATTCTCCCAGTCCCATCTTCCACTAAGATCCATTTTCAATGAGATTTATACAAAGAAGATGAACTCTATATTAAGATTTCAACAATTTACACACAAACACAAAAATAAAAAACAGTTCCTCAACAGTGGAGACAGGGGCAGTTCAAAGTCATTGCATCTTGAAGTTAATTTCACTTCTTTTTTCAGAAAATTAACTTTAAAGAAGCACTCAAAAATGATACATCTTTTGTGATCACTTAGACATAATTATAACGCATTGAAGGCAGAGGTCCTGCATGGGGAGTTAATGCACAGTGACTCCTGTTGTTAATTAACAATTAACACTCTTAATGTATGTCAAAGGCTATTGACATGAGCTACCTAGGCTATGGAAGCCTTTTGAATCCTCAAACGCCATCAATATTTAGACAAGGCCATAAGCAAAGTGGAAGTTCTCTCTTCCCTTCAGAGAAAAGTATCTCCTTTTTTGATGACCTCTATTTCTGCTGGGGTCTCATCCACTGAGGCCCTTCATGTAGGATTTTTTTTTTTTTTTTGCCTCAGTGTCTTGGCTTTCCATGCATGAAATGCTCTCATGGGCATTTCAGCAAGACCAGATGCCTTTAGGGCTGATTCTGAGGTCAGAGTGCTACTTAAAGCAATTGTCATTCTATAAGTCTGCTGTGTGGACTGCTTCCCATGTTGGAGCATTCATTCCTTTTTCATTCTATATACTACTATCACCAGACACTTAATCCTATCTTTATGATCACTTTAATACTTAAGATGGTATTTTTACCACCCAGCTTAAGGAGATTTGGGGTCTCATGGCAAGTTTTTATACTGTACCCTTAGAAATAACTCCATAGGAATGTATGTAGAACTACACAGTTTCACAGTTATAAACTTCATACACTTCATAATTACAACTTTAGGAACATGGTGATTCTTCCCACTGTGCCTGCCCTCCCACCCATATTTCAACCACTCTTCCTCCTCCCTCTCTTATTCCCACTCATATTTTTTACTGAGATCTATTTTCAATTGACTTCATACACATGTTTAACTCTATGTTAAGTATAGAATTCAACAAATAATGTGAATAAAAACTGTTCCTCAACAATCAAGACAAAAGCTATTCAAGTAATTTCTTCTCAAAGTATTAAATTCAGGGAGTTCCCTTGCCAATATATGTTTATGGACTTTTACAACACACAATAGGGAGTCTACTTAAGAATAAATTTCCATTTGGGCCTATGGAGTTATGCAAAGTTTTAGACAAGCAGAGAAAACTGACCTGTGCTCAGATGTTACAGTGTGGCTCTCTCTTTCTGCTCTTAAGGAATTATAGTCAACCTGTGGAGCATTCACCTAATCTGTCTCACATATTCACTGGTTCAGGCTTTGCTCACTCTTGCTTTCTGAATACTTTTCCCCGAAAATTCCCAGAATATTACCCTTAATCAGGTCAAAGTTATAGGCTGCTGAAATTAGTACCTATATTACAGGAGATGAGAAAGAATTTCTTTCACTGAGGAAAAGTTCCAGTAGGGCTTGTGGAGACTCACTCTTGGCAGTAGTGAGTTAATTGTTGTACATATAAAGTAATTTGTAAATTGAGAAAGATTTTGGATTTTGTAGCTAATCAATCCTCTCCCGGATTCCTGGGTCAGGACTTCACTTCCACAAATGGATTACTACATCTGTGTCCAACATAAACACTTCATCCAGAATGCAGCTTTTGATGTACTTTTGGCCCCAGATGGAAGCTTGTGCACAGCGCTGAACATACCTGAATGTTGTACCTATCTTTTCTTTCATTTTAATACTGCAGAGTTTAATTAAATTGTGTCTAACACTTTTGCTTCTGTAGATATGCATAATATATTTTTTAAAAATTTATTTATTTTATTTGAAAGTCAGAGTTAAACAGAGAGAGAAGAGGCAGAGAGAGAGAAGTCTTCCATCTGATGGTCCACTCCCCAGATGGCCACAATGGCTGGAGCCATGCAGATCTGAAGCCAGGAACCAGGAGCTTCCTCTGGGTCTCTCACATAGGTACAGGGGCCCAAGGACCTGGGCCATCCTCCACTCCCTTCCTAGGCCACAGAAGAGAGCTGGACTGGAAGAGGAGCAGCTAAGACCAGAACCGGCGCCCACATGGGATACCGGTGCCCCAGGCTAGGGCATTAACCCACTGTGCCACGGTGCCGGCCCAGAATAACAAATATGTTAAGGAAATTTCTCAAGGGAAGGGAACACATGATATTGTGGGGACAGCTAACAACGGAGTTAAGTGCATCCTGAATGGATGTCAAGCCTAGTTCTTCCATGAATTTCCAATTCATGCGTTCTCTGGTAGATCTTCCTTCCATATGATTTATGTCACCTGACTAATTCCAAAGTTGAATATTTCTCAAGATTAGATAATTTTGCAGCATAATATGATCTTCTTTCACCATTAACAAACAAGAGCTATGAACAGTAGAACTCAAATTATATTGAACAAATCCTAATGCCTGAACACTGGTTTGATTTTTATTGGATTGATTCATAAAGATCCCATTGAAATGTGTATTTCAGTTTCTTGCCATTGTGTTGTACTCACTCAAAAATTTTAAATACATGTATACAGTCATCCTTTGTATATCAATTGGCCTAATTTTGGTTGGAATATTAAACATAAAATGTAAGACTCATCTAAGTGATTTAACATGTGGAATTGTAAATTCTGTCCAGAGATCAAGCAGATTCATTGTGATGAAGATGATGTCACTAACGAAGCCCATGATTTGGGTTAATCTCTCAAGATCTGACAGGATGACCAAAAGGAAGAAATTGTCGAACTAGAATAAATTGGCCTAAACCACTCGTCCAAACGGGCATATAAGGAATTGAGACCTAGCTTTATGTGTAAGTAGATTGTAGCATAATATATTCTTGTAGCTAAGCCAATCAAAGTATCTTACCCCACAGCTAAGTCCAGGCTGAAGTCTCCAAATTATGCTTAGATTAGACAAATGCAAGACTGTACCAATCAGGTAATCTTTTTTAAAAACTTTTATTTAGTAAATATAAATTTCCAAAGTACAGTTTATGGATTACAATGGCTTTTCCCCCCATAACTTCCCTCCCCACGTGCATCCCTCCCATCTCCCGCTCCCTCCCCCATTCCATTCACATCAAGATTCATTTTCAATTATCTTTATATACAGAAGATTGGTTTAGTATATATTAAGTAAAGATTTCATCAGTTTGCACCCACACAGAACATAAAGTGTAAAATACTGTTTGGGTACTAGTTATAGCATTAATTCACATTGGACAACACATTAAGGACAGAGATCCTACATGGGGAGTAAGTACACAGTGACTCCTGTTGTTGACTTTACAATTTCAAACTCTTGTTTATGGCGTCAGAAATCTCCCTAGGCTCTAGTCATATGTTTCCAAGGCTAGGGAAGCCTTTTGAGTTTGCTGTCTTCGTTCTTATTTAGACAAAGTCATAGTCAAAGTGGAAGTTCTCTCCTCCCTTCAGAGAAAGGTACCTCCTTCTTTGATGGCCCATTCTTTATACTGGGTTCTCACTTGTAGAGATCTTTCATTTAGGGCCTTTTTTTTTTTTTTTTTTGACAGAGTGTCTTGTCTTTCCATGCCTAAAATACTCTCATGGGCTCTTCAGCCAGATCCGAATGCCTTAAGGGCTGATTCTGAGGCCAGAGTGCTGTTTAGGACATCTGCCATTCTATGAGTCTGCTGTGTATCCCACTTCCCATGTTGGATCATTCTCTCCCTTTTTTATTCTATCAGTTAGTATTAGCAGACACTAGTCTTGTTTGTGTGATCCCTTTGACTCTTAGACCTATCAGTGTGATTTACTGTGAACTGAAATTGATCACTTGGACTAGTGAGATGGCATTGGTACAAGCAATCTTGATGGGATTTTATTGGAATCCCCTGGCACATTTCTAACTCTACCATTTGGGGCAAGTCTGATTCAGCATGTCCCAAATTGTACATCTCCTTTCTCTCTTATTCCCACTCTTATATTTAACAGGGATCACTTTTCAGTTAAATTTCAACACCTAAGAATAATTGTGTGTTAATTACAGAGTTCAACCAATAGTATTAAGTAGAACAAACAGAAAAAAATACTAAAAGGGATAAAATATTAAATTGTACATCAACAGTCAGGACAAGGGCTGATCAAGTCACTGTTTCTCATAGTGTCCCTTTCACTTCAACAGGTTTCCTTTTTTGTGCTTGGTTAGTTGTCACCGATCAGGAAGAACATATAATATTTGTCCCTTTGGGACTGGCTTAATTCACTTAGCATGATGTTTTCCAGATTCCTCCATTTTGTTGCAAATGACCGGATTTCATTGTTTTTTACTGCTGTATAGTATTCTATAGAGTACATGTCCCATAATTTCTTTATCCAGTCTACTCTAAGTCATATTCTGCTCAATCGGTGATAAAATTTGGTGGGTAGGAGATTCAGGACCACCTCTAATCTCAAATGCTGCCTGGTTCTAGAACACTTTTTTTGGTACAAGTAGACTTTGATAAATTGTACTTGCTCCAGTTTTTGTTTGAACAGTTATAACTTTAATACAAGGCCTGAGCTAAGAGCAAAATTTTTATATTGTACTTATATTTGTATTACAACAGTAGATAAACTTGTCTACCTGTGCTTATTGGAATAAATGATTCTTAGAAAATTGGTATGAAAGTTTTGGCAGTTTGTTTTATACGGTTTCGGTTTTTAGTGGTAGACTACTAATACTATAAATTTGGGCAGATTTCTTGGACGATAGTAAAAGTGACAATCCTGTGATAGGAAGGGAGGAAATCAATCATGTGTCTGAAACTACACTACAGGTTTTCACACACATTAGCTCATTAAGCTCTGAGAGTTTAATTTTTTTTTAATTTTCTAGGTAGAGTTATAGACAGTGAGAGAGAGAGAGAGACAGAGAAAGGTCTTCCTTCCATTGGTTCACTCCCTAAATGGCCACCACAGCCATTGCTGCACCGATCTGAAGCCAGGAGCCAGGTGCCTCTTCCTGGCCTCCCATGTGGGTACAGGGGCCCAAGCATTTGGGCCATCCTCCACTGCCCTCTCGGGCCATAGCAGAGAGCTGGACTGGAAGAGGAGCAGCCGGGACTAGAACCCAGTGCCCATATGGGATGCTGGCACTGCAGGCAGAGGATTAACCAAGTGAGCCACAGCACCGGCCCTGAGAGTTTAAATTTTTAAAATGTTACCTGGTCAGTAAGTCATGGGATTATAATTCTGAAATTCAGCCCTGCTGATGGTCCTTACATGTGAGAAGGGAATGGAATTAACACCCAATGGCCTCTGTGAACCTAGTATTGATAGTGATTCTACTAGGTTATGGTAAACTTATTTTTACAGTTTGATTTATATTGTGGGGGATATTTAAATTTATCAATTCCTAAAACCCTCTTCCTGCATGACATGGTATGTCAACAAAATAGAGTGGGCAGCAGAAGAAGTGAGTTAACTCAACAAAAGGAATTAATTTTAAAAAGAACCAAGGTACTGTACCTTGAGACAATGTGCTTTTCCCATAGAAAAATGAACTGACTGATCACGCTCAGGAAAACAAAAGGGATTTTTGTATTAGGGTTTAATGGCATCTAAGACACATTCCAGTCAATGAATTCCTGAAAGAGATTGATAGCTATAAGAGATTGTAAGAACATAACACTCAAAGGTTTTAGCTTCCTGTACCACCTTTGTCCCTATCAATCACGCCATTGCAACTCAAAGTCCAAAGCAACTGCTGAGCAGCATTGCACTTAAGACAGGAGAACTCTGAAGATCACAGGTTACTGTTGACTTCTGCTTATACTGCAATGTCTAATCAGCTAAACAAACTTCAGTCATATTAGCTATGATGCTCCAGGCATTGAGACAAACGTTGACTGAAGTGGAAAATGAGTCTCCTGATGTTTCATGACCTTGTGAAGGAAACACATGAATGACCAGAGGAAAAGCAACACGCTTTCATATGGCTGAAACTGAGAAACACTAACACATTAACTTTCATACTCTTCTGTAAAACTGCTGTCCATCAGCAGTTGTGCTAGGCCTTTATTTTTTTATTTTTCTTTTTTCTTCTTTCTAGAAGAACATGATGATGAGGACTTCTCTTGTGGAAATTCTGTGTTGTATAAATGTACCCAAATATTTCAATACAATACCTACTCACTGTTGTCTTTGTCAACAGGAAGGAATTTGGTATTGGATAAAAGTGGGAGAGGAAGAAATTTACCAAATAACAGCTTTGAAGGTAATCACTGAAATATTTCAATAAAATTTTGCATTTTTCAATTTAAAATTCAAAGTCTTTATCAATAATTTTAGCACTCTACACATATTAGACTCCCTTTTTGCACAGATGATAAAATTAAGAGCAAGAAAAATCAAGAAAATTGGTAAAGGATTCTCAGCTAATAAATGTAGTGCTGAGCTTGGATTCAGACCTTTGGGTGCTTGCCCACTGCCCACATGTCAGTTGCATGTCTCTGGGTGTTGGGTATGGCCAAACTGCAACAGATTCTTAGTGGTAAAGGAATATGGAAGCATATGTTTACCTTGTTCTTGTGTGTGTGTGCTCTTAGCTTCTTTTTAAAATTTATTTTTATTCACATGACATATTCACAGCTGAGCAAAGCATGAAACATCTCAACACCAGCCATTAAGTATTTATGTATTTAAGCACATCTCTATACTATTTTGTTAGTGAATGTTTAATCAGATATCTCCTAGTAATTAGCAAATGAGGGATATTATCTAGATTTATTCCCTTCAATGTAAATATATTCATATAGATTATTGTGTATTCTTAAATTGGATTTCTTAGGAGCATGTGAGCTTAGATGAATAACTTTCTATATATTATATATACATATATGTATATATATATATACCCCACCCAAAGTCTTAGTCTTTGTACATTGAAGTCAACAAAGCAATAACCTGAAATCTAAATTATGACATCTGTAAATAATAGGACATAATGAATAAATATACACATAACATATCATACCTTTAGCCTTTAATTTAATTGGTTTGTTTGACACCTGGATGACTTGGAACATTTCTTACACTGGTTCTATCGTCCTTGCTCATCTGTGATTTAAAAAAAGATGGCATGATTGTTATTGGTGTGCTCCCAATAAGCAAATTCTCCAAGACTTAGCTGAAATGCCACCCTTCTTTTATCTTTTATCCGTGTGAAGTTAATAATTTTAAATTGAAACGTTGAACTATATCAATCTGTTTTCTGTTTATCTATCTTCAAGCATCAGCATATTAGCCACTAGTGGTAACTAATTTCATAACTGACCAGCTATATCCCACTATTGAGATGACACTGGGATCACTACAGTATTAGCAGGAAGGAATATGGATCTGAATGGGTGCAACTGATTACCTTTGAGATGACAACATCACCTTCTGATGGCCAGCTTTACCAGGAACACATGTGTTATCTTATTATCTGACAATGTTTGGGATGGAAGTCAAAGAATATGAGAAAAGATTTATGAGTATTTAAGAAATTTTTTGTGCAATTCAGTATTCAGAATTTGTCAGGATCACATATATATTGATTAAATAGGGTATATGTATGATCATCCGAGAATGTGCAGATCAAACTATGGCACATCTGTGTGAGCTAGTAGGAGAATAACAAGGATTGTTGTAAGGACTGAATGAAAACTCCATATGAAGTTCTTCTCAAATTCTCGGCAGACAATATGCATTAAATAACAACAATAGTGATGATTACATAATTCTTTTTTATATCTCTACTGTGATACATATTTTTAAATTATGTAATTTTTTTCATCTCAATTAAAAGAAGGGAGAGAATAGAGAGACAGATAGGGAACTTCCATTCACTGGTTCACTCTCATTGCCCACAACAAACCAAGGCCAGGAACCTGGAACTCCATCCAGATCTCCCACATGGCTGGCAGGGACCCAAATACTAGAACCTGCTGCCTTGCAGGGTATGCATTAGTAGGAACTGATCAGAAGTGGAGCTAAGACTCAAACCCAGACACTTCAATATGCAATGAGGGTGTCCTAAGTACTATTTTAACCATTGTGTCAAATACTTGCCCCATGATTTCATAATTTTACCAACTTACACAAGGATGTATTCAGCAAAGCAGGCAAACAGTGATTTTATATTTGCCCAGTTTTGTTCTTGCAAAAGGTGAGAAATATCAAGTGCATGGTTGTGCTAGCAGGATCTGTGCTTCACACCAATAAAGGGATTTTCATGTGAATTCCAAAGGAAATTTCAAAGGATATTCTTCTAAATTTGAGTTAACTTCTGTGGGTCACACCTGACGAAGTCACTAACATGTGAAATTCTACTTTCTATAATATTGCTTTGGTATATTGATTGGTTTTACCAGCTTAACCTTTCTGAGTCTGTTACTCTTTCATAAATGTTGTTAGTGTTTGGTATACTAAACATTAAATGGATGGTACAGTGTATTGATTCTAAACCTAATTTTGGTTTCCAGGGTACTGAAGATAACTGAATCTGGCATTTAGAGCATTCCAATACAGCATGAGAATTCTCTAAAATATTTCTTTCTGAAAAAAGGCATTATAAGCACATTTAAAGAGTTCCCAGTAAAAATTAAGTCTATGCAAATTTTTGTTATTGAAGATATCATTAGGCAGCATTGAAGAACTAAATTTATTCCAATAATCATTACAATGATGAAAAAATTCCTTGCTTCAATAATTGATTTATGCTTCATTTAAATGTACAGAGTAGTTCCAATATAATTTCTTATTAGCTCTAATGACGAATTTTAAAGTAGCATGACTCTGAAATAAAGATGAAAATTCTCTGTACAACTTATTGCATTTAAATGGATTTAATATTTAATATTTAAAAAATCATTTGATGTAAATAGCCATCATGAATCACTGCAAATATACTAAGATGTAATTAAATGCTTTTTTCTTTTCAAATGCATCTACTTGTTTCATAATAAATTATTTTTGTACTCTTTCTTCTTTTCAGCTCTGCTGTTACTTTTGAAATTATTTTAAATTGTGAAACATCACCAACTCTAAAAAAAATCTGCCAATTAAAAAATCCTCATAGACAAATTCAAAATAATTATATTATTATTTAACATTCACATTCACTTTTATCTTGCAATTATTTAAACCATAATAGTAAACACTTAGATTTCTAAAATAGAAAGGAAAAAGGCAAAACTTGGGGGAGGAACAAGAGCCTGTTCTTACCAAGCTTTCACTGTATATAGTTGAAGACATAGAGAAATTACCCCTTGACCTAATTTTGTAGTTGAAATTTTCCGGTGTGACATTAACTGTTACAAACCCGGGAACTGGTTGGGGAAAGGGATTGCAGCATTGTGGCATGTAGCATGGCAGGTTAAGCTGAGCCTGCAATGCCAACATCCCATATGAACTCTGGTTCAAGTCCAGGTTGTTCTACTTCCAATCCAGCTCCTTGCTAACGTGCCTAGGAAAGCAATGGAAGATGGCTCCAGCATTTAGGCCTCGGTCACCTATGTGGGAGACTCGGGTGAGGTTCCTAGCTCTGGCTTGGCCCAGTCCTGACCATTGTGGCCATCTGGGGAGTGAAGCAGCAGTTGGAAGATCTCTCTCTCTCTCTCTCTCTCTCTCTCTAACTCTGCCTTTCAAATAAATACATAGATCTTAAAAAAAGAAAAAAAACAGGCTGGGTACAGGTTTAGTATTTTTCCTACTGGATAGATTCAGAAGTCAGGCACTTAGAAGTACAGTTGTCAGAAAAACTGACAGGAAATCTAGGATTTCATGAGTCTGTTGTATAGCATTGTGCAAATGTTAGGTGTGGTCCCTATAAGAAGGCTGGGCAGTGAGAGCTGTTAATCTGATGCTCTTTGTTTCTTAAGAATGTGACCAATCACACACGCACCATACACACATACAGTCAACTAATAAGGATTCCGAGACAATCCCTGATGCATGCTACATGAAGGATAAATGTATATTGAGTATACTAGAGGTGTCTGGGCATGTGTGATAGCTCCTGAAGCACTGAAGACATGACTCTGGGCACTTAGTATGTAGAAAGAAAGGAGTCTAGAGAAAGGAGCCATGAGCTCTAGTTTATGCCCAGTTACTCGCTTGGCAGTGATTCATTCTTACTTTTCTGTCAGTCTCTTGGGGTTCATAGATGAATGATATGAGTTGGTGTTTGTTAAAATTAAGGTGACTCTATGATTTCATCGTTTAAACAGTGGTGATATTGTTAATTATCTTGAGGCAATGTATATCAACCAAGACCATCCTGGGCCAACAGGGACATTATGTTCGCAAAGGGTAAGGCACTGTCCAACTATGGGATATGAGTGGTAGTTGTGATGGTATTTGAAGCCTAACTTTCAAATTCAATCTGGCAAGATATGGTGAACACTTCTGTGGCACCAAGGGGGAGAAATGCAGACAGTACAACCTGCGAAGTTGTCAATACCTTAGATGATTATAATATCCGAAGGAAGAAAACACAGTGATTTTACCTGTCTTCTTCCTATAGTAAATTATGGATGAAAAATTCTTGGTTATATCAGTCATGTTCCAATCATGACCTTATCGACATATCTGTGTTAGTCGTCTCTGAACTGCACCTCTCTCCCTCTTCCAGAAACTATCCTTTTGGATGTCAAATGTTTTCACATTAGAAAGTGAACCTTCCTCATAAAACTTTACAATGCCCCAAAGGACAGATGCTTTAAAAAGATAAATCAGCCCAACTCCTTTCGCACTATGGATTGATGTAACAGCCTTCACTTAATCTTGTCAAGTAGAGTTTACAACTGGGTATGATGTTGACATGTAATGAATATCTCTGGATAAGAATTTCTTAATTAAAATTTCTTTTCTTTTCTTTTTTTTTAAACTTTTATTTAATGAATATAAATTTCCAAAGTACAGCTTATGGATTACAGTGGCTTCCGCCCCATAACGTCCCTCCCACCCGCAACCCTCCCCTTTCCCACTCCCTCTCCCCTTCCATTCACATCAAGATTCATTTTCGTTTCTCTTAAAATTTGAAATACTCTAATGTTTTAAAGCCATGTTGAATAGCTATGTAGATTAACCTATACAGTTTGCTTTTTTTTTGTTTCTTAAAAAAAGCTTTATTTGTTTATTTGAAAGGCAGAGTTACAGAGAGAGCCAGAGATATCTTCCATTCATTGGTCCACTTCCCAGAGTGGGGCCACTGCCACCCATGTGGGATATCTGAATGGAGTGCCAGGCTCCTGCCTTCAGCCTGGCCTGCTCCAGCCTTGCAGGCATTTGGGAGTGAACCAGTGGGTGGAAAATCAACTTCTCCTTCTCTTTCTCTGTCTCTCTCTGTTTCTCATTCTATCTTTGTTAACTCTGTCTTTCAAATAAATAAATTCTTAAAAACTTGGATTTTATAGTTGTTCCCTAATATTAGCTGTAGTTTGTCACCAGTTTATTGTCACAATCAGTGGATATATCTTAGAATTTTCTCATATTATAAATTATTATGCATAAGCATAGCACGTATGTAGAATATATTTTATTCAGATTATTATTTATATTTTCTGTTCTTTATTTTTTAAAGGCTAAAGATTCAAAACCCCATAGTCTTAGTAATAATAATATAATTAAATTTCATTGCTTCTATAAGTAGCATCTAATTATTTTTAAAAACAACAGAGAGTTGTGAAAGAAAACATGGAAATTATTGGACAACAGTGAATACAGATTCAGTCATTCTCATGTCCCTCACATTGAGACTTATTAATTGCTGGGTGCTGTGTGCAGTGAGGGTCCAATTGGTTCTAATCCAGCTTTATGAAAATGATTGAAATTTTCATTCCCTTCTAACAGATGAAGACACTAACATTCAGAGAGGTTCAAAAACTTGTTTAAGTTCCCTGAGTATTTTTTTTTTAAATGTTGGGGCCTTCATTCAGACCCAGGCAGTCGAAATCTGGTGCCTAAGCATTTGACTGCCATGAAAGCCTTCTGACACCCAACTGTGTCCAGTTAAAATGGTGAAGGAGAAAACCATAAAACATGTTACAAACATAAATGCACAAGAGTTCATTATTCAAAGTATTTAAAACATAGAGTTGTTGGTATTGTATTCTGTTGATGTAGGGAAAGAAAACATTTTCTTAAAGAATAGGTTCACTGACTGACTGAAGTTAGTTATCTCTGAGAATGGTCTACAGACTGAAGTCTACAGAATTCTCATCCATAAACCGTATCTGTACTAGATTCCTCACAATCTCCAGTTTTTGTATATTTGGTACAACAACGTTTGTAAAGGAAAGTAAGTTAATTATTATTCTAGATTTTTTACTAATTGTGGTTCTCATGTTACATAGTTGTCTCATCCACACATAATGCATATCTACTATTTTTTGTAAAAAGCAACTTGTCTTTATTTAGTTTTACATATTCATCAGTTTGGTTTTCTATGAACCATTCTATTTCTTTACATTCTTCTACTTACATATTTCCTGTATTTAAGATACTGAATTGCATGTACTCCCATGGGCATAAACAGGATGAGAGGTGGAAAAAAAATGTGCTGTAGGCAGTGTAAACTCAACTGGTATTTGAATACAAACACATGCGGAGGGCATCAGTCTGCATGTTTCAAAGAGCGAATGAAGAATCTCCAGTCTCTTCCTGGCTGAAGCAAGGATGCACAATCCCCTGGTTCTTTGTGTAGTATTCTGGGAATATCTCTGATTGAAAGAAGTTGTATAAATGCAAAGTAGGAAAAAGGCAATCTCAAGATTACAGGCTGCCCCAGTGTGATAATACATAATCTAAGTGGTGTGATTATGAATAACATATGCTCATTAAAAATTATATATATATGAATACTCTAATGTGTTAAACTTTAAGTATTTTGGGCAATTTTCAAATGGCTCTATATTTTCCTCAGATTCTTCTACTTAAGCATCAAAAACATGTTGCAAAAGCATTAAGGGCTAAAATATATAACCAAATAAATTATGTTTCTTCATTCTAACCATGATATTCTTGAACATAAAAATGTTTAGCAACCTATTACAAAGCAATATATTATAATGCCATATATTATATTAAAGTGACATGATGGTTAAAATGTATTTCAACTAAGGTATACATTTCTGGCTTGATAAAATAATTTGAAAGATGTCAACTCAAAACATAATCCTGACTATTTTAGCAAAATAAAAGAAAGGCACTTTTATTCTAATAAGAATATGCCTGGCCTAAAGTCACACCTTCCTGTGCATCTAGCAGTAGTCTCAATTTATCATATTTTTAAAATCCACACCTCATATTTTCTGTTACCTTATATGGATGGTGCTAATGACACACGTAGTAAACCTTCTATTAGCTCTGTGGTTGAATAGGATTTGTTTAATTTCAGCTGTCAAATAATGTGAAAAAAATTCTGGTAACCCTTGGAGTTAAAATATGTTAGAACTATGAAAGCAAATGTTTCACAAACAGCAATAATTTATTGATCACATTCTCTGCCAGCATAAAATTAAAGTACAAAACATGCCCATTTGGGAAGCCTGATGACTTATTTACTTATTTAACTGGTTTAAAACTTTGAACAAGTTTTTTTTTTTTTTAATTTTTAAAGCAGGTAAAAGGAATTAAAAAGTTAGGACTTCTTTACTCTGAGTCAAAAAGGAATCTCTGTCTATGATGTAGTTTCTCAGTGCTTAAATGAAAAAAGAAACAACCTGGAAGTTTCCTCAGTAGCACAATAAATACGTGAACAAAGGGAAATGATCTCCCTTTTCCTTTCTCCAGTCTTATCCCTGATTATCTAGTAGAAATTATTTCTGATTTGCTGTGTTCTTTTGGGACACCTTTCCCTTTGCATTTATTAATGTTCATAGACACATGGCCTGTCTCAGATTGAGATCTCTGGAAACAGACTCCCAGAATGGCTGTCGTATGCAGAAGGCTCATGAACATGACTTTTGGGACACAGACCTCTAAGATACACATATACTTCTAAGGAAATGAGGCGGGTAACAGTGGGCAGGGCATGCTGATCTTCCATGAAGTTGTAAATCTAGGCCTCAGGTGAACTTCCCAACGCCTGAAGAAATTCTAGAGCTCCAAAGAACTTGGAGTAATCAACCCAAATTCAGGCAAGGGTGCTAGGATTTTGTATTCTCATACCAACCCAATTACTGGCCAACCATAAGAAGGAATGAGTAAGTTAATGTATTAAATTAACAATATTTTAAGAAATAATTTACAAGTTTGAATTGATTCTTTACTTAAAATGTTATTAGTCTGTTAAAAAAATTTCAAAAGTTCCACCACAATGTTTATAGAAATATTTGTTCAATGCTATTTGCAATGTAAATAGTTTTCATCAGCTGTGACTAGAAAAGGTTTCCTGACTATAATTTTAATTTGTACTTCATGACCATTAGCCTGATTGTACATTTTTTATGTGCTTATCATCTGTTGGCTTTTTCTTTTCTTTGATTTGCCTATTCATTTTCTTTTGTAGTTGGTCTTATTTAGCTAATTCTTATTAATATAGCCTATCTTTTAACATTTCCTCTTAAATGATTTTGTTTTTCTAGCTTTAAATACAGAAGACCTACCTTTTATGTCTTCCAAATTTTCCTCTCTTGGCTAAGAAAATCTGTTGATTTTCATTCTTTATCCTTTTGAAGACAGAGAGAAAAAGCAATAGCAAGATTGGCAACGATTTGTCTTTATAATGTTATGTACTTTTATTGTAATATATTTCAAAGCATACTGAAAAAATAAAGAAAACTTTAATATGTAAAATA
This sequence comes from Oryctolagus cuniculus, assembly GCF_051225735.1. NCBI lineage: Eukaryota > Metazoa > Chordata > Mammalia > Lagomorpha > Leporidae > Oryctolagus > Oryctolagus cuniculus. The sequence goes on from NC_142878.1 coordinate 60,625,966, forward strand.
GATTTAGTAATTTTTTTGCATTTTGCCATATTCACTTCATATGTAAACATTATATATTATATAGACATAGATATAGTGCATACATATGATCTCATTTGAAACCAGGAGTGTATATATTATATTAAAATCACATAACCTGGGATTCATGACAAATATAAAACTAGGAAAGAAGGGTATATGGTTGTATAAGGGGTATAATTCAGTTAAGGTAACATATATAAATATCTATGTACCAAAAATATGGCTTCTATACATTTTAAAAATCTTGTGAGCTTTTCTGTGCATTCTAAAATGAATATATGTGTTAATTGTATTTCATTACCAGATAACAAATGGTGTTTTAATTAAATATCTCTTATTATTCTCTTATTATTCTTTTACAAGCTTATCTTGGGAAATCTTACAGGTTGTTTTTTTCCATTTTGTGCAATTTACTTGTGTTTTGAAAAGAAAACTAGCATGGCCTTTTGTTATTCTGATAGTGATTCATAAAATATATATTTAAATTCAAGAGCAATATGTTTTTATGATATAAAAGACTTCCTATCCATGTCTCTCCATTTATCAAATTTTATGATTCTTAATTAAATTTATAAGTTTATTCTTAGAAATTTTGTATCATTGCTCTTAAATTTATTCCTACAGAGGGGATTCCAAGATGGTGGAATAGGGAAAGACATACTGCACTAAATAAGGGATAAACAGTGGAAAATTATGTGTAAGAAGTGCACTAACTGGGGAGAATTAGAAAACCACAGTGAAAATTCTATAGAAAGAAAGCCATGGACGCGCAGCAGAAACATAGACAAAACACACTAAGCAGCTGAGAGCTGGAGTGGGTGGCAGCTTGGAGACAGAGGTGAGACCAACTGTAGTAGCCTGTGGTGAGATATAGCTGGTGAGAGTGTGTGGTATGAGTCTGGCCTGGAGCCCTAGGGGCTAATAGGTACCTGTAGACCCAGTAAAAGTAAAAGGGGCATGTTTCTCTCACTCCATCCACCCCAAGACAGCACTCTGCACCCAGCTGAGAGAGGGCAGATGCCATTATGGGCTTGGGTGGCAGCTATGGAAGCCCTTGTGTGCACTGACAGCAACTGGCTGATACAGGACGCCATTTTTTTGGCAGTACTGGTGGCATTGGCAGAGAGAGGGCAACATTTGGTAGTGGCTCTTATGTAAGCATGTTATACAAAGATTCTAGCAGATAGAAAAATCTACAGTCCCCACTGACTTTGAGTCCAGCTGGGAGGATAGTCAGGGAACTGGGCACCCATGTAGGGCTGTGAGGCACCCCCAGCCTCCCAAAATATCACAGGCTCCATATCTGCCTCTCTGTGGACTGGACAGGTTGGCACGGTAGAGCAGAATCTCTGTACCCAATGGCTATGGAAGCCTTGTGTGCTAAGCAAGTGGCAACGTGTGGTTGCATGCAAGGGTATAGGACATAGCTGGGTCTCTGGGAAATCACTGTGTGCAGCTCCACATGATTGGAGCTCTCTTGTTGCCTGCGGCAGGCCATTGTATCAGGATTTGTGCTTGGAATGAGGACTGCACAGATCATTTGTGAAGTTCATACTGCAGTGTGGATGAGTGTTGCACCCAGTGAAGACTAACTAGAACTCAGGCATTGATAACTTTGGAGGAGAGGGGGTGAGGCTGTGATCATACCAACAGAGGTGACCACTCCCCGTTTCTGTTAACAAGAGGAAATCTACCACACCGAACTTGGGTGTTACCCTGGATACTCACCCCACCCTAGAGCACTGACCAAAGCTCCTGGGCCACACCCAGCACATACCTCTTGGTATTCACTGCAAGTGCAGACATTCCACTAAGCCACAGAGGTGTAGTTCAAAGACAAAAGCCATCAGAGGTAATAAAAACAATAGGTATCACCACAAATGCCTACAAATTAATGCAGAAATTCAAGAAACAAGAATAAAGAAGATATCATGACTCCTCACCCCCATGCCTGCAAGGAACCCAACATTTTATTGCAGAATATGAAGATGAAAAGATTGATGAATGCTGGACATGGAATTAAAAATTAATCATAGGATTTCTCAAGAGCAATCAGAAGGAAATCTAAGAACTAAAGAAATTCATACATGACACGAATGAAAAATTTTTCCCATGAAATTGAGATTTTAAAGAGAAATCAAAATGAAATATTAGAAATGAAGAATGCAATAGATCAAATAAAAATGAGGTAGAAAGCCTTAACAACAAAGTTGGTAAGGCAGAACAAAGGATATCTGAGCTAGAAGACAAATTTTTATAAACTTTTCTATCCAAAAAGAAAGTAATTAGAAAAATTAAATATAATGTTGGAGAAATATGGGATACTATCAAATGACCCAACATATAGATCTCATCATATCCTGAAGGCATGGAAACAGAGAATGGACTAGAAGGTCTATTTAGTGAAATAATTACAGAAAATCTCCTCAATTTGATGAATGAAAGGGATGTCCAAGTGCAGGAAGCACATAGAACTCCTAATAGACATGACTAGAAAAGGTCTTCACCATGACACATTGTAGTGAAACTTTTCATAATAAATCATAAAGATTCTAAAATGTGCATGAGAGAAATGCCAGTTTACTTTCAGAAAATCTTCAATTAGACTCATAGCTTTCTCATCAGAAACTCTTCCAGCTAGGAGAGACTGCAGAGATATAGTCAAGTCTTAAGAGAAAAAAACTGTCAACCCAGAATACTGTACACTGCAAAGATCTCATATATTAATTAAGGTGAAATGAACACCTTCCATAACAAACAGAAATTAAAAGAATTTGTCACCACTTATCCAGCTTTACAAAAAATTCTTAAGGATGTGCTACACACTGAAACCCAGAAACATAGCCATCATTGATAAATAAGTGAAGGTAGAAAGTCTCCCAATTAAAGCAAAAAACAAATCCAAAGTAAACGATAGGAATATTTATGGAAAAATGGCAGGACTAAGTTGTTACTTACCTATAGTCACCTTGAATGTAAATAGCCTCAACTCTCCAGTTATGAGATCCAGATTGACTGAATGGATTTAAAAGCAAGACCCATCTATTTGCTGCCTTCAAGAAATACATCTTGGAGCAGGCACTGTGGCATAGCAGGTAAAGCCGCTGCCTGCAGTGCCGGCATTCCATATGGGTGCTGGTTCTAGTACCTGCTGTTCTTCTTCTGATCCAGTTCTCTGCTACGGCCTGGGAAAGCAGTGGAAGATGGCCCAAGTTTTGGGCCCCTGCACCCATGTGGGAGTACCGGAGGGAGTTCCTGGCTCCTGGATTTAGATGGGCACGGCTCTGGCCATTGTGGCCATCTGGGGAGTGAGCTAGCAGATGGAAAACCTTTCTCTCTGTCTCTGCCTCTCTGTAACTCTGCCTTTCAAAAAATCTTAAAAAAATAAAAGAAAAGAAACACATCTCATCAACAAAGATACATGCAGAATGAAATTGACAGGATGAAAAAAGGTATTCCATGCTAATATGCTAATGGAAAGCAAAAAAAGGGCAATTGTAGCCATCCTAATAACAGAAAAAATACACTGAAAAAGAAACACTCAGTAAAGTGAAGAGGCAACCAACAGAATGGGAGAAAAAAATTGCAAACTATGCAACTTAAAAAGATAAATATCCAGAATATATAAAGAGTTCAAGGAACTCAACAACTAGAAAATAACAATTCAGTTAAGAAATGGGCATAGGATTTGAACAGACATTTTTTCAAAAGAAATTCAAATAGCCAGCAGAGGCATAAAAAATGCTCAGGATCCCTAGCCATTAAGGAAATGTAAATAAAATCTACAACGATGTTTCACCTCGCCCTAGTTATAAGGGCTTTCATACAGAAATCAACAAACAATAAATGCTGGTGAGGATGTGAGGAAAAAGGTACCCTAATCCACTATTGGTGGGGATGCAAAGTGGTTCAGCCACTGTGTTAGACAGAATGGAGAGATATTAGAAATCTGAATAAAGACCTACCATATGATCCAGTCATCCCATTCCTGAGAATTTATCCACACAAAAAGAAAAATCACCATTATGAAAAAGGTATCTGTACCCTCATGTTCATTGCAGCTCAATTCACAAAAGCTATGATATGTAATCAACCCAGTTATCCTTAAACTGATGACTGGATAAATTATGGTATATATACATATGAAGTACTACTCTGTTGCAAAAAAGAAAAAATAATGAAATCCTGTCTTTTACAGCAAGATGGATGAAACTGGAAACCATTGAGGTAAGCCAATTCCCAAAAGAGAGATATCAAATCGTCTCCCTGATCAGGGGTCACTAATAGAGTATCAAAAATGTAATGTATTGGAGTGAAATGGATATTTTGAGACTCAATGATTGTTTGTAGCCATTGCCTCTTCTGTTGAGGAACAGTGTTTTGTTTTTTTTTTCTTCCATACTATTTGTTGAACTCTTTTACTTAGTGAAGGGTTAACTTTACAATCTTTAAGTAAACTGAAAATAGATGTTTGTAAAAATCAAGAGTGGGAATGTGAGAAGGAGGAGGAAGAAGTGTTGGATTGTGGTTAGGGAGATAAATATCATTATGTTCCTAAATCTGTATATATGAAATACACAAAATTGTATAGCTTAAATAAAATAAAAAATTATTCCTACATATTTGTGCAGTTTTAAATAACATTAATTATTATTATTTTTTTGACAGGCAGAGTTAGACAGTGAGAGAGAGAGAGAGAGGTCTTCCTTCCATTGGTTCACCCCCCAAATGGCTGCTATGGCCGGCGCGCTGCACCGATCCGAAGCCAGGAGCCAGGTGCTTCCTCCTGGTCTCCCATGCGGGTACAGGTCCCAAGCACTTGGGCCATCCTCCACTGCCTTCCCAGGCCACAGCAGAGAGCTGGACTGGAAGAGGAGCAACAGGGACAGAATCCGGTGCCCCAACCAGGACTAGAATCCAGGGTACCTGTGCTGCAGGCAGAGGATTAGCCAAGTGAGCTGCGGCGCAAGCCAATAACATTAATTATTTTAAAGTTTTGGTTTCTAATGGATTAGGACTGGTGCATATCCATTAATTATTCAATAAATCTTATTGAACACATATTTTACATCTAGCACAGTTCTAGGTACTAGTAATAAAACTGTGAATAAGATAAATTCCTTGTATTTGTGCAGATTATCTTTGGATGATGAAAGAGAAAACAAAATTCATATAGCCTTATCAGATGATCATAAGTGGCATACCAATTAATTTGCTTTAAATTGATTTCCCCACTAGATTACCTAGGAAAAAGTACATAGTTGTGTAATAGAACATATATTTTGAGTTTTAAAAACTTTAGTTATTCTCATTTTTTTAAAGGGAGAGATGAGGGGGCCAGGAGGAAGAGAAGGGGGAAGTAGAGGAGGAGAAAGAGGAGAAGGAGAAGAAGGGAGAAAGAAAGATATCTTCCACATTCATTCACTCCGCAAATTCCTGCAACAGCCAGGCTGGGGCTGTTTTCAATTCTTTCTTAAGAATGACAAGTTGGGCCAGCGCTGTGGCGTAGCAGGTGAAGCCGCCGCTTGCAGTGCCAGCATCCCATATGGGCGCCAGTTCAAGTCCCGGCTGCTCCACTTCTAATCCAGCTCTCTGCTATGGCCTGGGAAAGCAGTAGAAGGTGGTCAAAGTCCTTGGGCCCCTGCACCCACGTGGGAGACCTGGAGGAAGCACCTGGCTTCTTGCTTCACATTGGCACAGCTCCAGCAGTTACAGCCAATTGGGAGTGAACCAGTGGATGGAAGAATTCTCTCTCTCTCTGCCACTCCTTTTCTCTCTGTGTTACTCTGACTTTCAAATAAGTAAAATAAATCTTAAAAAAAATGAAAAGCTTCAGAACTATAAAGTAGAAATGACTAAAATTATTCAAATTTATAATTTCCTTTACAGTCAACATTAAATTCATATAATTTTTGTCATAAGTTCATACCAAAGTTGTTTATTGAGAGAAATCAGCTATAAAAAAGACTAATAAATCCTCCTGTGGTCAGCTAGTTTAAATAGTGTTTGGTTAATGATCATAAGCCTTTTAGATTTGGAATTTATGGGAAGGGTTAAGAGGATTTTGCATGTTGTTATCTTTATGTTTTGTGATATATTTGGACTCGTATGTGTTTCTGCCCATTATTGTAAGTCAAACAGAACACGTTTCTACAGCATTTTGCTTTATATTCCTATAGTCATTTCCAAATCTTTATTTGAATTTGTTTCTGGTCTGGATAGCTTCTCCTCCCTACCCTCACTTTAGAGTTTGACTTGTTTTAGCTGATAATAGTTTTTGTTTGTTTGTTTTTTTACTGATCATGGATTAGACAAATATTGATTTTAAGAAGTTTACTTAAACTTCTGGTTTGAGAAAAACAAAGGAGTGTTTGTAGCTGAAATAAAGATATGATTAGGTTTCTTTTGTTAATCTGCCTATGGAAGCACACTCACGGTACAGATGTTTCTAGGCAAAAGGCATCAGTTAGTGGTATTTACTGCTTTAGTTAGTGGTCTCAGAAAGGAGCATTTTTTATTCAAGGATTTCTCTTTTCTTTGGCAATCACATCTAGCCAAAGTTTAAAGACTGGTAGAAGATTACAAAGTGAATTTTAATTTGTAATCAGCTATAACCTTTTTTTTTTTTTTGACAGGCAGAGTTAGACAGAAAGAAAGGAACCTTTTTAAAAACATAAAGAAAAAAATCAGACCTAGTCAACAAGCAAAGTCAGTAGAAAAAAAAGAGGTGATGAGATCCAGTGTTTGTTTATGTTTGGTTTTCAGTCTCTTTGAGTTATCATTCTTCTCCATAGCATATTCTCTTCTAAGGCTTATTAATATCATCCCAAATATCTGCCAAATATCAGGAATGTTCCCGCATAATACAAAATGTCTTGGAATTTAAAGTTGGGATATCAGTGCGCTACTACCTATTTTTAGCTTTCCATGATTGTTAATAATTCCACTTTGAATTATTCCTCTCTTCCAGGTGCTAGATGAGTTTAATTTAGAATGGTTTGCATGGCTTCAAAGTGAAGGCTATAAAGTTCCTCTTTTTGGGGAGAATGCTCTTCCTTGGCTTAGTTCCCTTGTTAAGTCTCAATCACTGCTGTTGGAATGGATTCTGACTATATTCTCTGAGAAAAAACAATTCACCTACATGTATTACATATTTCCACATAATTATAGTTACTCATATACAGATGTTACCTATACTGCTTCCCCTACCCCATGAGGTACCAAGCAATTTGAGATCAATCCTTATTCAAATCCATGTATGAAAAAAGCAGACGATAAAAGAATAAAGAAATAAAAAATAAATGTCAATGACAATTGAGATTTGAAGCATCTATGACAGCAAACAAATAATGTTGCTTGGAGGTATTCTTACTGTGCCCTACCACCACCTTCACTGAGCCTTCATATTGCTTGATAGGTAAGCCATGGCTCCAATACATAAATATTTTAATATCATTACCCAGTTTAAAATTTGCTCTACATAGATCTAACTATATCTCTGACTCTATTGTCCAGTGCCATTCCAGTCACTCACTTCATCATAGATACATCAAATTTATTCTGAGCTCCTCCAATGCTCTCCTGGGTTCTTTCACTACTCTGAGCCACTCTTCATACTATTCCCTTGGCATAGAACATTTTTCTCCTTCTAAGTCCTTTGTGTCTGTCAAAACATTAATTCATTGGTCTTTTTTCCTAGATTCCCCACTTTGCCTATTAACTTTAGTTCCCAGGTATAATATTCCTAAGTATATTTTTTCTATGTATATTTTTTAATATTTTAAGATATAATTATGGTCTACTTGGCATTTTCAGCTAGTAGAATTTTAAATTTCTGGTACTTAGCAGAGCATACTAACATAACAGATTTTTTGATAAATAACATAGAATAAACACATAGCACCTTTTGCATAAAGCTAAACAGAGTAACCATTCCAAAACTGATGCTTAGGAAAAAAGTCATCAAACCATTCTCCAAAAAGGACATAGATAAATATTATAAATAGATAATTATTATAATCAATCTAATTATTTTTAGTTTAATATGGGTTTTGAGAAAGAAATGCTATCTTAACATGGTATATATGATATAATTGATATTTTAAGCTGTAAGTCATTTTTTCCTAAGCTAAAGGCTCTTAACAAGGCCTGTGCATCACTTTTAGTCACAGGGCATGTGCAATATCACAAAATTTTTAACAAAATTCTTACATCTTCTAAGTGAAGAAAAATACTTCATAGAAGTTTACTAAATTTTTGAAAAAATATCTTGAGTCAAAATCTATCAGCATGTTAATGTCAACTTCTTCTTTTCCCTCCTGAATTCATTGCTTTGTCCATTAAAGTATTTTCATTTCTGTTAACACATAGACATAAAAATATTTCTGATCAAAATATCTACAGCAGTGCCTATATGAAGAGAGAGTGGGCCACTACTGTCTTGTTCTTTATTCATTGGTAGGGAAGAACCCCAGCAAAATACACTAAGGACTCAATTTCCTACTCTTTTAGTCATCTTCCCAAACATCTGAAGTTTAGAATCATTTAGAATCATCTCAATTTCCTGGGTACGTAAGAACCAGGACTGAAAAAAGAGATGGACTTTTAGTACCTGCCACTCCCAAGAAAAAAGGAAAAGGGGCAGAGTTTTACAGCTTAGTTTAATGGAATAAAACAAAGCCTTCTTGGTACATAGCAATACAAACTACTTAGAATAAAAATCTAGGGTTCTATATTGTGGCACAGAAAATTAAACCATTGCCTCCAATGCTGGTATTCTATATCAGAGTGTCAGTTCAAGTCCCTGCTGCTTTGCTTCTGATCCAGCTTCCTGTTAATGCATCAGGAAAGAGAGCAAATAATATCACAAGTGCTTGGGTCTCTGCCACCCATGTGGGTGATCAGGAGGCAGTTCTTGGTTCCTGGCTTCCACTTGGCCTAGATATTGCTGTGGTAGTCATCTGAGGAGTGAACCAGTGAATGGAATATCTTTCTCTTTCTCTCTCTCTCTCTCTTTCTTCCTTCTGAATAAATAAACAGGTAATCTTTTAAAAGTTAAATTTTAAATTTTATGTTTGACAGATTCCTTATTAAGGCCATGAAATAAGGAGTTGGCAGGCACTATTTCCTCTACCAGCAATGCTAGTTCATAGCTTTCCCTGGGTAACTTTTCCTCTTCTTTCATTCTTGGCTTCAGTAGACTTCTAGAAAGTCTTTCCTGATTCTACAAGTCCTCTGAATGGCTTGAGTGAACTTGAGTTCATATGAATTCCCATGATAGCTCTGTACTTTGCTTAATGCAGCACAGAGACAAAGGGATGTAGACAGAGACCAAGATTCTTAGCAGAGATTGTGTTTTACAGTCCCAGTTCCTAGGACAGCATCTGTGTGTTTGTTCCACATATATGTGTTTAAATTAATGAATAAATGAACGATGAGTATATAAGGTCATAGGAGAGGAAGAATTCAGACCAAATACAGAGACAATCATTTTGTTCATTCATTAGTCAGGTAACTTCAAATATTATATCTGGGTTTGATTACTATTTATAGCTTGAAATGTGTATGACTGTTTAACATAATATTTTACATAATACAGAATAGATTTCTCACTCTAAGATATGTTTTTTTTTTTTTATTTTTTGACAGGCAGAGTGGACAGTGAGAGGCAGAGAGAAAGGTCTTCCTTTGCCGTTGGTTCACTCTCTAATGACCGCTGCGGCTGGTGCACTGCGCTGATCTGAAGCCAGGAGCCAGGTGCTTCTCCTGGTCTCCCATGGGGTGCAGGGCCCAAGCACTTGGGCCATCCTCCACTGCCTTCCCGGGCCACAGCAGAGAGCTGGACTGGAAGAGGGGCAACCGGGACAGAATCCAGCGCCCCAACGGGGACTAGAACCCAGTGTGCCAGCGCCGCAGGCGGAGGATTAGCCTAGTGAGCCACAGTGCCGGCCTAAGATATGGTTTTTTGTTGTTGTTGTCAACTACTCTTTTAGTCATCTTCCCAAACATCTGAAGTTTAGAATCATTTCTATGTATTTTTATAGATAGGTGTTTAAACTTAGTATAACCTGCCCACAAGACTCTGGCTCTGATTCCAGTATTCCCAGCATTCAAATCTGAAGGAGCAGCACCTTATACAGAATGCTTTTTTATCAAGATGCATAGCTGATTCTTGTCTGAGTTCTTATTACAATAATGTCAACCAAGCACAAGAGCAGACCCAGAAAACACAAAATAACAAAATTCTGGCTCTCAGTTTGGAACCCAAAAGAAAATCAAGAAGATTGTAAATTCCCAGAAACAATCCAGTATATTCCCTTGGAAAGCTAACTTGCATTGGAACACTCAACTGAGGAACAAAAGGTAGCCTTAAATATTTAAAACTAACTGCAAAGTAAGCTTTGTTTTGAAGAGATTTTCAGTGTGTAGGGGGCAATAAAAGTTGAGGCACATTCTCCTTCCTGAAGTTGGTGGCTATGAGTACAAGATGCGGCCTTAAGAAAACTAGAACTCAACACAAATTTGGCTTCTTAGCTTTTCTTAGAACACGAGCATGTTCAAAGTTCCATTTTTTTTAAACTTAATACTAATGGCACCATTTATAGTTTCTCTCTCCCTCTCTCTTTCTCTCTTTCCCTCCCTCTCTCTCTCTTTCTCTCTGTTGCAGCTGCTGACAGAGCCAATGTCTTCACTGAACTGTCTTTATCTACCTCTCCCTACTTGCCATAGAACTTAGGATCCACTTCATCCTGTTGTATGCTGTAACTTCAGCATGGTAGGACTTGTGTCTTTGACACAGTGCTCCTTTACTCTTTCCTAAGCTCTACCATTTCCTGACTCCATTTATCTCCTAGAACCACTTAAAATGGCCCATTTTGTAAAGCTGGTTTGCCCATGAATAAAATATTTAAGAAGTATTTGGCTGTTGATTGTTCATATAAAAATTAAAATTAAGTATTATTTAGATCATCAAGCAATTAATACTAAAATTGACAAATAAGCTTGAGCAAAAGCAGCTGTTTAGGGCCATCTTTTTCGGTGCATCTATTAATGAGGAGTAAGCAAGAGCTTTTTGAATATGCAGCTTTATTTATTTTAAAAATATTCCGTTGCCTTTCAATTTACATCACAACAAAAGTATGTATAATGTGGCAGAAATGTTTTATGTGATTAAGAACTGTTTATTCTGGATTTGTAATTAATTTAATTGCAAAATATAGAGGACTGTAATTTTCAAAAACTTTCACTCCTGATTTCCTATTATTCAAATAACACTGAAATAAAGTGACACTATGATAAATGACAACATAGCAAGCCGTCACCCTGATTTAATAACATTTTGAAAGAATAATCCACAAAATTCTATATATATCATATATATGTAAAATCTATGCAAAGAAAAAAATTTTCTTCAACTTTTGGATCAGAGCAAGCAACTATAGAATGTAATAAACATTTTTGCAAATGCACTTTTATTATTCTAAACTAGTCTTTCTTATATTACATATGTATATT